>NC_042616.1:360499754-361099754 GCF_901001135.1 Rhinatrema bivittatum | reverse complement strand
GACAGCATGTGAGAGTCAGACAGCATGTGCAAGAGAGAGACGGTGTATACATGATTGTATGAGAGAGAGCATGTGAGAGTGAGTGCCTGTGTATGTGTGTGTGTGAGAGAGAGAGAAAGCATGTGAGAATGAGAACCTGACTGTGTGTTTGAGGGAAGAAGACAGATGGAGAGAAAAGAAATATGTTATAAAAGGAATTGGCAAAAAAATAAGAAAGGGAAGGTGGAAAAAAAAAAAAGCCTGTGACCAACTGATTAGAAAACTAAGATCAGACAGCAAATGTAAAAAAAAATAAATTATTTTTTACTGATTGGAACATTAATCTTTGGGAATGTGCAAGAGTAGCACTTTCTCTATGCGGATCTCACAATGTACCATGAGGCCTGCACAGAGGAGGCAGCAGAATGGGCTTCAGTGCCAATAGCAGCAATCAGCACCTCCGCAATAGCCATACAACAGCAGTGACAGTGGCAGCAGAGGAATGAGAGAGGCTCTGAGGTTGCTGGCAAAAGAAAGAGACGGGGGTCTCTGCCTTTAGTGTGTGCATGTGTATGAATGGGAGTTTGCCTGGCGGTGTATGTGTGTGAATGCATGGGTGCCTGCCTGAGGGTGTGTCTGTGAATGAGAATGTATGGGTGTCTTCCTGGGGTTTGTATGTGTGAGAATAGATGCCTGCCTGTTTGTGCTGTATGTGTGTGTGTGTGTGTGTGTGTGTGTGAGAATAAATTGGTGCCTGCCTGGGGGTCTGGGTGTGAGAATGAATGTGTGCATGCCTGGGGGATGGGGAGGGAGTGGTGTGAAAATGAATGGGAGCCCGCCTGGGGGTCAGTGTGAGAATGACTGGGAGCTTGCCTGTGTGTGTGTGTGTGTGTTTGTGTGAGAACGATTGGAAGCTTGCCTGGGAGTGTGTGTTTGTGTGTATGTGAGGGAGCCAGTGAGAGCATGAGTGTGTATGAGAAAATCCAGGGGAGTAAGAGTTTGTGGGGGGGGGGGGTGTGGAGGGGGAGAGAGTGCCTTAGAGCCTGAGTGTGTCAGTGTCTGTGAGAGCGAGAGGTTATGGTTGGGTATAAGAGCATGAATGTGTATGTATGTGACAGTGTATGTGTGAGAGAGAATGGACATGTGAGTATGTGTGAGAGAGAGAGGATAACCTCAATCAAGAGCTCCCATGTATGGACAGCAGGGGCTTTTTAAAATCCTTATTAGTTTTAATTATTGTGTGTTATTTGATATATGTGCTGTTTTGAAATATTTTATTGGTTTTAGGAAATTGTAAAAAATGTATATGATTTTAATTAATAGAAATTCTATTTATCAGTAGTTTTAAAATATTATTTTATTAGTATGGTTTTACTATTATAACTGATGTTTTATGTTTCTTGATTTTATTTGTTTTATGAAGAATGGTGGTTCTGTTTTTCCATTGTTAATACACAGAGTCTGGCTTCTTGGGGTTTCCATTTCAGTTTTTTCTAATTTGTGCTCCTTTATTTTGTATTCTGTATTTGGTGAGGGTCTGTCTCTGCTCTGTGTGTGTGACCATGATGAGAGATTCTGCTAGCATAGGGATCTATAGCAATCGGGTTTGTTTTGTTTCCTCAGTAGGTGGTGTATTGGTATTCTAGGACCCAGTGTAATATTTACCCTTGCTTATTCACAGGTAGGGTTATTGTTGTTTGAGTCCTTGGTGTTATTACTGTTATGTTATGATGGGATTGCAGTATAGATTTTGAGTGTCTTTTTTGTGGTGTTTTGTGTTAGTTCACAATGTGCCTGGCAGTGGAAGCTGTTTGTGCTGCTGTTACTGTGAAGTGACACCAGAATTTGAAAATATCTTTCAGTATGATGAGCTGTAAGGGAAACATCCAAGCTCCATTGTTTGGGGGAATTTCAGTGGATGCACAGAGTTACAGAACTGGAGGTACAGGATTTATATTGACATTCTGTCCCTTCCTATAAATTCCAGACTTCACTCTCATAATCCATATAGAATTAGTTGACTGAGGCTATCAACATAATTTTATAGTGTGAAACTGGCCAGCTTTTTAAAATAACGCAGAGGACCCTTTGGACTTTTTTATTAACACTTTTTTTTAATAACCAATTTTAAAGCAGGATCCATGCTATAGAGGTGGGTGAGATGAAGAAATGTCATTTTGGCGCCCCCCCCCCCCCCCCCCCCCAATTCTTCTGTCTGGAGACACCACTGATTTTCTGTGACCTTAAGCATTAGTACAAGAAGGATTAAGGGGGGATGCTGGAGAGGCACACTTGCATTGGCCCCCGGGCACCGGAGACCCTTGGTGCGCCACTGGGTGCGAGCCATATGGAGCCGCAAGTGGTGGCAAAGAGGAGTGGAGTTTGGCAGGCCGCAAGCAGTGCCCAACCTGCTTGCGACCCAGAAAACCCCAGTCAGCGGGCGTGATCGAGAATGAGGTAAGGGTCGGGGCCGAGACCGGGGGGGGGGGGCGCGCGGGAGAAGGCTCGCCTAGGGCACCAAATCCCCTTGCACCGGCCCTGAGGACAGGTCATTTAAGAGTTTCCATAGCAACCAGCCTTGATGCCTAGAACTGTGTGCAGTAGGGATGTGAATCGTTTTTTAATGATTTAAATTATCGTCCGATAATTTTAAAATCGTCATTAATCGGTAAGGGACTCGATACAATAGGAATCCCCTCGATTTATCGTGAAAAATCGTTAAATCGAGTACGGGAATTATTTGGGGGGAGGGCGGGAACACCGGCACACCAAAACAACCCCTAAACCCACCCCGACCCTTTAAAACCAATCCTTTACCCTCCCCCACCCTCCCAAACCCCCCCCAAAATGTTAAATTACCTGGTGGTCCACTGGGGAGGGGTCCCAGCGCGATCTCCCGCTCTTGGGCCATCGGCGCCATTTTGGCTACCACTGATAAAAATGGCACCGATGGCCCGATAAAAAAAAAACCCACCCTGACCCTTTACAAATTATCCCTTTGCTTCTCCCACCCTCCCGACCCCCCCAAAAACCTTTTACATGTACCTGGTGGTCTAGCGGGGGATCCGGGAGCCATCCCTTCAATCATACCCTCGGTGCCAGTGCCGGTGCTGGCTCGGTGCCGGTGGCGACTGTAGCTCCCTGTGACATAGTGAGGGCAAAGGCGATCGGCGCCATTTTGAAACCAGTCCGGCATTGAGGGTATGATTGAAGGGATGGCTCCCGGACCCCCCGCTAGACCACCAGATACATGTAAAAGGTTTTTGGGGGGGTTTTGGGGGGGGTCGGGAGGGTGGGAGAAGCAAAGGGGTAATTTGTAAAGGGTCGGGGTGGGGGTTTTTTTATCGGGCCATCGGCACCATTTTTATCAGTGGTAGCCAAAATGGCGCCGATGGCCCGAGAGTGGGAGATCGCACTGGGACCCCCACACTGGACCACCAGGTAATTTAACATTTTTTGGGAGGGTGGGAGAGCAAAGGGGTCATTTGTAAAGGGTCGGGTGGGGTTTTTTAAAATCTGCTCAGGCCTCACTAAAAAATTAACGATGTGAATTGGAATCGGAACTGATTCCAATTCACATCTCTAACAATCCGATTTTTTTCTCCCTCCATCCGAACCTGATCATTAAAACGATTGGGCATACGATTCACATCTCTAGTGTGCAGTGCGTTCTTCTGAAAGTTGGTCAGGCAATTATTGTTCACTGGATGAAACTAAATTTGCTGAGTTTCATCTTTGAATTTGAAGTGTTCAAGCCCCTGAGGCAGCGGCTGTTAAGCTGCGAAACTCGGCCTGAGTCGGGCAAATTATGAACACGTCTCTATTTTAATAAACATTGGAAAAGATCGAGGCATCTATTTCTTTTTGTTTTCCTGACGGCTTTCATAGATCGCCTACCTCTTTGTTTTCTTCCATCTCAGGTCACTATAGCTCTTTCCATTATCAGTAATGGACCAGTTCATCTGTTTCCATTGATAGAACTCAAGAGATATCAATATATATCTTAACATCAGCATGTCCACATAGTTTTTAAAATACTTATAGAAATCTCCATGGACCCCCTAACATGCACATTTGGTGATCTAAGCACACTACTGCAAATTGGACTATCATATCTGGATGAGAAGAATCTGCCTGGAGATCATTTACCCAGTTTCTTCTTGATATCTTCTGTGATGGATTTACCACAATTTTTAAAGTAGATTTATGCATAGAAGTCTGCTTTGAAAATTATCCCACAAAATCTACCCTTATACACCTATATATGTTAGTGTGTGGAAATGTTTCTGGAAAATGTATGTGAATATGTATGAATTTTCAAACATAGGTGCATAAGTCCAAGCCCCTTCCCAACTCTGCTCTTAGGAAAGCATCCATGAAGTTCAAGTAAACAAGCATGCATAAGTTTACCTGCATATTGGGTGAGTAATTTTGAAAAAGACAATTTCTGTGACTAAAATATAGTTTTGCCTGGGAAATGCCTTTGAAAATTACCCTCCCTATCTTGTTTCTCTTGGAATTAATGGAAACATATTGCCCTGGGAATGTTTTCAAATTTGTCCACTCCTTCCAGTGCTGATTGAGCTCTTTCTATTTTTATGTCTGCTTTCCTATCATCTCTCATTATTATTTGTTAATTCTCTCTGACTGTATTTTTGACAGCTTCATTCTTATCAGGCTCTGGGATACCAAGTATTCTAATTCCTAAGCATCACTGTCTGTTTTCTAAGTCATTCTGTCATTCTCTCAGCTCATTAGTAACCTTCTCAAGGATTTTCATCTTCCTGAAAATGCAAGTAATGGCATCAGTCTGCTCCTCAATATTAATTTCATTCTGTGTCACCTGGTCTTTGAAATCTTTAACCTCTCCTTTCAAGCCAGCTACTGTTTTTGATATGTCTGCTCTAATTAATTTGAGCTCACTCATTAGAGCCCTATGATCAGAATTCAGGCAAGTCTAGATCTGGCAGCATATCTGCACCTTCACTCTCAATTTCTGTCTTTGCCACTTTAGGATCTATTCTGGGAATGTTGTTACCTTTCCTTCTAAACAACCAGGGCTCTTGAGTCTTTGAATGAAGCAGCTCACAGCCAAACATCATGTGACATATTATAGTGAAGACAGTAAAATCTCTTTGAGGTGTGAATATTATTATTATTATTTTCATGACGTATAGTAGAGACTACAGATGTGCATTTTTTAAGATGGCACTAGCTGCCCATTGCTCCTACCATGTGACATGGGTTGGCCAATGACACCAATAGCCCCTGTCACATGGTAAGGGCAAAGGGCCGCCGGCACCATTTTGATTACTGCCAGCTGACGATGGAAGATTGCTCCCGGGCCCCCCACTGGACCACCAGAGACTTTCAGTGAGTCTTGTAGGGGTTGGGAGGGAGGGGGCATTGTATTTAATTAAATTTGAAGGGTTGGGGCAGGATTTTTTTTTTTTTAACAAAATTGGCAACGAAAAATTTTTCTGATCTGGGAGTGGACCAAAATCGCCCACCCCAAACTGAAAACAAAATGGGGATGAAAAAAATTTATGCACACCTCTAGTGAAGACTACAGAGACATTTAAAGGAAAATTTTAAAATCTAGGGATGCATAGAACTACACAAACTGCAGAGAGGCATTGAGGGTATGAAATTGGAGACAAGATGCAACTTACAAACATACTTTTTGATTTTTAAAAGTATGGGTGTAAGTTACCTTGCATGAGAGAGGGAGATAGAGATGGGGGGGGGGGGCATTTTTAACTCACAATGGGGTTTGGAGGTGGGATAAGTTTGAGGGGGTGTGGTTTTATATGCACAGTAGGTACAAACATCAAAGATGTTCTGCTGTTTGAATTGATGAAAGGTACAAGAGGAGTTGATTTGTACAATGTACTCTCTACCTAGCTATAGAGAGTGACATTGTTTTCTATAGCAGCGCTTCTCAACTGGTGTGTCGCGACACACTAGTGTGTCGCCAAACACCGGCAGGTGTGTTGCATCTCCCGGTGTCCCACTGCCCGTTGCACTTCCCTTCTCCCTTTTTTCCAGCCCCCGCAGGCCAATTGGAAGCCTCCTTTCTTCCTACCCCCATTGCCCAATGGGAAGCCTCCATCATTCTGCCTGCCCCCGCGCAGGCCAATCGGAAACCTCCTCCCTTCTACCTACCAGTGGGAGTAGGAAGAAGGGAGGAAGCCTTTGATTGGTCAGTGAGGCAGGCATTGCCTAGCCCAGGGGTGGGATGAAAGAAATAGCAGTTTTGGACACTGACGAAGTAAGGCTGCCACAGCTCGTGGCGGTGAAGAGGAAACCGGACTCCAATGAAGCAAGGCCACCACAGCCTGTGGCGGCGAAGAGGAAACTGGATGCCAACGAAGCATGTCGCCATGGAAAACGGATGCCAACGAAGCATTGCCGCCACAGCCCTTAGCGGCGAAGAGGAAACTGGATGCCGACGAAGCATGGCCGCCACAACCCGACCTCGACCGAGGCTACCATGGGAGCCCATCCCCATGGTGGCACAAAAAGAAGGCCCACCGGAGTAAAGCTGCGGCGGAACTTTAGCCCATCCCTGCAGTGAAGAAAGAATACGTTTTTTGGTGAGAGCTGGTGTGTCTGTGTGTGTGCATGAGTGCCTGGGTGAGAGCTGGTGTGTGTGGGTGTGAATGGGTACATGGGTGAGAGCTGATGTGAATGGGTCCTTGGGTGATAGCTTATAGGTGTGAATGGAAGCCTGGGTGAGAGCTGGTGTGAATGGGTGCCAGGGTGAGAGCTGGTGTGAATGGGTGCTTGGGTGAGAGCTGGTGTGAATGGGTGCTTGGCTGAGTTCTTATGTGTGTGGGTATAAATGGAATCCTGGGTCAGAGCTTGTGTTTGTGGGTGTGAAATGATACATTGGTGAGAGCTTGTGTCTGTGGGTGTGAATGGGTACATGGGTGAGAGCTGATGTGAATGGGTCCTTGGGTGATAGCTTATAGGTGTGAATGGAAGCCTGGGTGAGAGCTTATGTATGTGTGTGCCAGAGTGAGAGCTGGTGTGAATGGGTGCTTGGGTGAGAGCTTGTGTGTGGACGTGAATGGAAGCCTGGGTGAGAACTTATGTCTGTGAGTGTGAATGGATGCCTGGGTAAGAGCTTGTATGTATGTGTGTGCCAGAGTGAGAGCTGGTGTGAATGGGTGCTTGGGTGAGAGCTTGTGTGTGGACGTGAATGGAAGCCTGGGTGAGAACTTATGTCTGTGAGTGTGAATGGATGCCTGGGTAAGAGCTTGTATGTGTGTGTGTGCCAGGGTGAGAGCTGGTGTGAATGGGTGCTTGGGTGAGAGCTTGTGTGTGTGGGTGTGAATGGATGCCTGGGTGAGAGCTTGTGTTTGTGGGTGTGAATGAATGCCTAGATGAGAGCTGGTGTGAATGGGTGCTTGGGTGAGAGCTTGGTGTGTAGGTGTGAATGGAAGCATGGATAAGAGCTGGTGTGAATGGATGCGAGAGCATTTGTGTGTGATCGAGAGCTTGTATATAAGAGACCATGAGTGTGATTGAGAGAGAGACTGATCAGGAAGATGACTGGTGTGAGAGAGACCGAGACTGGTCGTGGGGTCTAATTGGAGGTGTGTGTGTGAGTGAGTGACTGGTTGTGGGCGCTAAGGAAGAGGACTATGAGGACAGAGCTTCAGCAGCCCTTGCTGTTTCTGGTGAGTGCTATTGGCCTGGAAGGGAAAGGAGTAGGAGAGTTGCTGGAGAGAGTAAGTAAAGGTGGCTTTTTAAATTTATTTTTCTTGAATGATTGCCATTTTAATTATTGGGTATTATGCAATGTCTGCTGTTTTGTTGGATATTATTCTGATCAGCAGCTGTTTTGTAACATTTTTAGTATAGCTTTACAATTATTTCTGTGTGGGGCTCTATAGCAGCTTGGCTTATTCTGTTTTCCCAATAGGAAATGTATTAGTGTTTAGGGCCTGGTTTAATAGTTGTATTTCTTAGATACGGTTGTTACTGTTTGAGTGTGTTCCATAATACAGGTGCAACTTTGTGCGGGTTAGTTTGTGTGCATTATTGCAAATCCTGAGAGTCTGTTAGGTGCTATATTTCTCTTTCCATTTCTCCAGGTTCGCACTGCATGCAGAGTGGCTTTTTAAGTTTTCCATTCCAGTTTCTGTCTCCATATTTATAATTTGTGGTTTTTCTGTACTTGGTGAAGGTCAGTTCTGGGTATGTGACCGAGGTGAGGTAATTTGCTAGCATGTAGGCATTTGTATCAATCTTATTTGTTGTGTTTTCTCGATAGGATATGCATTAGTGGTAAATTACTGTCTTTTCATAAGGAAGGCTATTTTACCTGGTAGAAAAGGAGTTTGTTTTGCTTTTACTGAGATGTCATCAGAACCAGGGTTAGGGCACTGCCTGCAGGAAGATCACAACACTCCCGGTATCAGGAATAGGGCACAAGTTCTAGTCACATTGACTGATCACATTACTTTTTTTGTCAAGCTACCAACAGTTTCCATTTCCCATCCCCCCAACCATCACCTCAGTGGGAAGCTTGGTAACATCAATAGATAAGAGGGCAGCCAGCCAATAGGAATACATATTCATTCCTAACTGACCTTTACTGACCTGGAAAGTGTCAATTTGTATCATTTTCTGTTAGTGTGCACTAACAATGGTTAGTGCGCACTAACACGATTTAACGATTTTTTTTTTTAATTTAAATTTTTATTAAGTTTTCAAAAAATAAATCATGACATAACACTGTCATTTACAAAATTGAGTGACTACTACACATCAATAATAAAAGAAATATAGAAATTGAAGTTAAGCATTATTCCCATAATCACTCACTGTACTATGAAATTGGGGGATTTAACGATTTTTAACGATAAATCGTTAGAATTTCTATTGTATTGTGTTCTTTAACGATTTAAGACGATATTAAAAGTATCGGACAATAATTTTAATCGTTGAAAAACGATTCACGTCCCTAGCTCTTATACCCTTTGAAAATTGACCTCATATTCAATTTTTAGCATGTGCACTTAAAGCTTTAGAGATTGCATTGTAAAAACTCTTAGCTTTAGTTTTGGTGCATAGGACCTTGACTGCTTTATACTTATCCTAATATACAACAAAACAATTTAACCATTAATGTTCAGGTGGAGTGTCTTCACTAGATTCTGATGTTTGGGGCAATATGAAACAACCTGCAAATTATTTTTCAAAGGGAACCCCCCTGTAAAGTTTCCCTTTTAAAATTCAAGCAGCTGGGCAAAATCGAGTACTTTGGCACCACCGCCAGGCCTACTCACCTAGTGCTTCCGTCTACCAGCTCTGGTTCCCCCTCACTCGCAGCCACCGCCAGTGCCCCGCGTCCACGGCACCCCCGGGCGTCTCCAGGCCCATCAGGGCCTTCAGTCTCACAGCTCTCCTCACGTTGGGGCTCAGTGTCCTCCATGGCATCGGCCCTGCCCCTAGGCGCGGATCACGCGGCCCTTTAAAGGGCCCAGTGCAGGAAACCAGTCCGCGGCGCCTGCTAATGATCTCACATGAGAGCAGTATAAAAGGCGAGGTCCAGTCCCCAGAGCCTCGCCTTCGTAATCGGGTTGACACTGTTGGTGCTCTAGTTTGCCTCATGTGTTCCAGTGTCTCTTGTTCCAGTGTCTCCTGTTCCAGCGTCCCTTCATTCCCCATGTCTCCGTGTGTTCCTGAAGCCTTCACAGGTAGTACCTCTTCGGACTGAGTTCTGGTACTGACCTCTGCCTGCCTGACCATTCTTCTGTCTGCTGCCTGGTACCGACCACTGCTTGCCTGACCATTCTCCTGCCTACCGTCCGGAACTGACCCTGGTATTGACCCTTGCTTTGGCTGACTATTCCTGGACTGATACTCTGGCTTTGACCCTCGTGCTTCGCTTGGATATTCTCTTCTGGCCTACTGTGACTACCAGACCAACCTGCTTGGAAACTAAACACGGCTTCCACTTGACTAGTCCCGCAGGCGCTGCCTGTCTCGCCCGGAGAGCCTCCCTGAACTACTTTCTCCCTGAGTTCTCTGGAGCTTCCAATTCAGGCCTAGTCCATCCATTCTGCATCAGCCGCACACTCTTGCTTGTGGTGGGCACACCCTCCACTATCTCTCCGGGAGACCACCAGAGATCCACCTAAGTCCAGGCGGTCCGGGTACCCAAGGGCTCAACCTGCGGAAACCCCGAATTGTTATTGGTGAAGCTCCAGTTAGCCTCTGTCTCCTTGTGTGCTCCGCCTCCTAGTGGCAGGCACTCTCTGGGTCCGACCAGAGGGCCGTATCAATCCTGCGCCAGGCCAAGGGTCCACCTCCAGCACAACACTTTGCACCTGGGTACATTTATGCTCACTTCGAAGCCCTTGCAAAAGCACTTGTGGGAAAGTTCATGCTGGGCTTTCAAAAAGAAAAAAATCTCCATGCATACTTTCCTTGTCCCAACCTAAGCCCACTCTTCTTATGCTTTGGCTAAAAATATGTACATATATTTTTACCTACAGTGAAGGAGGGGATAGGGATACAGTTTTCAGCATTTCTGATGTTAAAATGCTGTTTTACCTGGGGAAATGGCTGTGAAAGTTCTTCTCCTCAAAGAGCTTTTTGCTAATAACAGAAGAGACATCATGTGTATGCAATTCACCTGTGCTGCATCAGTGGTAACTGTAAATTTTAAGTGAGAGAACTCTGACTAAAGTCAGAAATCGTTTAAGGTATGATTTTCTATGCAAGCAATATCATTTTCATACTAGCTCCCATATGGTCTAAAATATGTAGTAAAATTACACCAGCTTTATGTAACAAGAGAGATGAGTAAATAATAATTTCTCTATTACATTTTGTGAGCAGATAACAAAATGTAATCACTCTGGTAATCAACTATCTTTACTGCTCAAACCACACTTTGTCCAGATGTTATCCTATGAGCGCTCTATCTGTAAATAAAATGGTGAACAGGAAATTTAAACTTTTATTATACAGGAAATAACTGCAGTCTGTCAAATCTGCAGAAGAAACATCTGTTCAAACTTACTGTCAATGTCTAACATATTATATCTGATAGAAAAGGAGACCAAAATTACAGGGGGCATTGTAATATCAGTTTAGGGCAATATTCTGGATGAAAACAATTGCCAGTATTTGAAATTAAATCCCTTGGATATCATAAAAGTAAGTTAAATGTGAATATCTATTATGATAGATGTTCAATAGTCATTTCACATATACTGTAGAATCATAGAATAATATACATTTTAAGAAACCAAAACTGATAAAATTCATAACTGTTTTGTCTAACTGCTATTACTTGTATTTCCCAATGTTTATTATGAATTTTTACATGGGCATGCAATAGTTTGCACAGAAGTTGTCCACTATTGCATAATGCTTTGCAAGAAATAAATCCCCAACACCAAAATCATGTATACAATATGTTAATATTTGCTCTTTTACATAGGAGCAGAATGATCTCACCCGCAGTTTGTACTATAACATCATTATTTGTTAGAGATTAAACCAAGATTTCAGTTTGGGGAAAGGGTGGGTTCAAGTTAAATTATTTAAGTTACTGAATTTTCAGACAAGAGTTGACAAAGTGAGAACGAGTCTGATCTCTGGAGGCTAGAGTGGCAGACCTGGAGGAGCTGAGGCAGACAGAGAGGTATATAGATGAGACCTTCAGGGACATAGTAGTCAAGTCCCAACTTCAGACTGGCAGCCCTGGTGCTGCCTTGGAGGAAGATGGTCTCATGATGGAAGAGCACCAACCAGGTGTAGCAGGAAAGGATCCTGTAGCAAGGACCTGCTCTCCAGGTGATGCATTGTCCTTTCGCACTGAGGATATCTCCCCAAGGCCTACTGCCCAGGAGGGAAGGGTTAGGTCGGCTGTTATAGTTGGTGATTCAATTATTAGGAATGTAGATAGCTGGGTGGCTGGTGGGCGTGAGGATCGCTTGGTAACATGCCTACCTGGTGCGAAGGTGGCGGACCTCACGCGTCACCTAGATAGGATTTTAGACAGTGCTGGGGAGGAGCCGGCTGTCGTGGTACATGTGGGCACCAAAAACATAGGAAAATGTGGGAGGGAGGTTCTGGAAGCCAAATTTAAGCTCTTAGGTATAAAGCTTAAATCCAGAACCTCCAGGGTAGCATTCTCTGAAATGCTCCCTGTTCCACGCGCAGGTCACCAGAGGCAGGCAGAGCTCCGGAGTCTCAATGTGTGAATGAGACGATGGTGCAAGGAAGAGGGATTCAGTTTTGTTAGGAACTGGGGAACCTTTTGGGAAAGGGGGAGTCTCTTCCAAAGGGATGGGCTCCACCTTAACCAGGGTGGAACCAGACTGCTGGCGCTAACCTTTAAAAAGGAGATAGAGCAGCTTTTAAACTAGAACAAAGGGGAAAGCTGACAGTCGCTCAGCAGTGCATGGTTCGGAGAGAGGAATCTTTAAAGAATACTAATGATGCATTAGAATTAGGGCATCCCAACAGTGAGGTTCCAATAATTAGAAAAGTAGTCCAAGTGCCTGTAACTAAAAACTCACCTGAGCTAAAAAATTCTAACATGTCCCTATCAATTAATTTATTTTATTTATTTATTTTTAATTTTTATATACCGAGGTTCTTATAGAGACTATAAATCACTCCGGTTTACATATAACGATAAACTGCCCAACAGAGATAAGGGGGCTTTACATAGAACAGTGGTACATATGGAACATTATAACTGGATGACAATTTAACATAATGATAATAAATAATATAGAATAGTTTTACTTGTAATTAATAAAATTATGTAATATAAACTGTATAATTTAAATATTTAACTTGGATATAGTGACATATTAACCATGCCAAATATAAATAATAAGATAAAATGAATTTTGAACTTAGAAATTGTAGTCCAGTTGCAGAGGAAAATATAAATAAGATTAATTTTTAGAACTCAAAGATTGTTGTCCAGTTGCAGAGACCTGAAGGTAGGACTTGGTATGGTGACCATAATTAGGGGATACTTCTTATTTGGAAGACTTTCCGTCTTGGTAGGATTGTGAGTCTGGGAAGGCTTGTTGGAAAAGAAGAGTCTTTAGCCTTTTTTTGAACTCTTGATGATTGGGTTCAAGTCTTAGATTTGGGGGGAGCATGTTCCACTGGTGGGGGCCTGCTAAGGATAGCGCTCTTTTGCTCAGAGATGATTTTACTTGTTGGGCATGCAGTGATCCTTTGTAAGCGCTTCTGATAGGTCTGGAAGATGTGTGCGGTTGGAGTTGAAAGCTTAACGTGATGGGAGCTATTTTGTTAGTCGCTTTGTGGATGATTGTGAGTACCTTATAGAGTATCCTTTGTTTAATGGGAAGCCAATGTAGATTACTAAGGATTGGGGTGATGTGATCTTTTTTGTTAGTGCTTGTTAGAATTCTGGCAGCAGAATTCTGTACCATCTGTAATGGTTTGATCGTGTTGTTGGGTAGACCTAGTAGCAGGGAGTTGCAATAGTCGAGCTTTGATAATATTATGGATTGAAGTACTAGCCTGAAGTCGGAGAAATAAAGGAGGGGTTTAAGTTTTTTGAGGACTTGCAGTTTGTAAAAGCAGTCCTTCGTGGTATTGTTTACGAACTTTTTTAGGTTAAGATGATTGTCAAGCCATGCTCCAAGGTTTCTGACGTCCGGTGAGAACATGTTATTAGCGTTTGGTAGAGAGAAGCTAGAGGAGATTGTGAGTGGATCCTGAGAGACAATGAGCATTTCGGTTTTATTGGCATTCAATACTAGGTTGAGGCTTGAGAGTAATTCCTTAATGGGCTGTAGGCATTCGTTCCAGTAAGTGATGGTTTTTTGAAGGGATTCTGTAATCGGGAGAAGGATTTGAATGTCGTCTGCATAGAGGTAATGGGTAAGCTTGAGGTTTGAGAGTAGGTGGCAGAGAGGGAGGAGGTAGATATTGAATAGGGTGGGAGAAAGTGAGGATCCTTGCGGGACTCCTTGCTCTGTAAGGATTGGATGCGATTCTTTGTTGTTTATCCTTACTTTGTAGAATCTGTTGCTTAGGAAGGAGTGAAACCATTTGAGAGCTGTGCCTTTGATCCCTATATTAGTTAGTTGGTCTATAAGTGTAGTATGTTTTACCGTATCAAACGCCGCAGAAAGATCAAGTAGAACCAGCAGGTAAGATTGTTTTTTCTCCAGGTTCACGAGGATGGTATCAGTGAGCGATAATAAGAGCGATTCGGTGTTTAGTCGTTTTCGGAAGCCATATTGAGCTGGGGATAGAATGTTATGATCTTCCAGATATTCTGACAGTTGCTTGTTGACAATTTTTTCCATCAGTTTGGCGATGAGTGGTAAGTTTGCAATCGGTCGGAAGTTAGCTGGGTCTGATGGAGAAGCATTTGGTTTCTTCAGTAACGGTTTCAGGATTGCCAATTTTAACTGGTTAGGAACTGAGCCTTGAGACAGGGATGTGTTGATAATTTCTGCTATTGGTTTTGAGATGGTGTTTGGTATGGCAATGAGGAGATTTGTTGGTAATGGGTCTGATGGGTGTGAGGATGGTTTTAGTTTTTTGAGTGTATTTTCGATCTCCAGTGAAGAAGTGAGCTCGAATGAGTCCAAGCTTGTGTTTTGTTGCGGCACTGTTGTTAGATGGTGTGTTAAGGTGGGGCTATTGGATGTAATTGAATGGGTAAGGTTAGTGATTTTTGTCTTGAAGTAGTTGGCTAGCTCGTTAGCTTTGTTGAGCGCTTGGTGGTCTGGGATCGTGAGAGGAGATGGTTTGGTTAGAGAGGAGACGTAAGAAAAAAGGGCCTTTGAGTCGAAAATGAAGTTGTGTATTTTTTTTGCATAGAATTCTTTCTTTGTTCTAAGGATAGTATTCCTGTAGGAGTTGAGGTGGGATTTGTAGATGGTTTGTGTCGAAGTGGATGAGTTTTTTCTCCAGCTTTGCTCTTTTTTTCTAAGAGATTGTTTGAGGGATTTAAGTTCGGCTGTAAACCAAGGTTTTCTATTGTCTAATGTAGGTTGTATGGTTTTAGTTGTGGTTGGGCAGATTTTATCTGCAATTTTATTGTTAATATTGATCCAAGAGGTGGTAGCAGTTGTTGCGTCTGTGAGGTCAAGTTGATTTAAAGCTTCGGACATCTTTTCACTGAGTATGTCTAGAGAGCAAGGTTTCCTGAATTGGATGGTGGATTTGGTAGTGATTTGAGGTGGAGGTTTGTTGATCCTAAGGGTTGTGTGGATGACTCTGTGGTCTGACCATGGAACTGGTAAACAAGTGGGGTTGGTGTAAATGTTGAAGAGTTCGTTAATAAAGATGAGGTCCAAAGTGTGGCCTGCCTTGTGGGTAGGACTGTTGATAATTTGAGCGAAGCCCAAGTGGTTGAGTGAGGAAAGAAAGGTTTGGCAGTTGATAGATTGTGGAGTAGCGTCTACATGTAAATTAAAGTCTCCGAGGATTATAGCAGGTTTTTCAGTGTTTATGTGTTTAGCTATAAGTTCGATCAGTGGGGAGGGATCCAGTTCTAGGGTACCTGGTGGGGCGTAGACTAAGGCTATTTGGATTTGATCCGATTTAAAGAGGGAGAATTCTAGTTTGGTGGAGGCGTTGGTAAGTTGTAAAGTTATATTAAGTCCTTTTTTTGCTGCAAGGAGGAGTCCCCCACCTCTTTTTTTGGGTCTGGGGACAGAAAATAAGTCATAAGATTGAATGGGCAGTTGATTTGTAAGTACAGTATCTGTGTGTTTTAGCCATGTCTCTGTAATTGCACAGATATCTGGGTTGACTTCTATGAGATAGTCACTGAGGATGTCCATTTTTTTGGAAAGAGACTGAGCATTGAATAGAGTTAATGTAAATAAAGAGAGTCCTAAGATTTGTGTTATAGGTGATATCATTATTGGTAAAAGCCTTTGTTGTCGTGCGATGTGATGAATTGCAGGTTTTGTGTGCTTTCTGAGGTTATGCCAGATTTTGGGTATGGTGCAGAGGTGCATTGTTGTGGTTCAGTTGGTTGGGAGCAATGTTTCGATATTGAAGATGCTGGGCTAAGTATTGGTGAGGTTGACTGAATGCTGGACTGAATGCTGGAAAATGCTGAGAGAAAGCTGGAGAGGCTGACTGAATGCTGGAGAGGCTGGATGAATGCCGGAGAGGCTGGATGAATGCTGGAGAGGCTGGATGAATGCTGGAGAGGCTGGAGAGGCCGGATGAATGCTGGAGAGGCCGGATGAATGCTGGAGAGGCTGGAGAGGCTGGGTGAATGCTGGAGAGGCTGGGTGAATGCTGGAGAGGCTGGAGGCTGGGTGAATGCTGGAGAGGCTGGAGGCTGGATGAGTGCTGGAGAATGCTGGATGAATGCTGGAAAGGCTGGAGGCTGGATGAATGCTGGAGAGGCTGGATGAATGCTGGAGAGGCTGGAGAGGCCGGATGAATGCTGGAGAGGCCGGATGAATGCTGGAGAGGCTGGAGAGGCTGGGTGAATGCTGGAGAGGCTGGGTGAATGCTGGAGAGGCTGGAGGCTGGGTGAATGCTGGAGAGGATGGAGGCTGGATGAGTGCTGGAGAATGCTGGATGAATGCTGGAAAGGCTGGAGGCTGGATGAGTGCTGGAGAATGCTGGATGAATGCTGGAGAGGCTGGAGGCTGGATGAGTGCTGGAGAATGCTGGAGAGGCTGGAGGCTGGATGAGTGCTGGAGAATGCTGGATGAATGCTGGAGAGGCTGGAGGCTGGATGAGTGCTGGAGAATGCTGGATGAATGCTGGAGAGGCTGGAGGCTGGATGAATGCTGGAGAGGCTGGGGGCTGGATGAGTGCTGGAGAATGCTGGATGAATGCTGGAGAGGCTGGAGGCTGGATGAATGCTGGAGAGGCTGGGGGCTGGATGAGTGCTGGAGAATGCTGGATGAATGCTGGAGAGGCTGGAGGCTGGATGAATGCTGGAGAGGCTGGGGGCTGGATGAGTGCTGGAGAATGCTGGATGAATGCTGGAGAGGCTGGATGAATGCTGGAGAGGCTGGGGGCTGGATGAGTGCTGGAGAATG
This sequence comes from Rhinatrema bivittatum, assembly GCF_901001135.1. Classification (NCBI taxonomy): domain Eukaryota; kingdom Metazoa; phylum Chordata; class Amphibia; order Gymnophiona; family Rhinatrematidae; genus Rhinatrema; species Rhinatrema bivittatum. The sequence continues at coordinate 361,082,730 of NC_042616.1, read as the reverse complement.
CTGGATGAATGCTGGAGAGGCTGGAGAGGCTGGATGAATGCTGGAGAGGCTGGGGGCTGGATGAGTGCTGGAGAATGCTGGATGAATGCTGGAGAGGCTGGAGGCTGGATGAATGCTGGAGAGGCTGGGGGCTGGATGAGTGCTGGAGAATGCTGGATGAATGCTGGAGAGGCTGGATGAATGCTGGAGAGGCTGGGGGCTGGATGAGTGCTGGAGAATGCTGGATGAATGCTGGAGAGGCTGGAGAGGCTGGATGAATGCTGGAGAGGCTGGGGGCTGGATGAGTGCTGGAGAATGCTGGATGAATGCTGGAGAGTCTGATTACATGCTGGAGCAGCTTGTGAGTGTTGGAAAGGCTGTTATGTGTATGGGCCCTGGAGAATGAGGTCGCTGGACAAATGGATTGGATAACGTTGATGTAGCGTGCTTCTGTAGTGTAGGCTGGGTTGTGTGGCAGAGTCGTTTAGCATAGGTGGTTTCTTGTTGTGCTCAGGTTCACACGAAGGGGCACACAAAGGGGCAAGCCCCTTTGTCGTGCTCCTTCGGCGTGCGACGCACGGCGCGCGACGCCTAGCTGGGTGGGATTTAAAGCTCTGCTGAGCTTTAACTGGTTGGCTAGCTATATTATTTATGGGCGGGTCTTAGCGTGTGTCCCTGCTTTTTTAATCTTTTAGTTTGTCTTTTTATATCTTTTCGTCGAGTTGTGTCCGCCGGATTGGGCCTCGGCGCGCGCGGCTGGCGTTGGGGTCCCCCGGGTGGGGAGGCCGAGCACTGACCTGACCTTCCCCCGGTGGGGCTCCGGCGCCGGTCGCGCAGGTCTTCGGTCGCCGCGTGTAGCAGGAGGAAAAGGAGGTAATGGCGCCTGCAGTCGGGATTTAAAGCCCTGTCGGGCTTTCTCTGGTTGGCTGGTAAGTTTCTGATTTGGGCGGGCCTTAGCGCTTTACCTCGTGGTGTCCGCCGGATTGGGCCTCGGCGCGCGCGGCTGGCGTCGGGGTCCCCCGGGTGGGGAGGCCGAGCACTGACCTGACCTTCCCCCGGTGGGGCTCCGGCGCCGGTCGCGCAGGTCTTCGGTCGCCGCGTGTAGCAGGAGGAAAAGGAGGTAATGGCGCCTGCAGTCGGGATTTAAAGCCCTGTCGGGCTTTCTCTGGTTGGCTGGTAAGTTTCTGATTTGGGCGGGCCTTAGCGCTTTACCTCGTGGTGTCCGCCGGATTGGGCCTCGGCGCGCGCGGCTGGCGTTGGGGTCCCCCGGGTGGGGAGGCCGAGCACTGACCTGACCTTCCCCCGGTGGGGCTCCGGCGCCGGTCGCGCAGGTCTTCGGTCGCCGCGTGTAGCAGGAGGAAAAGGAGGTAATGGCGCCTGCAGTCGGGATTTAAAGCCCTGTCGGGCTTTCTCTGGTTGGCTGGTAAGTTTCTGATTTGGGCGGGCCTTAGCGCTTTACCTCGTGGTGTCCGCCGGATTGGGCCTCGGCGCGCGCGGCTGGCGTTGGGGTCCCACGGGTGGGGAGGCCGAGCACTGACCTGACCTTCCCCCGGTGGGGCTCCGGCGCCGGTCGCGCAGGTCTTCGGTCGCCGCGTGTAGCAGGAGGAAAAGGAGGTAATGGCGCCTGCAGTCGGGATTTAAAGCCCTGTCGGGCTTTCTCTGGTTGGCTGGTAAGTTTCTGATTTGGGCGGGCCTTAGCGCTTTACCTCGTGGTGTCCGCCGGATTGGGCCTCGGCGCGCGCGGCTGGCGTTGGGGTCCCCCGGGTGGGGAGGCCGAGCACTGACCTGACCTTCCCCCGGTGGGGCTCCGGCGCCGGTCGCGCAGGTCTTCGGTCGCCGCGTGTAGCAGGAGGAAAAGGAGGTAATGGCGCCTGCAGTCGGGATTTAAAGCCCTGTCGGTCTTTCTCTGGTTGGCTGGTAAGTTTCTGATTTGGGCGGGCCTTAGCGCTTTACCTCGTGGTGTCCGCCGGATTGGGCCTCGGCGCGCGCGGCTGGCGTTGGGGTCCCCCGGGTGGGGAGGCCGAGCACTGACCTGACCTTCCCCCGGTGGGGCTCCGGCGCCGGTCGCGCAGGTCTTCGGTCGCCGCGTGTAGCAGGAGGAAAAGGAGGTAATGGCGCCTGCAGTCGGGATTTAAAGCCCTGTCGGGCTTTCTCTGGTTGGCTGGTAAGTTTCTGATTTGGGCGGGCCTTAGCGCTTTACCTCGTGGTGTCCGCCGGATTGGGCCTCGGCGCGCGCGGCTGGCGTTGGGGTCCCCCGGGTGGGGAGGCCGAGCACTGACCTGACCTTCCCCCGGTGGGGCTCCGGCGCCGGTCGCGCAGGTCTTCGGTCGCCGCGTGTAGCAGGAGGAAAAGCATTAATTAAATTAAATTAATTAGCATTAAATTAAAAAGCAGAATGAAAATATAAACAAAAAACAAACTTTGAAGTGTTTGTATGCTAATGCCAGAAGTCTAAGAAGTAAGATGGGAGAATTAGAATATATAGCAGTGAATGATGACATAGACTTAATTGGCATCTCAGAGACATGGTGGAAAGAGGATAACCAATGGGACAGTGCTATACCGGGGTACAAATTATATCGCAATGACAGAGAGGAGCACTCGGGAGGAGGTGTGGCACTTTATGTCCGGGATGGCATAGAGTCCAACAGGATAAACATCCTGCATGAGACTAAATACAAAATTGAATCTTTATGGGTAGAAATCCCTTGTGTGTCGGGGAAGACTATAGTGATAGGGGTATACTACCGTCCACCTGGTCAAGATGGTGAGACGGACAGTGAAATGCTAAGAGAAATGAGGGAAGCTAACCAAATTGGTAGTGCAGTAATAATGGGAGACTTCAATTATCCCAATATAGACTGGGTAAATGTATCATCAGGTCACGCTAGAGAGATAACGTTCCTGGATGGAATAAATGATAGCTTTATGGAGCAATTGGTTCAGGAACTGACGAGAGAGGGAGCAATTTTAGATCTAATTCTCAGTGGAGCACAGGACTTGGTGAGAGAGGTAACGGTGGTGGGGCCGCTTGGCAATAGTGATCATAATATGATCAAATTTGATTTAATGACTGGAAAAGGAACAGTGTACAAATCCAAGGCTCTCGTGCTAAACTTTCAAAAGGGAAACTTTGATAAAATGAGAAAAATTGTTAGAAAAAAACTGAAAGGAGCAGCTACAAAAGTAAAAATTGTCCAAGAGGCGTGGTCATTGTTAAAAAATACCATTCTAGAAGCACAGTCCAGACGTATTCCACACATTAAGAAAGGTGGAAAGAAGGCAAAACGATTACCGGCATGGTTAAAAGGGGAGGTGAAAGAAGCTATTTTAGCCAAAAGATCTTCATTCAAAAATTGGAAGAAGGATCCAACAGAAGAAAATAGGATAAAGCATAAACGTTGGCAAGTTAAATGTAAGACATTGATAAGACAGGCTAAGAGAGAATTTGAAAAGAAGTTGGCTGTAGAGGCAAAAACTCACAGTAAAAACCTTTTTAAATATATCCGAAGCAGAAAGCCTGTGAGGCAGTCAGTTGGACCGTTAGATGATCGAGGGGTTAAAGGGGCACTTAGAGAAGATAAGGCCAATGCGGAAAGATTAAATGATTTCTTTGCTTCGGTGTTTACTGAAGAGGATGTTGGGGAGGTACCCATAATGGAGAAGGTTTTCATGGGTAATGATTCAGATGGACTGAATCAAATCACGGTGAACCTAGAAGATGTGGTAGGCCTGATTGACAAACTGAAGAGTAGTAAATCACGTGGACCGGATGGTATACACCCCAGAGTTCTGAAGGAACTAAAAAATGAAATTTCAGACCTATTAGTAAAAATTTGTAACTTATCATTAAAATCATCCATTGTACCTGAAAACTGGAGGATAGCAAATGTAACCCCAATATTTAAAAAGGGCTCCAGGGGCGATCCGGGAAACTACAGACCGGTTAGCCTGACTTCAGTGCCAGGAAAAATAGTGGAAAGTGTTCTAAACATCAAAATCACAGAACATAAAGAAAGACATGGTTTAATGGAACAAAGGCAGCATGGCTTTGCCCAGGGCAAGTCTTGCCTCACAAATCTGCTTCACTTTTTTGAAGGAGTTAATAAACATGTGGATAAAGGTGAACCGGTAGATATAGTATACTTGGATTTTCAGAAGGCGTTTGAAAAAGTTCCTCATGAGAGGCTTCTAGGAAAAGTAAAAAGTCATGGGATAGGTGGCGATGTCCTTTCGTGGATTGCAAACTGGCTAAAAGACAGGAAACAGAGAGTAGGATTAAATGGGCAATTTTCTCAGTGGAAGGGAGTGGACAGTGGAGTGCCTCAGGGATCTGTATTGGGACTCTTACTTTTCAATATATTTATAAATGATCTGGAAAGAAATACGACGAGTGAGATAATCAAATTTGCAAATGACACAAAATTGTTCAGAGTAGTTAAATCACAAGCAGATTGTGATAAATTGCAGGAAGACCTTGTGAGACTGGAAAATTGGGCATCCAAATGGCAGATGAAATTTAATGTGGATAAGTGCAAGGTGATGCATATAGGGAAAAATAACCCATGCTATAATTACACAATGTTGGGTTCCAAATTAGGTGCGACAACCCAAGAAAGAGATCTAGGTGTTATAGTGGATAACACATTGAAATCGTCGGTACAGTGTGCTGCGGCAGTCAAAAAAGCAAACAGAATGTTGGGAATTATTAGAAAGGGTATGGTGAATAATACGGAAAATGTCATAATGCCTCTGTATCGCTCCATGGTGAGACCGCACCTTGAATACTGTGTACAATTCTGGTCGCCGCATCTCAAAAAAAGATATAATTGCGATGGAGAAGGTACAGAGAAGGGCTACCAAAATGATAAGGGGAATGGAACAACTCCCCTATGAGGAAAGACTAAAGAGGTTAGGACTTTTGAGCTTGGAGAAGAGACGACTGAGAGGGGATATGATAGTGGTGTTTAAAATCATGAGAGGTCTAGAATGGGTAGATGTGAATCGGTTTACTCTTTCGGATAGTAGAAACACTAGGGGGCACTCCATGAAGTTAGCATGGGGCACATTTAAAACTAATCGGAGAAAGTTATTTTTTACTCAACGCACAATTCAACTCTGGAATTTGTTGCCAGAGGATGTGGTTAGTGCAGTTAGTAGGGCTGTGTTTAAAAAAGGATTGGATAAGTTCTTGGAGGAGAAGTCCATTACCTGCTATTAAGTTCACTTAGAGAATAGCCACTGCCATTAGCAATGGTAACATGGAATAGACTTAGTTTTTGGGTACTTGCCAGGTTCTTATGGCCTGGATTGGCCACTGTTGGAAACAGGATGCTGGGCTTGATGGACCCTTGGTCTGACCCAGTATGGCATTTTCTTATGTTCTTCTTATGTTCTTAAATTTTACCATTTGTAATGAGTTCGGTATCAATGGGCCCTTAATGATGTGCTGTGCTTGTGTTACACTCTCTTCCTCCAGAGGGGAGGAGTTAGCAATCTGTTATCACTCACCCCGCCAGGAGGGCAGAGTTAGCAATCTGTTCTGCTTTTCTCCTGAAAGGGGGAGGAGTTGTCAATCAATTATGATCTCCTCCTCCAGAGGGGAGGAGTTAGCTATCTGTAGTTTTACTCCACCAGGAGGCTGGAGTTAGTAATCTGTTAGTGAACTGCTGTTAGATGCTCCTGTAAGGGAAGGAAGTAGCAATCTGTTATGGATCAACTCCCCAGGGAAGAGGAGTTGGCAGTCTGTTCAATGATTCTCTTCTGAGGAGAGGAGCTAACAATAGGTATATTGTACTTCGCTACTGAGATAGCAATCTATCATGCCTCCGCTACGGAGTAGCAATCTGTTATATATTTTTTCTGTTACACAACTGCTAAGAAAAATGCATATTTTTGTAAACCATTATGATGGCTCTACCAAATGACGGGATATAAAACTCAACAAATAAATAAATAAATAAATACATAAATAAATACATAAATACAAAAATAAACAAATAAATAAATAAATAGGCTGCTGGCAAGTCCCATAGAAAGAGGAGTTAGCTATCTATATAATACTTCCGTAAGTGGTGTTAGTGGTCGGTAGTGGTTGGCTCCCACAGAGTGACAGTGGTATAAGGAATGACCACTTGGAGGAAATTGTGAATCCCTGGGCTGATGGCAGATGACAGCACCCCCAGGAGGAGATCCTGAGAGGAACCACCGGCTAGGCTAAAATATGAAATAAATACACATAGTTCTTTATTAGGCTGGAAGCTGGACCACCAGTGGTGGCAGTAGTGAGTCGATGTGTCCGGCAGGGCTAAAGTCCTTCTGTTACTGGAATATAATCTCTGGGTTGCTGAGCTGTAGAGAGAGATTAGAAGTAGTGAGTAGATAGGGTATACTGGATACAAGATGGTACACTCACAATAGTAGATGTCTGCAATGGTCTCTATGCCACAGAGTGTCTTCAGTACATTCAGGAACAGGAGCCATAGGCGAGCACTGTTTCCTATAAGCAGTCTGTAATAAGAACTCACAATAGCTGTATATGAAATGGCTTCTAGAGTAGAAGAGAATCTGTGAAGGATTCTAGGAACATGGGCCCTCGTGGAGCGAGTACCGGTTCCTATCTGCAATCTTGCCAATGTAACTCACGATCTCCGTACCTGCAATAACGTCTTGGATGGAAAGGAGTCTTCAGAGCTATAGGAATGTAGGCCCTCGTGGAGCGAGTACCTATTCCTATCTACAACAGAACTCACTGTGTTCACATCTGCGATCGCTTCCAGGCAATGAGGAGTCTTCTGAGTATTCAGGGACATAGGTCCTTGAGGAGAGAGTACCGGATCCCGTCTTGGCAATCTGAAATCAAGAAGAGAGAGTGGAGCCCCTGTGGAGCGGTTACTTCTGGTAAGTTTGAAAAGGCCGAGCAGTGGAGAAGGATTCCCCTTGCTGACTCGGATCGTTGTTGCAAGTATCGTGGACTGCCAAAGCAAGTCTTCCGAAGCAAGTTCCTTGCTAACTCATTAGAGGTTAGCAAACAAAGACCTTTTAAAGTGAAAATGGATGACGTCACTACGGGAGGATGCCCCCGATGTTCACGCCCTTGCTGGTACAAAGTCTTGAACGCGCGCGCGTGCCCTTACGTAGTCAGGAACATGGTGGATCCATAGCTTCAAGCCAGCCCGGGGACACCGGGACCAAGAGGCAGGGAGAAGCCGCGGTTGCATCTGTCCGTCAGAGCCGAAGGGAGTCGCTCTCAAGATAGAGAGGGTGGAACGAAGGCGAGAAGAGGCACAAACGCAATAGACATACGGCCTGGACAGTGGACGGACAGGCACAGTGTTTTATTCATCTTGCAATTCACAGGGAAAATTTGGAAAACCAAGCAAAGGCAGGTTTATTTTCAAAAACACTAGCATTTCCATCAACTCTGGTGCCAGCCTTGAGCGGTGAGGGCTCTATCATTGAAAATACACATTCTCTGGGCACACTGGTTAGTGGACATGACAGATATCACTGAACCACTTTGGCTAGGTGTGGCCAGACAGTGGACTTGTGTGCCCAATATGCCAGCGGATCTGTCTCCATGTCCTCTGTAGGCTCTGAGAGATACCGTGTCACTGACAGTTGTGCTGGTGTCTCCTTTGCTTGGGTGGCCTCAGAGTCACTCATGCCAGTTGCTTTCTCTCTAGCACATAGCACAAAAGATGAATCTTTATGGGCAACATGCCTTTGGCATACTGAAGTGGAGGAGGAAGAGATACTAGCTGTCGCTGACAGAGTGCTGCTCATGCTTGGGCTAGCACAACTCTCTGAAGTGCCTGCTGTTTCCTCCTCTGTTTCACGCCTAATCTGCCTCTGCCTATGGTGCTCCTGTTCACAGACATTTGCTAACAGCAGGTCCTTTACCAACAGGAGACAATCGTACTGTAGGGCGAGTTTCCCTTTCACACTGGGATCACAGACTGTGGCGAGCATGTATGTGTGCTCTTCTGTTAAAGGCCTTAATCTCTCTTGCATCTGCTGCTGCAAAACATCCAGACAATGCAGCACCTCAGCTGTCATTCCCTCTTCCGCTTTTAAGGCCTTAAATTTTCATCAAGGAAATTAACAATAGGGATGATGTCAGCCAAGGTGGCACTTCTGGAACTCAGCTCCTCCGTGGCATCCTTGAAAGGCAGCAGGATTTTTACCACCTGACTCGTGTGTGTGTGTGGTGGTGATGGTGTGTGTGTGTGTGTGGGGGGGGGGGGGGGGGTTTGCTGTTGCTTTGCTTGCTTCGTGCCACAGGCATTGGGATATTCTTATTACAGAGTCCCTTTTTTTGTCACTGTTCTTGTTTAGCACCCCTCTCTGTAGCTCACATCACACACAGTTCACATAGAGGTTGCCCCTCCAGGCCCCATTTTTTTTATCACTCCCTCTGTGCTGCGTAAATGCAGGAACAGTACACCTACCATCTTTCACCCATAGGATTTTCAATACCTTTTCTGTGCAAACCTATATGTGGTGCATCTATATCTGCCTTCAAAAGAGGGGCCTTTTCCTAAACACTATAGGAGCTTCAGTTGTATAGTAACCAAACGTTCAGTTCCATTACACTGTGTACTTGGTGACTCTTGCTACACAGTGTCAGCTGCTGTGTGACAAATATGAAGGAGGAGTGAGTGAGTGAGTAATGTGTGGTACACGATCTGCACAGGTGCAGGGCACAGGATGTAGAGGGGTGCTGCTGGTGCTGTGGACCAGGCAGACTTCCACAGACTAGAATTCCTGTAGTGGCCTTCCTTTGGGATCTGGATGCTACCTTACCTTACATGCATTATATAGACCCCCAAGCCATTCCATTACAGGGGTGGGAGCCAAAGTGTGGAAGGCAGCCTGGTCCCCAGTACCAGCAGCACCCTTCTAGGCCCTCTGGTGGTTGCCCATGGACATTGTAGAGCAGATGGTACTCCCTCACTCATCATCCCTATTTGTAAGCCAGCAGCTGAGAGTGTGTAGCAACACTCAATAAGTACACCTCATATTTGGTTTACAATGTAAGCTACAAATGTATGTGGTCACATACTCTTGCACTCCTGACAGAAGTAAGAGGGCAGAAAATAAACCGTTGGGTCATAATGACTCCAATTTTCCCCTTTACATCACCCAAGCTGTTAATGCATACTATATATCAGGGGTCGGGAACCTTTTTGGCTGAGAGAGCCATAAACGCCACATATTTTAAAATGTAATTTCGTGAGAGCCATACTAACTACAACCCCCTACTCTCCTGACACCCCCAAGACCTACCAAATTAATTTACTACAACCCCCCATCCTCCTAACCCCCCTCCCCCCAAGACCTGCCAAAAGTCCCTGGTGACGCCATTTTGATTACTGGCAGCCGACGGCCCTTTGCCCTTACTGTGTCACAGGGGCTACCGCCGCCATTGGTCGACCCCAGTGACATAGTGAGGGCAAAGGGCTGTCGGCGCCATTTTGACTACTGGCAGCCGACAGCCCAAGTCCAGGAGATCGCTCCCAGACCGCTCCTGGACCCCCGCTGGACCACAAGGGACTTTTGGCAGGTCTTGGGGGGGTCAGGAGGGTGGGGGTTGTAGTAAATTAATTTTGGAGATCTTGGGGGGCGTCAGGATGGGTGGGGGGTTTGTTAGATTTTTACTTTTTTATTAAAGATTTGTCTGTGAGCCAGATGCAGCCATCAAAAGAGCCATATCTGGCTCCCGAGCCATAGGTTCCTGACCCCTGTTATATATTATAATGTTTTGACCATGAAGGTACAGAACAGGTCACATAAAAGCACTTGTAAGCTGGAGTTAGCAAACAGTATAGTATGTGAAGAAGGCAACAAGAGCAATAGTTAAGGTCCACAGTAAGGAGCTTTGTCTTTACCTCTGACTGTCTTGCTTACCAGCATACACGAAGCTTTTATTGTAATGCCATAGCCCATATGGTCTTTCATGCTCGATAACTGCACAACTGGAATGTGGCAGGGCATTGTAGCATGTAAGGTCATGTAGAAAGCAAACCTTTTACCTTCGGTACCATAAACACAGAAAACACACAATGAAAGGACAGCACCAGAAAGCTGATATTTCCAAACAGTGAGCATAAGAACATAAGAACATGCCATTCTGGGTCAGACCAAGGGTCTATCAAGCCCAGCATCCTATCTCCAACAGTGGCCAATCCAGGCCACAAGAACCTGGCAAGTGCCCAAAAACTAAGTCTATTCCATATTACCATTGCTAGTAATAGCAGTGGCTATTTTCTAAGTCAACTCTAAGTCAACTCAATTAATAGCAGGTAATGGACTTCTCCTCCAAGAACTTATCCAATTCTTTTTTAAACACAGCTATACTAACTGCACTAACCACATCCTCTGGCAACAAATTCCAGAGTTTATTTGTGCGTTAAGTGAAAAAGAACTTTCTCCGATTAGTTTTAAATGTGCCACATGCTAACTTCATGGAGTGCCCCTTTATTAGCAAACAATGTAGTGCACTGTTTGAAATAAAGGCAATGTCTTAGGTAATCACATTCTGCAAGGACAAGATAGCAAATTAAAAAAAAACAGTGTACATTTCATGAACAGCAAATTTAGTGTACACCAGTACATAAATAGATTGAAATGGCATCATTACATATACAGGCATTGCATCTTATCCTTTAGAATGTGAATTGGTTATTTACTATTTTGGATAATAGAAGGACTAGGGGGCACTCCAAGAAGTTAGCAAGTAGCACATTTAAAACTAATCAGAGAAAATTATTTTTTACTCAATGCACAAGCTCTGGAAGTTTTTGCCAGAGGATGTGGTTAATGCAGTTAGTGTAGCTGGGTTTAAAAAAGGTTTGGATGAGAGGCTAAGTGGCTGGGTGTAGGAGTGAGTGTGTGTGTGTGTGTGTGTGTGTGTATGTGTAACTGCTTGTGTGAGGATGTCTACCTGTGTGGGTGGGTGAAAACCAGGGGGTGTGTTTGTGGGTGGGTGAGATCCTGTGCATGTGTGGGGGAGAGTTTCTGTGGGGGAGGGTTTGAGGGACTCTGTGCATGAGGCATTGCATCTTTTCCTTTAGGCTGAATCATAATTACAACTAAGAATACAGAAAGAGGAAGTGGTACCTCAAAATCTAGAATAGTGCTGTAAAGTAACAGCTACATGCAGTACTACTATATGCTGTGAAAACAAAGGCCCCAAACAATCCATGTTGAAAGAGTGCACTCGAAGAGGACAGCCTAAGAGTCACGGCAGCAAAGTTCTAATAAAGGCCCCAGACAGACTATGTTGAGAGTGCACTCAAAGAGGACAGCCTAAGGGCCATAGCAGTAAAGCTTAGCATGAAGGCAGGAGGAACAGGACCAAACAGTTCAGCATGTAGGCAGCAGGAGCAGGACTGCAGACTGTAGCATTGCCTCAGCAGGAGCAGTACAAGACCAGCAGCATGGAGGCAGGAGGCCCAAGAGGAGACACAGCAGCATGCAGACAACACTTGCAGGAGATAAGAAGAGATGACAGCCAGCAGCATGGAGTAGAAGATGGGACAACCTAACAAGAGGCAGCAGCAGGAAAGTGATTGTAGGCTTCTTAGTTAGTGTGCTGCATGAAGATGCATTTCAGAACATCATTCCTTATGCGTGGTGGCATAGCAACTCTGTAGTGAGGAGATGGTGAGCAGGTTTATTCCATCTAGATGGGACAGCAACTCTGTAGTGAGGACATGCTGAGCCGGTTTCTTCCATCTTGATGGCACAGCAATTCTGTAGTAAGGACACGCTGAGCAGGTTTCTTCCATCTAGATGGCTGTGGGGTGCAGATGCAAAGGATAGAGCTGAGGATTCCAAAGGCTGCTCCATCATGCGGTGCAGTATTTGCATAAGCACATTAGTTATGTAGCTTATGGCAGCAACAAGAGTGCTAGTATTTTTGGTGTTGGCTGCTATACGTTGTTGCAGCATCCTCTTCTGCTCCACTGATGTTCTAAGGATCCATATCTCTTCCCACAATTTTCTCAGTTCATCTGCAGACATGCTTGCTGCAGGTGCTGGTGCTTGTGCCGGTCCTGGTAGTGATGGTGGTACTGCTGGCAGTGTCAGTGCTGCTGGCGATGTCCATGATGGTGGCTATGTCCATGATGCTGGTGGTGTTGGTGCCAGAGGGGCTGTCTGTGCCAGTGCTGATGGCACCAGTGGTGTGTGAGGGATCAAGATGATCACAGATGGGCTTGTGCCCACCACGTGGCCTGGGGATGGTGAGTTACCATGCTGGTGTAGTGTGCAGGCTCATGGTATATGCTGGTCAGAAGGTTGCCAGTCGAGATTGCCTTCTTCCATGAATGTTGCCAGACCAAGGGTGATATCAAGTTGGCTTGTTGATCCTAGGTATTGTAGCAGCAACAATGGCTGTGATTCTTGTGCCTGTGCTCCTCCTCATCTTCCTCAATTCACTATGTCTTGGCGTCCATTTGTAAGGGCCTGTGTAGTACTGCTAGTGGGTGGCTGCTCCTGGCTGCATCCCAGCTGGTCCCTGGGGTTTGCCAGCTGGGTCCTGGCATTCCTGGCTGGAACCATCAGCTTGCTGCTCAAGAGCTGTGGAAACAAAGAGAAGAAACAAAAAAGAAGACATAAGTATATATGCCAGAAAAGTATCCTTTTTTAATTTGGCATGAGAGATGCACTTTGCTTCTTTGCAAAGATGTCTTATGCCAAATGATGTGTCCATCTGTTGCTGCCTGCCCATTTAAGGGTGAGGTGAACTTACCAGCTGCAGCTAGCATTGTATCCAGCAGCTCAGCCATGCCCTTGAACATGACTGGTCCCAGACTCTCCATCAGTCATTCCTCCATTTCTGTGAGCTGTATTGGACAAGGTACTCCTCCTCCCATCTACCACTGGTAATTGGCTCTCGCTGCCACCTTGGCCTTAAGCTGGGTCTTAATGTCCCTGTATCGATAGCCAACCTGCTCTGCACTTCATCCAATGCTGCTCTGCCTGGTGATGGACTGGGCCATATCTGCCCCTTTGCTGCCTTGGACATCTTAGCCACCCGGTTGCCAAATAGATGGGGATAATTCTGGAGCACCCCTACAATTACCAGGTCGTTCTCCTGCATGATGAACGTTATGGCCCTCAGGCAAACACATGGTGCTAGCTGGCTGCCTGAAAGGGTGCCACTTCCTCTTCCAGAGAGGTGTCCTCCCTTTCCTCATTCTTTGTCCCGCTCCCCTTTCCCCTCCCTTTTGCCCCTGTTCTACCAATTCCATTCCCCTCTGCCCTCTCTGTCTATCCATAGGCTATCCTATTCCTCCCCCCAAACTCACCTGACTAGCCCCTTCCCCCTCCTCCTATTCCTTCCCTACATCCTCTCTCTACTCCTGCACCTGTCCCTACTGTTACTCTTACTGCTACTCCTTTCCCTGCCACTCCTGTCTGAATCCGCCCCTTTCTTCTCTAGCCCCTCCTATCCTGATGCCTCTTATCTCCTCTCTTCCCATGTCTGTCACACTCCATCCTCTCCACAAGCTGCAAGTACACCTCCTTCACTTACACACACATATACAACACACCTCCTCAATGCATATACATACCTTCTCAATGTATTAACACACACACACTTCTGGGCACCCATACATCTCCTCACCACCTTCACTCCTCAACACAAAAATAACAGAGAAACAAGACAAACTGACAAAAGCTTTCACTTCAACAAAGATGATAAAAGTCCAAGGTAAAAGGAAAAAGATGAGAACAGATAACAAGACAACACACTCAGAAAATCACAACCTAGAACCTCCAACTACCATTAAACCACTCACCAACTTTCCTCTCCACTCAACAAACTCCTGACACATCCTCATAGAATCACGTGCAGGAAGCCTCTATTTATATTGAAAAAAAAAAATATCGCTCAGCTCAATGATGCACTGTGGTGCATGATGATGCATTGCAGTGAGTGATAACACAATGCCATGTGTGTTATTTAGCTATGCGATGTGGCAACCCGGCAATTTGAATACACACACTACTTTTTTTATCATGCGAATTATTTGCACAATAAACATGGCATCTTGATGAATCTAGGCCTAAGGGGGGGTCATTTTCTATCCATATCGCACGCAAAAAGGGACTTTTCGCGTGCGATACCTTGATAGGGGGAAAAGTTGGGGTGGAGTCAGGACAGCGGCGAGCAGACACAGCGGTAACTTCACTGGCAGCGATAAGATAGGACCTGTTATTGCTGCCAGTAGCGTGCCCAATAGCACCACCTTTCACGGTAGTGCTATTGGGTGCGAAAGCCGGCAGTGATAACACCGCGGTGGTGTGATTGCTGCTGGCTTTCGCAGGCCCGCCCCCCATTACCGTGGGATTCACAAAGCTGTGCGACAATAGAAAATCCTGGTCTAACAGGGTCATTTATCAAATAGCATTATGGTGTTTTCGCATGCGTTAAGCACCTTTAATGCATGCGAAAACCCCTTAACGAATGCAAAAACACCACGATGCAAATAAGAAAATGAGGAGGAGTTCCTTCCTATGGAGTAACAAAAATAAATGGACTCTCTACCTGGTAAAATCAAGCTAGGTTCAGAGAGCATTGCACAAATCTCATGTTTGAGTGAGTTTCCTCACTCCGAAGGTCATCAAATTTTCACAAGAGAGCACTGTTCTGTTTGTACATCTCACTTTGAATGTCAAAGTGGCCCCTAACCCCTACAATAATACCTAAACCTCACCTCGAGTTACTAGGTGGGCCTCTTATAGAGATATAAATAGCTAACTACTAGCAGGGCTTTATAGATAGTATTTCTCTCTTGCTCTCTCTCTCTCTCATAGTAAACATGGTCCCTCCCAATGGTTGTATTTAGGAAATACCAAGTTATCATAATTTGTGGTAAACTACCTATTACCATAAAACACACCCCTTTTTCTATCGCATACAATAGTGCATTTTAATAAATCCAGGCCTAAGTTTGCTTTGAAAATTGGTGTAACTTTGTTGTTTAAATACTGACAAACTTATGTGGGCTGTTGTAAAATTACCCACTTGGATACTGGTAAGATAGAAAGAACATCAGAGACCCTAAATTCACCCCTTTCCTGACTATCTATAGTCATTTATTTTTGTAGCTCCATAGGAAGGAACTGACATTCTCTGTATATGTAGGAATAGATATTGAAAAAAGTCAAGTTTTAATCATCTACAATATAAATGGGCTCTGACCGACGGCCCACAAATGCGCAGTAGAGAACAGCTCTAACGGGCATGCGCGGCTGAGAGAGTGCGTCGGTCAGAGCGGAGCAACATGGTGCTGGGAGGAAATGGAGCCATGTGAGGGCTGCTTTGGAAGCGGTGGGGAGGAGCAGCAGTGGCGGTATTCAAGCATCGGGCAGGCCAGCAACGAGCCCGGTGATGAGGCGCATGCGAGAGAGAGACCCCAGGAGACCTCCCATAGAGCAGCGGCAGCGGTATCCAAGTGCCGGGTGGGCCAGCAATGAGCCCAGTTGTGAGGCGCGCGTTCTGGAGAAGAGAAAAAGAGGGAGTGGAGGAGGGCTGAGGGAGAGGGAAGGGGTTGTGGAGGAGGTGGAAGGGGAAGGAAAGGGAAGATGAGAGGAGATGGAAGGAAGAGGATATGAGTGAGTAAGTGGGAAGGGTAAAGTTGTGGAGAAGAGAAAAAGAGGGAATGGAGGAGGGCTGAGTGAGAGAGGAAGGAAAGGGAAGGTGAGAGGGGATGGAAGGAAAAGAGGAAGAGGATGTCAGTAAGTGGGAAGGGTAAGACTTTCTGGAGAAGAGAAAAAGAGGGAGTGGAGGAGGGCTGAGGGAGAAGGAAGGGGTTGTGGATGAGGTGAGAGGGGAAGGAAAGGGAAGATGAGAAGGGATGGAAGGAAAAGAGAAGAGGATATGAGTAAGTAGGAGGGTAAGAAGTGGAGAACAGAGCGGCTCTAACCATGTCGGTCTGACCGATGGAATCTCGCCCATTTTAACGGGCTTAACGGCTTGTTTTTATATATTTTAATATTTAGCCACTTCTGATAATGGACATGAACACAAGCTTATTTAGATTTATTATTCAAAGGGATCTTCATTTTCTGTTTTTATTTTATTTTACCAGCTAATATAACATTGTTTATTACAACAAAGACAAAAATTGGGAAATCAGTAGGGAAAAATCAGTCTAATAAGAACATATGGCTTGCCAGACTGGGTCAGACCAAGGGTCCTTCAAGCCCAGTATCCTGTTTCCAAACAGTGGCCAAGCCAGGTCACAAGTACCTGGCAGGATCTCAGGTAAATAAAATTTGTGTTCTTGTTCTAATAAAACCTTATAATTTCCTAAGGAAAAAAAATACTGAAAACAAAAAATCTATAATTAATCACTACACCAAGAAAACTCAAGATGAACTTAAAATGCATACTATAGTATAAATGTAACGTTTGCCACAAATAATTTACAACCAGCTTCAAAACTTTCAAATGTATTCTTAGGTAATTAAAGTTAATTACTTTGTTTAAAATTGGTTTCAAATCAGTTCCAAACTCACTGACATCCTAATAAGTATTTTTATAGTCTCAGAAATCTCATGAAGTAAATCTTTTGTCTAGTATTCCAATGACAGGTGTCACAAACTATAAGGATCTTTAATAGGCACAGAATGGGGAAATCAGTTATTGAACAAGGTCCAAAGAATACAGTTGTCTCCAGGACAATATAGCTGCCAGAACTCTATACTACAAATTCAATAAAGAACTCTAATTAAAAACTGCAGTTTCTACTAATCTATAAAGCAGAAATGGCTGCATGATCTACTCTTCCCTTTCATATTTGCTTTCGCAACTAACAGAGACTACTAAAGTACAAAGAGTACATACATAATGTTTATTATAAATATAGAAAAGTAGGAAAGTTTAAAAAAATATCATTTTAATATAGCTTATAAATTATTCTAAGTTTTAAAAATGAACTTTCAATAAATCTGCTGCTGAGATACAGTAACAGTTGATCCACTAGGCACATTGATTTTAAATTTAGAAAGACAGAGAGTATCATCCCTGGATAATTGCTGTACATAATAGCTCAGGTGTTGCTAACAAATTTCTTTTATCCTGCTGTGAAAAAACTTCTACTATAGGATTTTCTTTCACTGATTCCTCTTCAAATTAGGATCAAAAGTAGAAATTTGCTAGTAATGAATTGAACTGTTTACATCAGAATGCATTTGATTGGCAGAATGCCTGATAGAAAACAATCCCTAACTCCCTAAGATGGGTAATCGGGTATGTTTGATTTGCTTAATAAAAAATTGTTTCACATAAGATGGGTAAGAAAACAAAAGCAATTGAATTACAAAAAGAAAATAAGATAAACATTCATTAAAATTACAGTAAGGAGATGATGATTAATGAGCATTTACTGCACAAGTGAAAACAGCACCCACACTGTAAAGTCCTGAAAGAATCTCCACCTGCAGTGGTGTAATTGACAATATTTAATCATTTCATAAGCTCAATAATCACTGAGTGTTTTCCAGCTTAAAAGAGTTAAACTAATTTTCTCCACATTCAGTTTTGTTCTGATATTGTACAGTAAAGGTATCATTTGTTTGGGTAAAGTGAATGACAGTAGAAGTTCCCTGAATGATGTCAGAGATTAGGTGACTATATCTTTATCTATCTATCTATCTATGCACACACACACACATAATATATAAACAAAAAAGGTTGACACCCCTCTTGTCTTAATAGAGATACAAATATTTCAAATACTAATATTTCAAATATATTTACATATTTTAAAACATTTTGCCAACTATAACATTTTTATTAATGTGAAAAAAAATCTCTTTATGAATTGTATCAAAATTAGTTCAAAACCATTATACACAGTATTCCCAATATTTTATACACAAACAAATATTCTTCTAAAAAATATACCCACATCCATACTTACATACTCACAGAACTTACACTAAAATGTAAACAAAAATGAGCCTTAAATCTATGAATCTAACATTTGCCTGCTTAAGAATTAACAATAGATTAGAAAACATCCCATTTGGAGGCCATAATCTTCTAACAATATTTTTAGAAACACATTCAAAAGTAAATACTATTGTTGAAGAAATAACGCTTTTAGCGCATTCTTAAACCCCAGAACAGGACACAGTTAAATAATTGTTATTAATCAGTTCTTGGACCCCTGATGTTGACAAAGGCCTTCATTTCATGATATTATAGGTTTCTTCCGGTGATTATGAAGCACTATATTATTTCAAATTGCACTTAAATTATTGCAGTCAACGTCTTGTAAATATTATACAATATAATTCATTAATTCGTTCATGCTGTAGCCTCCTCAAAAACACGTTGGTGAAATGCCTTTATTCAGAGTTAAAAGTGCATTGTGTATCTTCCCATAAACTCAAGGACTGAATTTCCCATTGCCGCTTATCCAACGCTTGAGAGCACCAGGATCGAAAAGAGAAAGCCAGTTCTGACATGATCTTTCACTTAATGAATACAGTATATATATATATATATATATATATATATATATATATACTTTAAAAAACATCTGATTATATGTTCTATCAGTATTAGCAGCAACCTTGACAGCAGGCATTATCAAATATCTACGAAACTGGGCTTCATTTTGGGGAAGGGGGTCCCTTTTCCGAAAGGATCAGCCTCACCTTGACCAGAGTGGAACCAGGCTGCTAACACTAACCTTTCAAAAGGAGATAGCACAGCTTTTAAACTAGATGATGGGGGAAAGCTGACAGTTTCTCAGAAGTGCATGGTTTGGAATGATGTATCTTTGAAGGATACTAAAAGAACAGGGAAAATAAGGCATCACAGTAGAGAGGCTGCAATAAATGCCAAAGTGGACCAGGTGTCTTTAAGCAAAGTACAGGAAGATTCCAAATTACCTCTGTCAACTGATGAGCAGGTTGTTAATACAAACAAAAAAATAACTTGAAATGTCTATATACAAATTTATTTATTTATTTATTTATTATCGTGTTTTATATACCATCATTCCGTTTCACCATCATAACGGTTTACAAGTTTCGATCGAAGTAGGACATGTTAGAGAAGTAATACAGTCATTATAATACAAATTAGATAAATGTTATCAATGGAAGTAATTGAAGCAATATAATAATGATGAAATACAAGTTATAATTAGATGCATGCAATTGCATTAAAATATGATAAGGGTGGAAGTTTAAAAAATAAGAAAGGAGAGTTAGAATGTATACCATTGGATGAAGAGGTAGATATAACTGGCATCACAAAGACCTGGTGGAAGGAGGATAACCAATGAGACACTGTGTTACCAGGGTATAAACAAGAGGGGAAACTATTTTAGACCTAGTCCTTAGTGGAACACAGGATTTGGTGCAAGAGGTAACTGTGTTGGAGACACTTGGCAAAAGTGATCATGACATTATCAAATTAGACTTAATAACTGGAGGGAGCACAAAAAAGAAATCTACTGTGACAGCATTTAACTTTCAAAAAGGTGACTACACTAAAATGAGGAAAATGGTTATGAAAACTGAAAGAAGGAACTACAAAGTTTAAGAGTTAAGCTCAAGCATTGACTTGTTTAAAAATACCATCTTGGAAGCCGAGACTAGATGTATTCCACACATAAAAAAAGGTGAAAGGAAGGCTAAATGACTACCAGCATGGTTAAAAGGTGAGGTGAGATAACCTATAATATAATATCTGAAAAGGTGAGGTGAGATAACCTACAATATCTGAAATAAAAAAATGGATCCAATTGACGAAAACAGGATACAGCATAAATACTGGCAAGTCATGTGAATAGCATTATAAGGAAGGCTAAGAGAGAATTTGAAAAGAAGCTTGCCATGGAAGCAAGAGCTCATATTAAAAACGTTTTCAGGTAAATTCAAAGTAAAAAGCCTGTGAGGGAATAGGTTGGACCATTAGATGATCAAGGGGTAAAAGGGGCACTTAGGGATGACAAAGTCATAGCAGAGAGACTAAATGAACTCTTTGCTTAGGTATTTACTGAGGAATATGTAAAAGATTTATCCATAGCAGCAAAATAACGTGTGGCAAATAATTATACTGAGCAATAACAGTTAAACAAAATGATTTTTTATTTTGCTTGTGCACACATCAATTTTGCACAGTATTAAATACCGCAGTAAACAAATGTATATAATTGGAAGACCCCGACACGGCCATGTTTCACATCAGGCTGCTTCAGGGGGACGAGAGTTTTCAGAATTTGAGAGTTAAAGGGCGAACAGTTGTCTGCTGATCACTTATTAGTGAATCATTTATTATATAGTTATTATATACTTATTATATATATATACTTATTATATACTTATATAATCACTTATTAGTGGATAATCCCTCACGTAAGAACCACTCATCTGATCACAACCCGTGAGAGACCTATATCCATCACCAGCCCTGCTTTATGGAACTCATTACCAACCAATTGAAGAACACAACCAGACACCAAAATCTTTAAAAAAGAGTTAAAATCCTGGCTTTTCACCAGAGCCTACTCAGACGCACTAAACCATCAACACCAACAGACTCCCACCCAATATAACACCAAGAAAACAGAGATACCATCGTGTCTAGGGATGTGAATCGAGCTTCAGATGATTGAAAATATTGTCGATATTTTCAAAATCGTCAGAAATCGGGGGCTTCCCCGAAACGATAGGAAAACCCCACGATATTGATCGTGGGGGTTCTCTTCTTGTTTTGGGGGAGGGCGGGAAAAACGGCACACAAAAATAACCCCTAAACCCACCCCGACCCTTTAAAACTAATCCCTTTGCTTCCCCCACCCTCCCGACCCCCCAAAAACATTTTACAGGTACCTGGTGGTCCAGTGGGGGTCCCGGGAGTGATCTCCCGCTCCCGGGCCGTCGGCTGCCACTAATCAAAATGGCGCCGATGGCCCTTTGCCCTTACCATGTGACAGGGTATCCATGCCATTGGCCGGCCCCTGTCACATGGTAGGAGCACTGGATGGCCTGCGCCATTTTTAAAGATGGTGCCGGCTATCAAGTGCTCCCTCCATGTGACAGAGGCCGGCCAATGGCACGGATACCCTGTCACATGGTAAGGGCAAAGTCCATCGGCGCCAGTTTGATTAGTGGCAGCCGATGGCGAGAGAGCGGGAGATCGCTCCCGGGACCCCCACTGGATCACCAGGTACCTGTAAAATGATTTTTGGGGGGTCAGGAGGGTAGAGGAAGCAAAGGGATTAGTTTTAAAGGGTCGGGTGGGTTTTTTGTTTATCGGCTCAGGCGCAGCCGATAAACAAAACCACGATTGGGCCCGATGAAAAAAACCCCAGATGTGAATTGGAACCAGAATCCAAACCAATTCCGGTTCCGATTCACATCTCTAATCGTGTCCACCCGTGGATTCTCATCACAACTAAACAACCCACTATATGCCGTGCAAGAACCTATTCAATATGTAATAACTAACACTTCCTGATGCTACTAATTTTACCTAACTTGTTCACCTATTATACTCACTGTTGAAACCCTGATGTAACTTTGTCTACCTGTTATGATTACTGTAAACCATTGTGATGCCGAAACCGAATCACAGTATACAAAACATGTAAAATAAATAAATAAATAAATAAAATATGCAGCTTAAAACAAAAATTCAGAGAAATGAAGAGACGCGGCAGTGACTATAATCCAGAATGTTGAAGAAATTGAAAACACTTCAAGATTTGAAGTCCACGGGGACTTTCTCAAGTATAAATAATTCTGCACAACCGGAGGAGTGCCGACATGGCCGTGTTTCGCATCAGGCTGCGTCAGGGGGACCAGAGTTTTCAAAATCTATAATCAAAAAGACATCATACAGTTATTGTACAGTTTGGCGAACACAAAGATATAACAGTAGATATCAATTAAAGGTGGGGACCAGGACACAGAAAATAGATGGTGATTTGTAGAACAACAACGCAGGTAAACAAAAAATTGGGGCAAGTGGATTTAAATTGAAAATAAAAATAATAATAAAAATAATAATGAAAAAGAAAAAATGGAAGAAAAAGGGGAAAAAAAGGTGAGAAGGGAAGGGAAGGGAGGGGGAGGTGGAAGTGAAGGGGAAGAGGGAAAGGGGAGAGAGAGGGGGAGAGAGGGGGAGGGGGAGGGGGAAGGAGGGGAAAAAAGGGGAGAGAAGGGAGGGAATAGGGAGGAAGGAAGGGAAAAAGGGAAACTAAATAAATATAAAGGAAACTGTCGTGAACAGAAAAAACTTTCTTGAGAGTTAAAGGGCGAACAGTTGTCTGCTGATCACTGAAAGGGAATTGATAAACCAGGACAGGTAAGTAGATACGTCAAGATTGTCAAAAGTAAAAAAAACAGAAATTTAGGGAACCGGGTGTTCAGTACCTTATTAGTGGATATGCAGCTTAAAGCGAAAATTCAGAGAAACGAAGAGACGTGGCAGTGGCTGTAATCCAGAATGTTGAAAAAATCGAAAACACTGTGACAAAACAAAGTTTCAGAGGTGACATGGGTGTATCAAGGCTCTGAAAAAACTGAACCAAGGATACTAAAAAGAATACCTTCAAGATTTGAAGTCCACAGGGACTTTTTCAAATATAAATAATTCTGCACAACCAGAGGAGTGCCATCGCTGGGACCATCGCGAGGCAGAGTATGCTTAGAATAACTGTAACCGGACCAAGAGGTCTCCAATGCTGTAGCTGAAAAATAAAAAAGGTGTAAACACCATGTTCACCAAATGTAATATAAAACTTACAGGTGAATCTATGCTGAAGGGTTAGGATTAAATAAGAAAGACCGCAAGAAAAACAGGTCATGTGGCTAAATGTAATGGTGATATAATACTTAATGTGTAAAGCAAGACAGGAGGACCAAAGTGGTACGAAGAGCTTCAATCAAGAAATCTTTTGAAAAATACCTTAAAAATTTGAAGAAATTCTCATGTTTAACAGGTGGGATATGACTGCAAGGACTAACCCAGGGAAATTTTCAGTGAAATAACTTTAAACAGACCAAAAGGAAGAAAGGAGAGAGGAAAAGGGGGGGAGAGGGGAAAAAAGAGAGAAGGAAGGGAAGGGGGAGTGGGGGGAAAATAAAAAAGGAGAGCGAGGGGGAAACAGGGGGAAAGAGAAAAAGAGGGAAGGGGGAGTGGGAGTGGGAGAAGGGAAGAGAAAAGGGGAAGGAGGGGAAGGGGGAAAAAGAAAAAGGGAGGACGGAAGAAAAAGTGGAAGGGGGAAAGGGAAAGGGGACAAAAAGGGGGAGGTGGAAAAACCGGAGGGGGGATGGAAGAGGAAGGGGGGGAGAGGAGGGAAGGATGGGGGGACAAGGGAAAAAGGCCAAAGAAAGGGGAAGGGGGTGAGAGGGGAAGAAAGGGGAGGGGGGAAACAGGGGAACCTAGATCAACTGAATAAGATCTGGAAAATTACATGAGGGCTAGATGAAAGCAGACCACTCAAGTTCCTTATTTAAGCCAGATGGAGATAATGAGTTCAGCTCGTATATCCATCTTTGCTCTCTTTGAATGAGTGCTAGAGACCAATTGCCACCTCATGTGGGTTTAGGAAACTGTTCTAAAGCGAAAAAACAAAGGTCAGAAATAGTGATTTTCGGCCTGCCAGTGGTCCACTAAGTGTGCCTCATGGCGACCTGACTTTAGACAAGAGCGATGTTCGATTATCCGGGCCCGGAAGGGATGGATGGTTTTACCAATGTAGATTTTTGAACAAGGGCATAAAATCACGTACACTACCCCGCTTTAGGTGCATGTGGTATGATGTTGAAGATGCTATTGTTTAGAAGACGTCGGGTGCGTAAAGGTGTAGATACTCATGGAATGTATGCAGATGGAGCAGTGGTCACAAGGGCCATGTCCTTTCACTACACCTGTATTGGTGGAAAATGGTGTTTATGTTCAGAAGCAGTTAGGCTGTCTCTTAAATTTCGACCACGGGTAAAAGCAAATCGCGATGGTACCTGGAAGATCATGTATGGAAGAAGTAGATTCCAATGAGACTTAATGGTATTGATGTATTGATGATGTCTTGGCTGTATACAGAGAAGGGGAGAATGCATGTGAGTTGTGATGGAGTTTCAATGTGGATTTGACTAAACAGAAGGTCACAATTGATGTACAAAGGTCTCTTATAGGCTCATTTGATAATTTGCCTGGGGTACCCTCGTTCCTGGAAACATAAAGCCATAGTTTTGGCCTGTCGAATATATTCTTGATGGGAGAAGCGCAGTCCCTGAAGACAGATAAATTGTCCACCAGGTATATTATCTCTGTGCGGACATGGGTGATGACTGGTATATAGTAATAGAATATTGCGATAGGTGGGTTTACGATACAACGATGTAACAAAATTGCCATCTTGAACACTAACTACAATATCCAAAAATGAAATACAGGAATGGTATAAACAATATTCAAATTTGAAATGTTGATTACGAGAATTAAGCCAATCAAGAAAAAGAAAAGGTTGTACTTCTGTGCCCGTCCAGATCAAAAAATGTCATCTATGTACTGTAGCCAAATGGGAAAGAAAATTTTAAACAGGGAATTGTGAACAAATTCAGATTCAAATTGGGTGACATATAGATATGCTATGGATGGGGCCATTGTAGCCTCCATTGCAGTACCCTTGATTTGTTGGAAGAAATTTCCAAGAAAACTGAAAAAGTTCATGGTCAGAGCAATGCGGGTTAGTGCTACCAGAAAAGAAATGGGAATCCATTCTCCTGGATCACGTGTCTATAAAGTGGATTGTACAACTGTGATAGCTTTTTCCTGCGGGATATTGGAATATAGAGAAATGATGTCTAAAGTAATGAATAAAAAAGATTCCGATGGGATGGGTAGATCATTCAATATGGATATAAAATGACTAGAATCCTGCATGTAGGAGGGGCAGAGAGGAACAAAAGGGCGTAAAAAGTGATCAACAAACTTGGAGAGGGGTTCAAGAAGAGAACCTAAACCTGAAACTATTGGGCAGCCAGGAGGGGAAGTAACAGACTTGTGGATCTTTGGCAGGGTGTAGAAGACTGGAATGACAGGAAATTTCTCACAGAGTAAGTTTGTTTCCTTTTGAGTCAGAAAATGTTGGTCAAGACCTTGCTGTATGAGTTCTCCAATAGTAGTCTCTAACTGTGAGGAGGGATGCTCTGGAAGAGGTAAGTAGTAAGTGCTGTCAGAAAGTTGTCGGGTGACTTCTGCCTCATAATCAGTATGGTTTTGAATAACAATACTGCCTCCTTTATCTGCTGATTTGATTACAATTGAAGAATCAGATTTAAGGGTGGAGATAGTCATTCTTTCCAAACGCGAAATATTGCAAAATATGTTAGTGAAGCCTTGTTCATGAAGGGAAAGGTCATGTAATACCAAACATTCAAAGGCGGTGATAAAAGGATCAGGGGGACCAGGGGGAACTCAATGAGACTTTCGAGACAGTATCGAGATGTCAAGACCAGAGGGTGTAGTTGAGAAGAACATTAACTTTTAACATCCTTAGAAAAAGTGCGGGTTTTAAAGGGGTCATACTGTATAGTGGGCACAAAAGACAGGCCGTGCTGCAGGAGAAATTGCTCAGTGAGAAAGCTGGTGAGATGACAGATTAAATACAGTCGATGTAGAGTGGGTTATTGCCAGGGGTCGAATGTCCGAGTTTGTGAACGGGTCATTCGGGATGTGGGATCTGGTGGTTTCTGACGAGGGCAAGATGAATATTGGGGCCGATAGAGTAGAGGAGTCGGCTGGTGTGGGTCTAAAAAAGAAGAGATAAAAGATGAAGTGGAAGGTCCAGGGTCCAGGGCTGGTTGCATTTGTGTATTTGGTAAAGCAGGGGCACCCACTTTGTCCCCTGAAGAGTCGTCCGATGAACTTTCTGCAAACATTACTTTCTTTTTCGGAAAGCGAGAGGTGGTGGACATCCATGGGTATACAAAACCGCATGAGTAACTGGAGGCGTCTCTTTGGAATCTCTTGAATTTAGTGGTCTTCAAGTCAGTCCAGAATTTTTCAAGACTTTGAAATCTTTTAACTGCGTTGAAAAAGAAACAATTGGCAAAGATGATTTTAACTGATCAATCTTCACGTTAACCTCTTCTTGCAAAGAACAGGCTACCTGCTTTGTTGTTTCAACAATTAAAACCATAAGGTCAAATGAACACTTATTCATGAATGAACACATCCATGTCAGAAATAATATTAAAGGTGATAATTCTGAAGGGCTGAAACAAATCTCAGTGAACCTGTAGGACGTACTAGGGCAAATTGACAAACTAAAGAACAGCAAATCAGCTGGACTAGATGGTATACATCCCAGAATGCTGAAGGAACTAAGAAATGAAATTGTGGACCTGGTATTGGTAATTTGTGAACATCATCTATGGTACTTGAAGACTGAAAGGATGCCAATGTAAAGCCATTTTTAAAAAAATGGATCAAAGGGTGATACAGGAAACTACAGACCAGTGAATCTGATGTCTGTGCCAGGCAAAATGGTAGAAAATATCATAAAGAACAAAACTTCTGAACATATAGATAAGCATAGTTTAATGGGAAAAAGGCAATATGGAGTTATCCAATTTACATCTTGCCTCACAAATATGCTACATTTTATTTGAGTTACAACAATTCTCTCTACCCCACCACATAAAAAATTAATAATGTAGGATGAGGAAGGTTTCATACATCATCTGCAACATGCCACCATGGCCTTGTATACAGAATATTATGAATAGTAATCATGAACCAACCTCCCTCGTACGTTTGGGTTTTTTTGTGTTTTTTTATAACTTTTTTCTGTGAAAACAAATCTTTCATGTGAAAACGATTTTTGTGTGTTTTGTGCTTATATAAGAACGGTTATACAGCTCAGCCTATCTGAATCAATTTAAACATTCAACTCAATCCACATTTTATAAAACGCTGCTCGCATTTGATGAAACGCTGCTAATACTCCAATTACTTCTTCAAGTTCACAGTCTGTTACTCAGATTTAATAATGAGTTCTCAGTCAGCTTAACTGGGAATGGAAGCTCCGATAGTTGAGCACTGTCTTGAGAGACAACATTGCTTTGAGGATCTCTGATGGACAGTGATAGATTGTGTTGAAGAAAACAATCAGGGAGGGGATGTAAAATAACTCTTGAACTTTCGTGAACAGAACTGGATATTTAATAGAGATGTGAATCGGAACCGGAATTGGTTGGGATTCCAGTTCCGATTCACATGTGTGTTTTTTTTTTCATCGGGCCCGATCGCGGTTTTGTTTATCGGCTGCGCCCGAGCCGATAAACAAAAAATCCCACCCGACCCTTTAAAACTAATACCTTAGCTTCCCCCCACCATCCTGACCCCCCAAAAAACTTTTTACAGGTACCTGGTAGTCCACTGGGGGTCCCTGGAGTGATCTCCCGCTCCCGGGCCGTCGGCTGCCACTAATCAAAATGGCACCGATGGCCCTTTGCCCTTACCATGTGACAGGGTATCCGTGCCATTGGCCAGACCCGGTCACATGGTAGGAGCACTGGATGGCCGGCGTCATCTTGTGCTCCTACCATATGACAGGGGCTGACCAATAGCACAGGTAGCCCTGTGACATAGTAAGGGCAAAGGCTATCGGCGCCATTTTGATTACTGGCAGCTGATGGCCCGAGTGCAGGAGATCGCTCCCGGACCCCCGCTGGACCACCAGGGGCTTTTGGCAAGTCTTGGGGACCCTCCTGACCCCCTCAAGACTTGCCAAAAGTCCAGCAGGGGTCCGGGAGCAACCTCCTGCACTCGGACCGTCGGCTGCCAGTATTCAAAATGGCGCCGATAGCCTTTGCCCTTACTATGTCACAGGGGCTACCGGTGCCATTGGTCAGCCCCTGTCACATGGTAGGAGCACAAGATGGCGCCGGCCATCCAGTGCTCCTACCATGTGACAGGGTCCGGCCAATGGCACAGATACCCTGTCACATGGTAAGGGCAAAGGGCCATCGGTGCCATTTTGATTAGTGGCAGCCGACAGCCCGGGAGCGTGAGATCACTCCAGGGAACCCCACTGGACCACCAGGTACCTGTAAAAATTATTTTGGGGGTTCGGGAGGGTGGGGGAAGCTAAGGTATTAGTTTTAAAGGCTCGGGGTGGGTTTAGGGGTTATTTTTGTGTGCCGTTTTTCCCGCCCTCCCCCAAAACGATAAGAGAACCCCCACGATCAATATCGTGGGGTTTTCCTATCGTTTTGGGGGAGCCCCCGATTTCTGACGATTTTGAAAATATCGTCCGATATTTTCAATCGCCCGAAGCCCGATTCACATCCTTAATATTTAAGTTAAAGTCCACAGTCCCAGGTGGACTGAACAAAGCTATTGAGTGGGCTTCATTACTATGACATTTATTACCTATATCCTAGCAGTAGCGCACTGAAGTACCAAAGGCTGAGAGAAGCCATTGGATATGGACGGATCCACGTAAGATACGTAGCTCTCCATTGGTAGACGTTGGATGACATGTTTGGTTTAAAAAGATGAGAAGCGATCAAGATAAAATAAGACGTTGTATGTGTGGAGAAGAGCGACCCGACAGTGAGGAGAAGGAACAGAGACTCCCCTGATGAAGAAAAAATTATTTTGTCGAAACATGGCCATGTCGGGAGGAATGAATAAGATAAGCTAAGTTGATCGGGAACTCACTAGTAAATCTCTATGAGTGATTTAGATATTGTTGAAGAAGCAGTCGGAGTGTCAGGAGTAACGGCATAAAAACCACAGATGACGTTTAATGTTTAAATGTTTTCAGAAAGGTTGAGCTGTACAGCCGTCTTTTAAGTACTATATTTATGAAAAAATTTTCTGACAGATTTGCCTTCACATTAAAATGTTGGTAGGAACGAATGAGAAGTTAAGATGACTGGGAACTCATTAATAAATCTGAGCGACAGACTGTCAACTCGAAGAAGCATTTGGAGTATTAGCAGCAATGTTTAAACCCATTCAGGAAGGTTGAGTGGTACAACCATATCAATGAAAAAATCTGCTGATTTACTTTCACATAAAAATGCTGGGAGGAATGAGCAGTTAAGCTGACTGGGAACTCATTATTAAATCTGAGCGACAGACTGTGAACTTGAAGAAGTAATTGGAGTATTAGCAGCATTTTATCAAATGCGAGCTGCGTTTTATAAAATGTGGATTGAGTTGAATGTTTAAATTGATTCAGATAGGCTCAGCTGTATAGCCGTTTTTATATAAGCACAACACACACAAAAAAAGTTTTCACATGAAAGATTTGCTTTCACAGAAAAATTTTATAAAAAACACACACAAAAAAACCAAAGGTAGGAGGGAGGTTGGTTCATGATTAGTATTCATAATATTCTGTATACAAGGCCGTGGTGACATGTTGCAGATGATGTATGAAACCTCCCTCATCCTACATTATTAATTTTTTATGTGGTGGGGTAGAGAGAGTTGTTGTAATTCATACAGATGACCTCATCAATAGCGGGGATTGATTACATTTTATTTGAGGGAATAAATAAACATATGGATAAAGGTAGGCCAGTTGCTATAGTGTATCTTGATTTCCAGAAAGCATTTAACAAAGTCCCTCATGAGAGACTTCTTAGGAAATTAAAAAGTCATGGGATAGGAGGCAGTGTCCTACTGTGGATTGCCAACTGTTTAAAAAATAGGAAACAGAGTAGGGTTAAATGGTAAATTTTCCCAATGGAAAAAGGTGAATAGTGGAGTGCCCCAGAGATCTGTTCTGGGGCCACTGCTTTTTAATATATTTATAAATGACCTGGAAATGGGAACAACAAGTGAGGTGATCCAATTTTCCAATGACATAACATTTTTCAAAGTTGTTAAATCACAAGGAGATTGTGAAAAATTGCAAAAGGACATTGAAAAACTGGGAAAATAGGCATGCAAATGCAAATGAAATATAATGTGGCAAGTGCAAAGTGATTTACTTAGGGAAGAGTAACTCATATTATAGCTACATAATGCAAGGATACACTTTAGGAATTACCACTCAAGAAAAGGATCTAGGTGTCATCATTAAATATACATTAAAATCTTCTGCTCAGTGTGCAGCAATAGCCAAGAAAGCAAATAGAATGCTAGAGATAATTAGGAAAAGAATGGAGAATAAAATAGAGAATATCATAATGTCTCTGTATTGCTCCATGGTAAAACCTTATCTTGGATATTGTGTGCAATTCTTATCACCACATCTCAAAAAAGATATAGAAGAATTATAAAAGGTACAGAGAAGAAGGTACCAAAATGATAAAGGGGATGGAACAATTTCCCTATGAAGAAAGGCTAAAGAGGACTCTTCATCTTGAGAAAAGATGATTGAGGGGAGATATGATAGTGGTCTATAAAATAATGAGTGGAATGAAACAAAAAATGTTAATCAATTGTTTACTTTTTTTAAAGTACAGAGACCAGGGGATACACAATGAAGTTACTAGGTATTATATTTAAAACTCATACAAAAAATATTTTTTATTCAATGTATAATTAAGCTCTGTTATTTATTGCCAGAAAAAGTGGTGAAAGCTATAAGTGTAGCTGTGTTTAAAAATGGTTTGGACAAGTTCCTGGAGGAAAATTCCATTAACCATTATTAAGGTAGAGTTGCAGAAATCCACTGCTTATTCTTGGAATAAGTAGCTTGGAATCTATCTACCATTTGGGATCCTGCCAGGTACTTGTGACCTGGCTTGTCCACTCTTGCAATAGGATACAGGGCTTCTTGGAACTTTTCTCTGACCCAGTATGGCAAGTTTTAAGTTCTTATGTTTTTGGTAAGTTGAAAGGGCTCTTTTATACAGAGACCTTTTCTCATATTCTGTTGCTGAACTCTGGCTGTTCCATGTCTTGATTTTCTGGTTTTGCGTGACTTTTCTCTTCCTGACTGATACTTTTAACACACTCAGAACATGTAAATGGTTCCTCACCTCTGTGATTTCTGTTCTGTCTATATTTATTCCATAAGACTGAGGACTTTTATGGATAAATCATACCAGTATAACCAACAAAAAAACAGGGTGGGAAAACAAGGCTGGGGTTAAAACAAAACAATGAACCATAAAATAGAGAGGAGAATATATTTTCTACATTCGCCACTTTTTTCCTATAGAAAAGTAAACACCCCATTCATTCATTAATTTATTGAACTTTACATACCACTTGTCAAGCAAGTTACCCAGGTGGTTTACAAAATAAAATATATTTAAAAGTCAAATACAAAACTATTGGCAGACTTCAAACAATAAGTATACAATTAAAACATCAAAACATTAATAGCAATCTGTATACATATAAAATACTAAAATACAGACAGTGGTATCAAAGTTAACTCTATATTCTTAAAAGTCTATCTACAGGTGTTAGCAGTCAAAAGCCTTTGAGAATAGTCAGGCTTCTGACTGTTAACCCCAGTACAACAAAGACTGTTAATCCCAATACAACAAACAACAACACAGATGCACCAAAACTCCCAGGCTCATACATGTAAGACAGACATAGCTGGTGGGCTGAGCAACATCATGGTAGTATAAGGGGCATGACAAGTAGGCTGGTGCCAGCAAGTCCTTTCAGTGGAATTAGGGTATGGAAGGTAGGCATGTGCCAGAAAATCTCCTGTCTATACTAAGAGTATGACAAACTCATCCAATATACTTGCCACTACTGGTAGGGTTAAACTTGTTCACAATTAACCTAAATCCAACAACCCCACAACTATTAAATATATATAGGGGGGACGGTGGAGGTTTCATATATCAACTCAAGCATGCCTCAACAGCCTTGATAGCTTGTTATTTTTCAAATTTATATAGGTGGGACTCACCTGCAAGGAACATACCCTTAACCCCAGCGTCGGCCCCACACGATGGACGGAGAGGAGAAAAGGGGGGGGGGGGGCGCAAGTGTGCACTCCCTCGCTGGTGTGGGCACCCCTCCCGGTCTCTTTCCCGAGGCTAAACAAAGCTCCAGCGTCATAGCCCTGCCCAGGGCTGTGATACGAGAGGGGAGTGATGCCGGTGTGGGAGGATGAAGTCGCAGGCCTCTTAAAGGGCCGCGACGCCTGGGAGGCGATCCCTTTTTGGATCCCTCCTGATGGAAAGCAGCCTGCAGCTCATCTAGCATTGCAGCGATCCAGAACCAGCAAGGAGCCAAAACTTGCCTCGCCCCGCTTGCCGGTGCCTGTGCTCGCAGCCACCAGCCCCTCCCCCCCCCACCCCACTGGGCCCGGACACCAACAGGCTCCAGGATTCTGCCAGTCTTCCCCTCCACCCAGAGCAGGAGACCACACGACTCTGAGCCTCCAGCCTGCCGCCCCACGTGGAGAGAGACCCGCTCATCCCTGCCCCGCTCCCAGCGGCCCTCCCCTGTGGCCCTTCCAGTCGTGCTCCAGTCACTGTTAACTGCAAGTTACATATATATTGCTTTGTTCATTGGCTATATAGTTTGCTGCGAATTACCCAGTATGCCTCCATTTTCTTTGGGTCCATTTAACAAAGGGTTGTGCTGTTGCCCCTTCCCCCCCCACCCCATGCTTTCTGGTTATTTCTGAAGATATATTGTTATGTATTCCTTTAGTTCCTTCCATGCATGTTTTTCCCCTTCAGTATATATATATATGTACTATAATACTACCCCGGGCATCATGCCAGGGGCGGTGCTGGAGGCTTGCGGGAGCATGCGAAGGGGGTATCCCCCGGGGAGCCAGCTGAGGGCACATGGCATGGGGTGGGGGTGGAATGGCCGCCGGCGGGGGCCCAGCACAGCTAGGGCCGGGTGCCGCCACCACAGCCCCCCATGCGGCACCCGGCCCTAGCTGTGCTGGGCCCCCGCCGGCGGCCATTCCACCCCCACCCCATGCCATGTGCCCTCAGCTGGCTCCCCGGGGGATACCCCCTTCGCATGCTCCCGCAAGCCTCCAGCACCGCCCCTGGCACATCCAACCCCCCATGCCCGCACGCCCCCCAAAAAATATATAAATATAAATGGCACTTGCCACATCAAGGGGCACTGCTATGCCTCCGGCCTTCCAGTTATACTTTACAGAGGACACAGAAGGAAACCTCAATAGGGGCCGCTTCGAGGGTCACAGGGGGCGTACCCACCCTTTAAGGCAGTAGGGGCCGGTAATACTTACCCCTAATACTAAATAAATAAATAAATAAATACAAATAATAAGGTGCCTCGAGAACAGAGGAGTCTAAGGTATTCAACTCAAGGGTACCTTCTTTAAAACAGCAGGGGGGTCCACACATGGCGGACAGAAATCAGCAATAGACATGCATAAGCGGGTTAGCTATAAGGGTATAGAGGGAGAGAATGTTAACGGATGTACATTCCTAGGTAATGCGGGCTGCTAACATGAACAAGAATAAGGGTTCTAAGGTGCACATAAAAAAAAAAAAAATATATATATATATATATATATATATAAATAAAAATGTTAAATAGTTTGTACATCGTCGCTAATCTCGCCAACCGCTTAACCGAATGCATTCAAATTTGCACACAACATTCACTTCCCATACGGGAAGGATCTTATACACTTACATTTCATATAGGTCACACCTGTGACAAGTAATACAAGTTTAAAAATTGCTTTTACAAAACAGCGACATCTGGTGGCTGTCAGCGCAAGCACAACCTCTTACACCTATCACACACACTCACACACCAAACCCCACCCCCACACAGGGCTATTGTCTTTCATTCACACTCCCTCATAACACACAGAAATCCACACTCATCACACCACACACCCCCACCCACACGCCTGTCAATGTCACTTAATTCACCCACGCTCCCAAAACACACCAAAACACGAATTCCTGGCTGCTACATTGGGAAGCCACGCATTTCACACACCCTCCGAATTTAAATTAAAGTACCCTCTTCCACCCACCCACGCACTGCACTCCGATCACACACTACACCTGATACAAGTCCGTGCTTCTCCGCCGGCACCACAGGAACGGTCCGGGACACATCGCATTCAGTAGGGCCGTCGGATGCCAGCAACAAAAATGGCGCCGGCGGACCTTGCCCTTACTATGCTATACGGAGACAACAATGACGTCGGTACACCATGTGACATAGTAAGGGCAACAGCCCGTCGGTGCCATATCCTCAGCGGACATTTGCCCTTACTAGGTCAGGAATCATGACGCACCACTTTCACCGGTGAAGTTTTGCGACATGGCAGCCGGCGGAACAAACCCTAGCACACACCCTCGCCACCGGCTGGCAGTTTACACATCTAGCCGGGGAGGAGCACGGTGGGGGACCGTTCTTATTTTCCGTCACGTGTTTTTCACAGGGGGGGGGGGGGCACTGATTCTCCACATCTCCCGAGAGGGGGGCTGTAGCGTGGGTTGCTCTATTTCACCGGGTTGGGGGGGGGAGCCAGGAAGGCGTGCTTCATATTTAAACTATTCCTTGCTGGTGCTGTTCATTTGGGGTAAAAAAACAAAACAAAACACAAACTGTAACCTTTACTGCTCTGTTCTGTTTTTTCAACTTAACCAGGATCAGCTACTGCACCAATTGCTTTTAAATTTGGACACAACCTTGCTTTCACTTTCGGCAAGGTTCTTCTCTATCTAGATTACATAGATGTCACACGGTTACAGAAAAAAACATGTTTTTACATGTGTGTGGGGAAAACAGCGACATCTGTTGGACATACATGCAACACACGCTATCTACCTTGGGAAATGAAGCTGCTGTACTGCACATGCGCGGGCGGGAGCGCACATCGGGCACAGTGGGACCAACATGGTGCTGGGAGGGGCAGCAGCGGTGCACGTCGCGCACAGCGAGACCTACATGGCGCTGGGAGGAGCAGCAGCGGCGGACCGGCGGCAATATCGGGCGTGGTGGTGTCGGCCGGCTGAAATTCGACACCTGGGAGGAGCTGCGGCGGTGATCTGGTACGGCTCACGTGCACGACAGGGAGGGATCCTCGCTGACCTCGTGCCTTTGGGAACGGGACATGCAGAACCGCACAAGAGGGAGACGGAAGGGGGGGGGGCAGCTGGGAGGGCATTGCGAGCCGGAGGGGATCAGAATCAGGGAAGGAGATTGAGAGAGGGTGCGGTGTCACTGACAAAAGGGTAGGGAGTAGGCGGGGAGAGGTGACAGTGAGGGGAGGGTGAATGAAGGGGGCAGTGAGTGTCAGTGGAGAGACACAGAGGGGAGAGGTGATTGTGAGGGGTAAGAGTTGGAGTGGGGACAGGGGAGTGAAGGGGGGGTTAGTGACCGAAGGGGAAGGGGTGAGTGTGAGGGGAGAGAGCTGGAGTGGGGACAGGGGAGGAAAGGGGGGGTGAGTGACCAAGGGGGAGGACGATGTGTGACTGAGGTATATGAGCAAGGGGGAGGGGGGAAAAGAACCTGACTCTGCCACTGCAACGCGTGGCCGGGCACAGCTAGTATATAAATAAAAATGTAAAATAGTTTGGATGTAATTGATAATCTCAGAAACTACTGCACCAATTGCTTTCAAATTTGGACACCACCTTGCTTTCATTTTCGGCAAGGTTCTTCTCTATCTAGATGACATAGATGTCACACGGTTACAGATAAAAACATGTTTTTACATGTGTGTGGGGAAAACAGCGACATCTGTTGGACAGACATGCAACACACGCTATCTACCTTGGGAAATGAAGCTGCTGGACTGCGCATGTGCGGGCGGGAGCGCACGTCGGGCACAGCGGGACCATCATGGTGCTGGGAGGGGCAGCAGCGGTGCCCGTCGCGCACAGCGGGACCAACATGGCGCTGGGAGGAGCAGCAGCAGCAGACCGGCGGCGATATCGGGCATGGTGGTGTCGGCCGGCCGAACTTTGACACCTGGGAGGAGCTGCGGCGGCTCACGTGCATGACTGGGAGGGATCCTCACTGACCTCGCATCTTTGGGAGCGGGCCGCGCAGAACCGCACCAGAGGGATGGGGGGGGGGATCACCTGGGAGGGCATTTCGAGCGGGAGGGAATCAGAGTCAGAGAAGGAGATTCAGAGAGGGTGTGCTGTCACTGACGAAAGGGTAGGGAGTAGGCGGGGAGAGGTGACAGTGAGGGGAGGGAGAATGAAGGGGGTGGTGAGTATCAGGGGAGAGACACAGAGGGGAGAGGTGAGTGTGAGGGGTGAGACTTGGAGTGGGGACAGGGGAGTGAAGGGGGGGTTAGTGACCAAAGGGGAAGGGGTGAGTGTGAGGGGTGAGAGTTGGAGTGGGGACAGGGGAGTGAACGGGGGTTAGTGACCAAAGGGGGTGGGGTGAGTGTGAGGGGAGAGAGTTGGAGTGGGGACAATGGAGGAAAAGGGGGTGGGGGAGTGACATGGGAGAGGACGATGTGTGACTGAGGTATATGAGCAAGGGGAAGGGGG
The DNA here is from genome assembly GCF_901001135.1 of Rhinatrema bivittatum. Classification (NCBI taxonomy): domain Eukaryota; kingdom Metazoa; phylum Chordata; class Amphibia; order Gymnophiona; family Rhinatrematidae; genus Rhinatrema; species Rhinatrema bivittatum. The sequence continues at coordinate 361,046,304 of NC_042616.1, read as the reverse complement.
AGGGGGGGAAAAGAACCTTACTCTGCCACTGTAACGCGTGGCGGGCCATCGCTAGTATATATATATATAATTGTAGAGTATGTTATTAACGTATTACATATCGTTCACAGGATACAATTATTAAACAATATGTCATCTGGTCAGGATAGCATCAACTCGGAGACAGCTGGAGGGACTGCAGATCAGACAAATCTGAAACTACGAGCAAGATGCTCAGCGAAGGCCGGACAGAACAGAGAGACGATGCAAGACGTGGGGCAGGAAAGTGCCAGGAGAAGGAAGGGAATATGAGCGGGGAGCAGAGGAAGAAATAGTAGAGAGGATCAGCAATACAGACGAATACAGACTCCAGAGGAACTCAGGAGAGCGAGGTGGTGCCTGCTCGCAACACGGACATCGAGACAAGCGGAGATGGAAACACGTCAGGGCTGCAGCAGCACGCTTCCGAGAGTGCAATGACACAAGACACTGCACGCCAGAGCACTACCGGAGGCCAACAGCCGCAAGCCAGTGGTATACAAGGACAAGCAGGAGGCAGTAACCAAATGTGCCCCCCCGTGGCAGAACACAGACAGTGCCAATTGGAATTCAAGACCACCTTGGGGACCCAGTGCACTAGGCCAATACCCAGCATGGAACCAGGAGAGGCCATGGGAGGGCGGGCCTTATGGAAGAATGGGTAGCCACCCTTTCTTCCAACTGCCATGTTGGGCATGGCCAGCTCCACCACAAGGGTCATACCAAAATCAAGGTGGACAGGCCCAGAGTGCACCGAGGCAGAACAATGAGACAGGAACACGACCCCGAGAGGGAGAAAACAGAAGAGGGTCAGTTGAAACTCTTTCTACAGAGACTTCAGCAACAGGGAGAGGACCGGCTGGCACAGAATGACAAAGAAGTGCGACAAGAGAAGCAAAGCACGGAGGAGACGATAAGCACCAACCAAGGTGAACAGCCACAACAGACGGGAGACCAAAATGCCGGTGAGTGCAGGGACAAGAGTGGGGGAAAAGGGCATAAGACACCCTCGTCCGATGCTGGAGCGGTTAACAAAAGGCGCAAGGCGAAGCGCAAGCGAAGGTCAAGCTCCAGCTCCGACAGCACCTCTTCCACCTCCACGTCTGACTCAGACAGCAGTAGCGATACACCACTAGCAACAAAGACAGAAGACAAAAATTCCAGAGGTCCACCCTGTTATGCTCAGGCTTGTGGACCCTTGGGCCGATGAGAGGATGGTATACCTTGTGGAGGTTCCGTAGGTTCTCTCGTCGGGTGGCGAGGCAGAACAGACGAGGAGCACAGTTGACCCTCGGATCTGGAGGCGGAGACGACTGCAGACAGATGAAGAGGCTAGAAGAGGAGCTGAATCTTCACCCCTGGAAGTCTGTGGTCCCCCCAGGAGGAGCCTGTAGGGACCCAGACCGCAGGGTCTTAGGTGGACCCCGATGAGTCGCGGTATCGGTGCAAGGGCTGACTGGAGCTTCACCCTGGAAGTCTGCGGTCCCGCCAGGAGGAGCCCGTAGGGACCCAGACCACTGGGACTTAGGCGGGCCCTTGGAGATGGAGTCCAGGAGGGGTCCAAGATCAGGTGCCAGAGAGTCATCGCTTACTAGGCCGAGGTCACACACCAAGGGATCACCACTTGCCAGTCCGAGGTCACACCAGAGAATCACCGCTTGCCAATCTGAGTCGCACACCAGAGAAACACTGAATGCCAATCCAAAGTCAGGAACCGAGAAGACCAAGACGAAACAGGAACAGGGATCCAAAGCTCAAGAACTCACCGAGGCAAGCAGACTAGACAGCGCTGGATGACGTTGCCAAGTCAGGGAATGAGCAGAGCTTCCCTTTATACTTCCCCTGCTCAGGCTGATTAAGGACAGGTAAGGCTTGTTAAAGGGATCAGGGCCCTTTAACTCTCTGAAGGGAGCGTGGCCTCGCGCCTAAGGATGGCGGCTGCCATCTTGAATTTCCTCCGCAGAGGAAAGGCTGCAGGAACGGCGCGGGGACAGAGCAGATACAGCTCTCCACCCAGCGGTCAGGCCGGGGACCGTGCCGGGACAACGCGCAACTGGTCAGGGGTTTCCCCCGAGGCTGCCGCGGCGGGTCGCCGTCGCGGACGAGGTAGGGGACCGCGGTCGTGGCCTGCCACGGCCGCGGGACACAACAGACCCACACTAACCACATTATCAGAGTCATGGGAGACAGTCCCAAAACGCCTAAGAAAGAAAATCAGAAAAAGAAAGTACATCGACATATTTAGCATCCTACAGGAGAGACGCAAAGCGGCCGATTGAAAGAAATCAAAAGATGGGATGGCAGCAGTGGAAAAAGAGCCAAGAATACCCAAGACCATTGTGAATTGGATGACAGCTTTCCTACACATGATAAGCGTAGTCGGACGCCGTGACCCATCGCAATACGGGCCCATGCTGACATATGCAGTAAACATCCTGCAAGCATATAAAGAACACGAGAACTGGGCATGGCTTAACTACGACGAAAAATTCAGGGATAAAATGGAGAAAATAAGTATATGGCATGGGGCACCCAGGATGTCAGCTTATGGATTCAACAGATGACATGAAAACCCAAGGACCAAGGAATGAGCCCACAAAGCTCCAGAAGGTCATCACCCAACAGGTTTTCCACAAGGCAGTCACAGTCGCAGGACAACACATGTTGGCGATATAACAGAACAACATGCAAGTTCCAAGGTTGTAAATTCAAGCATGTATGTTCAGCATGTGCAGCACATCATCCATTAACCAGATGCCCCAAGAAAGCAGCAGTGGGGAATAAGGCTAAAGCAAATTGAGAAGGAACATTTTAAACGAGCATACTCACCCATTAACTAAGAAAAGTTGAAGCCATGGCTGGAATGTTACCCGAACCGCCAAAAAGCAGGGAAGTTAACACAAGGTTTTTGTGACAGATTCATTATCCCGATCCAAGGACACATAAAGAATACAAAGAACAACAATGCACAATTGGCAACAAGACATGCGGACCTCGTCCAAGAAAAAGTGGAGAATGAAGTGGCACTCGGGAGAATGGAGGGCCCATTCCATGAACAAACTTTCAAGAACATGTGCCTCTCACCATTGGCAGTTATCTCCAAAAAGGAAAATGGAAAATACCGCCTCATTCAAAATCTATCATACCCCCCCCGGGAGCATCAGTGAATGATATGCTGCCGCAAGAAGAATGCACTGTCCAATATGCATCATTCGATTCGGCTATGGCACTGCTCAGAACATGCAGAGAGGGTGCGATGATGGCGAAAGCTGACATCGAATCAGCATTCAGACTTCTTCCAGTGCATCCAGACAGCTTTCCTTTACTGGGTTTCAAATTCAAAGGAAAATTCTTCTTAGATAAATGTATGCTAATGGGATGTTCCATCTCATGTGCGTACTTAAAACTCTTCAGTTCTTTCCTACATTGGGTTACAACACAAAGACAAATTCGGAGGAGGGCGAGAAGGGAAGCCAGAGAGAGAAGTCCCAGAACACCCCGCTGTTGAACGGGGAAAGGAGGAGCTGCCCTGACACAGCTGCAGAGACTTTGCCGCCGGAGAGAGGAATGGAGGCGGGACCGGAAGTGGCCATATCAGTGGCCAGCTTGCGGCGCGCAGCAGAGCCGGAATGCCTCTGAAACCGTGCACACTTAAGGGGCGCGCGGTGACAGCGGGCTTTGCCGGGCTTCGCCGGAGTTTGCCCAAAATCAATAAAGATCCAAGTAAGTCTCTCTCTAATTTCGCTTGTTTCATCTGCGAGCTTCCCTTCTCGGGGTCAACAGTTTTTAAATATATAGGACCTAGCTGTGTTGAGACAAAGATTGTATTGTTCTGGCATATGAGGATTAGGCAATATGCCTCCTAAGAGGAAGGGAAGAGTAAGAGTCTTTCCCTCCCTCCCACTTCCATCACCCATACAGCAAGAAATTACAAACTTTATGATCACTTCTATGCCGTTAAATATAGGAGCTGAGGAACCTGATGTGCCACGAGATCAGGGAGGATCTCATGTGCCTGCAGAGAAGGCGTCCTTAAGCCCCAACACAGGGCTTCCACCACTTCAGAGAATGAAGGAAGGATCCTCTGAAAATGTTTTAAATGTTATTGAAGATCTTGAGCTTAATGCGGGAAGTTCTCAACCCCACTATCAAAGCTTTGATAATGGAACTGTCCCAGTTACCTCCTTGAATTTAAATGGAGGTATTAGGGAAGTATCTCAAGCGGAAAAAAAAGATCCTCCGCCTGTTTCAGAGTTGATAGACATCCCTACTCGATCCTTGTTGGTGACTATGGACACACTGTGGGACATGATGGCAGGCATGACGGTCAATATTAAAACTCTTGAAAGGAAAGTAGATTTGATTTCCCAGAAAAACCAACAGGAATTTATTGTGACACAAAAGCAGATTAAAGATACTAATGATAAGGTTAAGTATCTTGAAAAACAGGGAAAGAAAAATGTGGAATTTAAAGCTGCAATGGTAAAAGATAAAGAATTTATGTCTTGGCGAATAGAAATGTTAGAGAATAATTCTAAATGTTTTAATTTGAGGTTTCTCAATTTTCCTAGAATTCTTGGTGAAGATCCAATTATTACATTAAAAAAATCCTTAGTAGAAACTCTTGGGTTTGTAATAGATCAAGCACCAACCATAAATACCTGCTATTTTCTTCCTCAATCCCAAAACGTTGAAAGATTGGAAATGTTTCAGGGTAATCTTTCAATTTTTTTGGAAGACTCCTCTGTGAACATTATTAGTTGGGGTACTCTATTGGCTTCCTTTTATTCCCTATCTGATATTAACTTAATCATGAAAAAATATTTCAGTAAATATCCTGCTACATTTCTTGATAAAGCTGTAAAACCTTTTCCTGATCTGGCTATTTCTACTCAACTCAGAAGAAAGGCCTTCTTGGCCGTAGGCCAAGAAGTCCTCTCACTGGGATATACATTTGTTCTCAAATTTCCATGTAAATGTATGATAAAGAGACAAGATGATTTATATTTATTTTTTGATCCAGATCAGTTAAAAGGTTTTCTTGAGCAAACCAGAGTGCCAACATCATCCCCTGTGCCCAATTAGACATAAGTTGGCATAGATAATGCTAGAGTATATCCTTGTTTGTTTAATAATTTCTGATTTAAAATCTCCCTACTGATGTAAACTAAACTCCCTCCATTTTGATTGATAAATAATGGGTACGGGGTTATGACACTGTACGATAAAGTAAGGAATGTATATATAATTAAGGTATGTTTCCAACCCCACCATGTTGTTTTTCTGTTAAATAATATGTAATTGTATTATTTGGAAAACTATAAATAAAGAATTAAAAAAAAAAAAAAGACAAATTCGGAAAATATTATACATTACTTGGACGACTTCTTATTCGTTGGTCCAAAAGGCACGAACACATGTGGCAACTTGCTGAAAGAATTCCAGATGAACGTGAAAGAATTCGGAGTACCGTTGGCACACGAGAAAATAGAAGGTCTGACAACAATCTTATCATTCCTGCGCATCGAGCTGGACTCCACCAGAATGGTAGCAAAACTCCCGGTGGAAAAAGTGAAAAACCTGCATATATCCATACACCAAACAATGTCAGTAAAGAAAATAACCCTGCAGATGGCGCAATCCATGCTGGGAACATTGAATTTTGCATGTAGGGTCATCTCCATGGGATGGGCATTTATGCGAAGATTGGCAGCGGCAACAGCGGGGATAAGATATCCGCACCATTTCCTGAGAGTATCGAAAGAAATACGTGAAGATCTAAAGATATGGAAAGAATTCCTTAAGGACTTCAACAGGGTATCCATCATACAGGAGGCACCGCTTTCCAACAGAGACTTGGACATCCACACAGGCTCATTGGGAGGCTGTGGTTTTGGTGCCATCTGTCAACAGGCATGGTGTGCAGAGCCATGGCCAGCGGAGTGGATCGATAGTGGACTCACAAAGAACATAACATTTTTGGAGCTATTTCCCATACTAGTTACTCTGGTATTATGGAGCAACAGGCTTAGGAATAAGCAGGTTATTTTCTGGTGCGACAATAAAGCAGTTGTGCAAGTGTTGAACTCACAATCAGCTAAGAGGCGGATTTTAAAACCCCCGCGTGCTTAAATCCTCCCGGATTTACACGCGCAGGGTCCTCGCACGCCGGTGAGCAGAGCCCCGGGACGCGCGGAAGTCCTGGGGATTCCAGAAAGGGGCGTGTCAGGGGCGTCGCTGAATGACGCAGCGTTTGGGGGGCGTGACGTGGCCTTTGGGGCGGGCCCGGGGGCGTGGTGCCGGCCCGGGGGCGTGGCCGTGCCCTCAGGAACAGCCCCCGGGTCGGGTCTTGGCGCGCCAGCAGCCCGCTGGCGCGCGCAGATTTACATCTGCCTCCGGCGTAAATCCATGGATAAAGGTAGGGGGGGGAGTTTAGATAGGGCCGGGTGGGTGGGTTAGGTAGGGGAAGGGAGGGGAAGGTGAGGGGAGGACGAAAGAAAGTTCCCTCTGAGGCCGCTCCAATTTCAGAGCGGCCTCGGAGGGAACGGAGGCAGGCTGCGCGGCTCGGCGCACGCAGGCTGCCCAAAATCGGCAGCCTTGCGCGCGCTGATCCCGGATTTTATAAGATACGCGTGGCTATGCATATCTAAGTTCAGAAAAAGTGTGAGTTTTTCTCAGCAATGTTTCACAAATGGTGCATTGACTGAGAGAATGTTGTTGTGGCTCTGATGTTCTATCAATTGAACATGTATTTTACGGCTGGTTCGGCCACACAGTCGAAAGAACAGGGTCACTGTATGAAATAGATTACATTCTTAGTATTGCAGTTGGAATAAGATCTCCAAGGTATTGAAATATGTGAGGTGGGATATAGCCAATTTAGGCGAGTCAACATATTTTGACACATATCACAGGAATTGTAGGGAAAATGGCCCACATGTATAGCTGCATAGTCAAGTGATTGTGGAAGAGCTGCTCTGACCTCATATTATCTTATGCTGCAGTCATGATACATGCAAACTGTGGAGGTTGTCGAAGAGAGGCTTGCATAGATAGAATAATACCAATGTCATCCTATGTCAGATGAAACTTCATGTGCCCAGTTGGGAAATTTTAATAAACATGTGAGCATGTCCAAGGCTGATGATCTGTATTCAAGAAATTCTGACTTATCTGAATATTTGTCATGTAAATACTGTAGGTTTGTTTAATGGCCTTTTTTGAGGTACCCCCATACTATGAACCATCACATAAGATCTTCTGAATGATGTCTAAAGCTAGTTATGCCTGTACAGATACGTCTTATTCTGAATAATTGGATGACAGGAAGGCCCCACTTAAAGGAAAGCCCCGAGGATGATAGTTCTGAAACTATGACATGTTCATGTGGTTTATGATAAACAGAGGTAGAGATTGCTGAGCCCTGTTTGGAAATCATCATATCTAAAAATGAGATTGGCTCCTTAGTGTACTGGAAAGTAAATTTTTGATTGCTATCTAAAGTATTCAAACAGTAATTCACATTCAAAGCCATATTTAACCCTTAGCCGGGTTGTTGATCCCAAGGGCACACAAACTAATTTATTTCTCTTCAGGGGCTTCACCAGCTAGCAATTCCATCCCAGCCTTGACTCTCAATCCCTGGTGTGTGTGTGTGTGTGTGTGTGTGGGGGGGGGGGGGGGTCAGGGGGTCTTTTTATGGCAATAAGCTCTCGCTTGTGGCCCAGACAATGTTAAAAAGCTCCCAGCATGTGTTAAGTCTTTTGGTGCTTCTCATGAGGCAAGAGGTTATAATAACTTAGACAGGACCATGTCTGGGTATTATAATAATAGTTTACTGATTAATACTCATAAATTAAAGTCCATCCATTCATACTGAAGTTACATCTGAATATTGATATATGTGGTTCTTGGTAGGAAGGTGTCCTTTTTTCAGGCATCTGGGTAGCTCCAAGGTGATATTTAATAGGTACAGCATACCCAGCGCCTGTGAGGGAAGTCTAATTGAGGGATCCCCAACTTTACTGTAAAAATCCTTCCTTTGGTCATCTTCTCCTCGGATATCTAGCTCATCCTGGCCCCTTGGTGTGTGGAGATCTGATTGGGATCTCCTGCTCTTGTTCTTCCTTTCTGAATACCTCTCTTATCCTTTATTCATTAATATATCTGGGGTACTTCTTGGGGAAAAGTCAGTGCAAATTAGGCAAGTTCTCAGCACTGTAATCCCAGTGGGGAAGGGGAATCCAAAAACCTTCCCACTCTGCTCAATCCAAAACTTGGTTCAAAAGTTAAACTAGATAAATCTGCTGCCTTCACTGTCTCTCACAGCAGGATCCATCATTGGTGCTTGCCTATCTAGGGTTAGAGTAGGCTCACAGGTCTTTGGTCCCCTGGTGAGTGTCCTTTTGCTCCTAAAGGGTAATCAGCATAAAATGAATCTCTCTGTAAATTAGTAGGAGAGAACCCTCTGGCAGGGTGTGCACAGTGAGGTGTCACTTTTAAACTAAACTCCATCTGGATGAAGCTGGGAGGCCTCACCAGAGTGTAAAGTTGAAACATCCTTACTCTTCCCTTGCTTCCTCAAACTGATCCCAATGTGTTATAAAATGGCTGAGCTAAATAGTGTTCAGGCATCCAATCCAGTCCCTCTGGATGTGAGGGACTGAGGGGTATGAATAGCTATATAGTAGAGTGTTATACTACAGGGATAGACCTGGCCAGACCAGGAGGGTATGCTACTTATTTGAAAAATATGTCATTGATATATCTAGGAATGAACTACCTCAGTTCTTTTTATAAATATTTGGCCATCAACATTGGCCAATTATAATAGGCACTTCTGCTAACAATTAAACCTTCATTTGCCTTATACTTAATCATAGGCCGACAGATCTTTTCTATATTTTTCCTTTTTTCTTAATATAATGCAAGTAAAATGCACTTACCATATTTTGTGCAGTAGCAATAACTCCCTGTTTTGAGACCTGCATCAGGGGATCATTTGTCTCGCATGGCTAATATAATAAGTAATATTTTTTTAATGAAATGAAAAAATAAAAATCAAGATAAAGTCAATGTAGGCACATATCCATAAACAAATATCTTATTCTCTAACCCAAAATTTCAAAAGGAGAAGTGCCCCAACTATTATTAGTCTTGTAAAAAGTACACTAAACCCTTTTACGAAAAGTCTTCCCAAGAAATATCTTCCTTTTAGCTAGGGAGTTTGACCTCATCACAATCAAAGAATAAAATGAAAATTCAAAAATGATGACATGTTCGTAAAAAAAAAAAAAATCTTTACTGTTATCCAATACAATCTTTGTGATAACCCAAAAGCAGAGAAAAGTACCTAAAACAAAAAAAGCATAGCAGAGAAAGAAAATGAAAGCAAGAAAACCAAAACCAATATCTTACATCCTACCCACTCCCCCAGGGAAACCAGTCTAGGATGCAGTACCAACCAAAGAGCATTAAACTGGAACCCAAAGCTTCGAAAAATGAAATATTCTCCCGAATCCTCAGAAATCCTCAGCCGAAGAAAAAAGAAATAGATATTACCATTCCCTATAAAGGTAAGGGTCTGTAAAAGGGTTCAAAGTGGCACTAGCTAGAAATCAAAAATAGTAAACTGAAAAATGAAAACACCAGCTAAATCCTAGGATCCCCCCTCCTCCATGTAAATCTCTGAATAACCACACAAAAATTAAGGACAAGACAATCAAGAGAAAACAAGAAAGAATAAAACACTAAAACAAGGCATTGATAGCTTCAGTCCCCCATCCAATTACAACAAGATCTGTAGGAGAAATAAAAACAAAAATTGTATATAGATCTATGCTGACCCAAACACATTCATTACTATAACAATACAACAAAACCTGTTCCAACAGGCCCCTAGCTGAACCAAACAAAATATAGGCATAACAGCCTCCCCCCCCCCCCCTCCAGTTAAACCAACACATAAATAATAAAGCAGGACATGATTCTTAGAAAGCATATATTGTGATACCATACCCCATATCTTAAACTACATCCCTTTGAAGGGCACTGATACAACCAGAATTGCTTAAACCAAGGCAGCCAGGAGCAGAATGTTCCATTTCTCCAGCTGAGTACTCAGGAGAAGTTAGTTTTTTCTGGCATAATGAAGGCATCATCTTCTAGGAGACATAGTCAACTACTCTAGCGACATAGGTGAAGAAGGATTTAACTCTTCCAGCAACACAATCAACTATCTCTCTGAATTCTTCAAGGTCCTTAATGTGGTAATCCCTTCCATCATGGGAAAATTGTAGGTTGAAAGGAAATCCCCATCAAAATCTTATGTCCTTATTTCACAGCAAAATAGTCAAGGGGCTGAAACTCTTCCATTTCTTCAAGGGGTACTGACATAAATCTATAATAATTTATATTTTTGCACCCTTAAAGTCCAGTCCACCTTTTCCATGCACATTTCTGAGAATCTCTTGTTCATCCTCGAAATAGTGCACACAAGCAACAATATTTCTTGAAAACTTTTGACCTTCTCCCTCTAGGTAACCAAGTCTGGAGGGCCTACTTATAATGCTCCATATCAAACTCTCAAGCTCATTTATCATTTCACATTAAGGCCTTTATGCAGAAATAACTAAACCTTTTTTCTGTGCGTTGCTGGGAAACAGTTTTTATGAGAGAGACAGAAAGAGAGAGAGCAACCTATCATTAAAATCATCCATTGTACCTGAAGGCTGGAGGGTGGCTAATGTAACCCCAATATTTAAAAAGGGCTCCAGGGACAATCCAGGAAACTATAGACCATTTGCCTGACTTCAGTGCCAGGAAAAATAGTGGAAAGGGTTCTAAATATCAAAATTACAGAACATATAGAAAGACATGGTTTAATGGAACAAAATCAGCATGGCTTTACCCAAGGCAAGTCTTGCCTCACAAATCTACTTCACTTTTTTGAAGGAGTTAATAAACTTGTAGATAAAGGTGAACCAGTAGATGTAGTGTATTTGGATTTTCAGAAGGCATTTGATAAAGTTCTTCATGAGAGACTTCTAGGAAAAGTAAAAAGTCATGGGATAGGTGGTGATGTCCTTTCGGCATTGCAAACTGGCTAAAAGACAGGAAACAGAGAATAGGATTAAATGGACAATTTTCTCAGTGGAAGGGAGAAGGCAGTGGAGTGACTCAGGGATCTGTATTGGGACCTATACTTTTCAATATATTTATAAATGATCTGGAAAGAAATATGACGAGTGAGGTAATCAAATTTGCAGATCATACAAAATTATTCAGAGTTGTTAAATCACAAGCAGATTGTGATAAATTTCAGGAAGACCTTGTGAGACTGGAAAATTGGGCATCCAAATGGCAGATGAAATTTAATGTGGATAAGTGCAAGGTGATGCATATAGGGAAAAATAACCCATGCTGTAATTACACAATGTTAAGTTCCATATTAGGAGCTACTGCCCAAGAAAGAGATCTAGGCGTCATAGTGGATAACATATTGAAATCATCGGTTCAGTGTTCTGTGGCAGTCAAATAAGCAAACAGAATGTTGGGAATTATTAGAAAAGGAATGGTGAATACAACAGAAAATGTAATAATGCCTCTGTATCGCTCCATGGAGAGACCACACCTTGAGTACTGTGTACAACATGGAGTTGCTTCTGGTCAAGGTATGGAAACAGCGACTCTACCATCAAGGATCATAAGTTTCAGTCTGTAGCACCAGAATTGTATTCAGACTTCTTCTGGTTTATCTGGTGAGACTGTTAACTCTTTTAATACTACTAACTTGAATCTGTAACTATTAGCAGTACCATCCGACTGATGGCATCCAGGCTCTAACTCTATTTCTCAAGCCAGCTGTCATTCTCTTGGATTCAATTTGGGACTTGGCAGCTAAGTTGGATTCTGAGTTTCAGGACTGCTCAGCTAAGGTTTCTCCAATGACTTGTAGACTGGAATCCCTGACTCAAGATTATAATGTCAGCTGCAGAAGCAGGCTCAAAGGATTCAAACAATGGAAAAGGACATAAAAATGTCAGTCTGCCAATACCATGATGATACAAGAACAGGGTGATTTTCCTAGGATAGTGGATTTATTGAGAACTGCTTAAGACATTTGAATTTGTGATTTTTAAATTTTCCTAAAGTGATTGGGGAATTGCCAAGAGTCACCTTGCAGAAGTATTTAAGTGAAATATTGCATATTCCTTCAGAAAATATTCCTTCTTTTAATAGAGTGTATTTCTTTCCTTTTACTCACTCTAGGATTGTGGATGTAGAATTCACCTCAGATTTCACAAATTTAACTACTTTTTTGGAATCCTCCGCTTTAGAAATATCTGAAAGGGCAATGTTATTAGTTCTTATTAGGGATGTGAATCGTTTTCCATATCGTCTTAACGATAGAAATCGTGTGGCAGGGCAAGAAAATCGTCTTAGGCACGATTTTTTAGTTAAAAAATCGTTAAAAATCGTTTTTTCCGATTAGTGCGCACTAACTCCCAGTTAGTGCGCACTAACGGGAGTTAGTGCGCACTAACTGGGAGTTAGTGCGCACTAACTGAAAATGATACAATTTGACACTTTTCAGGTCAGTTAAGGTCAGTTTAGGAATGAATATGTATTCCTATTGGCTGCCCTCTTATTTATTCATGTTACCAAGTTTCCTACTGACAGTATATGGGGGATGGGAAATGGAAACAGTTGGTAGCTTGACAAAACAAGTAATGTGATCAGTCAATGTGACTAGAACTTGTGCCCTAACCCTGATACCAGGGGTATTGTGATCTTCCTGCACACAGTGCCCTATCCCTATTAATACCAGGAGTGTTGTGATCTTCCTGCACACAGTGCCCTATCCCTAATACCAGGGGTGTTGTGATCTTCCTGCACACAGTGCCCTATTCCTGATACTGGGGGTGTTGTGATCTTCCTGCACACAGTGCCCTATTCCTGATACCGGGGGTGTTGTGATCTTCTTGCACACATCCCGGTATCAGGGATAGGGCACTGCATGCAGGAAGATCACAACACTCCTGGTATTAATAGGGATAGGGCACTGCATGCAGGAAGATCACAACACTCCTGGTATTAATAGGGATAGGGCACTGCATGCAAGAAGATCACAACACCCCTGGTATCAGGGATAGGGCACTGTGTGCAGGAAGATCACAATACCCCGGAGGAGTGAGGGTCAGGCAGCTCCCCCCTGTCTGTGAAGCCAGCCTCTCACTAGTAATGCAGGGAGGGAGCTGTCTCAGACTTCACCATCCTACCCCCCCCCCTCACCCACACACCATTCACTAGCTGGGACATGGGGGAAGTCAGGAGTGAGGGTCAGGCAGCTCCCCCCTGTCTGTGAAGCCAGCCTCTCACTAGTAATGCAGGGAGGGAGCTGTCTCAGACTTCACCATCCTCCCCCCCCCCCTCACCCACACACCATTCACTAGCTGGGACATGGGGGAAGTCAGGAGTGAGGGTCAGGCAGCTCCCCCCTGTCTGTGAAGCCAGCCTCTCACTAGTAATGCAGGGAGGGAGCTGTCTCAGACTTCACCATCCTCCCCCCCCCCCCTCACCCACACACCATTCACTAGCTGGGACATGGGGGAAGTCAGGAGTGAGGGTCAGGCAGCTCCCCCCTGTCTGTGAAGCCAGCCTCTCACTAGTAATGCAGGGAGGGAGCTGTCTCAGACTTCACCATCCTCCCCCCCCCCCTCACCCACACACCATTCACTAGCTGGGACATGGGGGAAGTCAGGAGTGAGGGTCAGGCAGCTCCCCCCTGTCTGTGAAGCCAGCCTTTCACTAGTAATGCAGGGAGGGAGCTGTCTCAGACTTCACCATCCTCCCCCCCCCCCCCCTCACCCACACACCATTCACTAGCTGGGACATGGGGGAAGTCAGGAGTGAGGGTCAGGCAGCTCCCCCTGTCTGTGAAGCCAGCCTCTCACTAGTAATGCATGGAGGGAGCTGTCTCAGACTTCACCATCCTCCCCCCCCCCCCCCTCACCCACACACCATTCACTAGCTGGGACATGGGGGAAGTCAGGAGTGAGGGTCAGGCAGCTCCCCCCTGTCTGTGAAGCCAGCCTCTCACTAGTAATGCAGGGAGGGAGCTGTCTCAGACTTCACCATCCTCCCCCCCCCCCTCACCCACACACCATTCACTAGCTGGGACATGGGGGAAGTCAGGAGTGAGGGTCAGGCAGCTCCCCCCTGTCTGTGAAGCCAGCCTCTCACTAGTAATGCAGGGAGGGAGCTGTCTCAGACTGGTATCAGGGTTAGGGCACTGTGTGCAGGAAGATCACAACACTCCTGGTATTAATAGGGATAGGGCACTGTAAGAGATGACTGTAGTAGATTGAATAAAGATCTGATGTTTCTGCTCTCCTCACACCAAACAAAAACAACACACAAGCAGAGAAGCCCTTCTTACAAAGCTGAGCTAGTGAGTTAAGTAGGAGGAAACGTAAACATACTTGTGCCAGTGTGGCTACTTAAAAAATACACTTACCAACAATCAATTACATATATTTGAACTGTGTACAGTTCCAGCCAGGACCACCTTTCTAAAATGCACAGTGATTGGCAAATTCAACATGCACTAGCATTTCAGGTGCCTGCTAACAAAAATAATAAACAAACAAGTTCTAGTCACGTGAGTGCTGATCATTACATTACTTTTTTTGTCAAGCTTCCAACTGTTTCCATTTCACATCCCCCCAACCATTACCTCAGTATTAGCCTTGGTAACATCAATAGATAAGAGCACAGCCAGCCAATAGGAATACATACATACATATTCATTCCTAAGTGACCTTTACTGACCTGGGAAGTGTGAACACTTTGTTTCATTTTCTGTTGGTGTTCGTTAGTTTCCAGTTCCATTTCCCATCCCCCCAACCATCACCTCAGTGGTAACCTTGGTAACATCAATAGATAAGAGGGCAGCCAGCCAATAGGAACACATATTCATTCCTAACTGACCTTCAGTGACCTGGAAAGTGTTTATTTGTATCATTTTCAGTTAGTGCGCACTAAATCGAGTTAGTGCGCACTAACACGATTTAACGATTTTTAACGATAAATCGTTAGAATTTCTATTGTATCGTGTTCTATAACGATTTAAGACGATATAAACATTATCGGATGATAATTTTAATCGTTGAAAAACGATTCACATCCCTAGTTCTTATTTGCCTCTGAGCAAGACATTCTTCTTATAATGGGAAATTACTTTCAAAATATGAATGTTAGTTTCATGGGTTAGGTTGTATGGATCTTTCCAGATCTAGCTAAAATTACCCTAGAAAGAAGGAAGGACTTTTGAGCTTTACATCAAGAAATGTGATCTCCAGGGTTGGGGTTTTTTTTTTTTGTTAAGATACCTTTGCCAATATATTGTTAAGTCAAATGCTGTTTACTTCATATTTTTTCTTCCTGAACAATTGAGAGTATTTATAGATTATTGGAAACTGTTTTTGTCTTCTTCTCCCAGTATTGAAGAGCCTAGGTACATGATCTTGTGTGTCTATCAGGGGTCTTATACTTGCTATTAGGGGTGTACATGAAAAATAAACATGCTTTGACTAGCATTTTGTTTCATGAGCATGCCATTTCAGGTTTTCCTTGTATCATTTGATTTTTCTAGTTTTATATTTTGGTTTAGGAAAAAAGTGCATACTATTTGCAAATAGTGTTCACATACACACTTTGCAAATAGCACACATTATTTCCCTAAACCAGAAACCACCTGTCCCACTCCCACTGCCCCTGGAGGCAGCTGATACCCCTAAAAAAATCAATATTTTATTTTAAAAAATGCTCACAGGACCCATCCCAACCTTTTTCCTTTATTAAAATATTCATGCCTCCCTCCATAACCCCCTTGCCCACCCTAGCTCACCCTCCCAAGCCCCCAGGATTCACCAAAATATCCATGGTGGACTAATGAGAGCCCGAGAGCGATCATCCCCACTCGCCAGCCGCTCTTTGTCCATTCATGTGATAGGGGATACTAATTCCATTGGGTAGCCCCTGTCACATGATAGGGCAATGGGCGGTGAGCACTATTTTTCTAAATGGCATCAGCTAGCCCTTTGCCCCATCATGTGACAGGGGCTGTCCAATGGCATCAGTATCTCCTGGCACACGATAGAGGCAAAGGGCGGCCCACACCATTTTGAAAAATGGCATATGCTGGGCCTGGGACTGGGAGGTCATTTCTGATCCCCCACTAGAGTACCAGGCACATTTTGTTGAGTCCTGGGGGCATTGGGAGGATGGACTAGAGTGGGCAAGGGGTGTCAGCTGGTGGGAATGAATATTTTAATAAAGGAGAAGGATTGGGAGCAGGTCCTGTGAGCATTTTTAAAAATAAAATATTGTTTTTTTGGGCACACAAAAAAAGAAAAAGCACATGAAATATTGCGTTTTTAATCTAACATTTTTTATAATGAAATGAAATAAGAAATATTATTGCCATTTCTTATTTTGTTAAATTAACAATAAGAAATACCCACTGAATTTTGCCACAAATTCAAATATAATTTATTACAAAGAATGTTTTAAAAACAGAAAACATAAAAAAACCCCTATTAAAACTTCCAAATATAGGCCAGGATTCATCAAACTATCGCATACAATAGGAAGCGGGGCATGTTTTATGGTAATAGCCTATTAATCACAAAGTACACTATCTTAGCGCTCTCTCTCACTCTCTCTTTCTCTAACAACTTAAAATACTGAAAACGTTATTTACGAAAAGATCGCAAAGTGTGATATAGCCATATCGCACAGCTTAACGCAAATTAAAAAGGTGTCGTTATTTCCGGCATTAAAACTGTGCGATATTAGGGATGTACATTCGTTTGCAATGAAATAGGCAATAGAGATGATATTTCCTATTTCATGGCGTTTCGGAGGACTGACAAAACAATAAGAAAACCCACAAAATTTTGTGTAGTTTTCTTATCATTTTTTTTGTGGGGGGAGAAAGGGCACATTAAAAAACAAAACAAAACCCAAACCCACCCCAACCCTTCACATTTAATTAATTGCAACCGCCCAGACTTGCCCGGACTCCCCCCCCCCCCAAGACATACCGAAAACCCTAGTGGTCCAGCGGGGTCCCTGGAGCGAACTCCCCCTCTCAGCCATCGGATGCCACTAATCAAAATGGCACCAATGGCCCTTTGCCCTTACCATGTGACAGAGGCTATCAGTGCCATTGGTCGTCCCCTGTCACATGGTAGGAGCAATGGATAGACAGTGCCATTTTTTAAGATGGCCCCGGCCATCCATTGCTCCTACCATGTGACAGAGGCTGGCCAATGGCACCGATAATCCCTGTCACATGGTAAGGGGAAAGGGCCATTGGTGCCATTTTGATTACTGGCAGCCAACGGCCTGAGGGTGGGAGATCGCTCCCAGCACCCCCGCTGGACCACCAGGAACATTTGGCAAGTTTTTGGGGGGTCGGGAGGGTGGGGGCTTGTAATTAATTAAATTCGAAGGGTTGGGGGTGGGTTTCAGGTTTCGTTACGGGGCAGCCGAAATAAAATCAGCCCGAACCGCGGGAAAACGAAATTTGCGGCAGGCCGATAACGAAGGCTGAACCAAAAGGTTCGGCTGAATCATATCTCTATGCGATATGGCTTCGCAAACTGCAAACTGCGAAGCCAGCCCACTTGGACAGAAATCCTACCGCAAACTCCTCCCCTTTTCCAAATTAGCATCGCGCCATCCATTATGGTGCTTTTCACATGCTTTAAGGTGTTTTTCGCATGCCTTAACGCGTGCAAACTGGCCATAACACAGCTTGGAAAATAAGCCCCATAGATTGCTAATACTGAAATCATATAGGGTTTATGTGAAGTGAAATTATATAAGCTGGGGTGTGTCTGCTATTAATTAAGTTGACTTAGAAAATAGCCACTGCTTTTACTAGCAACAGTAACATGGGATATACTTAGTTTTTGGGAACTTGCCAGGTTTTTATTGCTGTGCTGGGAGTGGATCCTTGGCTTGGTGCCGGATTGGTACGGCCCTCTGGTCGGACCTAGAGAGTGTCTGCCACCAGGAGGTGGAGCACAGAAGGAGACAGAGGCTAGCTGGAGCTTCACCAATAGCAAGCTCAACCTGTGGGGTTCCCACAGGTTGAGCTCTTGGTTACCCAGGCCGCCTGGTCTTAGGTGGGCCTTGCAGGTTCTCCTAGAGAGAAAGTTCAAGGGAGTGCCCACCAGGAACAAGGGTGCGTGGTTGGTGTTCAGACAAGGAAGTCCAGAGGTCACGGGAGGCCAGAATAGAGTGTCCGAGTGTATAGCAATAAGTAAGGCCAGAGTCTTGGTGAAGAATGGTCTGCCAGGCAGGGTCGGTAACAGAGGTCATCCGGGCGTAGTCAGGTCAAGCAGGAAGTCTGGTTCTAGGTGGCAGACAAGAGTAGTTGAAGTTCCAGGCAGAGGTCAGGGCAGGCAGCGACAGAGAGTAGTCAGAGTTCCAGACAGAGGTTAGGGCAGGCAGCAATCAGAGAGTAGTCAAGAACAGGCAAAAGTCAGTACCATGAGATCAGTCCGAAGGGTACTACCAGGGATGGAGAGACGAAGGAGCAGGAGACACTGAAACAGGAGACACAGGAGATGCTGGAACTGGAAGATGCTGGAACAGAAGGCTGAAACAAGACAGAGGAGCAAGGACACTGGGACGCAGGAAGGCAAACTTACGGTACTATCACTAGGTGATTGACCCGATTGTCAAGGCAAGGAAGTGATGTGAGGCACTTCCTTTTGTACAGGAATCAATCTGGGTGCACCGCGGAGCTGGGACCCGCCCTTAGCCCCATAAGAGGCCGGCCAGTCCGCGTGTGTGCGCTTTAGGGCAGGGCCGATGCTATGGAGGACTAAGTAGCACTGTTTAAGACTTATCCAGCTAAGGTCCAGATTCATTAAGGCTTTTCTCCCATTTTTCATCTATGAGAAAAACCCTTAAACAGTAAGTTTGATACCGGAGTACAGGTGCCCATGGTACAAATTAGATTGTTCGTGCGTACGTGTGCGCACAATTTTATGGATGCATGCATGTGTGTACAAATGGCACCTCTACCGCGTAAGTGAGGGGATTTTAGTAGACATGCGCACTGACGCAATTACCAGTTTCCCCAGTTCATTCCCAGTTCACTCAGGTAAAGGATAGGACTTCCGAAACCCACCTAGTTAATTAGCCTCTCTTTTACACTGTTAGCCCTTATTCTTAAAACCCCACTAACTAGCCTAGTTTATTTTGTTTTAAGACTTGTACGTCATCCATTACAGAAGTAAAGTTACTCCATAGGGGACCCTGGCGCACACTTGTGTGAATACGTATTTACACGCTGGCTTCATTCATAAATCCTGGAATGCCTATGCTCCACCCAGACCACTCCCACATCCTACCCCTTTTCCAGGAAACATTGTTTTTGCAAGTACTGGGATACATATGCATTCGTGGGTGCCCTTTAAAATCCACGCGGCATTTGCCGACCCAACTTCTGTGTATATCTCCCAGGCTTTTAAAATTCACCCCTTAGTGAATCAGGTACTAAGGAAGATAACCTGATAAGTAAGATGGCTGGATAACTAGCAGTTGAAGACTTATCCAGCTAAGTAGTGCATTTTTTTAAGACTTATCTGGCTAAGTCAAATTTTATCCAGATAAGTGGCTCACATTTGCATATTTTCCTTAGCACTTGTCTTTTACATGTGTAAATAATCAAATTATGTAACATACATGTATGAAAGAAATTACCAGGTTTACTAATTAGTCCATCAGTTTGCCCAGCCTATCTCTAGGTTATCAAGACCTCCCTGGTTCTTCAGCCTGAACTCCCCCCAGTTTATACAGACCCCATTCCCAGTTGGTATTTGGGTATAATGAATTTTATTCTGATTTACACCAGATAATTAGCACCTGTAAATAATATGCACAAATAACAGCCAAATGCATGTCACGTTCACAGGTTATAAAATAGGAACTTATACATGTAAATGCTTGCCCTGCCCCGGAACACCCCTGGTTCATACCTAGCACATCCCTTTTTTATCCAACAAATTTATTCACACACTGTTACTTGACACAGTGAGAGAGAGTGAGAGAGAGAGAAAGAGAGAGAGAGAGAAGGAGAGACTCTTTTAAAGAGACACTGACACTCTATATATTTCCCACTATAATAGAGGCAGTTTCAGCTCAGGGAGGGTTCTGAGGGGGGGGGGGGCAGTATTACATTGGTCTGCCTAGGGTGCAAGGGTCTACAGACCCTTCTAACTCTGCCCCCACCCCCAAAAAAAAAATCCCCACCTTGAGTTGAAAGTGCCCCTCTTACAGTAGGTGATATATAGAGAGAGTCAGATTCTCTCTCTCTCTAGCATATTTTTTGCTTGCGCGTCTATGGGCGCATACACGCTCATTTTAGAATTTACTTGTGAGTGAATATGTGCTATTTGCACATGCATGTGCTGATTTGTACATGTGCAACTCTTTTAAAATTCACCTTTAAATATTAGAAATGCTGTACTGATTTGCTTTGCTATTACCTCTAAAATTAATAACTGAATTTTAATCTGAAACATTGAAATCAGGGTTTTTTTTCAGCTTATTATTTAACTTTGCCTCTTCTTACAGTAAATTCTTTTAAAATTCAGCTTACATAAATCTATACTGTATATAAACAACTGATCATTGGAGTTGCTTATGTAGAGCTATGTGCTATATAAGAGCAATGTCAAGCAAAGCAGCAAGAGGTATTATTTATTGTTGACTGACCTTTCCATGATTGTATCTACTTCATAAACGAACCATGGGAAAAGGGTGGAGGAGGCCTATTCCTTCTTCATTCAATGAATAAGCTTCTTTTTTTTATATGAAACTGCATTATTGATCAAAGAAAAAAGTGACTCCATATGTAAAGAGAAAACAGCTGGCAGTCACCTTTCTGTCACTCACATGCTTGTTCACAGACCCACACTTATTAAAAGCAGGTCAGATCAGATTTCAGGTTCACCATGAAAAATTAATGACAACTTTGCAATAAAGTAACAGCATGAATTTGAACCTTGTAATACAACATGATTACCAACGTTTTTGTTAGGTAGGTAGTTTTGAGCAGCAGGCAAGTCTGGCTGGTATCTGACACAACAAACAGGGATGTTACCAGGTGTGCCACTCTATAGTGTCACATCAAAGTTGCAGCCCTGCTGGCTTGGTTTACACCTGAGCCAATTAACCTTGGGGATCAGAAGAAGCCTGAAAAAGAATACCAACCCTTAGTTTTCTGCTGGATAGCGTCACTTGATCCCAGGTAAGATGATACAAGGAGAACAATAATAGATAAAGCATGGCAAAGGAGAAGGGGGGAAAGGAGGAGGAGAGAGGGTGAGAGGATGCAATAAGAGACTGCCATCAGATAAATGAAAACAATGAGAAAATTGAAAGTACTTTATGCTTGACCCTCTGTCAATGTGTTTGTCAGTCTTTTCTTGGTAACAAAGGGGCTAATTGAAGTGAAACAATTTTCATTCTGTTTATTGGCGCATCAGATATGCTGTAAAGTTTGCTGATTCCTGTTCTTTGTGAATTATTTAACACTGTGCGTTCCAGAAATAAGGCAAACAGAACAAAACGTTTAAAGACATCCTCTCTTTTTATATGTTACATTGCAACATATGGCAGGGATATTATTAAACCGAGCACTGCATCCTAAATTATGGGTTAAAATGCAATGTGGATTGGGATTGCATTTTAGTTCATTCAGTGGTATTGTCTTTCTACAGGGAGTTTGTTAGCTGTTGTGAATTTTGAAACAGAAATCAGTTTCTTTACATCTGTCTTCTTTCGTTCTCTTCCCTCCCCATGACACATACCACACTCATAAAAATGTATTATAGGTATAGTATAAAAAAGTAAACTAAAAACAAACCATAAACTAAACATTTAATTCTGTACTATTAAGGCACCATAATAAGAGGGTAATTTTCCAAAGCATGTCCATGTGTAAAATAATGTTTTAGCTGTAGAAAGGCTAGTTATAGAATTGCCCTCCCATAACCCAGGCAGCCGCGACTGTCCATCGCCAGGGAGGTAAACGGGGGAGGGGGAGGACGTGGTAAGACACCTTCACATAATACAATACACACCTTCACATAATACAATACAAATGCTCTTCAGCGGGACGGGACCGTGCGAGGCCTGCGCAGCCGGCGCCGAGACCCACCGTGGTCGGCGCAGACCCCCGCGCCGACCACGAGGCGCCGTCCCCGGACCACGGGCTCCTCCTTCAGCCCTCCCCCCGGCCGGCAGCCACTAAAAACTAGCGCAGCACCGCCAATGAGAGCAGGGCCAGGAGGCCTTTAAATTACCCGCGGCGACGAAAACTCACCTCTTCACCGACTTCTTCAGCGGGACGGGACCGTGCGAGGCCTGCGCAGCCGGCGCCGAGACCCACCGGGGTAAGGCCCTCAATCGCACCCTCACCCCGGCAGACCCCCGCGCCGACCACGAGGCGCCGTCCCCGGACCACGGGCTCCTCCTTCAGCCCTCCCCCCGGCCGGCAGCCACTAAAAACTAGCGCAGCACCGCCAATGAGAGCAGGGCCAGGAGGCCTTTAAATTACCCGCGGCGACGAAAACTCACCTCTTCACTGACTTCTTCAGCGGGACGGGACCGTGCGAGGCCTGCGCAAAATGGCGGCGGCCATAGACCAACACGATTCGACTGCAGGAGGTCATTCCGGACCCCTGCTGGACTTTTGGCAAGTCTTGTGGGGGTCAGGAGGCCCCCCCAAGCTGGCCAAAAGTCCCTGGGGATCCAGCGGGGGTCCGGGAGCGATTTCCTGCCGCGAATCGTTTTCCGTACGGAAAATGGCGACGGCAGGAGATCGACTGCAGGAGGTCATTCAGCGGGGTCCGGAACCCCCGAATCGTGTTGGTCTATGGCCGCCGCCATTTTGCGCCGCCATTTTGCAAAATGGCGGCGCAGAATGGCGCTGGCTGAAGACAACACGATTCAATTGCAGGAGACCGTTCCGGACCGCCGCTGGACCCCCAGGTAATTTAAGGCATTTGGGGGGGGGGGTTCGGGAGGGTGGGGGATCTAATTTAAAGGGTCGGGGTGGGTTTTAGGGTGTTTTAGTGTGCCGGTTTTCCTGCCCTCCCCCTTCCCCCGATTTAGCTATGGAGCGCCGCTGGACCCCCAGGTAATTTAAGGCATTTGGGGGGGGGGGAGTTCGGGAGGTGGGGGATTTAATTTAAAGGGTCGGGGGTGGGTTTTAGGGGGTTTTAGTGTGCCGGTTCACGATTTTAACGATTTTCACGATACTCTAAACACCCAAACGGCGACGATACGATTCCCTCCCCCTCCCAGCCGAAATCGATCGTTAAGACGATCGAGGACACGATTCACATCTCTAATGACTAGATGTGAATTGGTTATTTACAGTTTTGGATAATAGGACTAGGGGGGCATTCCATGAAGTTAGCAAGTAACACATTTAAGACTAATCAGAGAAAATTCTTTTTCACTCAACGCACAATTAAACTCTGGAATTTGTTGCCAGAGGATGTGGTTAGTGCAGTTAGTGTAGCTGGGTTCCAAAAAGGTTTGGATAAGTTCTTGGAGGAAAAGTCCATTAACTGCTATTAATCAAGTTTACTTAGGGAATAGCCACTGCTATATATTCCACCAGTAGCATGGGATCTTCTTGGTGTTTGGGTGGTTGCCAGGTTCTTGTGGCCTGGTTTGGCCTCTGTTGGAAACAGGATGCTGGGCTTGATGGACCTTTGTTTTGACCCAGCATGGCAATTTCTTATGTTCTTATTTTCTTATTTATCACATGTTGTGCCCTGTCACTAGCTGAACCCCCCCCCCCCCCCCCCCAGTTTGGGTACACCTGCCAAAGTGCCCTAATACTAGCCAGACAGCTTATTTTGAACCCTCCCCCCAAGTTGCAGCCAATGGCTAGGGACCTATCAGGCAAGGGCTAGGTACCCATTAGGACTCTGTATATGGCACATTTCAAATTGACGAAGAGTAGGTCTTGTCCCATATCTGAAAGGTACACACTGTCATTATGAAACAGTACCGAACAATCTGTGCACATCCAGATGTGGTGCATGCCACCTCGGTGCTCAACAAAAGTTCCAATTTGCTTGTTTAGTTTCTTCATCCAACACATCCAGAGTGGCAATTCGAGAAAGTAGCGGCAAGGGATGATCTCCGACCAAATGAGTGTGGTGCTGGGCTTCAAGGGCAGGATGACAGCAATGTCACTTCTCATATTATGTAATAGCAGGCATCTGGCATGACTCCCAAGTCATTGCCTCCAAGGTATATGACCAGTACCACTGGAGGGGTGACCTTTATGAATTGCTGCCATATCAGGGGAACCAACTGATCCCAACTCATTCTCCTGTGACCCAGCCATCACACTATTCCATCTCTTGACGTAACAACCAGCTGTCGGCCAAGGGTATTTTTTTCATCCGCTGTTCCACTCAAAATACAAAAGAATGTCCCATGATCCATATCTTTCGATGCTGCTGATGAGGGTCTGAAAGACATAAGGTGTTAGTGGCAATGTCACATGGGTTTGGGAGAGTACGCTGGTGTGATACATGGGTCACTACCAGCATCTATAGTGCGATGAGATGCGGAATTTCACTTGCCTGCCTAAGGTAGAATAGATACGCCGGGGAACAACATCTGATATGCTGGATAGCGGTGCCCAGCAAACCCAATGCTGCTGCACTCAAGGCCACCCCGAATCAGAAGGAGTGAGTCACGAACTGCTCTGGCTTCAAACCGGCCACTTCCAGGGTGCGCATGAGGATGGTGTTAAACTGGTATTTGCTCAGTGGGAGTGAGTTAGCAAGCAATAGGAATTGTACCCCCCCTGGAGGTTCTGACCATCCTATATGATGCAGTGTTGGCCACCGTGCATGTAGCAGCTCCCGTACTTGGGCTAATGTGACCAATTGTTCCCTGCCGATTTGATCAGTCTTGGATCTCCAAATCCGGATACTGATTTTTTCATTTGTGATGGAAACATCACAGACTCGCAGACCAGAACAGTTGTGTTGGGTGCTGACTGTGGCATCCAGCTCGCTCACATGACATGCAGAGAAGAACACAATGCAGAAAGCAGCTCGGAAGAGGACCAATTTGAAGTGGTCCATAACGACTGAAGGTAGACAACCCCATAGAGCCAGCAAATGATCATGTAGAATGGGATGGCGCACATCTGGAGCTCGCGGATTGCACTTGGCCCAGCCTACCAGGATTCGCCTGATGGCAAAGCCCCTTGACGGGTTGGGCAAATCCTGAGCCTTTATGAAGAAGGTATAACCCACCAAATTGGCTTGAACTGTGCTTCAGTATGTGCTGTGCTACTGGGCCTGCATGACCAAGGCTCTCGGACATGGCAGTGGTTTCTAGGAATTCCAAGATGTCGCTGAATCCCCTCAGATATTCTCGCTGGCTCGATTGACTGCCGCAGCAGGCTGAATGTATCCCAGTCCCAATGGTCCAAAGGTATGCGGGAATCAGTGTTGCCTGCTCCTCGGTGTCCAGAGCAAGTCTCTGGAAGTCTTCCACTTAGAATGAGAAAGACAGTTAGCAATCTCATTGCGAAGGCCAGGGATGTGTCTCGCCTGTGCCAACATGTTTAACTGCAAGCACTTTAAACACCATCAGCCTCTAGAGTTCTGCAATGGGAACATACCTAGCGGATTGCTGATTGATTATATGTACGAGCACATGGTTGTCACACCAAAATATCACATTTCTGTTTGCTAGCCACCCTTGCCAAAGGTGAAACACTACCATTATTGTGAAGAGTTCCAGGACGGTGATATTAGCTGTGATCCCAATGTCCTCTCAATTGGAAGGCCAATTCTCAGCGCACCAGCTCCCCTGAAAGTAAAGGCCAAAGCCAATGCCTCCAGAGGTGTCTGAGAATAGCTGTAAGTCAAAACTGGATACGAGTGGGAGTAACCACATTACTGTGCCATTGAACTGGACCAGGATTTTCTCCCATACTATTAAATCTTCATGCAAGGCACGGGTAACATGCAAGCGGTGGTACTTCTTCGTTACTGTCAAGGAAGCATAAATCAATCGGTCTAGGAATGCCTGCCCCATTGGGATGACTCTGCAGGTGAAGGCCATGCTCCCTATTAGGGACTGCATGGTGGCCAAGGTCACCTTGTGGGCCAGATGAGTGCCTGCGATCAATTCGAACAGCTTCTGTATTATGTTGGCTGGGAGCCTGGACATCATTTGGATGGTGTCAAGCTCGATGCAGAGGAAAGTAAGCACTTCAGCTGGCAGTTCCAGCTTGTCTGCTGCCAGCGTAATGCCAAAATCTTTGGCCATGTTTTGAAAGCCATTGAATAGTTCGCAACACAACTCTGAGCCATGAGGTCTAATGAACAGAAAATCATCCAAGTAGTGGATGATGCCTATCAAGCCTATGCACCAGCACAACTCCCAGTGTAGGAAGGAGCTGAAAGTCTCTAAGGGCACACATGAAACCAAGCACCCCATGGGCTTGCATTTTTCAAAGTAGTAAGTGCCCTCGTAGCAAAACCCTAGTAAAGGGAGGTCTTCTGGATGCACCGGCAAGAGCTGAAAAGCAGACTCTATGTCAACTTTCGTCATGAAAGCCCCTTCCCCACAATTCCCAAGAAGGTTGAGTGCACTGTTGAAGGAAGCGTATTGGACCATGCACACCTCCCATGGGATGAAGTCATTCACAGCCCGGCCTACTGGGTAGGAGAGATTGTGTATCAGTCTGAATTTACCCTGTTTCTTCTTGGGCACCATCACTAGAGATGACAGGATCATCTTGTCAAAGGGCAGGAGGTTGAAGGGACTTGCTACCCTGCCTAGGCTAATTTCCACCCCCAGCTTCTCTCTCACTACATCAGAGAACATGGTTGTGGAGTGTGCATTTGCGTGTTGGGCGGGGTTCAGAGGGCCCTCATATGGGATTCTGAAGTTCTCCCTGAAACCTTGTTGTAAAGTAAAGGCTGCATGTCTATTGTGATAGAGGCTAAGACCAAACACCAATTGCTCCCAGCTGACTGGGGTTGAGGCTCACATGTAAGGGCAACTTGCCCCTGCCACTTGGGATTTTCTTGGTACACTTGGTGGTGGGGTGACTAGCAGTGCAGGTGGAGCAGATTTGCTTGTACTTGCACTCCTGCATTGTGTAACCCCATTTGTTGTACCACTAACAGGCTTCCGCCATGGGGGTTGACTGCCCATCCCCTCCCCTGGGAGCCTCCCTGAGCACAAAAGGAGTGATTGTGCACTTGTGTTTCTGAATTGTGTGTCATCAAGTGTGTCAGCCACAGCTCGATGTCTTGTGCACCTCATGACATAAATGGTATATCAGCCATCCTTTCTCTGAATCGCTCGTCATAATTCAATCAAGTGAATCCCTCATAGTGGAGTGGGCACTGACAATGGTGTCTAAATAGGTCCACAAAGCTAAGTGATGCAAGGGATCACCTCAGCCGACTATTGATACTAGGCATGCAAAGGATCGCACTCAGTTGTTAATGTTCCTAGAGATCTGCTTGGGACCCAAAGGAGCTTCATGTCATTTGTGATCCTTGCATGACCCTTCCTACACCCCTCCAGTAAGCTAAAAATATCAACATACTGGCGATGGCATATGTGGCACTGGAGTGAATACGGAATGCCTTGCCACAAGTTCTTCATCATGTTTAGCACCAGCAGGCTAGTTTTAGTGGAAATGGTGCTCCACAAGCCCTCCACTACTGATGACCCCTGGGAGCTAGGGGAAGTTGCTGATAAGGAACTCTTGCTGCCCGAGGAGTTGGAGCGACAGGAGTGCCTCCTACTCTTCCTCTTATGCCTCCTTTCACTTTTGTCATGCTCCACAGGGGGCTGGGCCTTAATTGCCTCTGTAGGAGGTGGGAAACTCCTCCTCCCCTGGCAGTTGTTCAGGGGATTCCCCAGCCTCACCTGCAGCAGTTGGTGGTGCTGCAGGCTGCACACTGGGGGCGTGGTCCAGACTCTCATCTATGGTTCTCTGTAGGTCCATCCAGTTTGGGGTACTGGAGCTCTCGAGTGCAGGGTAGACCAGTGCAGAGAGTGGGGGGGACTGATATCACAGGCTCTTGTGGCTCTGGTGCACTGGTGCCCATGGGCTGCAGGCATGTGGCCAATATGATTTGCCAAATTGCTGCAAAATTGGAGAAGGGCAGTTGTGGTTCTGCTTCACAAAAGTGGTAGCAGATAAGATACTGGAAGCTTCTACCTCCTTCGAATCCACGCCAATGTTTTTAATTATGTTTTTGAGCCTCCTATGTGGGACTGTGTGAAAAGTTTTGCTGAAATACAGATATATCACATTAAGTGCTTATTCTTGATCTAATTTTCTAGTCACTCAATAATAAAAAAATCAATCAAATTCATTTGATATGACCTTTTATTAGTAAAAACTTTTGAACTGTAGATAGTTCACTATGCTTTCCTTCAGCAGCATCTCCATTAATTTTCCTACCACTGAAATAAAGCTAATTAGCCTTAGCTTTCAGTCTCTTATCTGCTACCACTTTTGTGAAGCAGAACCACAACTGCCCTTCTCCAATTTTGTAGTACCATGATGGATTCCAAGGATCTATTGAACAGTGAACATGCCAGCACATCTCTGGGCTCCCTTAGTATCCTGGCAAGTATTTTATCAGGCCCCAAGGCTTTGTCCATTTTCAGTTTTGCTAGTTCCACCCAGCAATCTCTTCTGTAACTGGCTTGTATCTTCCCCACTGCCAACCAGCAATGACCTCCTCCAAGGTCTTCTTAACACTGAACTGAAGTATTTGTTTAATATTTCATCTTTCACCAATGACCCTTGTCTCCTTTCAATCTTACAATACCACCTCAGGCTTTCCTCCTTTCTCTGATATATCTGACAAATGTTTTGTCATCTTGCTTGACCTCTTTGGCAATCCTTTCTTTCACTTGAGTTTTTTCAATCCTGATTTCTTTCCTCATTTCTTTCAGCTTCAAAGTATATTTTTCCCTGTTTTTCTCTTTTTGAGTTCCTTTGTAGTTTTCGAATGCTGATCTTTATACCTTTATTTTTTCAGCCATCTCCATGGCGAATCAAATTGGTTTCCTTTTCCTCATATCTTAACTTGCTTTTCTTACATTAAGATGTATTGCTTTTTTTATAGCCTCTTTTTACAGCTTCTTTTTATGTGGTATACTCTCAGGTGACCCACTCTACTGCAACAGCAAGGATGTCTGCTGAAGGATGTCACTGGCCTCTAAGGAGCCAACAATCTTATTTGGTATTTATGGGAGACGGATATGAGAAGAAACTCCCCCAAGCTCAAGGCTTTCTACAATGGTGTTGCAGAAGGTGCGAGTAGAGAAGAGAGAGGAGAAAGGGAGGGAAACACTGAGCTTCACCTGATACCATCTGTTCCAGTATGTGCTCCAGCACATTTTTTATTCTGTTCAGCTCTCCCTGAACCCCCACTAACAGCTCTGTCAATTGGTTATTCTGTTGCATCATTTATTTAATTGTTTTTCTATATTGACATTCATTGGAGTATATCACATCGGTTTACATTATAACTATGCAATAGTAAGATTAAGGTGTCTTATTATTGATACATTATGTTATGCCCAGGAGGGTCGTGAACCCTTGGATCGACGGGAGGTTGGTATGACCTGTAGGAGATGGCTCCTGAGGTTCCCCCATCGGGTGGCGAGGCGGAAGAAAGGTTGGGACTGGCTGGATCCTCACTGGTGAAGGCTCAGATGGGGCCCTGAGAGGGCGAAGGAGCGTGGAGACGGAGCAAGGACCAACTGGATCTTCACCACTGGAAGTCCGCGGTCCCCCTGGGAGGAGCCCGTAGGGACCCGGACCACTGGGACTTAGGTGGACCTTTGAGAGGTCAAAGAGATGTGAGGTCAGTGCAAGGGCCAACTGGATCTTCGCCACTGGAAGCCCGCGGCCCCCCCAGGAGGAGCCCATAGGGACCTGGACCGCTGGGACTTAGGTAGGCCCTTGAAGACGGATGGTCCGGAAGAAGTCCAAGGTCGAGTATCAGAGGTTTGTCACTTGCTGGTCCAAGGTCACACACCGAGGGACCACCCCATGCCAATCCGAAGTCACACACCGAGGAATCACTGAGAAGGAAGCAAGAACCAGGAATCAGGAACCTGAGGCACCAGGAGATTCACCGTAGTGAGCAGACTTGTTGCCATGTCGACGAGTGAAGGGAGGAAGGCTGCTTATATACTTCCCTGTGCCTGGCCCATCAGGCACAGGTGAAGTCAATTTGAGGGACGAGGCCCCTTTAAATCCAATGAGGAGGCGCGGCCTCGTGCCTAAGGGAAGGGCGGCCATCTTGGATCCCAGAAGCAGCGTAGAGCGGCCAGAAGCCGTGAGGGGAGGCCTGGGGCGCCTGCCCCACCGGCGGCCACCGCGGGGGCTGGCGCCAAGGTGTGGGAGTGAAAGGAGCCGGGCTCCGGTGGCCTTCCCGATGCTGCTGCGGTGGCCCTGATGCCATGAATCAGGTAGAGGGTCGCGGCCGCAGCCGTCCGCGGCCAGGAGGCACAACAGTTTATAACATTGAGGACATTGTAACTTAAGACTAAGATGCCTTATAATTAATACATTATAAATTATATAACCATTATAATTTGAGACTATGGTGTCTTATAATTGATACATAGTAACAAAGTAACTTTGAAGAATTGAAACATGGTAACATATAGTAACAGTGAAAACTTGAACCAGTATGAGTAAGTATCTTTGTTTGCTGCAAGGAAAGGTTAGAAGGATCTGCTGAGGGGTATGGGAGGGATGGTTAGATGTATCTGCTATGAGGCAGAGGGTGGGGGGGTGGGGGGGACAGGGAGGGGGAGAATTAGTCTGTGTGTTGGTAGGCTTTTTGGAATAGCCATGTTTTCAGGTATCTTTTGAAAGATTAGGTGGAGGGTTCCAGTCTTAGTTGGGTGGGCAGCTTGTTCCAGAGGGAGGACCCCACTACTGAAATGGTGCATTCTCTGGTGGAGGTGAGGTGAGCTAGTTTTGTGTGAGGGATGGCAAGCAGGCCTGTGTTTTGGGATCGCAGATTTCTCTGGTAGTCATGATGATGGGGAGCGTCCTTTAGCCATTTGAGTTTTTCATTGTTGATGGTTTTGTGCAGGAGGGTGAGGATTTTGTATTATGACCTCTACGTTACGGGGAGCAAGTGGAGATCTTTTAGTATGGGGGTGATGTGTGAGGAGCGATTGCTGTTTGTGATAGAACTGGCTGCTGTATTTTGCAGAAGCTGGAGGGGTTTGGTGGAGGAAGCAAGGAGTCCGAGGAGGAGGAAGTTACAGTAGTCCAGCTTGGAGAGTATGAGGGACTGTAGTACAGTGCAGTAATCGTGGTTGAATAGTAGAGGTTTGAGCTTTTTGAGGACTTGGAGTTTATAATAGCCCTCTTTGATTGTTAGGTTGATGTGTTTTTTCATGTTGAGTTCAGAGACCAGAGTGATACCAAGGTCTTTTACTTCATTGGTGAATTTAATATTTGGTTGTGTGGATGCGATGTCCACTTTCTTCACAGGGGTTCAAGACATCTCTATAGTGGCTAGAGGAAGCTGCACTGGTTATTTAGTGGTGGACTGCATGATGGGCTCTTTCTCCCCATCTGTAAACAGTTACAATCCATTGAATTCCGGAAACTAAACTATCCTCTGTTTTAGCAGCAATTCCATTAATGTGCTCACCACAGAGGACACACTAACTACCTTGCAGTTCTCAGCCTCCTCCTTCCAATTTTATGAATAGGAACCACATCTGCCCATCTCCAGTCCTGTGGAACTATTCCTGACTCTAAAGAAACACTGAAATGATAATCCAGCATTGCTGCCAGGATTTTTCTAAGTCCACAGATCATGACAGCCTCTAGTGGGAAGAGTTTCACTCACAGAGGTTTACTTGTTGAACAGGAAGCCGATGGATTTGTTGTAACAAAAGCTTCACATGTTCCCATAGGTGACTTTGCAAAATTAGATGGGCAGTGGAATTTTAAATATTTACAGGACTTTCAGCCAAGATAGAGAAAGCCCACCATACAAAGAATTACAATAATCTAGCATTATGAGAACAAATGCTTATATTATGGTACAATAATCTTTTTTATCTAAAATATAAGCAAATGTCGTAACAAGGCAACTTAAAATACTCAGGTCTAAGTATTGATTGAATTTGAGATTTAAAATTAAGCTAGGTATCAAATTGAAATTAAGTTCTAAACTACATTTTAACAGCCCCACAGGTCTCCCCTGATAATGTATAGGAGTTTGAATGGCTTTACCACAGCTGTTGAAGGCAGTCTAATTCTGGCTCAGACAACAGGACAAGGTAAAGTTCACAGTGCAGTTTTGGGAGAGCAGCAATCAAGAAACAGCTGGGCAGAATTTTTAATGTCCCCACAGGCCTTCCCTGATGAACTGCAGGAGTGGGCAGGACTTATTGCCACTATTGAAGGCAGTCTAATTCTAGTTCAGACAACAGGATGAGATAAAGTACACTTAACTTTGACTTAAAATTGTTTGATTTTAAATTCTTTGATTTTAAATTTTTTGATTTTAAATTTGATTTTAAATTAAAATTTTTTGATTTTAAATTAAAAAAAAATTTATTTTATTTTTGTTTATTTTTTTATTTTATTTTATTTTTTATTTTAAATTAAACATTTTTTATTTTAAATTTGATTTTAAATTAAACTTTGACTTTAAATTCTAGTTCAGACAACAGGATGAGATAAAGTACACTTAACTTTGACTTATTCCTATCTATTGTTATCTATTGTTTACCTGAATTGTTCCTTCAGTTATACCCTCTGTTAAATGTAAACCGATCCGATATGGTTATTTACTATGAAGGTCGGTATAAAAAACTGTTAAATAAATAAATAAATAAATAAATAAATTATTATATTCTTATATTATTATTCTTATATTATTACATTACATTATTATATTATTATTATATATTATAATATTATATATAATATATATATTACATTCTTATATTATTATTATTATTATAAAGTGGCTGATACAATATAGTATGCCCAGGGTAGCATACTGTTTTACTTGGCACGTTTTAGCCACGTTATCTGGGTGCCCTGTACAGTATATGTATTAGCGCATCCATTGCACGTGTGCTAGCTGGCATGTAGACAATTGTGCCCGCTGCATGTAAACAGCATGTTAATGACTGGATCAGCTAGTACCCTTCATACAGTAATGCGCATCCAAAGTAGATGTCCATAACAAGCTTTTTTAACATGTAAAATGTTGTGCCTTCCCTGCCCCTGGCATTAGTGTGGTGGCGCTACTTGTGACAGATGTATCGTATAGCATCCAAGATGGGTTATGTGTTTTTGCTTTGCTAGCCTTTTCTTTGTCTTATGCATGAAAGTGAGAATAAGGAATGCTAGATGAAGTAGAGCAATTGCTGAGATCAGCCAATGACAAGAAAACCTGGCACCAAGACCCAAGGAGGTAAGAAATGGTTGTCTGTAAGGAAAGTGTGTATTTCTCATCATTGACCCATTCGCAGCATCTTCATTCACCTAGTCTTAGCTGTTGAGAAATATCGACATCCATTCGATCTGGGTTACAAACGCCAATTCTGGATGTCTTTAACTGGTCAAAAATGGCCGAAACCGATGTCTTTCCAAGGCATCGGTTTTGGCCTACATTGGACGTTCAAGTGCCAGCAATGTGCGGGGCCTTGCCTTTGTGGACATCCATAAGAGAAAGGGCTGTACATGGACATCAAAAAAATGTATGCAGGCTATTCTTACATAAACAGGCTGATACTTGATAAATTCTGTATGGTATGTCTTATGTTTTTATGTTCTTTTGTTTTTGATACAGACACTGGTACAGGCCAGAGACATCCAAGGACCATGTCAGCAATGCATCTTTCACCCACAGACAAATGTATTTGGGTTGCCTGAGCAAGATGTGGTGCGAAGGTACCAGCTCAGATCACAGGCAATTATGGCCC
The DNA here is from genome assembly GCF_901001135.1 of Rhinatrema bivittatum. Taxonomy (NCBI): domain Eukaryota; kingdom Metazoa; phylum Chordata; class Amphibia; order Gymnophiona; family Rhinatrematidae; genus Rhinatrema; species Rhinatrema bivittatum. Next base: position 361,012,194 of record NC_042616.1, on the reverse strand, counting down.
TATATGAAGAGCTGTGCAGTGACCTTGATCCTGTGACCAATCACAACCATGCTGTGCCTGGCTTGACAAAACTTCTGGACACTTTACATTTTTTTGCCACCAGAGGTTTTCAGAATCCAGTTGGTATTGCTGCGGGGATGACCCAGGCCAGTCCAGCCAGGTGTGTTATTACCACATTCCTTGATATACCCCTTTTTTCGATGTGGCGACATATTTGATGATCATGTCATCGCTAACCAGTCCTTGTCTCCATCCGTTCTCTCTGAGGAATGTAATGATGTAATCGTATCCTCTGCAATATGCCTTCCATGTAGATGGTGCAACAGATCTGTGCACTAGGTCCATGGTGGTTTCGGACCAATTCCCCATAAGTGTGCTGGCAAGACTGTCCCTGTTTCTTCCGCTATTGGTACCTGTTTGAAAAACAAATGCCATTTAGCGTGAGACAGAGCATCTGCTGCACCATTGCTTGTCCCTAGCTCACAGCATTATGTTATTTCGCAATGCCTCCAGCACTACCTCCCTGAGAAGATTGACCACTCTTGCACACTTAGCTGATTGTGAGTTCAACACTTGCACAACTGCTTTATTGTCGCACCAGAAAATGACCTGCTTATTCCTAAGTCTGTTGTTCCATAATACCAGAGTAACTAGTATGGGAAATAGCTCCAAAAATGTTATGTTCTTTGTGAGTCCACTATCGATCCACTCCACTGGCCATGGCTCTGCACACCATGCCTGTTGACAGATGGCACCAAAACCACAATGACCCTCAGAGGAGAATCACTAACACCATCACCTACCACCTCCTAGGTGCAGTAGTTGTTGAGCCTGCAGCTTTGGAGTTTGCATGTTTTTGTTCCTCCTCATCATGGGGTGTTTTTTCCTTCTCCCCTTCCAGGGTTGCATGCCAGTTCTTCAGTTCAAGAGAAATTAGAGTCATAGTGTAGGGTCTAGAGGCTGTAGAAATATGGATTCAGCTGCCATCTTGTGGTCAGTTTCACCTTCCCCTCTGCTTCAGTTTTCCATCTTTGATGCCTTGATAAGCATTTCATCAATATCTTCCTCATTCTCCTGGATGCTTCTTAGTCTCACAGAGCAGTAACAGCAAGACCCCTAAGGTGGTATATGAGGGGAATGGCAAATAGGCATGGTAACAGGAAGACCTCTAAGGTGGTATATTAGCAGTATAGCAGGTAGGCATATGGCAGTAAGGAACCCTAAGGTGATAGATATGGAGCATGGCAGATAGGCAAAATGGTAACTACAAGACACTTGATGTTGTAGATAAGGGGCATGGCAGATAAGCATAGTAGCAGCAAGACCCCTAAAGTGATATATCAGTGGCAGGGCAGGAAGGCAGAGCAGTGACAGTGCAGAAATAGTAAAACCCAGTCCTTTATTTCTTTTTCAAAAATACATGACATCAGAATGAATTGATTCACATGCCCCATTCTCTTCTCCAAGTGGGGCCCAGTATTGGCTATATTCAGAATACAATACCCTTTTTTCCCCACCTCACCATCAGCGCAGAAAGCAATACTGTAACTGTACCTCCACTCACAGTACCACTCACTGTATGGTGAACTGTGTCTCTCTCTCACACACACACACACACACACACACACATTCACAGACACATATACCGTATATGTGTGCCGTACTGTGCGTACTAATGCTGACTGACTACATGTATAAAAAAACTTTTAAATTCTAACAGATTCAAAAAGACTGGTTGCCTGGTAAAACTCTTCTCTTTAGTTTTTGACCATGCACGCTGATCTTACTGGTGTCCAGACAGAGACAAAAAAAATAAAATCAATAGCATTGCTGCAACTGCAATCTCTACACTGACTGCCACCCTGACCTTCCCCCAATGAAGAGAAACATCAAAATTAGTAACAATGCACTGCCTCTTTTTCTAGCATAGTGAGTGTGTGAGACCACTGCATCACAACAAAGAGTAGAAGCAGTCCTTTTCTAGTGCTAAATCCAAAAGTTTGTAAGCTTATTTAAAACTTTCTAAGAGCTACTAGTAGCATAACCTTCTCCACAAGCAACTAGAAAAGAACTACAGAGCTTCTTGGACATGCTAAGACAGTGGGAGTAAGTTAGTATCAAGTGATCCAGATAGCAACTATAGGTTGTTTAAAAAGATGCTGCACTGTGATTTGTCTTCTGGTTAATCTCTTTGCCAGCTGGTACTACTTTGGCTCTGTCAAGGCTCTGACAAAACAATGAGGTCACACAGGGAAGAGCTGGTTGCTATAGTTGCCAGATGTTTTTCTTTCTCAGCCATAGACTTCAATGGGCTATAGAAATGAAAGGGAAACATATTCCAGGAATGTGATTCTGCTTAGCTGAATGTACAATATTAAACATTCATTTGGTGTTGATAACTGAAAAGCCCCCTTTCAAAAAAACTGGTCTGATCTTTATGAATAATCTCTAAAATAATTCCTTCTATAATTAGTTGTAGAACTTTGGCCAGAATTTTTAAATTTGCATTAATATAGCAATATTGGCTTATAGGAGGCACAAAGAATGGGATCCTTATCTTTTTTATGAATAAGGGTTATAATTGCATCAGTTAAATGACCTCCAAAGCCAGAATGGTTTTACATGCCATTAAAGAGATCTTTCAACAAAGGTAAAAATATCCATGAAAAAGTCCTATAAAAATTGAAAAAAAATCATCATGGCAGGATGCTTATAAAAAGAAGGATAAAAAAAAATCTTAGATCTTCACTTCAGAAATATGAGCCACCAAGGCCTAAAGCACAGAGGAAGGCAAATTAGGGAGATTCAATTCTTTCAAAAAAAAAAAAAAATCATCTCCTCAGCCTCTGAATCAGGATTAATTTTCAAAAGCATTTTCATGGGTAAAACAGTGCTTTAGCTTCAGAAATGATCTGTTATAAAATCATCTGCCGGATAAATCCAGACAAACTTAATTGTGTATGTCATGTACACAGATTTACCACAACCAAACAAAGGTGAAAATTAAAATGTATGCTGTAATTAAATCAACAGAAAATAATTTCAAGATTTATATAAAAAATTATAAGTGGCATCAAATGAAATGAAACACACAATCATTCAAGAAACTTGCACACATATATGTCATCACTTGCCAGTTCATGAAATTTTTATATTTTTTACAGATGCATCACCAAAAAGTGACATTGAATCATTCCCAAAAAATTGAAACTAATATTCAATTAATACTATGTGTTGCACTGGAGGTGGACCCGGAGAACGCCTGCCACCAGGCAGGCGGAGCACAGGAGGAGACAGAGGCTAGCTGGAGCTTCACCAATAGCAGCCCAGGGTTCCCTCAGGTTGAGCCCTTGGATACCCGGGCCGCTTGGTCTTAGGTGGGCCTCACAGAGTCTCCTAGGGAGGAAGCATAGGGGAGTGCCCACCACGAATAAGGGTGCGTGGTCGATATTCAGGCACGAAAGTTCAGAGGTTGCAGGAGGTCAGAAGAGAATATCCGAGTGGATAGCGAGGATCAAGGCCAGAGTATCAGTCCAAAATGGTCTGCCAAAGCAGGGGTCAGTACCTGTAGTCAATCTGGGAGAAGTCAGGTCAGGCAGAGGTCAAGTTCCAGACAGCAATCAAGAGTAGTAAGTGGACAGGCAGAGATCGGTTCCAGGCAGCGATCAGGAGTAGTCAGTGGACAGGCAGAGGTCAGTTCCAGGCAGCGATCAGGAGTAGTCAGTGGACAGGCAGAGGTCAGTTCCAGGCAGCGATCAGGAGTAGTCAGTGAACAGGCAGAGGTCAGGTCTGGGCAGCAATCAGGAGTAGTCAGAAGCAAGCAAAGGTCAGTACCATGAAATCAGTCCGAAGGGTACTACCTGGGATGGAGAGATGAAGGAACAGAAGACGCTGGAACAGGAGACACTGGAACAGTAGACACAGGAGACCCTGGAACAGGAGACGCTGGAACAGGAGACACTAGGGGTGTGCATTCGTTTTGAACGCATATGTAAAACGCAACTTTTTTTTTTTTTCACTTAAAAAAGTGATGAGGCGCAACGATCGCGATTTCCAACTTATTCAACATAGCTATGTTGAATAAGTTGGAAATCGCGATCGTTGATCCTAAATAAACACTTAAACCCCCACCCTCCTGACCCCCCCAAGACTTACCAAAACTCCCTGGTGGTCCAACGGGGGGTCCGGGAGCGGAGGCAGGGTGAATCACGTGACGTTGGCGTCACGTCGGAGTGACGCGGACGTCACGTGATTCACCGCGCCTCCGCTCCCGGACCCCCGTTGGACACAACCGGAACTTTTGGCCAGCTTGGAGGGGTCAGGAGGCAACAGGAGGCCCCCCCAAGCTGGCCAAAAGTTCCGGTTGTGTCCAACGGGGGTCCGGGAGCGGAGGCGCGGTGAATCACGTGACGTCCGCGTCACTCCGACGTGACGCCCACGTGACGTGCTCCTCGCAAAGGAATACAGGAATGGCTTTCTGACTCCCCGCTGGACCACCAGGGAGTTTTGGTAAGTCTTGGGGGGGGATTAAGGAGGGTGAGGGGTTTAAATTTTTATTTAGGGAACCGGTGCACGTATGGACATAGCCTCAACTTATGGAATTCTACATATGTCCATATTTACCGAAATTGACCCTCACCTTCGACTTATGGACTTATGAACATAAACTTTTTGTCTGCACATCCCTAGGAGACACTAGAACAAGAGACACTGGAACAGGCAAACTAGAGACACTGGAGTGTACGATCCGATTGCCAAGGCAAGGAAGTCGTGTCTGACCACATCCTTAAGATCTGACATCAATCAGGGCATGCCGCGGAGCTGGGATATGCCCCTAGCCCTTTAAGATGCTAGAGTGGTACACGCACATGCGCCTAGGGGCGGGGCCAATGCCATGGAGGATGCCGAGCCCCGCCGAGAGGCCTGGACAGGAGACAGAGAGCAGGGAAGCCAGGGACACTGCGAACTGGCTGTGGCTGCTTAGGAGACTCCGGTGCTCGTGGACGGGAGAGAAAGGTGAGCAGGCCCGGCCGCAGAGCGGCCACGGCCGGGAAGCACAACACTATGCCACTTCATTCAGCAGTTTAAGAATCCAATAACTTGATTAATTTAGTTTAAAAATGTGTATTCATCCAAATCAAATTACTTAGATTTTTCTGATGAAGAATATTCAAAAAATTCAGCAATTATTAAAACCAGTTTGTATTTGTTAAAAAATGCCCAAGGTGATGTACAACCAAATAAAATACAGTGTACACAATACAATCATATATTTAATAAATTGTAAAATGTTTCAGTGTTTGAATTCCTCCTTTACTCCAACTGTCTTTGATGGTTTTTTCTAAATACCCTTTCCCTATGCTACTTGCCAACTGTTGGTCTTGTCATGGCAATCCAATGCTTTACATACATCTTACCTAGTTATCTTTAATGGTTTCATGCCCTCTTAGACTTTGCCTTCACATGTCCTTTCCTTATGGTTCTTCTGACAATTGGTTTCATCTACTATTTCGCCTTCAATACACTCTGAAAGACAGAGGCATGAAGAAGTACAGCATCCAAAACAATTACTGTGCTCCTCCATTATCACTGCTTCTTAGGTAATGCTTCTTAACAAAAAAACATTAACATTATCACTGCTTCTTAACAAAAAAACTTCTATACTCAATGACATCCTCATAGATGAATCACCAGACATTTGTGCCATAACCGAAACCTGGTTAAAAGACACTGACAATGTCCTCCTTAACCAACTTCCTAACAATATCTATGATATTATATCAATCCCCAGACCCAAGAAGAAAGGAGGAGGCATTCTACTGGCTGCCAAAAAACAACTCAAACTTGCCCTTCAGGACACTTTACCTCCACCTAAACTTGAAATTGGCTTATTCAAGGCCCCCACCATACAAATATGTCTCACATACGCCCCACCAGGAGCACTCAACAACAACCCTTCGGCCCTAATAGAATATATTGCCAAAAATATTTCCATTGACGTACCAACTATTATCTTAGGGGATTTCAACCTGCACGTGGATGCCAACCCCCGTACTCCCAGTTGCTCCTCTTTCGTAGAAGCCATGAAATCATTAGGATACAACCAAATCATAAACTTTCCCACACACAAAGCTGGCCACTCACGACCTTATATTCACCAATCAACATATTGTAACTGAATCGCTATCGTACACAACTATTCCTTGGTCTGACCACTATATCATAGGGATGTGCAGAGCAAAATTTTATGTTCATATTTTTTATGTCCGAAAGGGGGTCCCACTTGCGGCCAATATGGACATAAAAAAAATCCAATGAGTTGGGTATATGTACATATGTGCAAAAAAAAAATTTAAACCCCCTCACCCTCCTTAATCCCCCCCCCAGACTTACCACAACTCCCTGGTGATCGAGCGAGGAGTGAGGACGTCATTTCTGCAATCCTTGGCGAGAAGCATGTGACGTCGGTGGCACATCGAGTGACGCGGCGTCACGTGATTCCCGGCTCGTTCGCGCCGGACGGCTCGTTCGGCCCAAAAATAACTTTTGGCCAGCTTGGGGGGGCCTCCTGACCCCCTCAAGCTGGCCAAAAGTTCTTTTTGGGCCGAACGAGCCGTCCGGCGCGAACGAGCCGGGAATCACGTGACGCCGGCGTCACTCGACGTGCCGCCGACGTCACATGCTTCTCGCCAAGGATTGCAGAAATGGCGTCCTCACTCCTCGCTCCATCACCAGGGAGTTGTGGTAAGTCGGGGGGGGGGGATTAAGGAGGGTGAGGGGGTTTATATTTTATTTTGGCTCAACAATCGCGATTTCCCACATATCGAACATATCTATGTTCGATATGTGGGAAATCCGATCGTTTATGTCGAATCAATTTTTTAAGTAAAAAAAAAATATGAGTTGCGTTTTACTAATGCGGTCAATCCGAATGCACACCCCTACTATATCATAAGATCCACAAATATCCTAGAAAGCCCCCCCTCCCCCTACCACAACCGCTACAATACAATTCCGCAAACCTTGCAGCAAAGATGAGCTTTCCATGGCTCTCTCACACTCACTAAACAAACTTAACCTTACAAATGCTGACACTGCTCTTGCATCTTGGAATGAGCACACCCTTACAGTTGCAGACAACATCTGCCCCCTTACCACCAAGCAACTATCCTCCCAAAAAAATGCAAAAAAATACCTTGGTACAAAACTAATCTAAAAGAACTAAAACAAGCCCTCAGGAAAACTGAAAGGAACTGGCGCAATGACCCTTCCCCAACCCTACTCGCGCGTTACAAAACTTCCCTACACAATTATAATAATGAAATAAATACTGCCAAAAAGAATTTCTATGCCACCAAAATTCATCAATACCAATTCAACCCTAAAGCTTTATTCAAATATGTCAACTCCCTGACCAGTCTCTCCCCAAATACCATTCCGGAAGAACAAGCCAAAACTAAATGTGAACAATTGGCAAGGTTTTTCCACGAGAAAGTTAACAAACTCATGACTCGTTTTCCTTCCACCTCTCAAACATCACAAAACAACCACAACATCCAAACTAACAACCCCACAGCAACCCTTACACAATTTGAACACACTACTGACAAGGAAATTGAATCCATACTCAAAAAAACTAGACCATCGTCTCACACTTCCGATACCATTCCTACGAAACTTCTCCTCACTATACCAGACATCATAGCTCGTCCAATTTCAATGATTATTAATGCATCCATTGATGCAGGCATGGTTCCCAACCTATTAAAACAAGTGATTCTTAAACCCTCCCTCAAGAAACCTAAAATGGACCCAACTGATCTGAGCAACTACCGCCCCATCTCCAATCTCCCGTTCATTGCAAAAATACTAGAAAAAACAATCAACCGCCAACTTAGTGAATATTTAGATGAACATTTGATACTATCCCCATCTCAATATGGTTTTAGGAAACTACACAGCACAGAAACACTGCTTACTTCACTATCTGACTACCTTATCAAAAGTTTAGACAAAGGACTATCCCATCTACTAATAATCTTAGACATTTCGGCTGCATTTGATACAGTCAGCCATCAGATACTCCTCAAATGCCTTGATGAGATTGGTATTACTGGCACAGCCCACAGTTGGTTCTCCTCATATCTCAGCAATAGGAATTATAAAGTCAAACTAGGCAACCATGAATCGAATGAAATTCCCCTTACCCATGGAGTCCCACAAGGCTCCTCCCTGTCTTCCACACTGTTTAATATTTACCTGTTACCCCTTTGCCAGCTTCTGTCCAGCCTTAAGATGCCACACTATTTATATGCTGATGATGTACAAATTCTAATTCCGATCACTGATTCCATACCAAAAGCCCTTGATATCTGGCAGACCACACTCAATGCAATCAACAATCTACTCAACTCCATTCAACTTGCTCTTAATACTACAAAAACTGAACTCATGATTATAACCTCTCCCTCTCCCTCCCATCCCACGCCGACAATGCCTACCACACTGCCCCACTCCCAATTTTCCCACCAATTACATGATTTGGGAGTAATAATAGACGACCCCATGACATTCAAGAAATATATCAACACAATACTGAAAGAATGTTTTTTCAAGATCCACACAATAAAAAAACTAAAACCCCTACTACATTTTGCAGACTTCCGCACCGTACTCCAAGCCATGTTATTCTCTAAAATTGACTACTGTAATGCCCTGCTATTAGGAGTTCCCAAAAACTCCATCAATCCGTTACAAATTCTACAGAACACAGCCGCTCGCATTCTTACTAACACTACTTCTAAGGAACATATTACACCCATTCTTAAACGATTACATTGGCTACCCATTCACTATCATATTCAATATAAGGTTTTAACCCTCATACACAAATCCCTTCACAAACCAGAAATGAATTGGTTCAATAATTCTCTGCAATTTCATACCTCTAACAGGCCGATCAGAAATTCATACCTGGCTACCTTACAAACCCCTTCACCCCAATATTCTTCCTCTAAGGCCCGCGCCTTGTCCCTAGCTGGCCCTACCTTATGGAACTCTATGCCCACTGAACTAAGGCTTGAACAGTTCCCGAAAATCTTTAAAAAAAATCTTAAAACTTTGCTATTTACTAAAGCCTACATATGATCCCTCCTGTTTCATCTCAACACCTTCCACCTACCTCACAAGCACTTTAAACATTATCCACGTTGCTCTGCCTTATCCATGATACAACTCTTCTAAGTCCCTCTCCATGTCCTATCCTCGCTTCCTCCTCCCCCTCTCTTCCTCCCCCTCCCTTCCTCTCCCTCCCTACTCCTCCCCTCTCCCCCTTTCCCTATAATCTATATTCTACCGCTTAAACTACCTAGTCTTTCCCTGTTAATTATTATATACTAGTTCAAAATTATTATAAACTTGTTATATGTACTACGTTTCTATTTTCATAGTTATTTTATATTAGTTCATAATTATTACTACCATGTTCTATGTACAATGCTCTGACGTTTTGTTTTATTTTTACTGTAAACCGACGCGATATCCTTGGATGAATGCTGGTATATAAAAAACCAATAAATAAATAAATAAATAAATAAATAAATAAATAATGGAAGTAGGATTTACAAAAACGGCTTCAGAAGAACTATTGTGTCCTGGATTCCATGAATCACAGGATATTAAACAGCTGGTAGTTGAAAAGCATTTAGTGCCATTAGTGAGGAGCATGTTAACCTCTAGCAAGGAAGTGGAGGAGATAGAAGATACTAACAAGAATGAGAATCAGATTATACACAGAAAAGGGGAAGAACTGCCCTCTCCTTCACCTAATGATGCCATATGGAAGCAACATCAGGCTTCTTCCAGTTATTTCCTATGACTTCTTTCTGTCTAGGTCTTTGTACCAATTTTGTTGGTGCCCATTGTTCCACATTTGAAATCTTTAGGTGTTCTTGCCACTCTAGCTGCCTGTTTTGTACCTCTCATGATATTTTGAAGTGTTTGTGCCACACTTTATATTACTTTGACATTCTATCACTGCTTTGAGGGTTTTTCTGTGTCTTTCCTTGTGCCTTGAGCTAATCATAACACAGTTGGTGCAGCTTTGCCTCTCATGCAGTCTTGGGGGGGTGAAGGTTCATTCCACAGTTGTTGGTACTCTTTGCGCCAATATTAGAATATTGCAGTATTCTGGTCACTCTTGTTGATACTGGCTCTTCTGTTGGTGTCTTGGAGTCCTCCTCCCACTGCTGGCATTAATTTGCCCCATAGTAGATCCCTGAACTCATTATGCCATTTTTGATGCCATGTTGACTTAATCTTGAAGCGCTGTAATGCCTTCACCCTTCTCATGATCTCTGCTAACATATGATATGTTTGCTAATTTAGTGAAAAAATTGCTAGGTTACTTAACATGTTACTAACTATTGATTTGAACCTGGAGGAATCCTGTAATGTTTCAACCTCATGATGGAATGAGTTTGACTCAATTTCCATTTTGAAAGTTGAATAGACAGACTATTGCCAAAATGAATCTTGTTCCCAATAAAATAAACCCTTTATCAGTTGGTTTGTTAAAAGCCATCAAAGAGATGATTGCACTGTTGTGCTTGAGGTGGATTCTTGGGCTGAGGTTGGGTTGACGCAACCCGTAGGCAAGGACCTATCGGTCCCCACCATCAGCAGGTGGAGTCGGCTGAAACTAGAGGCCACTGGAACTTCACCTATACCAGCCCTCGTTCCCCTCGGGTTGAGCCTTTGGGTGCCGGGGCCGGCAGGATTTAGGTGGGCCTCGAGATAGGTAAATGAAGGTAGATGGCTCAGCCCAAAGACAACAGCCAGCAGGTGGTGTAAGTCTATCCAAGATGGGTTACGGAACTGGAACCCAAGCACCAAGGAACAAGGAGAAACCGAGGGTGCTTGAGCAAAGGAAGGCCGAAGCCTTGTAAGTCCACGTCCAGAGGATAGAGACAAAGAAGTCACTTTCAGACTCGGATGGAAGCTGGTGGCCTGAGGAGACTGTAGCAAGCAACGTGGAACTCTGGACAAGAAAGAGTCTATAGCAAGGTTATCCGTAGCAATGGTCAGGACGCGGAGAAGGCAGGCATGGTCAGGCTTAGCAATGGTCAAGGCATGGAGAAGGCAGGCATGGTCAGGCATAACAATGGTCAAGGCATGGAGAAGGCAGGCATGGTCAGGTGTAGCAATGGTCAAGGCACGGAGAAGGCTGGTGTGGGCAGGCGTAGCAGTGGTCAGGCTTGGAGAAGGCAGACATGGTCAGGCATAGCAGAAGTCAGGCTTGGAGGTAGTCACAAGGCAGAGTCAGGCAATGCAGGATCAAAGTCCATGAAATCAATCTGAGGCAAGGAGCAGGGTAGGAACGAAGAGACAGGAACCAGGAACAATGAGAAAACAGGAACACAAGGCTGAGATGAATCTCTGAAGGCAACGAGTACTTGATCAACAGGGACCTGAGGAGACCTGTTGCAAAGGCAACGCTTAGGAGCGCTGCCTGAGCTTAAGCACGCTGAGAGCGGTGACATCAGCATCTGGGTCCACGGCCAGGTTCCCGCCGCGGGTCCTTTAAAAGGATCAAGGATCTGCGCGCGCGCGTGCCTAGGAAGGAGTGCGGCGCGATCTGTGGCATCTCTCTGCGGAGCAGGCAGAGAGGCCTGTCCAGAGGAGGAATCCAGGCTGGAGGTTCCAGTCAGCACGGCAGGACCAGGGATACTAACAGGGGCCCGAGGTTGGAGCCAGCGGCCGACTGCCGCCAACGACGGAGAGGAGAGCGCTGAGGTCCGTCTGGGAAGGTGAGAGGGCCGTGCTGTGGCCCTCCTGCGGGCGGCAAGCGTAACATGCTCCTTCATTACTTTCTATAGTTAATTTATCATTTGAAGAGGGTCATTTGCCCAGTGCAATTAAAAGAGCTTTATTGAAGAAAGTTACCCTCAGCCCCCATATATTAAGCAGCTACCGGCCAATATCTTCTCTTTCATTTGTAGCCAAGTTAATTGAAAACCTAGTTCTATCTCAGCTCTCTGATTATTTGCAAACAAATTTGTTGTTTCCAAATCAATTTTGGTCTAGAAAGCATAGCAGTACTGAATCTTTGTTATTATTTATTTGTAATACTCTTTTGTGGGGTGTTGACAGTGGTCAGGAATATTTATTAGTCCTGTTGGATATATTGGCTGCTTTCGATACAACCGATCATAGTATTCTTATCCACATTCTTAAGACATTGGGAATTGGTGGACTACCTCTAAAATGGCTTATTTCATATCTGAATGACAGATTACAACAGATTGCTGTTGGCAGAAATCATTCTAGTTGGTTTAAAGTTTCTAGTGGGTGATGCAGGGTTATGCGCTATCCATGATTTTGTTTAACATCTATCAAATTCCATTGTGCAAATTGTTAGCTGATTTGGGGCCATCTTTTTTTATTTATGTGGATTACATACAATTTTTGGTAACTGTTAAAAGTTCTCTTGCCTCTACAATTGAATATTTGAAAATCTACCTGGAAGCAATCCAAGAATGGTTGTCCCATATTCATTTGGTTCTGAGTCTAAATGTGAAATTGTATTTCTTTCCAAAATCAAGAATGCCCCCAAGAATGTTGAGGTTCATTGGAAAAGCCACATCTTAAAAGTATCAGTGTGCTGTGGTGGTCAAAAAAGCAAACAGAATGTTAGGAATTATTAGGAAGGGAATGGCAAATAAAATGTCATAATGCTTCAGTATCATTCCATGGTGAGACCACACCTTGAATACTGTGTGCAATTCTGGTTGTATCATTTAAAAAAAGATATAATTGCACTGAAGAAAGTGCAGAAAAGAGTGACCAAAATGACAAGGAGCATGGAACGGCTCCCTTATGAGGAAAGGCTAAAGAAGTCTGTTCAGTTTGGAAAAGAGGTAACTGAGAGGGGATATGATAGAGGTCTCCAAAATCATGAATGGACTTTAACAGGTTAATGCAAATTAGTCATTTACTCTCTCAGATAATAGATGAACTAGGGGGCACTCCATGAAGTTTGCAAGTAGCTCATTTAAAGCAAATCAAAGAAAATTGTTTTTCACGCACGGTCAGATTTTAAATCCCCCAAATGCATAAAATCCGGCCTTTATGCACGTGGCTAGGCCTTGCGTGTACCGAGCCTATTTTCAAAAAGGCCCGGCCACTCACGTAAACGCTGGTACATGCATACGTGCCGACCTTCCTGCAAGGGGTGGGTCCGGGGGCGGAGGGGAGGGTGGGCCAGGACAGCAGCATTCATCGCTGTCTCAGAGCCTCGTTTGCCAGCCGGAATTAGAGGTTGAGGAGGAGAGGGGAAGGGGAAGGGAGGTTACGGTAGACTAGAGGGTAGGGAAGTTCCCTCCCAGTCCGCTCCTTAATTGGAGCAGACTGGGAGGGAACTGGAGAAGGCTGGGATGTGTCGCCGCATGAAATTTGCAGAACTGTACATCCTCCCTTGCATGCTCCGCACACATATGCACACAGATTAAAAAATCCGGCACGCATGTGCGCTTTGCCCAATGATTTAATAACATGCACGTGCCAGCATGTGAATGTTATAAAATCAGCACGCCCATTTGTGCGCGCACCTTTCAAAATCTACCCATCAGTGCATAGGTAAGCTTTGGAATTCATTGCCAGAGGATGTGGTTATGGCAGTTAGTGTAACTGGGTTTAAAAAAGGATAAATTCCTAGAGGAGACGTCCACAAACTGCTATTAATCAATCAGAACTAGTAGCTTGAGATCTATTTAATGTTTGGGTACTTGCCAGGCTTTTGTGAATTGGACTGGCCACTGTTGGACACAGGATGCTGGGCTTGTTGGACTCTTAGTTTGACCCAGTATAGCATATCTTTATTTATTTTATTTATTTAAACGGTTTTATAATAATTAAGTATTAATATGATTAATCAGCTTATGAATATTAATTATTATATAATATATATATAATATATATATAATAGATTTATTTAACACTTTTTTAATATATATATACGTTTAATATATATATACGTTTTGCCGTACAAAGGTAGCCGGCGCTACCTTTGTACGGCAAAACGATTCGAGTGCAGGAGGTCGTTCCCGGACCCCCGCTGGACTTTTGGCAGTCTTGTGGGGGTCAGGAGGCCCCCCCAAGCTGGCCAAAAGTCCCTGGAGGTCCAGCAGGGGTCCGGGAGCGATCTCCTACGCTCCTGACGTCGGGGGACAAAAAAAAAAATGGCGCCGGTGCTACCTTTGCCCTGTCATATGACAGGGCAAAGGTAGCGCCGGCGCCATTTCTACAACGCACCGGAGGCCCGAGAGTAAAAGGTCACACCGGGACCCCCCCTCTGGACCCCAGGTAATTTAAGGCATTTTGGGGGGGTTCGGGAGGGTGGGGGATTTATTTTAAAGGTTCGGGGTGGGTTTTAGGGATGTTTTAGTGTGCCGGTTTTCCCGCCCTCCCCCGATTTACGATTTACATGATATTTAAAAAAACAAAACCGCGACGATCCGATTCCCTCCCCCCCAACCGAAATCGATCGTTAAGACGATCGATCACACGATTCACATCTCTATTGATTATTGCAACTCTGTTTTTCTGGGTCTTTCTGACTCAGCTCTTTGTCAACTGCAGTTGCTTCAAACCTCTGTAGCCTGCTTGCTTTCAGATTGTAGGAAGTTTGATCACATCACCCTGATCCTGGCAGTTATGTTTGCGCCCCATTAATTCTTGGATTGAATACAAGGTACTCATGTTTATTCATAAGCTGATTAATCATATTAATACTTCATGGCTTGGTGCAATGCAAAGGGTATATATTCCATCATGTTCACTAAGGTCAACAAATAAAGGTTTGTTTAAAGTTCCATCTATCAAGATGAAACATTTGGGTGAAATTAGAGATTTTACACTTTCTGTGGACATCCCAATATTATGGAATAGTATACCAGAGAAGGTAAGAATGGAGCTAATTATCTCTAGGGATGTGCATCATTTTCTTGACGAATTAAAATATTGTGTGATATTTCCTAATTCGTCATGATAACATCTCATTTCCCATTACTGAGCCCTTGAAGAGTCTGGGAATCTTGCTCGATGCATCCCTGTCTTTCAAACCACAGGTTAGAGCGATCATTAAAACGGATTTTTTCAAGCTTCGATTGATGGCTGGTTTAAGGCATCTTCTTTATGATCACAATTTTCTGACTGTAGTTCGTGCTGTAATGTTTCCACATATAGATTATTGCAACAGTCTATTTGTAGGATTACCTAAGACCATGTTTCAACCTTTGCAACTTCTATTAAATGCTGCTGCTCAGCTGGTTTCTCATACGAAACGTACCAAACATATCTCACCAATTCTTTGTAGATTAAATTGGTTCCCGGTGCGTGAACACATTGAATTTAAAATTGTAATGACTGTGTTTAAGCTTCTTAATTCAGATGGTTCTTATTGGGCAAATGCATTGTTATGCATTTATAAACCAATTAAGCGTTTAAGATCCTCTCAATTAAATCTGCTTGATATTCCCTCTGCGGCAAGCTCATTTAGTATATACAAGAAAGACATCATTTTCAATTGTTGCTCCATTTTTATGGAATCGTATTCCATCTGACTTGCGCTCCCTGGTTAACGTAAAGAAATTCAAGAGGCTGTTGAAAGAGTTTCTGCTCCAGTGTGTCTTTAGTATATTTTAGAATGCATGACCTTGACATATGCTTAGACCTTTTTGTAAGGGCTATTTGAGTCATTTTTTGTCTGCTTACTCCTATATTATGTGTTGGCATAATAATGTTGAGATTATGGTTTCTATGAAACTTGATGACTTTTGTTTTTGTTTTGTTGTCATGTTATTGTTTTAATGATATTATCTATGTATGTTGTAAATCACCTAGACCTTTCCGTTAGGCATTTAAAAATTTTAATAAATGAAAATGAAATGAAATGTATCTGTAAAACCAATAAATGATCACATTTTCCACAAATTTTTGGGAAAAATCGTTTTTCAGTTTAGTGTGCACTAATTCCCATTAGTGCGCACTAACCCAGAAATAATTTGCCACAAAATAAAATAGCAAACGGCGGGAGATACGAAATTTCCCACGGTTTTACGAAAACAAAAGCTGAAACGATCGCTGTCACAATGCACATCTCTAATTACCTCTACTTTAAAAAAATTATTAGAAACTTAGAAGCACTTTGTGAGAATGATGTAGAATGTCCAGTGGGAATGTAAACATATCAAGTAGGCTATCCGGCAAGGATTCCACAGATGGAGTCTCAGTATGGTAACTCATGATGTTGTTTTATAGAAACATGGAAATGACGGCAGAAGAAGACCAAACGGCCCATCCAGTCTGCCCAGCAAGCTTTCGCACTCCTTTTTTTCCCTCATACTTATCTGTTACTCTTGGCCCTTAGTAATCTTTTGGTTCTATTTCCCTTCCACCCTGCGCCATTAATGTAGAGAGCAGTGTTGGAACTGCATCTAAGTGAAATATCTAGCTTAATTAGGTAGGGGTAGTAACCGCCACAATAAGCAAGCTTCACCCATGCTTATTTGTTTACCCAGACTATTTCTAGATGCCTACTTGAGCTCCTATCTAAAAATAAAACAGCTAGATGCATGCCGTGTCGCAGGTCTGCCACGGACGGCATGCATAGGTAAGTGTGTGGCCACTATGTATCGCTTAACATGGGTGCATGTCCTGGATACACAGCAAGACACACATGTCGGACCAACAATCTTGTAGAGGGAAGCTTTAGAAAGCACATGGAAAGCTGTTGCGGTCTACCACATGGCACTCAGTGAAAAGCCTTGGAGCAGGGCCTAGCATAAGGAGGCTGCTTAACTCACCAGGCTGCCCACGTCTTTCAACCTCTCACAGAGCAGAACAAACAATGGACCAGCATGCCGAGCATGGATACTGGGCTAGGAGGAAATGCTATACAGTAAAAAAAACCTGCTAAGTTTCTATAGCTATCTTTTTTTTTTTTAACTTACTGGAGCTCAGTCGAACTGGGCTGAGCACAAAGACATCTCCAGCTGTGGGGAGAGAGGGCATGTGCTGTCACTGCCTCACTCGGCTTACTGCACCTGCAGCTTTTCAGGCAGGAGAGCGGGGTGAATTATCCTTAATTCTTTATTTTAAAATGAAGCAATTCCCATTGAGGAGATGTACATCCACCATCTGCTGGAGACGAAGAATACTGGCAGGCTGATGTAACTGCAGGGGTGTATATACTGTGAGTTTAGTTTATCCGTCTGAATCTGCTGGTAAGAAAGCATAACCCACTTGTTCTGGATTTATCTGACCGGACGCTAAGAAAATATAAATTTTCATTGAAAAATCCATGTATACAAGACAGAAATTTGTATATTGCCATGATATTAGCCAAAATTACATAAAGTAAGACCACTCAATTTCCATATTTAAACCCATCGGAGTTAGTGATTGAAAGTTGAAAATCAACCTTTGCTCACATCTTAGTAAGGAGATATTCCCACCTCTTGGGGGATATCCAAAAATGAATGTGCCCAGTGTTCCCACAAATTCCTCCACCAGAGGAGCTTCCGCCAGAAAGAACAAATGCATGAGCAATTTTCGAATATAGGATTTTTCAACATATGGGTGATCTCTCCTATATATAATTTTGGACAGGGTGAATGATTACATAAATCACTCCAGTAGAGAGGCAGATAGTTGGGTGGTGCACATTCTCTGCCTGTCAAAGCGTGTTTAAAGACCATGATTGATGAGGAGAGGAGACAGGCAGAATACTGGCCACATGGGTGGTAACCAAGGCTGGGAGAGGGAATTCTACAAGGTAATTGGAGTTCAGAGTGGACCAACCAATCTCAGAGATTTTTGCCTTGGTGAAATGCAAACCAAGGAGGATTCTTAAAAATCATGTGGAGGTTGGATTCAGCCAGTGATGTCTGAGCAGACCTGGCCCATGCATCCAGAGGAAGGAAGAAAAACAGGTGAACTGCTCAGATTGGTCAAATGTAGAAGCCCTAAATAGGAGGTTCTGGTTTACATACAGGGCTCATTTGAATGCCCGTTTGATAGCCTGATGAAGGTAGCCTCTGACTATAAATCTGTCATAATCTTTGATTGAGAAATGAAATCTTTCTGGAAAGTACATAGGTGGCATAGCCTGAAAAATTGACTTATGGGAACATTATCCCACAGTGAACAGGGGTGGTGACTACAATAACTAAGAAGTGTATTGCAATCAGTGCCCTTGTGGTAAAAGCAGTAGTAGAACCCTATGTGTTATACAAAACGAGGGCATCTAAAAATGAACTCTGTGTGTCATGTATGCACAAATTAAACTGCACATTTGCATCGTATTGATTCAGCCAGTCTTGGGGATGCTAGTGAAAACTGCTAAAGATGGTATCTTGATTCCCAAGCTCTTGGATTCCTTGCTATCATTTTTTTTTGTTTTTTTTTATAAACTGCTGTTTGACTCTTGTAAATAAAAGATAATTTTGTCTAATTCTGGAATCATGTCAGCCCCAAAAACAGAAAAATTGAGGTGGCTTTTGCACTTTTCATGGACAACAAATGCTCTAAGCACAATCTTACGACTGGAGAAATCAATGTCCCACAAGGCCTCACCCACTGTGTATCCAGTTCTGGCAGAACTTCATGCCCTCAAAGATATGCTGCGAAAAAAAACAGAGACCACATGTGCCATTAAATTGGATCTCACCGACCTTGCTAAGACTATGGCCACTTTTCACCCTTGTGTTGAGGCTGACTACTGCTGGACACTCCGCAGAGATGCTCCCGAACAGGTGTACAAGAGACAAGCAAATAAATCTAAGACGTAGTCTATGACTTCATTTTTCAAACGGTATTAACCGTAGGTCTCCTACTATTGGCATACAATTCAAGATGTAATTATATTATTGCATATTACAAAAAAACTAGAGCCATTTTTGCATTTTCACAGTCACATTCATGTTTAGCACATGGAAATGAATAAGAATTGACTAATTTCATTTCAGTAACATGACTTTTGTGAAAATGTGTTGCCCAGTGAGCTATTGGCATACAGTTCAAGATGTAATTATATTATTGCATACTAGCCGTTAAGCCCGTAACAACGGGCTACATTTAAAAACAATTTTTCGGTCCATTTCCTTCCCACTTCCTCCCCCCTCTAGTCTCCCTTCCCCCTCCACCTCACTCTCTCCTCCCCCCACTCTCTCCTCCCTCCCCCACTCTCTCCTCCCTCCCCTCAGCTCACTCTCTCCTTCCTCCCCCCACTCTCTCCTCCCTCTCCTCCCCCCACTCTCTCCTCCCTCCCACCTCACTCTCACCTCCCTCCCTCTCCTCACCTCACTCTCACCCCCTCCCCAACTCTCTCCTCCCTCCCCCCAGCTCACTCTCTCCTTCCTCCCCTCACTCACTCCCCCTCCCCTTTCAGTCATCCACACCCGGCAGACAAGGGGGTGTCCCTCCCTCGCGCGTGCCGCCACCGCTACTGCTCTTCCCTCCCTCGCATGCATCGCCGCCGCTGCTCCTCCAGCTCCTGCTTGTTGTTGTTGTCGTTGTCGTCGTCGTGGCTACTGCTCCTCCCGCTCCTGCTCGTCGACGCTGCTCCTGCTCGTTGCTGCTGCCGCCGCCGCTCCTGCTCCTAAGGAGCAGGCGCCATTTTTTTTTTCGGGCACGCTCCGCTCTGGCCGACGTGCTGCCCATGCATGCGCGGTAGAGTAGCTCTCTACTGCGCATTTGCGGCACGTCGGTCAGGGCTCCCTTATCTAGTAGATTACAAAAAAACTAGAGCCAATTTTGCATTTTCACAGTCACATTCGTGTTTAGCACATGTAAATGTATAAGAATTGACTAATTTCATTTCTGTAACATGACTTTTGTGAAAATGTGTTGCCCAGTGATATCGGACTATCAGGTACTCGCTCTTCGAGGGCCTACCAGCCTATGTATCATGCATCACGGACCTTCGGTCCCACCATTTCAACATCAGGAAGACACCTACATTCCTGTGAGTACCTCTACGATCCGAATCTCCAACTCTACCCACCAGCCGCGGTGTTACCTGCACAGCGGGCTCCCGCCTATCGTGAACATCTGGGTAAGATTCTACATCCGAGCCTGTTGAACGTATTGACACCTCGCAGATATCAGTGCCTTACCCTCCCGCTTACATCATCTATCTACAGCAGTACAATAAAGCCTTCCATCCATCCTGTGTCTGCTATATTGAGTTCAGCCTATCACTGTGGTTCCCCACAGGGCCTCACTCCATGGGCGGAGTCATCTCCACAGCAACCAAGGGTCCACAATGCCACAAACCCAACAGATTGCTAACTCCATGGACTTGGCTCAGTTCGCAGCCCTGCAGGCCATCCCTGGCCTAGCCCAGCAGCTCATGGAACAACAAAAGTCTTTGGAGAGCCTAGCTACTGCCTTCAATCGGTTACATGCTCAAGTGAATTCTTCAGCGCCTCCTGTGAAGAAATTTCTGTCACCAGTCGTAACCCTAAAGACCACTGTACCTTTATCCACACCTACCCACTTCACGGGTGAAGCCAAGATGTGCAGAGGGTTTGTTAATCAATGCAGCATGCATTTTTCATTACAGACTACCCTTTTTCCCACCTAAGCTTCAAAGACCACCTACATCCTGTCATTCCTGGAAGGACGAGCCCTGGCCTGGGCTTCACTGTTATGGGAATGTGAATATCCTATCCTGAATGACCTACCAGGATTTCTAAAATTTGTTAAGTCTGTGTTTGATGACCCAGCTCACCAGACCATCGCTGGATCTGCCTTGCTCAATCTTTAGCAAGGTAACAAGCCTCTTACAGACTTTGCTATTGAATTTAATACTCTAGTATCCGAACTACATTGGGACACTGGATGCTTAAGTGCCATATTCATGGAGGGTCTCAACTCTCGCCTAAAGGACGAATTATTGGCTCGTGATTTACCTGATACCCTTGAGTCCCTGATGGAACTGGCTGGAAGAATTGACCACTGTATCCGCGACCGTACTCAGGAGGCTAACCATCCTAAACCTGTGCCTATTGCTTCCAGCTTACCGTCTGCAACCTTAGAGGTGAAAAAGCCTATGCAACTAGGCCAAAGTCATTTGACCTCCAAGGAGAGACGTTTTCGCAAGCGCATGGGGTGGTGCATGTACTGTGGCCAGTCGGGCCACACTGTCCAAACCTGTCCCATTTGTCTGGGAAATTGATGGGCA
Source organism: Rhinatrema bivittatum (assembly GCF_901001135.1). NCBI lineage: Eukaryota > Metazoa > Chordata > Amphibia > Gymnophiona > Rhinatrematidae > Rhinatrema > Rhinatrema bivittatum. The sequence continues at coordinate 360,990,950 of NC_042616.1, read as the reverse complement.
TGGGATCTGCAGGAGGACTTCTCCTGGGCCTCACCTCTCCTACTCCTCCATTATCCTTACCAGTATCTCTGCTTTGTGGAGGTCTCGAATTTCAGACTCTCACCCTCATTCGCTCTTGTGCCGGAGATAATTTTATTCTGAAGCACTTTGTTGAACATCTACGGATTCCTACCACACCAATAGCTAAGCCTCTGCTATTGTCTTCTATCCATGGAGAACCACTTCCTGGAGAAGTTTCATTGACCACCCAGGCCATTGACCTGCGCACTGGAGCTCTGCACTCAGAATCCATTTCATTTCTAGTATTGGAAAAAGCCATGCATCCAGTGGTATTAGGGCTACCTTGGCTTCAAGACCATATGCCACAATTTAATTGGGCCACGTTGGAACTGTCCCGGTGGGGACCAGATTGTCATGGTCAGTGTCTTGCAGAAGTTTCACCACTCATTTGCATGCCCACTACTCTGTCATTACCTTGCTTACCTCCACAATACGCCTCCTTCCAGGATGTTTTCTCAAAGCAAGCAGCTGATGTTCTTCCTCCACACAGAGAGTTTGACTCTGCGATAAATCTTAAGCCAAATTCAGAACCTCCCAAAGGCAGAGAGTTTACCCTCTTTCAGTAGCTGAGACTAAAGCTATGTCTACCTACATTCAAGAAAATCTACAAAAGGAATTCATCAGACCTTCCAAATCTCCTGCTGGTGCAGGCTTCTTTTTCATAGGGAAGAAGGATGGCACCTTACACCCCTGCATTGACTACAGGGGTCTGAATGAGATTACCATCAAGGACAGGTACCTTAACTTCTGAACTGTTCGTTAGGCTCCAAGGAGCCAAAATATTCTCCAAATTAGACCTTAAAGGAGCTTACAACTTGGTGCATATTTGAGGAGACGAATGGAAGACTGCTTTTAACACCTGTGATGGACACTTTGAATACCTCGTCATGCCCTTTGGCTTAAGTAACGCACCTGCAGCCTTTCAAAATATGATGAGCTACATCTTAAGGGATTTACTTTATCAATGCTCAGTAGTATGTCTCGATGATATAATGCTTGATGCTCCTTATCTCCAATCCTATAATTTCTCTCGGCAGGTGAGATTCACTTTGAAAAGAAGGAGCATGGATGGAGCACATTGGATTCACTATAGTGACTTAGAACCACCCCCATACCAACGTCTGATGCGCCAACCTCAATGATTAAAGGAAGGTGTGGGTCAGGGTGGCGGAGACACGGCTTCTTCCGAAAAGCTTTCTTTATGAAACTCACACTTTTCAAGCTTTGCGTAAGGTAGTACTCATGCAGACGTCTTAGGACTTTCTTAACATCCTCCTAATGACTTTGCAGGTCTTGAGAAAAGATCAATATATCATCGAGACATACTACTGAGCATTGATAAAGTAAGTCCCTTAAGATGTAGCTCATCATATTTTGAAAGGCTGCAGGTGCGTTACTTAAGCCAAAGGGCATGACGAGGTATTCAAAGCTGTACCCTTCCTAGGATATATTGTTTCTAAGAACAGTTTTCAAATGGACCCCAAGAAACTTGGGAGTATCTGGGACTGGTCTCAACCCACAGGCCTGAAGGCACTGTGTCGTTTCTTGGGCTTCACCAATTACTACTGATCCTTTATTAAAAACTACTCATCATTGACAGTCCCTCTATCTGCTATGACCAAGAAGGGAGCCAACCCTGCCAATTGGTCTCCAGAAGCCATCTCAGCCTTTCTAATGCTCAAAGAAGCTTTTCGGAAGAAGCCATGTCTCCGCCACCCTGACCCACACCTTCCTTTAATCATTGAGGTTGGCGCATCAGACGTTGGTATGGGGGTGGTTCTAAGTCACTATAGTGAATCCAATGTGCTCCATCCATGCTCCTTCTTTTCAAAGTGAATCTCACCTGCCGAGAGAAATTATAGGATTGGAGATAAGGAGCTTCTCGCAATCAAGCTGGCTTTTAAAGAGTGGCATCCGTGGCTAGAAGGCGCACAACACCAAATAGTAGTATACACCGATCACAAGAATCTGGAGTACCTTCAACATGCTCAATGACTCAATGACCATCAAGCAAGATGGTCTCTGTTTTTCAACAGATTTGACTTCCTTCTGAAGTGTCTCTGGGAGAGAAGAACACTCGGGCTGATGCCCTTTCACGATCATTCTCAACTCAGGATGTGCTGGATAAACCCCATCATAATATTGATCCCGAAACAGTGGTTCTCGCAGCCACCCACATGGTACCCGCTGGGGAGATGGTGGTGGCCAGAAATTTAAGGAAGAAGCTGTTGAAGTGGGCAGGCCATCCAGGACAGAGTCGTACCCTAGCTATGTTGCAAAGATACTATTGGTGGCCAACCATGAAGAAGGACGTACAAGCGTATGTGGGTTCTTGCGCTGTCTGTGCCAAGCAAAAACCACCAAACGGGCATCCTTGGGGCCTATTACAGCCTCTACCATCTCCGGATGAACCATGGACCCATATAGCTACCGATTTCGTAGTTGACCTGCCAACATCCAACGGGAATAACACTATATAGGTCACGGTCGACCGTTTCTCTAAAATGGCAGCACTACCAGGATTACCCTCTGCTACGGAGTTAGCAAAACTCTTTATTAAACACATCTTTCGCCTTCATGGGATGCCTAAAAATATCCTATCCAACAGGGGAGTGCAATTTACTGCAAAGTTTTGGAGAGCATTATGTCAAAAATTTGACATCATCTTGGACTTAACCTCTGCCTAACATTCTCAATCCAACGGTCAGACTGAGAGAATGAATAGAACGCTGAAACAATTTCTGCGATCATACGTCAATTCTAGACAGAACAACAGGGCTGAATTACTGCCTTGGGCAGAATTTGCCATTAATTCTCATCCTGCTTCCTCAACGGGGTCTTCCCCTTTCCAGCTTGTCTACGGAAGACAACCATTACCTCCTCTGCCAATTCCATTGTCAGTAACCTCTCCTGCTGCACAGGCTACCGCAGCAGAGTTATCCCAACTTTGGAAACAGATGAAGGAGCTTCTCCTCAAAGCAGGACAAAAGGGAAAGAGAACCTATGATGCTCATCATCAAAAGGCACCTTAGTTTCAGCCTGGAGACAAAGTTTGGTTAAGCACCAATTACCTTCAACTTAAGCTCCTTCTGCAAGATTTACATCTCGCTATGTAGGACCCTTTGCCATCCTTCGGCAACTGGGAAATCTGATGTACAGTCTAAAACTGCCTCCATCAATGAAGACATGATGCATTTCATGTATCTCTACTCAAGCCAGTGATGCTCTCCAAATTCTCCAGGAGAGACCCAGAACCGACTAGTCTGGATACAGAAGATGACATCAAATATGCTGTGGATGACATTCTTGATGTATGTAAAAGAGGAAAGACATGGGAGTGTCTCATATTATGGGATAACTATGGTCCAGAGGAGAACTCCTGGGAACCACTGGCCAAAATTACAGATAAAGAGTTGATATGCCAATTCCACCTGGCACATCCACGCAAGCCCAGACCACCTGGAAGAGGTCTTGGAGGGGCTCCTTTGATGGGGGATACTCATGCAGCAGTCTGTCATAGACGCCTGCAACTGCTCTGCCTTACCTTTTTTCTTCCCTATTCTCTCTCCTTGGGAAAGATGGCTGCCTCCGGTGCCGAGTGCCGAGGTCCTCGGCGTCTCCAATGTAGCATGGGCATTCCAGTCTCCCATGCTCACTCCCGTGGTCTCCTAGGGCACGCGCACGCACATCTCCTACGCTCAAATACATGTCATGGCAGGAACCTCGGGGGCATCCCTACCACATGATGTCAATACCTCCGGGTATATCAAGCCTCTGTTTCGCTGACACCTTTGAGTTAGCAAGGTCTTCGTTTTAGCTACTCTGACTGCTCTAAGCTGCACGCTTAGACGCTGCTTTCACTCCAAGGGCCTCGTTCCTTTAGAAGCTCTAGACACCCATTCCTCGGGGGTCTCTCACTTCCAACCACTTTTTGGGGGTTCTCTACTAACTAGACAACCGCTCCTCGGGAGTCTCTCTCTCTTCAACATTTCAGGATATAGTACTATCAGGTACCCGCTTCTCGAGGGCCTACCAGCCTATGTATCCTGCACCACGGACCTTCGGTCCCACCATTTCCTCATCAGAAAGACGCCTACATTCCTGTGAGTACCTCTACGATCTGGTGCTCTAACTCCACCCACCAGCCGTGGCGTTACCCGTACAGCTGGCTCCCACCTATCGTGAATATCTGGGTGAGATTCTACATCCGAGCCTGTTGAACGTATTGGCACCTCACGGATATCAGTGCGTTACCTTCCCACTTACATCATCTATATACAGCAGTACAATAAAGCCTTCCATCCATCCTGTGTCTGCTATATTGAGTTCAGCCTATTGCTGTGGTTCCCCAAAGGGCCCCTCCCCATGGGCAGAGTCATCTCCACAGCGACCAAGGGTCCACAATGCCACAAACACAACATTAGGTCCACCTGAAGGTGAAGAGGGACCAGACATGATCCCCTATCTTTGACGATTGATATAGGCTTGCCTTAGTTTACTGTTTTATCCTCCATTGGAGATTGAAAGGACCTCATCAGAACCTATCTTGGCCACTATGACAGGGCATATGTTCTAAGCCAGTAATTCTAAAAGGCTTAAGGCATCAGCAAGCCCTCACAATTCTGTGAGGGCTTGCTGATGCCTTAAGCCTTTTAGAATTGTGAAATGTGAAATGGAAGGCATTGATTTCCTATGATGACATGCCTCTATTTTTTGTACTAGATTTGGCTGCCACTGCTGCTCGTCTCAAGAAACTATTCCTGGCAATGTGACCTAAGCTGAGAGAAATTGAGGCTCAGTATGGCCTTCTCTACCCTGCCCAGATAAGGGTAATGCACCACAACAACACCAAGGCTTATGACACACGTGATGACCTCCAATTTATCTCAATGGAATCACCCTCAAGATGGAGATGGTTACTACCTGAAGTCCTCTGGTGTGATTCAAGTTGGACTGATGGTTTCTTTCATCACCCTCCTTTTTACAGTGTTGTAGGATTTGTGACATTAAATGTTACATTTACTGTTAATGGATATACCACTGATTCCTATATTTCTAGGATTCCAGTCACTTCTTTCTTTATTATGGCCACAGATCTGAAGATAATCTCACTAAATGGAAATGGGCTGAATCACTGTATTATGCATTTACAAGTAATATATTTTAAATCGATACTTCCAGATATTGTCTTTTTATAAGAAACTCAACTGTCTTCCATTGAATTGTTTAAGCTAAAAAGGGATTGGGTAGGTCAAGTGGACTTCACTGCTGCAGTATCAAAGAGGAAGGGAGCGGCCATCTTGTTTCATAAATGATTAGAGGCGCAAATTCTGCATTAAGAAACTAACGCTGAGGGCAGATGGATAGCAGCTATTGCAAAAATTTATGTTTATTTATTGCTTGTTAATATATAAGTTCCTAACTCTGATGCCTTTCTGTTTTTTCAGGATATTTCCTCTTTGCTGTGTAATCATGCTGATCTCCCTGTTCTCATAGGGGGTGATTTCAACCTTCCGCTAGATCTGGTGATGGATCAGAAATTCCCCTGTCCTAGCAACCCTTTTTCTTCTCACACCACTCTTTTAACTATGATCTCCCAATTGGGCTTAGTAGATCCCTGGAGATTATTCCATCCGTTGGACAAAGACTTTATCTTTTTTTCTTTCCCCACCATTCTTATTCCATATTGATTTTTTTTCTGATTTCTAAATGCCTTCTCAGCTCTGTCATGATCACTTGCATCCTTCCCATCATTATTTCTAATCAAGAGACTGTTTCACTGATGCTTAAGTGTCACCACCCGCTTCTCCCAGTTGGAAATTTAATGTGGAATTTTTAGAAGATCTTGTTTTTCTACAACATATAACTGGATTAAAGAGGAATTCTTTGAGAACAATGCTGCCTGTGTTGCGTCAGAGGTGGACCCTTGGGCCGAGGTGGGGTTGACGCAACCCATAGGTAAGGAACTATGGGTCCCCACCATCGGCAAGTGGAGTGGGCTGATAAGCAGAGGCCGCTGGAGCTTCACCTATACCAGCCCTCGTTCTCCGTGGGTTGAGACTTTGGGTGTCAGGGCCGGCAGGACTTAGATGGGCCTCGATCTAGAATAGCAAGAGAAGTTGGTTCAGCTCAGAGCCAGCAGGCAAGGGATGGGGCAGTCTTACTCTAGACTGGGTAAAGTTTGGAAACTCAGGCACCAATGAAACAAAGGAAGACTGAGGGCGCTCGAGCAAAGGTAGACCGAAGCCTGGTAAGTCCACGTCCAGGAAGTAGGCAGGCTTGAGTCAGGGCTGGCAGAAATCCAGGAGTTGTGGCAAGCTGTGGCAAGCTGTGGCAAGCAATGCTGAGGTCTGATCATGGAGACAGTCAATAGCGTAGTCAATCGAAGCTGAGGTCTGATCATGGAGATAGTCAATAGCTTAGCCGGACAAAGTGAAGGTCAGGGTCTGGAGATAGGTAATACGTGGTCAGGTGAAGCGGAGGTCTGGGTCTGAGAAAGGCTGTAGTGTAGACAGTCAAAGTGGAGTTCTGGATCTGGAGATAGGCTGTGGTGTAGTCAGGCGAAGTGAAGTCAAAGTCTGTGCAATCAATCCAAAGCATATGCAGGGCAGGAACAAGGAAACAGGAACCAGGAACAATGAGGATCAGGAACATAGAGTAGAGACAAATCTCTTAGTAACAACGAGCACTCGACCAGCGAGGAGACCTGTTGCAAAGGCAACACTATTGAGCGGGGCCTGAGCTTAAATACTATGAAGAGGTTGACGTATTCATCTGGGGCCGCGGCCAGGTTCCCGCCATGGTCCCTACATAAGGATCAGTGATGCGCGCGCGCGCGTGCGCCTAGGGAGGGTCAAGGCACGGGTAGTGCCGTCTCTCTGCGGGCCATGCGGAGAGACCCAACGAGCAGTAGTAGCTGGACCAGGAATGCTGAGGACCTTGGCAGAGCTGGAGGTACCAGGGGAGGCCCGAGGTTGAAGCTGGTGGCCCACCACTGCTAGCGAGGAGGATCCAGTGGCTGGAGTCCTTGTGGAAAGGAGAGGGGACCGTGTCGCAGGTCTGCGACGGACGGCATGCATAACAGCCTGCGATATTTCAAAGAGAATTGTTTGAGAGGCCTTTAAGGTCATTATATGTGGGGAGATAATCAGCTATGCAATCCAAAAATGCAGGAAGCAGAAAGAGGAAACAATTTCATTGGAGACGCAAATCCTAACCTTAGAGAAAGAATATATAGCCTTGAATGATAATTCTCGTCTTCCCTCTATTTATAAATTGAAATATCATTATAAATAAATTAAGTGATAGAGCTGGGAAGACCATTTTTCTTCACAAAACTCAGTATTAAACTGATAACAATAAATTTTGTAGCTACTGGCCAGCTATCTGAAAGGTTGTAAGGAGAACAAGAAGCTTGCCGCTATTAAATCCCCTTCTAGGCATAACTTATTTGTGGAGCAAGATATTATGGTTCAGTTTAACAACTTTAATAGTTCATTAAATTTGTTCACCTCTAGTAAATATCCATCTAGTATTGCACATTTTTAAAATCTAATTTGCACCATCCCACCCTTTCTCCTAGTGAAGCGGAGAAATTGGACTCTCCTTCTTCGTTATTGGAAGTTGCATGTGCCCTTTCTTCACTGCAGGGGAGTAAGGCTCCAGTAATAGATGGGTTTATTACTGAATTTTATAAAGCCTTCTCCAATACCTTGACTCCCAAACTCCATTCCTTATTTTTAGTCCTACAGTCCTCTGGTACTATTGCACCGCATTTCAATGAAGCTAAGATAGTAGTCTTTCCCAAATCTGGCCAAAACCCTTTAGTGATATCTAATTTTTGACCCATTTCCCTTTAAAATATTGATTACAAAATTTTTGCTAAGCTGTTGTTGTGCTCCCTGTCCGCGCCCGACCCGTGCAGGGGCCTACTCACCTCACTTGTTCCTCTATAGATCACGGGTCGGCCTCCCCAGCAGCAGCCGCGAGCTCCTCTAGGCCTTGGCATCCCGCGGTGGCGGTCGCCGGGCCTTCCACTGCGCACCAGGTCTCACACAGGAGTTCGGCATCTCCAGTGGCGTTGGCCATGCCCCTACATGCGCACGCGGACCGCCCAGCCTCTTATAGGGCCAGGGGTGGGTCCTAGCTCCGCGGCGTGCCCTGATTGATGGAACGATATAAGGAAGTTCCTGCCTGTACTTCATTGCCTTGGCAATCGGGTCGGCACTGTAAGTGTACTAGTTTGCCTTCGCGTTCATACTCTTGTTCTAGCCTTGTTCCAATCTTGTTCCAGTCTTGTTCCAGCGTCCTTATGTTCCAGCATCCTTCTGTTCCTGTGTCCTTTGCTCCTGTGTTTGTCTGTCCGTCTCCCCAGGGAGTACCCTTGGACTGTCTTTCTGGTACTGACCATGGCCTGTTCATTAACCTTCCTGTCTGATGCCTGCATCTTAACCTCTGCCTGCCTTGTGACCTCGTCTGACCTCTGGAACCTGACCTCTGCCTCGTTGACTAGTCCTTGGACTGACCCTCGGATTCTGACCTCGGATACCATTGACCACGTCTCCTGATTCTGGCTCTGTCCCTTACCTTGTCATCGCCTATGCTGTTCTGGCCTTCCTTGCTCCTCCAGACCAACAGCATGAAGTCCGACCGCGCTCCCTTACTGTTCATGGGCATGCCTCTCTACTACCTCTCTGGGAGACCCTGCGAGGCCCACCTAAGTCCAAGCGGCCCGGGTCCCTATGGGCTCCACCTCAGGCTTCCAGTGGTGAAGCTCATCCTAATCTCTGTCTCCTCCTATGCTCCGCTCCCTGGGGGCAGGTGCTTCCTGGTCCCTACCAGGGAGCCGTTCTCTACTGCTCCAGGACAAGGGTCCACCCCCAAGTGCAACAGGTTGCCAAAGCCATGGACTCAGCAGAGTCTCCCGCCTCCAGGGCCCTTCCGGGTTTGGCCACCACAGTCGAAGAACATCACAGGGCTTTCAAATTGCTAGCCTTTTCGGTGGAAGAGCTTCATTCCCAGCTGCGAGGTACAGCTCTGGCCAATCCCATGGGCCTACTGGCCTCTATGCTACCCAAAGTATCGTTGGCACTCCCTGTACCTTCTCGATACAATGGGGACCCATGCTCCTGTCGTGGCTTCTTAAATCAGTGCTTCATGCAATTTGCACTGCAACCATCCTTGTTCTCGAAGTGACCTTCATCCTTTCCCGCCTGGAAGGGAGGGCTCTGACATGGGCATCTCCCTTATGGGAAAGTTCTGATCCTATGCTTTCCAAGCTATCCGAGTTTGTTGCTCTCTTTAAGCAGACCTTCAGAGACCCAGGCCGCCAAGCCCCTGTCACATGGCCATTGGCGCCATCTTGTGCTCCTACCATGTGACAGGGACTGACCAATAGCACTGGTTGCCCCTGTGACATAGTATGGGCAAAGGCTATCAGCGCCATTTTGATTGAGGCAGGCCCGAAAGTCAGATGGCACGGAGGGAGAAATCCCTTGCGGGACCCTGCTGGACCACCAGGGATGTTAGTAAGTTTTGGGGAGGAATCGGGATGGTGGGGGGGGGGGGAGTTGTATTACAGTGAATTTTAATGCTTGGAGTAGTTTTTTATTTAAAAAAAATAAAATGAGCCCCTCCCCCTGTACAAACCCAAAAAACTAATTTTCCTCGTAATTCGGGGAAAATCAGTTTCGGGGTTCGGGGCCCCAGATCCACGACGAATTTGTGATAAACGAACCACACCTCTATTAGCCATCTGTTACCAGCGGAGTGCTTGGAGAGGACACTCAGCTGTAGAGGAATATAGATAGGTGAATCCTTGGGCCGATGGCAGATGACTGCGCCCCCAGGAGGATATCCTGAGAGGGACCACCGACTAGGCTTGAGTATGGAGACAGACACAGATAATTCTTTAATTAGAACGGTTAGTAGAACCACCAGAGGTGGCCGTAATGAGCTGATATGCCTGGAAGGGCTGAAGTCCCTCAGGTACTGGAACTGCGATCCCAGGGTTGCTGAGCTGTAGAGAAACTATAGATAGTGAGTAGACAGGGTATGCTGTGTTCATAACCAGAACTGGATGACAGATCTCACCTAAGGTCTTTAGGAAGCTCAGTAGCTGGAAAGGGTTAGGCCCTTGAGGAGCGAGTACCTGGTTCCAAGGAAAGCTCTGAGAGAGCGATGGTAACTCACAATTGTCTGTATCTGTGATAGCTTCCAGGCAGTAGAGAATCTTCAGAGTGTTCAGGAACATGGGCCCTCGAGGAGCGAATACCGGTTCCTATCGGCAATCTGAAATAGAGAAAAGAGAGTGAGGCCCCCGAGGAGCGGGTACCCCTGGTAAGTCCGAGGAGGCGTTAGCAAATACTGAGACCTTTTATATTGGAAGCAGATGATGTCAGTTCAGGGGGACGCCCCTGAGGTTTGCACCCTTGCTGGTACATTATTCGGAGAGCGTGCGCGCGCCCTACGTCATCAGGAACATGGCGGATCCACAGCGTCATGCTGCTCCGGGGGACACCGGAGGAAGACGACAAGAAGATGCTGTGGCAGCAACCATCCATCAGGCCCGGGGGGAGTCACCACAGTGGTAAGGAGGGAGGAGTGAGGGCGTCGAGCAGCGACGGATGCAACAGTACCCCCCTTCAAAGGGTGATCTCCTCTTCGGGTACCAGGTTTCAAAGGATGCGCGAGGTGGAACTGATGAAGCATCTCTTAGTCCAAGATATAGGTTTGAGGCTCCCAGTGTTCAAAACGGGGCCAAAACCTTCCCATTTCAGAAGGTATTCAAAAGTCTTGCCTCTGATATGAACATCCAGAATTTCTTTGATCTAGATTCCTAATTCGTCTTCTGCAATGGTGACAGACGGATCTTGAGATATGGAAGAATCTTTCAGAGTGTTATTGATGGTATCAGCAGCAATGGGTAGGGCTGCTGTGGACATCACTGAGGAATTCAGTGGAAGAGGTGATGGTGAAGAAATGTCCAAAAACCACTTCTAAGGATGACTCTCCAGTAGAAGATGCTGGATGAGAGATGGTAGTATTTAGCAGCAATAGCTAACTGCTATAAACGACACTGTGAATTCAACGGAAGTGTCGATGTTAGGGTACGTCCAACCCCACTTCTAAAGGTATTTCTTCAGTAAGTAACTGGATGCGGTGTTGACTTCAGCAGCAATAGCTTAAGATATCACTGAACCTTCAGTGAAAGTGGTGATGTTGGTGTGCGTTCAACTCCACTTCTAAAGGTAATTTCTTCAGTAAATGAAGCTGGTTGAGGTGTTGAATTCAGTAGCAATCTTAGCTGCTATGGACATCACAAAACTTTAACAGAAGTGGCAATGCTGGGTTATGTCCAAAACCCACTTCTGGATAACTCTTCCGTCGATGAAGCTGGAGGAGAGATGGTGGCAGCACCAGCAATCAAACAGGCTGGTAGCTAGAGATATGTTCTTCAGAACTAATAGTGCTGTAGAGCTTCAGACACGACTTCCGAGTAAAACAATCGTAGTAGATATCTCTGATTATAGTCCATGAAGATGGTAAGATTTTGAGCGCCATTTATCCATGGCAAACATAGTAACCGCTATGAATATCAGTAGCCAGGAGTAGAACGGCTATGGCCGTCATCAAGATCCTCAAGAGAAGTGGCGATGTAAAGGAATGTCCAAAGCCCACTTCAAGTTGTGATGCAATAATGGATCTTCTAAATTTGATGAAGGGACTCCTCAGGTCTTCCACAAGACTTCTGAGAATAAGGTTGCCTCCTGCCCCTGAGTCCACCAGGGCAGGGGTTTGAACTGTGGCTTGTTCAGAGGACACAGAGACTGAACGAGAGAGTGGAGGAGATAACGCTGTATGGTCCAAGAACAGTCCTCCCGTGGGACTTAGGCCCATCCGTTTCCAGGATGAATGGAGCATGCAGAGACATCATGGTCGGACTGACCACAGTACATGCACAGGCCGCATTTCTTCCGGAATCTTCTCTCCTTTGAGGTCAAGTGACCATGACCAAGTTGCATTGGTTCATCTGTATCAAAAGCATGAATTGCTGGACCCATCCGAGGTGCAGGGGTACTGGCCTGTTTCAACCCAGTTAACACCTTAGGTTCCTTCACCTTGTCTCAGAGCTGACAATCAATCCAAGTAGCTAAGGCTATCAATTCTTCCAGCGAGTCAGGTGTCTGGCGAGCGGCCAGCTCGTCTTTCAAGCGGGTATCCAGGCCTCTGCAGAAGAGAGTCTTGAGACAACTGGGGTCCCAGCGAAGTTCCGCTGCAAGAGTCTTGAATTCTATGGCAAATTCAGCCAATGATCTGTTGCCTTGCTTCAAATCCACTAAAGCAAACCCGGCAACAAACATACGAGCAGGGTCATTAAAAATGGATTTAAACAGTCCATAAATTCTTCTATATCCTGCAAAATAGGGTCCTTGCGTTCCCACCAGGTAGATGCCCACGACAAGGCTCTCCCATACAAGTATGACAGGATGTAGGTGGTCTTAGAGAGGTCCATGGGAAACAATGAAGGCTGTAAGGTGAAATGTATGCTGCACTGGTTCAAAAAGCCCTGCGTCTTCTGGAGTTCTCCGGAGAAGCAAATAGAAGCAGCCAGTGGAACAGCAGTCTTTAAACTTACCTCCTGTAACTGACCTTCTTGGGTAGAAGCCGTGCCTTGTATTTTCTGTGTGTGAAGCTGATAGAATGCTGCAGTAAGTTTCTTCAAGGTTTCTTGCTGTACTGAGATGCGTTGAGCCAGGCCCGGTATAGCCTGCAAAGCGGAGAGGTGTGCCGGGTCCATGGGTTACTGACATCCCATACCTTAAGCTGGATTCCCAGGAGTACTGCTTCTCCAATTTAAAGCCGGATTCATTGGAGTTAGCAATCTGTTATAAATATGATGCCTGATGGGAGGAGCAATCAGATAGGAGTTAGCAGTCTGATGTGGACTCCTCCTGAAGAAGGGAGGAGTTAGCAATCTGTTATGGATCTGCTATGGAGTTAGCAATCTGTTGTAGACTTGCTAGGGAGTTAGCAATCTGTTATGATTGAGCTCCTCCGGAGGGAGGAGCTAGTAATATGTTATGAGCGAGCTCCTCTGGAGGGAGGAGCTAGCAATCTGTTATGGTTATATTCCTATGAAGGGGAGGAGTTAGCAAGCTGTTATGGTTCCTGCTAGGGAGTTAGCATTCTGTTAGGAAACTGCTCCTGTGGTAGGAGGAGTTAGCAATCTGTTATGGATCTCCATACAGAGTTAGCAATCTGTTATAATCTATTCCTGAGGAAGGAAAAGTTAGTAAACTGATATGCTCAGCTCCTGTAGAGGGAGTAGTAACAAACTGTAATGAATCTGTTGCTGAAGACTCCTGGTGGGGAAGGAGTAGCCATCTGTTACCAGCAAAGTGCTTGGAGAGGACACTCAGCTATAGAGAAATGTAGATAGGTGAATCCTTGGCCCGATGGCAGATGGCTGCGCCCCCAGGAGGATATCCCGAGAGGGACCACCGGCAAGGCTTGAGTACGGAGACAGACACAGATAATTATTTTATTAGACCGGTTAGTATAACCATCAGAGGTGGCAGTAGTGAGCTGATATGCCCGGCAGGGCTGAAGTCCCTCAGGTACTGGAACAGCGATACCAGGGTTGCTGAGCTGTAGAGAAACTATAGATAGTGAGTAGACAGGGTATGCTGTGTTCATAGCCAGAACTGGATAACAGATCTCACATAAGGTCTTTAGAAAGCTCAATAGCTGGAAAGGGTTAGGCCCTCGAGGAGCGAGTACCTGGTTACAGGGAAAGCTCAGAGAGCGATGGTAACCCACAATTGTCTGTATCTGTGATAGCTTCCAGGCAGTAGAGAATCTTCAGAGTGTTCAGGAACATGGGCCCTCGAGGAGCGAGTCCCAGTTCCTATCGGCAATCTGAAATAGAGAAAAGAGAGTGAGGCCCCCGAGGAGCGGGTACCCCTGCCCGAGGGGGCAGAGTAGCTTGGACGAATCCTTGCTAATTCAATTCGTTAGCAAATACTGAGACCTTTTATATTGGAAGCGAATGACGTCAGTTCAGGGGGACACCCCTGAGGTTAGCGCCCTTGCTAGTACATTATTCAGAGCATGTGCGTGCGCCCTACGTCATCAGGAACATAGCAAATCCACAACATCGTGCCCCTCCTGGGATGCCAGAGTAAGATGGCGAGAAGACGCCGCGGCAGCAACCATCCATCAGGCCCGGAGGGAGCCGCCACAGTGGTATGGAGGGCAGAGTGAGGGCATCGAGCAGCGACGGACGCAACACACACCATCCGCCAGGTGAGGAATCAAGTTCAAGGACGCCTTACTCAGGCCGCTGAAAGCTCCAAGTGTACTTCTGTTGCCCACAGACGTCCCGCTCCACTCTTCCATCCTGGTCAGAAGGTGTGGTTAAGCACCCGACACATAAGGTTGAGACTTCCTTCTCATCGCCTGGCTACCATGTACATTGGCCCGTTTCCAGTGCTTCGAAGAGTGGGAGCAGAATCTTATCAGCTCCAGCTACCACATGCCATGGGCATCCATAACTCATTCCATGTCTCGTTGTTGAAGCCTTTGGTCCTCTCCTGGCCCTCTCGTGGAGTTCCTTCACCTCCACGGATATCTACTGAACCAGAGTCATCACTCCAAGTAAGAGAGGTCCTCAACATCCGTCGGCGTCAATGTAGATGGGAATACCTCTTAGCCTGGGAGGGTAATGGGGCCGAGGAGAACTCGTGGGAACCGTCCCACAACATTCTCGACAAAGAACTCCTTAAAGCCTTTCACAGGACCTATCCTGACAAGCCACAGCTGTGTAGAGGGTGGCCTAGAAGGGGGGGTACTGTTGCACATCCTGTCCGTGCCTGGCCCGCACACAGGCCTGCTCACCTCGCTTGCTCCTCTGCAGGTCACAGGTCGGCCTCCCCAGCAGCAGCCACTAGCTCCTCTAGGCCTCAGCATCCCACGGTGATGGTCCCCGGGCCTTCCACTGTGCACTAAGCCTCACGCCAGAGTTCGGCGTCTCCAGTGGCGTTGGCCACACCCATACACATGCGCGCGCGGACCACCCGGCCTCTTGTAGGGCCAGGGACAGATCCTAGCTCTGCTGTGTGCCCTGATTGATGGAACGATATAAGGAAGTTCCTGCCTGCACTTCCTTGCCTTGGCAATCGGGATTGTAAGTGTACTAGTTTGCTTCCGCGTTCATAGTCTTGTTCTAGTCTTGTTCCAGTCTTGTTCCAGCCTTCTTCCAGCATCCTTCTGTTCCTGTGTCTGTCTATCTGTCTGTCCATCTTTCAGGTAGTACCCTTTGACTGTCTCTTTGGTACTGACCTCAGCCTGTTCCTTGACCTTCCTATCTGCTGCCTGCATCTTGACCTCTGCCTGCCTTGAGACCTCATCTGACCTCTGGAACCTGACCTCTGCCTCGTTGACTACTCCTCAGACTGATCCTTGGATTCTGCCCTTGGATACCATTGACCAAGTCTCCTGATCCTGGCTCTGTCCCTTGCCTTATCATTGCCTACGCTGTTCTGGCCTTCCTTGCTCCTCCAGACCAACAGCGTGAAGTCCGATCGCACTCCTTGTTATTCATGGGCAAGCCTCTCTACTACCTCTCTGGGAGACCCTGCGAGGCCCACCTAAGTCCAAGCTGCCCGGGTCCCTACGGGCTCCACCTGAGGGGACCTCGGGCTTCCAGTGGTGAAGCTCATCCTAGCCTCTGTCTCCTCCTGTGCTCCGCCCCCTGGGGGCAGGTGCTTCTTAGTCCCTACCAGGGAGCTGTTCTCCACTGCTCCAGGACAAGGGTCCACCCCCGAGCGCAACAGCTGTTGACATTTTACCTTAAACATTTCATGAGTAAATTGACACACCACTCAATCAGGTTTTATGAAAGACCACTACATTACTGATAATTCTCATTTATTTCACAATTTGATAATGCTTGCTCATAATCAACCAGACCCAGTGATATCTTTATCCTTGGATGCTAAAAAAGCCTTTGATCATGTTGAATGGGATTATCTTTTTGATGTCCTTTAATGGTATGGTTATGGAGAGGTTTATATCTCATGTTTATGCAAATTTTATTCCCACCCCATCTCATTTCTATTAATGGTGCCTTGTAAGCTCCAATAAGTTTACAATGAGGCACATGTCAAGGCTATCCCCTTTCACCTTTTCTTTTTAATCACTTGCTTGAGCCACTTTGCAATCCATTCATCAAGATCCAGATATTACTGGTATACAGATTTGTAAGGTTGAGTATATGTTATCTGCATACCAGATGATGTTTTATTATTTGTGTGTTGTCTGACCTCCACTATTCCTTCAATTATAAGTCATATAACACCCTTTACTCCACTTTATGGATATATAGTCAATTGGAATAAATCTGAAATAATGACTCTTAATTTTGATGCCACTGTGATGTCTTCTGGCTATCCATTGCTTCACTGGATCCTGGATGGATTGAAATACCTTGGTATCTGCCAGATGTTGATTGGGACATCTCAGCTACAGTGTCTTCTAGAAGCAAGGAGATCCTGGATTCTCTGCAAAGAGAATGTTCTGTCAACAGGTAACGGAACCCACATGAAAGGAAACGATACTAGACTTGGTGCTCACCAATGTGGAAATTATCTCTGATGTTATAGTGGATGATAATCTGGGATCCAGTGATCACTGGAAGGTATGGTTCAGTATTAGGGTGCAAGAGATAAAGGTTCATTCAAAAGTGAGGGTCCTAGACTTCAGGAAAACTAACTTTCTTAAAATGGGGAAGTACCTCAAGGAGTTGTTAGCTAGATGGGAAAGTCTAGGGAAAGTAGAGGAGCAGTGAGCAAAACTGAGAGGAGATAATATAAGGGCAACTAAATGTTTTGTTAGGAAAGTAAATAAAGGAGAGAGGAAAAAAGAGGCCGCCATAGTTTTCTAAAGAAGTAGCTAGAGAAAAGGGAGAAAAGTCTATTGTTCAAAAACTACAAGAGAATACAGAAGGAGGAAGATAGGAGATAATATCTGGAAAAATTAGAGAAGCTGGGAATGTAATCAGGAATTCAAAAATTCAAATAGAATTAAAAGTAGCAAATGCGGTAAAATGGGGGACAAAGTTTCCTTTTAGATGTTAGTGATAGAAAGAAGTGCAAAAGTTATATTGTAAAACTCAGAGATGAAGGGGAGGAATATGTGCAGGCTGATGAAAATACAAAATTACTTAACAAATGTTTCTGTTCAGTGTTCACAAAGGAAGGGCCTGGAGCAGGGCCACATAAAACAAACACAAATAAGATTGGAAGTGAGGTAAACCTGAATCGATTTTTGGTTCTTTCTGATCATGATAAGGTGATAAGGAGACGGGGCAGGATGGGATATATCCAAGGCTACTGAGGGAATGTAGAGATGTATTGGCAACTCCGCTGGCTGAACTTTTTAATTCTTTGGAGTATGAAATATTTCTGAAGGACTGGAGACAGGCAGATGTGGTTCCTATTCCTAAAATCAGAAGTAAGGAGGGTGATGTGATCTACATATCATTTAGAATGCCTCTATGGTGAGTAAATTAATGGAATCACTGCTAAAAAGAGGATAGTGCAGTTTTAGGAATCCAATGGATTGCAAGATTCAAGGCAGCATGGTTTTACCAGAGGTTAATTTTGTCAGATTAATCTGATCAATTTTTTTGATTGGATGAAGGAAGAGTGCTAAATGTAGTGTATTTGGATTTCAATAAGGCCTTTAACACAGTTCCACATAGAAGATTTATAAATAAATTGAAAGTTCTTGGTATGGGATACTGACTCCCCTGTGACAGGGGTAAAAGACTAATGTAATCAGCCCCCCAAACTGACCCATAACACTCCCACCGCTGTCATCATACCCCCCCCCCCCCCCACACACACACACAGACTCCCAAATCTACCCCTAACGCTCCCTACTCCCACCTATCTTCTTAGTTCCCACAATGTACTTACTCTTGAGAGATAGGAAGCTCTTCAATTAAACTCTGCCTGCAGGCCCCTCCATGCCTGCCTCAGCTGCCTGTTATTTCTTTGGACCCCCTGGATGGGAACTAGCAGATTTTCATGCCTCACTACCATGCTATAAATTGTTTTATGAGGGTATTAATATCAGAATAGCAGTGACTCTTCTTCTTACCAACCAAAAACAATATTTTTTTCATTTTTATTCAGGCCATTTTGTCACTTATTGTACCCGATAGTGTAAATAATTTTTCATTTGCTGATAGTTAAGAAGAAAATGTATAATGAAGTAGCAGCTATTAGCACAACAATATTTAATGCATTTGTCTTTGATATAGTTCCATGTGGCATAATCTAATATTTGAAATAGCAAAGATTTTGTACAAACAGAATGCAACAAATATAGGTACCTCTAGCAATGTATCTGCTTGATTAGAATACTATTTGGCCTTTTAAAATATTATAAGAATTGAAGAAATGAGAGATAACATTTTAGCTGTTTTTCTTTCATAGATAATGTGGTTGATTTGTTCAAATCCCTAAGGTATGCATGTGATATTTAAATGTAATTATGCCAAGAAAGAAAATGTCACACCACTGCTGTCTGGGAACAAGTAGTACAGATGTGAAGGTTATAATATGTGCCAAATTGGAACATCTTAATAAATTTCTGTAATTTTACCTCATGTGCTTATGTAGCCTATTACATGTGCATTTTGGATGAGATTTTTTTTTTCCCCTTACAGCATCTATATCAGAAGCTGAGTTGCCTTGTTGTCAATGATTGATTACCCAATATCTAATTAAACCTGATCCAATCACTTATTATGCAGAGTGGAACAAACAAACTGAAGTCAACTGTCAGGAATGTGATTGATGATACTGCCAATCCAGCTTTTGTTGTGTATAATGTCCTGACACTTGTTACAACCAGCAAAGCTGTGCTGGACAAAGCATTCTGTCACTTTCTTATGAATTGTCTCCACCCCCCACACCTTCCTTTGCTGGGGGGGCGGGAGGGGGAACAGACTATTTAAAAGACAGAAAACAATTCAAAACTATAGAGGGCAGTAGATATTTTGATTTAGTGTATGTATATTACCAGAGCATGGCTCCCCATAACAGAGACTGCGTGTGTGTGTGTGTGTGTGTGCGTGCGTATGGGTGAGCGTACTGGTGGGCTGCACGCCACATGAAAATGTTCCTACCTTGGGGAAAGTGTTGAATATAACATTGAACTGAAGTCATTTTTGTTTTTCCTGTGGTTATCCAAGAAAAATTATACTCTCAGTTTTCATTTATAAATTTTTCAGTTTCAGTGTTTTAATTATTTAAAATTCAAATATATTCCAGAAGAATGCACATGCTCTTTTGTTTGTGGGTTTTATTTGTTCTGGCTGAACCATTCAGCTTTATGTTCTTGCAAAGAGGATGCACAAAAAGTTCTTTTGTAATTCAAATAATATTATTTCCAATTTCAAATTCAATTAAATTAATTGACTTGTTCTTAGAAAAGGCAAATTATGAAGGAGGAATGATATTTAACATGTCTTCTGCTGTTACAATTATTAGTAAATCTTTAGGTTGCTAAATGCTATGATTGATCACAATTATGAATATTGTGGAGCTGTATTGTCTCTACTGTAAATAAATAAAACCCAGGAAAACAAGGTCAAATGTGACTCAGGCTTCCTTTTGTTATCCTTAAAGTTTTCAAAGTGAACTAGAGCTTCTCTGATTGTTACCAAGATCAACCTCTTTCCTGCTATAATTTCTGCCTTACAATCTGCCTTACCATCATGTTGCCTGTCTACACCCCTGGAGCTATTGGACATCTCCTGGCCCCTGCTGATGTCCGCAGGGGTGATGGTTAAGGGTCCGAAAAGACACCAAAGGCATGTGTGCCGAGGCATGTGTGCACTTTGTCATGCACACAGAGAGCCACAAAGGAGCTATCTGTGTGCTCCTTCATGCACAATTTGAATGATTTGAGCCTGTTCTACTTTCCTTCCACCCGTCCCCCAGCCCTACCTAAATCCCCCCCTACCTTAATTTTTTTATTTACGCCTGCCTCTGGGCAGGCGTAGGTTGCATGCGCCGGCCGAGTGCCGGCAGGCGATCCCCGGGCCCAGCGGCAGTGGAGAGGCCTCTGGCCACGCCCCGCCCCTGACCGCCCTGCCCCACCCATGCCCCACCCATTTTTTCAAGCCACGGGGCTTACACGCGTCCCGGGGCTTGTGTGCGTCACCGGCCTATGCAAAATAGGCTCGGTGCGTACAGGAGGGGTTTTCGGGGTTACACACGTAATATACACATGTAACCCTTTTAAAATCCACCCCATAATGTTTTAGTTAATCAGCTTTGACCCCTCTCTGATCTTGCAGCCAAAATCAGTGAATAAAAGGGGTGGGGTTTTATTGTTTATTGTTTATTTAAAAGCGACAGATGGAGTTTCTGAAGACTCCATGTGAACTTGCACCCCCATTTGAACTCCTTTTAGTTTCCTTTCCTGACTGTAACATTTGTTTAGTGTATTGTCCCCCAGGCTTGATGGTTTAAATATGGTTTATATGTGGATTTATACTCAACCAGAGCCAGCTTTAGGCCGACTGGTGCCTGTTGCATAAACTGAAATTGGCATGCCTCTCCCCAAGAAAAACATTAGCTTTACTTGCAGCACCACCTGCAGCTTATTCAAGGAGCTCTTATTCCCTCACCCACTCAGCATTATCCTTACCCAATCTTGCTCCCCCAGTGATACATTTAGGGTTTTAGCAACCCTATGCACTGTTGGTTCCAACACCCCCCCCCCCCCACCCCACCCCTACCTCTGGAAGATCAGACAACTCCAGTGATGTTTGGGGTCTGTTCAGGCTAGGACAGAACCTCAATGTAAATCCTGCACTTCAGGTTCTATAAGCAGTGTGTGATCTGTGCACTCAGCATTTACTCCTGGTGATTTCAGTTTACACGTTGATGAACAACTCTAGTCTCAATCTTGTACAATTTTCCAGAACTCTATTTTGCTGCTGGGCTAGGAGCAGTTTATGGATCAGCCTACTCACAAACATGGTCACACTCTTTACCTATTTTTTGCATCCTCTTTTTTGTGATCATTCTCATTCTAAGTTGGCTGTTGAATCTATTCCCTGGTCCCATCATTATCTATTGATAGTTAAAATACCTATTGCTAAAGCTAAATATATAAATTCTCTCAGTCCTCTTGTGATCACCGAATGTTATCATGTTGATATAGATATGTTCTGTCATTGTGTGTTCCGTTCCCTTTACATCCCTGCAGACTGCCATTAATCAAGTGTCTCTATTAAAATCTGTTTGTGTATGATAAACCAAATCTATACCTTGATTTAATTCTCACCTGTTTACTACTAAACAAAAAAGCTTCATAAATTAGAACAAGCTTGGCTACACCATTCTTCTCCATCTAATCTTGTTGCCTGTAGAGCTTATTTGAATATATATTGGTCATAGTTAACGATGCAAAAAATATGTACTTTTTCTTCCCGGATCCAAGTTTCATTAAATAATGCCAGAGAATTATTTTTTATTATAAGACAGCAAACTAATTCTGTTCCTTCTTTATCTAATAGCACTGACCAGTGTGAAAAGATTGCTAACTTTTTCGCTAATAAAGTGACTACAATTTGAAATTGATTTGCTTCTACTTTCACTAATGCAGGTATTGGGTCCTCATCTTTTATTGTTAAATGAATAAAGTTTTCTTCAATGTCATCTGCTGAAATTATTCAGATTATTGGTAAAATTAACTCCTCTTCCTGTCCTTTGAACCTTTGGTCTACTGCCTCACTAAAAATTGTCAGGAATTCAGTCAGCTCCTTTAATACTAACATAGTTAACATGGGGGAAGGGCAGTTCCTAATATGGTTGTTTGATTTTACTTCTCCTTCCCAATGCTATTTTCCTCTTTTTTCCTTTTATATTGTTTTTTGTTTGATGGGGATTACAGATATATAATGTGCTCACCTCTCTTGATTCTTATGGAGGCTGCTGACCTAGAAGCACATGCTTGGTGACTCCCTTTTCTTTTCTTGTTTATCTGCTGCGAGTTATGAGGCTAGCCCTTGCCAGTACAAGTGTGTTTGGGCCTATAAAAGCTGTAGAGCGCCTATCTGGATAATCACTGCAATTTTGCACCTGATATCCTGCCCTGCCACAAGTTCTCTTCCATTGGGGCTGTGCTTAGACTGGAGAGCTGCCGATTTGCAGGGCTTACATTGGATTGTGTTTCCTGGCTGGACCTAGAGTGTGAGGCCTGCGTCAGGATGTGTCAGAGCTGTGTGGGTCCTCACACATCAGAAAAGTCATTGTGCAGCAAGAACAGGTTACTGTGTGGAAAGTCCTAGTAATCACTGCTGTTCTTTTCGTGGACTGTGTGATTCTCCCTGATTTCGTGTTTTTATCACTTGCTTGCTGGTCTCTGTTGCCATCAACTATGCCTCTAAATGGTGGTCTTGATATATTGTATTTTTTAGGATTACTTCTTTATTTTCTCCTAAGTACTCAGCATGTAGGATGGGTGAGTGGAGTTTATTCTGGACTCTTTGGTTTTTCTCACTATGTATTTTTTTGTTTCTTCCTGCCTGGGATCAGTGGGGTGTTTGCTTTCTTCTCATCTCTGAGCTACATATTTTTTGTATAGCAAATCTGCTAATGGGGGTCTTCTGATTTACCAGAAGATCCTGCTGAGATAGTAACCGCCAAACCAGTGGCAGAACCAAAACTGGACCCAAATATCACTGTAGCTGAATCTGTGATCTCCAAATTGGTGAAGGAAATTAACACCTGATGTGAACAATCCTATTTTCTGACCTCAAGGAAGAAATTAAAGGATTGAAAGAGAAAATTTCTTTGAGTGAAGAACATACTGGGGAGTACATTGATTCAACTGTAGACTTTTACAAAAAAATGAAGATGGTCTAGAAAGCTATGAGGGAGCTCAAGGAACATCAGGATGATATGGAGAATTACCAGTGCAGAAATAATATCAGAGTAATTACTGTCTCGGAAAGAGATGTCCAGGAAGACACTCCCAAACTGCTGAATAAGCTGTTCAGAATTTCTCTTCCAGCATTTGCAGACCTTTCTGTGAAATCCAATTTATCACACAGAGTTGGTAGGCCACAGGTGTTTTTCCCAGAAGACATTGCTCCCACAGTTACAGGAAGAAGTGCATGTCATCCCTGGACCATTCGGAGGGACAAATGGACAAATTAGCATCAGTCTGATTCTCTCTTTTGATGCAATTCTCATGTTCTTAAGTTTGTCTGCTTTTCTGTGTTCTTCTCTCTTACTGGGATTTTTACCAGCGCTTTATGATGGGTTGTACCCCTTTTCTTTCTGGAAGTGTGGCCTCATATCTATGGGAGTTATCTCCTTTTTGTCAGGTTCTTGCATGTGCCTCCTTTTTTTCTTGTATTTTGCATGTTTTGCCTCTGTTTTTTTCTTGTCCTTGTCTTCCTGCTTGTATATGTAGAATAAGGAAAATGCACATTTTTAGGTTCTTTTATTTTCATATCATTATTATGTCCTCTTCTTTAGTCATTTTTCTGCATAATGTTTTTGTTTATGGGACAGAGAGGTACGGAATGCTAGTTGGTGTTTTCTCTCATCACATTTTTCTTTATTGATACCTCTTTGTCTCCTTTTCCTTCTTGTTTGTATAATGTAAAAAGGCTGAACTCACCAGTTAAGCAAAGTATGTTAAAAGAGAAATACTTAGAAATAAGGTTTTGGTTTACTTTATGTAAGAGACTGACTTCAAAAAGGACATGAAGTTTCCTATCATAGACAAACACATTGTCTCTTCCTTAATTTAAATGATGGGGTAGGTATTTTATTTGCCAGATACTTTCCTTTTGTTATTGGTAAGATTCTCAGAGATCCAAATGGATACTACATTTTTGTTAAAGGCAAAGTAGCTGGGTGTCCCATCACTCTGGCCTCTATTTATTCTCCTAATCAAATGTATTTGATTTCCCAGTATTTCTCTGACCTTTTGTCCTTCACTGAGGGCAAGATTTTTATATGTGGAGATTTTAATTTGATTCTTTCTCCTCTGTTGGATAAGACAGGTCCAGTCTCTAAGGACTTGAGATATAATATCTTCCGTTTTGAACAGCTTTTGCAGGAATTTGGAAAAATGTCCCATTTCCTTTAAAACTCCTGATCTCAGAATAAAACTGATCAACAGGCCCCAAATAAATGTCTCCATGGACCTACTATTAAAGTGGCAGATTGACTGACCAAGAAAATCTCATATAAAACTCAAATTTCCTCTTTTATGTGGTTTTATTGCAAAAAGTACAGCTCTAACAATAATATCTAAGCATTCAGTTTGCTCCTTCACTACCTACACAGGCAGCTCGTTATATACTTTACATTTTTCATTACATAGATGCACAGCCAATCAATACATTATTATTTGATTACCCATTTCCTTTCATCATATTCTCATGACATCATCAGTTCATAGAACCAATCATGGATGGGGTTTATTCCTTCATTCAAAGATATACTGATTACTAATTAGTATAATGTAAGCTATAATACACCCTTTTTCTCCATCTTAGATCTTACCCTCCATTTTAGATCCAAGGACAAGCTATCCTTTAGTCCTCCATCTTAGATGGAGCATCATGTGATTTGTTTCACTCTTTCAATTGGAAAACATATTTATCTCCTACAAAAAAAGAGAACAATTGGAGTTTCATTTATTTATGTATTTATTTATTTATTTATTTATTTAATTAACGATTTTATATACCGACATTCATCAGTGATATCACATCGGTTCACAGCGTAACATAAACTAGTGCCTGGGATGGCACTTTACATCGAACAAGTTTAACATAAAAACATAAATAACATATTAACAAGAGAGTAATTAAAAGGAAGGAGAAATATAAAGAAGAACATAATATAAAATAACATATTAACAAGAGAGTAAATAAAAGGGGGGGAGATGTCAAGGATAATTAAGAATTAAGTTAATTATTAAATTATTGTAAGCAAGTGTTGCAAATATTTACAAAATGTACAATGATAGGGAATAACATAAAATATATCATTTGTGTAGAAAAAGGGGTGAGAGGGAAGGGAAGGAGGGAGGGGGGAAAAGGGATAGGAAGGGGGGTAAGGGTCTAATACTCCAGGTGCGAGCTTAAATAATTCTTGTTTTCAGACAGTTATGACTTAATCATTCATTTCTTAACCAGATCATAAGATTTTATACATATGCAAAAACAAATTGCCTAGCTCTGCTTTTTTGTTCCATAGCCTTACTCTTTGCAGAACTGGCCTAGTAATGAAGACCCTAAGACACCAAGAGGGTCTTTTCTATTTTAATTCCACACTATTATCTGATGTTGGGCTGGTCTATATCCAGATAAGATAGACTTTTTCTTTTTATTTACCTTCTCATAATTTTTGCTCTAGAATTGATTTCATTTTCATAGATAAGGTTAAAAACTGGGTACGGTGAATACAGTAGAAATTGGTCTTTTTCAACAGAAGATTTGGGAGTAACCTACATGGTAGACTGGATGGAGCTTATGCAGCTTGTTGGGCAGACCATTTGGTCTTTATCTGCCATCATTACTATGTTTCTATGAATGGTCTGATCATGCTCATCTTGTATTCAATATAATTTTGATATCCAGGTTCAGATCTCTTTGGCTTGGAAATTGAATACTTGCCTGTTAAAGGATGAACACATTTGTTCTGCTACTGAAGTGTCTATTGAAGAATATTTTGCAAATAATGATAGTGGGGAAGTTTCCGGAATGTACTTTAGAAGGCTGTCAAGGCCACCTTGAGAGGGAAATTGCAGCCAGAAATTATAGTGCTAGGGCTCTTGAGGAGGAACCAAGAGGTGATCTACATAAAGCTGAAAAGATAATTGTTTTCTCATCTACAGGAAGTGGTGCTTCGTAAGAGAGCTTTTCTTAAATCCATTATTATACAACAGGAGAGAAAAAGTATTTATAACTTAAACAGTTATTTTATGACAAAGGGACCAAAGCGGACAAGTTGTTGGCCCGTAAACTGAGGACTCTTATGGCTTCTCTTTTGGTCTCTGCTATTAAGACCCTTTTTGATAGATCTACCTATGATGTCAGGAAAATTTGTGATGCCTTTAGATTGTGTTATTCTTTGTTGTATATCTCCGAACTTGATGCTACTGAGGTCAAGATTAGTACTGTCTACAATCCCAAGTACTGCTGGTTATGACCGTCAGCCATGGGCGGCCGCAGCCGACCCAACTCACATCATTTCATGCCCTGCTCTCCACCCCGGGTGAACTCACAGCTGTGGCTAACCACTACCATCGTGTACCTCCTGGCTCCCAAGACTCCACATGGCGGCTGGGATGCCACCGACCTACACGCTGACTCCAGGCCTTCCTAGGTGCACGCGCGTGCCACTGGGCCTCCCTTTAAAGGCCTAATGGTGCGAACTTCAGGGGCGTACCTGTCTGATGACATCACAAGCCTGAGATATTTAAGCACCTCCTTTGGCCTACGCTAACTGACTTGGCAATGAGTTCCCTGAGTTCCGCTGGTGCTTGTTCCTGTTCTCCGGACCTGCCGTTCCTTCCTTGGATCTCTGCTCTATGTCTTGGACTCAGGCTCTGGGTACCCACTCCTCGGGAGCCTGCACTGCGCTTCCATTTCGGGACTTTGTCTTGTGCTGCCACGCTCCTCGGGGTAGCCTCAGCGCTACTCCGCCAGAAATCCTATCTCTATGCTTCCCTGCTCCTCAGGGTAGCCTTGGCATTGCCACACCGGAGTTCCGGTCTCCACGCTTCTCCCTCCTCGAAGTATCCTCAGCGTTACTACACCGGACATTCAGTCTCTACGCTTCCCCACTACTCGGGATAGCTTCAGTGTTACTACACCAGAGATCCTGTCTCCACACTTCCCCGCTCCTCAGGCCTGCTCTGTGCATCTCCGTCTTGGAGATCCTTTCTCTGGTTCATTCTATCTCCTGACCTACACTGCACTGCAATACCTTGGAACTATTTCTCTCAGACCTGCTCCTTGGGGCACCCTGCAGTATTGCTACAGTGCAGGTGTCTGCGATCACGGGGCTGTGATGCAGACAGCTTGGCTACACCTCCTTTCTCCTGGGCTACAGCCATGGTCCAGTTGCCTGTGTTTCCATTTCACCTCGCCTCCTGACAGTGGGGCCCTGTGGGGTTCAACCCCTCAGGGAGAGTCTACTCCCACCTTGGGCCAAGGGTCCAGGCAGGGTAGCAAGTCCCTTCAACCTCCCACCCTTTGACAGGATGATCCTGTCACCTCTAGTGGTGGTGCCTAAGAAGGAACAGGGTAAATTCAGACTGATACACAATCTCTCCTACCCAGCGGGCCAGGCTGTGAATGACTTCATCCCACAGGAGGCCTGGGCAGTCCAATATGCTTCCTCAGGGATTACAGGGAAGGGGCTCTAATGACGAAGGTCAACATAGAGTCCACTTTCTGGCTCTTCCCAATGCATCCGGACGTCTTCCCTTTACTAGGGTTTTGCTTTGAAGACACTTTCAACTTTGATAAATACCTGCCCATGGAGTGCTTGGTTTCATGTGTGCACTTTGAAACTTCCTACACTGGGAGTTGTCCCGGCGCACGGACTTGACAGGAATCATCCACTACTTGGAAGTTTCTGTTCATTGGACCTCGGGGCTTAGAGATGTGTTGGAATCTATTCGATGACTTTCAAAGGATGACCAAAGATTTTTTAATTCTACTGGCAGTGGACAAGCTGGAACTACCAACTGAAGTGCTACTTTTCTCGGTGTCAAGCTCAACACTATTCAAATAATGTCCAGGCTCCCAGCCGACAAAATGCAAAAGTTGTTTGAATTAATCTGAGGCACTTGTCTGGCCTACAAGTTGACCTTGGTAACCATGCAATCCCTAATAGGGAGTGTCGCCTTCACCTGCAAGGTCAGGCAGGCATTCTTGTGTTGATTGATTAACACTGCCTTGATAGTATTGAAGAAATACCATCACTTGCAAGATACCTGCACCTTGCATGAGGATTTAGCAGTATGAGAGGATTTTCTGATCCAATTCAATGGCATGAAACCTACAATTTCCACCTGCAGCTTCTCTCTAACAACATCAGTGAACCTGGATGTGAGTGTGCATTTGCATGTCAGACAGGGTTCAGAAGACCCTCATATAGGATTCTGAAGCCCTCCTTGAAACCTTGGTGTACAGTAAAGGTTGCATGTCTATTGGGATAGAGGCTAAGATCCAACGCCAATTTCTCCCACCTGACTGGGTTTGGGATTCGCATATAAGGGCTACTTACCCTTGCCGCTTGGGGCTTTCTTGGTACACTTGGTGGCAGGGTGACTAGCAGTGCAGGTGGAAGAGATGTGCTTGTACTTGCACTCCTGTGCCATGCAACCCCCTTTGTTGTACCACCAACAGGTTTCTGCCATGAAGAACAGAGGTGAAGAGACTGGCCCATGGTCCAAAAACAGGCAGTGATATGAACCCTGTCCTCCTTGGTTTGTAGCCTACCACCTTAACCGCTGGGCTACTCCCTGCTTCCTCTCTGCTGCTGTCTCTCACTTTTTTTTTTTTTTTTTTTTGCCAATTAACTCAATTGCAGGGCAGCAGTAGCAGATTTCCAAGTTTTCTAAGGTAGTTAAAGCTATGTAACAGTTTAACTTAATAGGAGCTTGCCGGGCCCAACCTTTAAGATGTAGATATTGAAATATTGAGACATTGGAAAGGTGGTATTTATCAGGAAAAGCTTGAATATCTAAAAAGGAGTTATCATCAAAAAGTTGTCCCATCCTTTCAATACAACCATTGTTTCATAATGATTGATTGACTTTGAGAAGTGAGATGGGAAATCCAGGTTATTCCAGAGGAAAGGAAGAGAGTTTCCTAGAAGCTATGATAGCACACCAAACATCCTATACTTCGGACTCCAGTGCACCATATGAAAAAGTTTCCCTGATTTACGAGAGGCCCAAAGAGCTAATCTTATCTCCATCAGAATCCAGTGTTTATCCAGAAATTCATTCATCCAAAAATAATACAAACCAGTAGTACACCAGAAAGTTGGGAAGTTTAAGGCCTTCAGTCAACACTGTAAACCCTCTGACTTAATATCCTAGCAATATTAAGGCGGAGGAACCAAAAATGTAAAAAAAAAAAAAATGTTTAAATAAAAAATAACAAAAATGTGCCGGCTAGTCCAGTTAGAAGAAGAGACACTCAATTTTACTGGCATATGTTTTCCTAACCGATCACTGTCAGTGGATTTGGAAAACTGACGCTCATAAAATAGAGCATCAGTTCCCTGAACCCACTCAGAAAGCCACCTCTTCTGGGCTAAAGGGGTGCTAGGGGCATGAAATCATCCCTAGTGCCTCCTTTTGGCATGACCCCTCATTTACATATAGGATATAGGAGAGGTGGCTGGGCGCGCATCGGGAGAGTGGGCACTCAACAGGAAGCACCCGTTCTTCCACGATGTTTACTCAATTGGCCTGATAGCTGTTCATGCTCAACCTTTTCATGAGGACCTAAATTCATTTCATTGGTTTCAAAATTAAAAAGAACACATTTGTTTTTATATTCTATTCATGTTTTCATTTGCTATTAAAGCCAATGGGGAAGAATTTCAGTCTCTCTTGGACTCCAGAATTGGTGTTTTCTTGCCAATCCTCATGAAATTTGTGGCAAGAAATCATCAGAAGGGGAAATGAACTCCAAGGGACATAGACAGTGGCAAAGTGGCACCAAACGTGTGGCATGAATAGGCTAAGGTTTTGTAAATGGGCAATGGGGTATCTGCATTGGAAGGTGTTTCCAAGATATTGTCAGAGGAGTAAAGAAGAAAGATAGTCTGGGAAGAACACCTCATCACAATAAAAGAGGACCCCCAGTAACAGTGGCATTAACCTTTGATAGCAGCACCAGAGGCAAAGTGACAGCAAAAATGGCATCAGTATCCTAAGGTACCAAGAAAGGGAAGCAAAGCAGAAAAGATGTCATGAAAAACTCCAAGGCATTGATAAAGGGGCCAAGCAGCACAAAGAGTGGCATCAAGATACAAAACCAACATTAGAGATGCAAAGCAGCCTGCCAGAGTAGCAGGGACACCTCACATTGTAAGGAATGGGGAACAGCAGCAAGACAAAGTGGCAGAATGAACTCAAGGTATAAAGTCTGGGCATAGCAGCAAGGCTGAGTGGCACAAAGACCCCCAAGTTGTAGCATGAGGGGTACAGCAGAAAGGCAGAGTAGCATGGGAGCTGCCAGTAATTCTTTTGAAGCACACATGCCAATTGTCAGATTCAGAACAAGAAAATGAACTGTGATGAGTATCATTTTCTTGAAATAAGCTTTTATTATATTGCCAGCTTGAATTCATCTTACAGATGAGTGGAATATTGATTTTCTTGTGAAATGGGCTTTCTGAAGGAAACTTATCACATTCTGAACATGCAAATGGTTTTTACCCAGTGAGGCTTTTCTAGCATTCCTGAAGTTTACTTTATTAAGAAGGCTTTTATTACATGTCCTGATTTAACTTGATCTATCTGCTGGGTGGAATTGTGATTTTCTTGTGAAATGGATTGTCAGAATAAAACTGTTATTACATTCAGAACTTGCAAATTGTTTTCCTCCTCTGTTTCCTAATCTGCTTGTATTTCTTCCTTCAGTCTGAGGGCTTTTGTGGACAATTCACTCCAGTATAATCAACAAATAAACAGAGTGGGAGAACCAGTCTAGGATTGTGGCTGAATAGAAGAAAAAGAAGAACTTTAGAGCAGATACTGTGGTATTTGTAACCTATATCTTTTGTCTTTTTTCACATTTTTATTGTACCCCAGTGCAACCAGGAAAGAAATTAAGTGGGAGAACCAGGCTGGGATCATAGTAGAGGAGTTAAAACAAAACAAAGAACCATACAATAGGTGGAGGGGAAGGAGAATTAAAAAATATTTTTTTTTCTCTCCTGGGAAAATTAAACAACTCAGTACAACCAAGAAACAAATAGCAGCAAACACAGACACACAAAAACGCACAAGCTCATACATAATAGCCATAACATACAGGCAGAGAGGTAACAGTTAGGCCCCTATGGTGATATATGGCGCCCCCTTCAGCATCTGATCCCTCCATTCAAACAGCCCCTTATCTAAACATATCCCTCTCCAGTGTCAGCAGCATCATTTTCCTTTGGGTTCCAAACCAAAGATGGATTACTAGTGAGAAGAGCTGGCAGGCTGAGGAAAGGGGAAACATTTTATTTTAGGTAGATTCAGTAATGTGTGAAGGGAGGATCCATGGCAGTCTCTACCAGCCCATGAACACTCAGCCTTCCCCTTCCCTTATGGCAGGTCCTAAGGCTGATGTCAATCTGCAAGTGGCAGCAGTATTTGTATTTATAATCAGTTCAGGTCCAATGAGCTATTGCAAGCTCATAGGTTCTGCAGTGATCCCATTCTCTCCTCATGCAGGGCTTCCTGTTACCATTAAAAGTCATTCAAGGGCAGTGCCTTTGCAGGGTCTATGAATGTGTTCTGGCTGATTTCTAGGGATGAGAACATAAAAACATAAGAACATAAGAAATTGCAACCTCCCACCCTCCTGACCTCCCAGACTTGCACAGCTCCCCCCCCCCCCCCCAAGACTTACCGAAAGTCCCTGGTGGGCCAGCGGCGCCCCGGGAAGGATCTCCCCTTCTCTGGCCATCGGCTGCCACTAGTGAAAATGGCGCCGATGGCCATCCATTGGCATGTGTGCTTTTAAGATGGCACCGGCCATCCATTGCTCCTACCATATAACAGAGGCCAACCAATGGCAACGATAGCCCCTGTCACATGGTAGGGGCAAAGGGCCATCGACCTCATTTTGATTACTGACAGCCAACAGCCCGAGAGCAGGAGATTTCTCCCGAGACCCCCTTTGGACCACAAGGGACTTTTGACAGGTTTTGAGGGGGTCAGGAGGGTGGGGGGGATGGGCGGTGTAATTAAATAAATTTGAAGGGTTGGGGGTGGGTTTCAGCTTTCGTTTCCGGGAAGCTGAAATAAAATCGACCTGAACCGTGGGAAAACGAAATTTCCCAAGACGAGCCAATAACAAGGCCAAAATGAAAGGTTCAGCTGAATCTACTGATTTCTACTACTAATGCTACTGGTACCCATAGATTGCTGCCCATTGAAGAACTTGCAAACTCCAATGAATGTTTTGTCACTCCATTTTGGGTCCTGACCCACAGTTTATGTAACATTGAACTAAGAGGTAAATTGTGATTCCAATCTCTGAAGTGTGTCCATTATAGCAAGGTCATTCAGGGGAGCAAAGTATATCTAATTCCAGAAGTTACACATAGGCAGTTGTAAGGGTAGAGGAGAGCAGATAACAGATAATAGTACAGACTTGCATAGTTAATTTCATGCATGGAGGTATGTGAGTGAGAGATTGATTGAAATATGCTGCCCTGAAAGGGGATTTACTCGAGGTGGAAAAGAACTAATGCATGCATATAATAAAAGAGATACACACATAAATGAAAATATAAAGTAACTTTTATAAAAATAATTATAACTTTTAAAACTATACGCTGATTAATCCACCGCAGGCTCATTACCAATTGAAAAGGTTTTTATCGCAAATACCGTTTGGGAGAGGAAGAGGGAGAGAGAGAGAGAGAGAGAGAGAGACTTTGGAAGGTGGGGTAGGTTTGGGTGGACAGTTTTACATACAAAGTCAGAGGTACGAACAGCAAAGTTGACATCACTGTAGATTTTCTGTCAATTGTAGCGTTGAAAGGTAAAAGAGGAGTTGATTTGTGCAAAGTACTCTCTATCTATTGACTGTGGTATAAATAGTAAAGTTACATATTGGTGTCTACAATGTTCTCTCTCCCTCTCTCTCACAATCTCAATGCTCATTATGATTTAACATTAAGGCCCTAAGGCAAAAAGATAAACTACCCTGTTAGTTTCAAATTATTTTACTAGATTTTATTTAGAATAGAGTATGAGGGGAGCCTTCGGGGAGGTGACGCCGAGGTTGGTCGGCGATCCGGAGAGAGTTGGCGCGAGAGGACGAATCGGAGGGAGGTTGCCTGGTGCCCGAGTCAACTGAACCCGCCTTCCAGTGACGACATCCGCCTGGGCCCTTACTTCTAGCGAGGGCTGCGGTGCACAGCCACCGGCGCGCAGCCGAAGCCGCGCGCCAAAGGGGCGCGCCCCTGGTAGCGTTTTTCTTGGATTGCTGGAAGTTATACTTCGAGGAATATAAGAAATTTGATGGGAAGGAAGAGGAAGGCCAGAATGGCAATCTCTACACCGGTAAGAAAGGAAATATCAGGACCTATAGACCAGCACTTCCTGCGATTGGTGAGTCAGCCCACTAAAGAGGCGATTTCAGACACTTCTATCTCTTTTTCATCTGGGGCCTCCCTTAGTCCAGCCGATAACCAGACTCCCATTAAAGCTGCTGATTAAATTGGGGCAACAGGCATTACTGCCCCAAATACGCAAGCAATGACAGCTGCAGCGGCATCAGCAGTGCTACCTGTTAGCCAGGAAAAACACTTTGAGTTTAATGTGGGACAATCAATATTTGAAACAGATGGGGAGGAAAGTGTTGATCCTGAGAAAATAACTTTGGTAGATGTGTGGAAAGTTGTAACAAAATTGGAAAAGATGGTATCATCCTCCATGTGTCAGTCCTTTAAATTTTCTAATGAAACAGGGAAGACTCTGGAGGATCATGGCGAAAGGATAAAACAACTTGAAGTACAATGTGGATCGACCTCAAAGCAGTTATTAACTCTACAAACTACTGGATCTGCCTTCATGAAGGACTCTTTAATGTTATATAGAAAAATGGAGGGCTATGAAAATGCCTTAAGAAGGAAAAATTTGAGATTTTTAAATTTTCCCTTTACTAGGCTGTTATCAGCCCAAGAGTTATTTGGTAAATATTTGAAAGAAGTATTGGGTATAACCAAGGATGTAATAATATCTAAGATGTACTATATTCCATTAAAAAAAAGAGAAGCAGTGCTACCCGAAGGGGAAATAGAAGTGCTAACTACAGAGAGTCCCAATTTAACGGCCTTTCTTGAGGCATCCATGGACGATATTCAGTCCAGATCCACTTTAATAGTGGAATTTTGTTTAGAACAAGATAAAAATATAGTACTCCAGAAATATTTCAGAAATAAAGAAATCAGCTTTTGTGGCCAGAAAATCCAGATATTCCCTGATGTATCGAAAGATACTCAGGCAAGACGGAAGCAGTTCCTTTTATTAAGACAAAAGGTATTGGCCCTAGGGGCATCCTTTTATCTTAAATTTCCCTGTAAGTGCTTAGTCACGTACCGTAATAACAAATTTGTTTTTCAGGAACCAAACCATCTTGAGAGTTTTCTTATAGATAAAGGTCAAGACAATGTTACAACTTTAGAGATTGGGAATGATTGATTGGGTAAAAGATAACTCTCTTCCTCTCTTTAATACTCATGGAGTTGAGTTAATTTTCCTTTAATTTTTTTCTTTAGATTGCTCCCCATAAAGTGGGCTAATTATGTTTGGTTTATAAATGAATGTAAAAGTGAAATATATTTGCCTGTGTTAAGTTGTATAAACTATTCTTTTTCTTTTTTTCATGTGCATTTGTTAAAATGGCAAGAAATTTAATAAAATATAAATTAAAAAAAAAAAAAAAAAAAAAAAAGAATAGAGTATGAATTTTATTTCATTTTAAAATTTGGACATTTTGTCCATAAGGCAAGTTGATCGCCAGTCCCACTGAAATGCTGGAAACTATCACAGATTTCCCAAGCATCAGCAACTGTTTCATCAATCATATGGATTGCAGAGAAGTTTACCCAAAGTATTCAATAATCAAATGAGATTAAAATAAAAATGTATGCTATATTCTGTCCAGAATTAAATGGGAATTTTGAAAACCCATTTTTTTAAATTTGCTGGAAGTGAACTGAAACAGAGATATAGGGTGAGGTTAGTGGTTTTCAATTATAAACTACAATCTTAATTTCTCATGCTAATACATTCTTCCCTTACACTCATGTCATATGCTTCTGTTTCCTATGGAGCACTGATTTTGCTTATATTAATACAATTGTAGTAATTTGTGTGAGTTTATTTTTTTTTCTGTTTCAGCTTCACCTCCCCATCCATGGGAAAACCATTTTTGTGTGATGTTTTACTCATGCCCATGCTGAACAACACAACTGAGGATAGAGTGATTTATGTGCATCTCCCAAAGGTGTGATGGTGGAGGGATACAAAAGAACATAAGAATATAAGAAATTACCATGCTGGGTCAGACCAAGGGTCCATCAAGCCCAGCATCCTGTTTTCAACAGAGGCCAAACCAGGCCACAAGAACCTGGCAAGTTCCCAAACACTAAGAAATCCCATGCTACTGATGTAATTAATAGCATTGGCTGTTCCCTAAGTAAACTTGATTAAGAGCCGTTAATGGACTTCTGCTCCAAGAACTTATCCAAACCTTTTTTGAACCCAGCTACACTAACTGCACTAACCACATCCTCTGGCAACAAATTCCAGAGCTTTATTGTGCATTGAATGAAAAAGAATTTCTCAGATTAATCTTAAATGTGCTACTTGCTAACTTCATGGAATGCCCCCTAGTCCTTCTATTATTTGAAAGTGTAAATAACCGATTCATATCTACTCTTTCAAGATCTCTCATGATCTTAAAGACCTCTATCATATCCCCCCTCAGCCGTCTCTTCTCCAAGCTGAACAGCACTAACCTCTTCAGCCTTTCCTCATAGGGGAGCTATTCTCTCCCCTTTATCATTTTGTTTGCCCTTCTCTGTACCTTCTCCATCGCAACTATATCTTTTTTGAGATGTGGTGACCAGAATTATACACAGTATTCAAGGTGCAGTCTCACCATGGAGCGATATAGAGGCATTATGACATTTTCAGTTTTATTAACCACTCCCTTCCTAATAATTCCTAACATTCTGTTTGCTTTTTTGACTGCTGCAGCACACTGAGCCGATGATTTTAAAGTATTATCCACTATGATGCCTAGATCTTTTTCCTGGGTGTTAGCTCCTAATATGGAATTCCAGCAAGGGTTACTTTTCCCTACATGCAACACCTTGCATATAGGGATACATTAGTTTATAATCTCTTTCTTTTTCCCTTTGTTTTACAGCTTCCCTGTGACATCACTGATTGTTTGCTGTGCTAACAGAAAAAAAACCATGATGGTCTGGCACCTGCAGTTTTACTTTGCCCATATAATATAATGAAAACAAAGCTAGAGAAAATTCGTAGAAGAGGTCTGTAGAAGACTTTATATGAAAATAAGACTTCACATCTGCATTCATATAGGGCAAAAAATAATAGAACTATCTACATGCCTTAAAATGGAAATTTACTGTCCCTGGCAGGAAGAAGCCAAAGGAAATCCCGGGGAGACACCTGATGTCATTTCCATATGGCATCATTTAGGGAGGGTGCTGGGGGTTCAGGCTTGGAGCTGGTCTTCAACTTTGCTGTGGTAGAATCCACTGAGGGTAAATATTGGACTTGACCAATAGTCACTCAGTGAGAACCATAAAGGAAGGAAGTTTGAAGAAAATGTCCAAAAGGATATGAAACTGTTAAAGGAAAATGGATTAGGATAGTGTAAAACATTGGAATTCCTCAGCAAGAGTAAGAGTTGTCAAGTATCATAAGGGAACTTGCAATGAACTTTGAAGAAAGACCAGAGTAGAGGCAGATCCTCCCAAGCATACAAAGAGGGGCTTGGAGCAGTAGCAGCATTAGCATTGAAAACTACAAACAGTAGGTGCAGAGCAATGCAACAAGAAAAATGGCATCAATGGGCTGAGGCAGGAAGAAGAATGCCATCAAAAGCCAAAGGAACCAAAAGGGGCGCAAACAGGCGTGGCATAAACATTTCAAACATAGAAACATGACCACAGAAAAAGACTGTATGGCCCATCCAATCTGCCCATCGTCCAATTTATTTGGTATTATAATTGTCATCACTTCTTTAGAGATCCCCTGTATTTATCTCATGATTTCTTGAATTCAGATACTGTTTTTGTCTCCACCACTTCCACTAGGAGGCTATTCCATGCATCCACCACCTTTTCTGTAAAGAAATATTTCCTGATTCTAGCACCTTTCAACCCCATCTCATAACCCCTCATTCTAGAGCCTCCATTCCATTGAAAAAATATCACTTCCTGTGCATGGAAACCTTTGAGATATTTGAAGGTTTCTATCATATGTCCCCTATCTCTCCTTTCCTCTAGGGTATAAATGTTTAGATTAAGTCTATCCCTATATGCTTTAGAATGAACACCACTGACCATTTTAGTAGTTACCCTCTGGTCCGACTCCATCTTGTTTTTATCCTTTTGAAGGTGCAGTCTCCAGAATTGTACACAGTATTCCAAGTGAGATCTCACAAGGGACCTATACAGGGGCAAATCATCTCCCATTTTCTGCTGACCATTCATCTCGCGATGCAGCCAAGCATCTTTATGGCTTTTACCATTGTTTTATCAACCTGTTTGGCCACCTTAAGATCATCAGATACAATTACCCCCAGATCCCGCTCTTCCTTTGTGCTTAGAAACATTTCACCTCCAATACTGCATCTTCCTTTCCAATACTGCATCGCTCTGCATTTTTTTAGCATGAAATCTTAGCTGTCAGACCATAGATCATTCATTGAGCTTCACTATATCCCTTCTTATGTTTTCCACTCCTTCCTGGTTGTCTATCCTGTTACAGATTTGGTAAAATCATCAAAAATTAAACCTTTCCCTACAACCTTTCTTTGATATTGCTCACAAAAATGTTGAAAAGAACTGGTCCAAAGGCCGATCCCTGAGGCACACCACTAGTAACAACCCCCTCCTCAGAGAAAACTTCATTCACCACTATCCTTTGTCACCTCCCACTCAGCCAGTTTCTAACCCAGTCAGTCACTCTAGGATCCATACCAAGGGTACACAATTTATTTATGTCTTCGTGTGGAATCATGTCAAAGGCTTTGCTGAAATCCAAGTACACTACATCTAGTGTTCTCCCTAGATCCAATTATATGTTCACCTAATCAAAGAAATTGATCAGATTCATCTGACAAGATTTACCTCTGGTAAAAAGAATGCTGCCTCAGACCTTGCAAGCCATGGGATTCCTCTGTTTTACCAGTGATTCCATTAGTTTGCTCACCAGAAAGTTCAGACTAACTGGCCTGTATTTCCCAGCATTTTCATTACTTCCATCGGCGCCACCTTGTGCTCCTGCCATGTGACAGGGGCTGACCAATGGCACCAGTAGCCCCTGTGCCATAGTAAGGGCAAAGGCTATCGGCGCCATTTTGATTACTGGCAGCCGACAGCCTGAGTGCAGGAGATCGCTCCCAGACCCCCGCTGGACTTTTAGCAAGTCTTGTGGGGGTCAGGAGGGTCCCCCAAGACTTGCCAAAAGTCCCTGCTGGTCCAGCGGGGGTCCGGGAGCGATCTCCTGCACTCGGGCTGTCTGCTGCCAGTAATCAAAATGGCGCCGATAGCCTTTGCCCTTACTATGTCACAGGGGCTACTGGTGCCATTGGTCAGCCCCTGTCACATGGTAGGAGCACAAGATGGCACCGGCCAAATTTCAAAGCTTAATTTTGCGTTCAGTGAAAAATAATTTTCTTTCATTAGTTTTAAATGTACTATTTGATAACTTCAATGGAGTGCCCCCTATTCCTTCTATTATCTGAAAGAGTAAATAATTGATTCACATTTAACGTTCTCATCATATTCCTTTCCAGATCATTTATAAATATATTGAAAAGCACTGGTCCAAGTACAGAGCCCTGAGGCACACCACCCTTTACCCTTTTCTACTAAAAAAATTGACCATTTAATCATACTCTCTGTTTCCTGTCTTTCAAACAGTTTTAATCCAATTAAGAACACTTCCTCCTATCCCATGACTTTTTAGTTTCCTTAGAAGCCTCTCATAACGGGCTTTTTCAAACACCTTCTGAAAATCCAAATACACTACATCTACTGGCTCACCTTTATCCACATGTTTATTTATCCCTTCCAAAAAATGAAGTAGATTTGTGAGGCAAGACGGGTAAATCCATATTGACTGTGTTCCATTAAAGCATGTCTTTCTATATGCTCTGTGATTTTGATCTTTAGAATAGTTTCCACTATTTTTCCCAGCACTGAAGTCAGGCTCACTGGTCTTTAGTTTCCTGGATCACCCCTGGAGCCCATTTTAAATATTTGGGTTACATTAGCCACTCTTCAGTCTTCAAATTGTTATGTACGTCGGTCGCAGACGGCTGCGACTGCTCTGCCTTACCTCTTTTTCTCCCCTTTCTCTGTCTTTGGGCAAGATGGCTGTCTCCGGTGCCGAGTGCCGAGGGCCTCAGCATTTCCAGACCAGCATGGGCATCCCCATCCACCATGCTCACTCCCGTGGCCTCCTAGGTCGTGAGTGTGCCCATCTCCATTCTCCAACGCTCAAATACACGTCATGGCAGGAACCTCAGGGGCGGCCACACCGCATGATGTCAGTACCTCCGGGTATATTTAGCCTCCGCTTCTGCTACCAATTTGAGTTAGCAAAGACTGCGCTTAGCTACTCTGCCTGCTCTAAGCTGTATGCTTAGACACCACTTTAACGCTAAGGGCCTTGCTCCAGCAGAAGCTCTAGACACCCGCTCCTCGGGGGTCTCTCACTTTCAACTTCCCTTCAGGGTCCTCACTAACCAAGACAACCGCTTCTCAGGGGTCTTTTCTCTCTATTCATTTCCAGGATATTAGACCATTGGGTACTCATTCATTGAGG
The DNA here is from genome assembly GCF_901001135.1 of Rhinatrema bivittatum. Taxonomy (NCBI): domain Eukaryota; kingdom Metazoa; phylum Chordata; class Amphibia; order Gymnophiona; family Rhinatrematidae; genus Rhinatrema; species Rhinatrema bivittatum. The sequence goes on along the minus strand of NC_042616.1, from coordinate 360,950,990 downwards.
GCCTATCTACTTCATATCCTGCACCAAGGACCTTTGGTCCCACCATTCTACCATCAGAAGACGCCTTCACTCTGTGAGTACCTCTTCGATCTGGTGCTCCAACTCCACCCACCAGCCGTGGCTCCTGCCTATCATGAACATCTGGGTGAGACTATACTTCTGAGCCTGTTGAGCATATTGGCACTTTGTGGATCAGTGACTTACCTTCCTGCTTCACCATCTATTTACAGCAGTACAATAAAAACTCTATCCATTCTGTGTCTGCTATCTGTGTCAGCCTATCGCAGTGGTTCCCCATGGGGCTTCTCCCCGTGGGCGGAGTCATCTCCATTGTGACCAAGAGTCCACAATGCCTCAAACACAACACAGGGACAATGGATAATTTTAATGATAGGTTACAAATTTTAACTAGCTCCTGTTTTGAATATTGATTGAGGTTCAAGGGTTAAAAACTGGTGTAGCAGGTTTGTAAAACATTGTATTGCCATTGCAAAACCAATAGTGAGCAAATACCCTGAAGAATTTGGAAAGGACCTCAAACACAGCTGGAGTAGAGGCAGAACCATCCAAAGGTCCCTAGAGAGGTAGGTACAGAGCAATGCAGCAAGAATAGTGGTACTGTTTTGCAGGCAGAATTAGAATGCTTGGTAGTAGCATACACTGTCTATTGGCTGGCTATGCTTATGTAGTATACTACAGCATAATATTACACTCAGTAACTTTCACAGTGTGTGCAAAAATTTCTATCAAACACTATATGTGTGCTGACTCATTTTCCACACACACACACACAAACTCTGAGGCAGAGAACAAACATGCTCAAGCTGCTTTTCTCTGCAGTCTGTTTCTGGAGCTAACAGTAGCTGCAGATTAGAGTATTAGAGTGCAGAGTAGAGACTGAGACTGAGAGATAGGGTGGCAGAAAAATCCCCAAAGTGTTACATTGGGGGTATGGCAGCAAGGCAGATCATGAAGTATCTCAAACAAGATGGAGGCATCAAAAACCCCAAGATGTAGTGTGTGTGTGGTATGGCAAACAGCAAAAAGCCATAAATAGCACCAAGGTGTAGTGTGCATGATGTCACAAAAGTATGGAAGCATCAAAACCCCCAAAGTGTAGAGTGTGTGGTATGGCAGCAAGGCAGATTATGAGCAGTTCTCCCAATGTATAGGATCAGGGGTATGGTAGAAAGTAGAAATCCTGGGAAACCCAGCATAGGTAGATTAAACAATGAGGGCTCAAAATCTCCCATGCTATTGAGACTACATGCTCACTAAGCATGCTGGTTGATGGGCAGGAAAGATAATGCTGTACCACTTTGGCCAGATTTGGCCAGCTCATGGACTTGTGTGCCTGATATGCTAATGGATCTGTGGCCATGTCTTCGATAGGTTCTGACAAATAGCATGTCACAGAAGTTTCTACTGTTTGTGTGAGGTGAGGGTTTCTGCTGCCAGCTTCTTTAGTTGTAACCTGCGTCAGGAGAGACAGTTTTGTGTTAGCAACATGGCTGTAGCATATTGAGATGGGGGAACAAGTGATAGCTGATAAAATGCTGCTCATGCGCACACTACTCTCTGCTTTGGCCATTCTTTCCTGTGTCACATGCCTACTGCACCTCTACCTCTAAGAATCCTGTTCATGCACCCTAACCACCAATATCTCCTTCATGTAAGATGCTGGGTTAGAGGTCGAGATTCCCTTTCACTTGTGGATCACAAACTGTGACAAGCATGTAAGTATTGATTTCTGTCAGGGACTTCAGATTCTCTTAGGGATGGGAAATAATTTGCAATGAAATACGAAATAAAGAAACTATTTCCTATTTCATTGTATTTCAAGAGTAACATAGAAAACAGAAATGATGGCAGAAAATGACCAAAATGGCCCATCCACTCTGCCTAGCAAACTTCCTATGGTAGTATCTGCCATGCTATGCAGGTTACCCCATTTATCTCTTAAGGGTAGCAACTGCTGCTCTTTGTAGTTATCCTGAAGCCTTATGATAACCCATAAAAATGTATTACTAGCAACATTTTTACTGGATGATGATGCTTTTTGAAAATTTAGACAATGCTGTTTGACATGCTTAGCTTATGGACTTGGCTGTAAAAGCAGTCCTGAGTTTTTTCCCTTATGTCTGTGCATCAGTTCTCCAGATTGTAAAAGTTGGGGCCTCATTAATGTCTGAATCCAGATTCCCCTTTTTCCTCTTGCCGTTGAAGCAGAACAGTGTTGGAGTTGCATCAACAGTATCAAGACTTATTGGTTAAAGGTAGTAACAGCCGCCCCAGCAAATTGCCCCCATGCTTATCAGTTCCCCAGACCATAAAAATTGGGGCCAAGAAGAAAATCTGTTCTTGCAGAGGTACATCAAGGTTTGAAAAAATGTAGCCAGCACAATTTGAACCTGCACACAGAGACCCCAATGGAATTATAGTCCATCACCTTAAGCACTTGGCCATGAATTTTCCTTTTAGGAGAGTCAAAAAAGCACCTTTAAAAAAACCTCCAAAACCACCCCAATCCTTACCGTTTATTTAAATATGGAGCCCTTCCTTATATCAGATGAGCTCCCCATCCTCACGACCCCCCAGGATTCATCAAAAATTACTGGTTGTCTAGCAGTGGGCCTAAGAGCAACCTCCCTCTCCCGGGCTGGTGGCTGCCATTAGTCAAAATGGCACTGGCTGCCCTTTGCCCCTACCATGTGACAGGGGCTTCCCAATGGCATCAGTAGCCCCTGACACATGGTAGGGGCAAAAGGTGATTGGCACCATTTTCAGTAATGGCAGCTGCCGGCCCAGAGAGGAAGGTCACTCCTGGGCCCCCCGCTACACCACCAGTGATTTTTAGGTGAGCTCTGGGGAGGTTGGGAGAGTGAGCTAGGGTTGGCAGGGGGTTCCGCTGGTGGTGGGCTCCATAATTTTAATAAATGGGAAGGGTTGGGGCGGGTTTTACATTTCTTTCTTTTGTTTGTATTTTTTAATTTAACCCTTATTGAATTTTCAAATTTTAACAAAGTATCCTCTTTGTACAGAAATATGGTATCATTTAGAAGTTAATAATACAAAAAATATCAAAATTTAGGAAATATTTCCCATTATAAACTACCCATTAGACCTCTATTAATGGGAGAGGTATCATAATTAAATTAGGAGCTAATATAGGAAATCTATAGTTGAAAGGCTTAACCCAACACTACTACATTTTACAATATGATAATCAAACTCTAGACATTGCTAGCTTGCAGCAAAACCCTCTTGGATTCCAAAAAACGTTTCAGCTGGTCTGGTTGAAAAAATACATAGCTATATCTATCAAATGTTATCACACATTTACAGGGGAATCTTAGATGATATGTCATTCCTAAAGCTAAAGCTTCCTGGTGTTGCTCCAGGAAGCTTTTTCTTCTCTGTTGTGTGGATCTTGGCATATCTGGGAAAATCCAGATTTTTTTGTCCCATAAAAAGAGTATTTAATTTCTTAAAATAAGATTGCATTGCATCGCTCAGTTCTTTCTCGCTGAAAAAAAGAAATCAGCAATGTTGCTCTCTCTGCTATTTCATAGGTTGAGGTTTCCAAAAAGTCAGTTAAGTTACCTAAATCCACCATTGCTGCTTGCCCTTGTGGGTTGACCCGGGTTGACAAAAAATAAACTTTATCTGGGGGGGGGGGGGGGGGGGAGCCATTTCAGATGAATATTCTAACACCTCAAGGAAATATCTTTTTACTGTAATTCGTGGAATCTCTCCCACAACCCTAGGAAAGTTTAATAAATTAAGATTTAGATGTCTTAGGGCATTTTCAATAACTTCTACCTTCCTAGTAATTAAATCACAATCTTGAATAATGGTGGATTGTACAGACTTAACCTGCTGTAATTCACATTCTATATTTTTAATATCGTTTCCTGATGAGTTATTTCACCATTCTTATTCATTTGTTCTATTTGTAGAGAGAGCGAGTTGATTTTTAACGAACAGTCTGAAAAAGTTCTCACCATTGTTGAGGTTAAGTCCCAGAGGGAATCCAAAGTTACCACAGCCGGCTTCTTCGATGTTAAGTCTAGTCCAGGAAGGGAAGAAGATTTACCTCCAGGCCTCACATCTACTCCCAACTCCTGGGTTTCCAGATCTAAAACTCCTGCAATGCTCCCAGCTGTCCCTAAGGAGCTCAGCGCAGGATCAGAAATCGACACAGCTCCTTCCTCCTCCAGAACACAGAGTCCCACTTCAGGGATCCCGCCAGAGCGCGGAGTTGACGTCTCCCACGCGGCAGGTGGTAATCGATCATCAAGGAGGCTGAGGGTCACTACTTCCGAGGTTAGCGTGGTTTCTCCTTCAACCACCCTAACAGCCGCAACTCCTGTCCCATTCTTTGAAGTAGTTCTGGTGCACTGCTGGATCTTTCTTTGCCCCATGGGCAAAGTTCAGCTAGAGGGGTAAGCCCTTACTTTGCCTTTCCTCTTTGGTGGCATTTCACTGTTCCAGTGGTCATAGCCACTGAAAAATGCAAAAAATTGTCCGAAATTCGGGAGCAGGCAAATGCTGTGCTCCTGTCTAGGTCGTCATCTTGACTCCTCCCCCCGATCTTCGTTTTTTTATGTAACCCCTCCTTAAAGTATAAGTCAAGTATGGAGGGGGGACATAAACTTATTTGTAAGTTCTTCAGGACAGGGACCCTGGTTAGCTTCTACCTCTCCTCCCATCCCAAAGTGCAGGTCCTTCAGTCTAGGGGTGGAAATGAATCCTCTCTAGTCCCAGAACAGGGTGCCTAGCAAGCTGTGCTGGAGTTTTCTCTTTCTGCTGTGCGCTGTGTGATGTGTGCAAAACAAATCACACTTGGACCACGTAGGCAGCACATAAAATAGTGCTTTACTGATACACTTTCTTTGAATGGCACAATTAAATATGGTAAATCAGACACAATAGTCTCTGCAGTTTCTCTCAGAATTACAGATCTTTTCTCCTCTATCTGTTCACTAGTCTTTATTAGGCCAAGAATCCATCTACAATTATGGATTAGATTGTGTAGTGGTCCCTCTGGGCCAGGCTCCCTTGGATGGATGTGAAAATCTTCCCGATGGCACAAAAATGTATCTTGGCACAGAGTTAATATCTCTATCCCTCAGGGCTCTTTGTGGATGCCAGTTGGGTGTCTTCCCTTGAATGTAGATCTTTTACTCACAGTTAGTAGATTAAACTTCTGGTGGGATCTCTGGAGGTAGGAATCCTTGCGGACTGCAGTTTTTGCCAGTCACCTTGATGGGCAGCAAGAGAGACAAAAAAACACTTCCTCCCAGATGTTGCAAAACAAATCTCCTTCCCCAACTTAAATAACTGCAGAAATATGCTGCAACGAGTCATGACCTTTGTTTGATAGATCTTCCCTAAACATTAGACATCTTCAGCCCAGAATTCCCCATTCCCTAGGCTTTGGAAAGGCCCAGGCCTTCAGCAGGGATCCGCTAAATAAAAGTTCAAAATCCCAAAATCAAGCCCAGATCGGCCACTCTGCATCTCATGGGGAGAGTACAGCAGTGGAGCCCTTTTTGCCTATCCTGGAGGGTCTCGGATGGTTTCTGAGGTTCCAGGAAGGCCCCAAATCCAGCTTAGGAAAACACAACCCTCTCTCTCACTCTCAACTTAGACTGCCTCCAGAGCCTATTGCAGAGTTCTGCTATAAAACCTCAGGATCAAGGGTATCCATTACAGCTCTGCCAGTGGGACGGCTGTCTGTGAATGGATACTCCTTTAATTGCACTAGACTGTTGCAATACCTATTAGTAACCCTAAAGTGGTCTGGATCACATTTAAATGAACATAAAACCTATGATCCAGAGGTGGCCCTGAAATGCCCCACTTCCAAAACGGTTCTTAAAAGGAAAACAAAAAATTGGGGGGACTGCTGCAAGGAGTCCACTAATTGCAGTACCTTAATGCTTATTGGGATCAATTTCAGGTAGTTTCTCAAGCTGATGTATTGCAAATTATCACTTCCATGAACTCATCTACCTGTCCATTAAATCCCTGTCATTCCTCATTAATGAAGGGATTATAGGATGTAATAGCCCTGGCAGTGACCAATATTGTTAACCTCTATCAGAAAGGAAGTAGCCATTGATCTTAAATGATTGTTACACCCACTGGCTGCGGCAACCCGCAGCTGGCCCAACTAACCCCGTGCCTCTTTACCTAGCTCCTGGTGCTCTCGCGGCCGCAGCCAGCCACTGCCGCCGTACTCCACCGCAGCTCCGGGACTCCACATGGTGGCCGGGACGCCGCTGACCGGCGCTCCGACTCGGGCCCTCCCTAGGCGTCTGAGCTGCCAGCCCTCCTTTTAAAGGGCCAATGGCGGGAACCTCAGAGCTGTCCCCAGATGATGACATCAGACCTCCGGGCTATTTAAGGATGGCGACTCTCCTCCACTAACTGACTTGGCATTAAGTTCCCTGGTTCCTGCTTCGGTGGTTCTGCCTTAGCGTTCTTGACCTGCTGTTCCTGCTCTACGGGTTCCTGCTTCAGCTTCCTGCTCCACAGAATCCTGCTACTGTGCTCCTGCTCCAGGGAACTACTCCATGAGGTCCTGCTACAGCGTTCCTACTACACGGGATCCTGCTTCAGTGCTCCTGCTCCATGGAGCCAGCCTCAGCGCTCCTACTCGAGGAATTGGATGTAGAATGCTCCAAGAAGTGAGAGAGGAGTTCAGCTGGTGGGATATTAGGGATCAGCTCTGGGACTAAGCATGAGAGAAAGTGGGGAGACAGAAGGGTTCAATTAGGAGTGAGATTATAAGTGATTGACTCAGAATATGTGTGCCCGGAGTTTGTGTGAGAGAGAGGATTGGCATTGTGCGTGAATGTGTATTTGAAAGAGCACCAGGGACAGGGTTAGAAGGGAAAGAAAGAGGACTGTAAATAGGGAGGAGGGGTGGAGTGGGGATGGCTTCTCCCTCCCCCCCAGTTCTAATTAATGTGAATATTATTATTATTGTTGTCATGTGTGAAGCACTACCAGGTATATGCAGCATTGTACAGAGACTCATAGGAGACAGCCCCTGCTTCTTGGAATTTACAATCGAGTCAAGACAGACAGAGAAAAAACAAGTAAGGGGCTTTGAGTTAAAACAGTGAGGCCATGATTGGGAAGAACTAAACTGGATAGGTAATAGGTGGGATTAATTGAGGAAAGGGCAACTAACTGAGAAAAGCTGCAAGGAATGAGTCCATAGAAGAAAATTAGTCAGAGAGGTTGGCAGGATTCCCAAAACGTTTGAAAAATAATAAACTTTGTGTAAATAGAGAGACTGATCAGCATTTCAAGATAATTTAATATAGTTCTTCACAATCTTAAACAATCCAGTAGAAACAATATATATTCTTATATCAGCAAATACAAAACACATATTGAAAGCTGAAAATGGCACCTAGCACAGAAAACCAGCATGCATTTTATTTATCTGAAAAGTCAAAATTTGCCTGTAAGCAGAAAAGCTTCTATTTTGAGAAAACCATTATTAGGAATCCTTTCTCCCATCCTAATCTGGATTCTTCCTTGAAGTTTTGATCCTGCTTAATTATTTGGAAAAAGAATAACTAAAAATCCATTATTTACAGAAATAATATTGCAATAAAGATAATTTGAGCACAAATGTTTTGTGGGTTTCAGCTAATATTATGGTATTATAGAAGATATAAGACACCAACCAAATTTCATACCTGGCATTCATGTATTCCACTTGTGCTGATATGGGTGCAAGTTAAAAATAAACAGGAAAAATATGATTTCTGACAGAATTAAAAATAAATGTTTCATACTTAGCAATTGGAGGCTAACATTACCAAATGAAGTTCAATTTGCCTCTTAAAGCTTTTCTTGGGTAGGAGATTATAGAGCATTTCTCTACATTTTCACTTCAATTAATCTCTCAAAATTCAGCGTCTGATCCCTGTGACAGTAGCCTCTGGCTTTTTCAGAGAGACTGCAGAGGAAAAATTATCTGACACATATCAAACAAGCAAGATATGACACTGGACAACATTAATCAAAACTTTCTCATTTCCTAAAGAATTAAGCATTAAATAATTAATTCCAACACTACAGGCAGCTGTAAAGAAGGCCTCGTGCCTCCCCGCTGGTAAGAATTTGTCCTTGTCTGAAAGACTAGATTGATATATTTATTATTTATCAGATTAATCATAGCCAGAGACATTATAGATTGGCAGCCAAACCCAACCAGTTATTTTGTTGGAGCCTGTTATTGGAGCATGGGGGAATATCAGCGACACTGAAGGAGAAAGGAAGGAGGAAAAGTATGCCCTCAAGCATTAGTTTCTGAGAAGAAAGAGAAAAAGAAGACGTCATTGATCCAACACCACAATGGAGGCTGCCAGGTCCTGGGGTCATTCTTATTTATGTTTGCTAAGGATTGAAGGAGGCCTATAGGCTGTGGATAAGAATATCAATTATCCTACATGAAGCCACAATCATTCGTTTTAAACAGAGATTTAATGGCACAAAGATATAAATCCAATTTTTTTTTTAAAAATCATTTGTTTCTATCTTTGTTTTAATCAAATAGCTTTGTAAAACATTTTTGGTTTCTTTTGTTTGTTTATGCTTAGATAACAATGCTCAGAATAGCAGTTGATGCAGTAGGAAAGTGGTACAACACAAGAAAACCAAAATGTATGGAAAGACTAGCAAGGTTCTCATTTTATCATTCATACAACTTTGTTGCTGAAGTAATAATGGTTTCCTTACAATCATTTGAGTCATTTATAGTCATGTCATTATTATGGTGCAACTGTCCAATATCACTGTAAGTGGCCTAATGGCAAAAAGACATGAAATAGTTTACCCCCATCAGTAGTCACAGTAAATATCCCTATAATCAATGAAAATTATATAGAGAGAAAGAAAATTTGTAAAAAGTATTGATTCAGTTGTAAAAATGTTATTTCACAAATAGGTTATATGCACAAATGCTGCATGAAAGCAAAATGTTGTACCATGAATGCAAATGTTGTACCATTAGAATACATAATAATAGAGATTTTACAAATATCTGTAAAACAACAGTGAAAATAGCAAATTTTTGTCTCAAGAATTAAATTAACAGGAAAAAGTCTATTTTGATAATTTTTTCTATTGAGAAAGGATAAAATTTACCTGCTGTAAGCTGTGTGAAGATTGTGGTGAGATGTTTGCAAACTTCTGCATTTCTAACAAATTTTGCCATTTTCTACAGTCTGCAAAAGATATGTTTATGTTTATTCATATTTAATATGCTGCCTATATAAAAGACAAGCAATTTGCAGAAAAAAACAACAATTTTATAAAAAAAAGACATACTGTATATAAAACCTTAAGATATATATTCCCACAATGTAGTTAAATGGTGAATACATTTCTAAATGTGTACATATTTTAGAGCATAGATTTTCAAAATGAAAAATGTTACAATTTATTATGGATATGCAGTTTGTTTTTTTTTAAATGAATGGGTAAAATGCAATGAATAAGTCCATTTTCATTTGTGAATCCCCAAAATGAAGGTGGCTGCCCAGAAGTTTAAATAAGATTTTTGTCTCATTGGTTTATGTTTCCCATTCAAGTCTGTAGTCCAAGTCTATGGCTGTGCTGTGAGCAAACAAACAGATGCTGGAAACTCAGCAACCAATTGTTACCTGTGTGACATCACAACCTCCTGGGAGCTGAGAGAAGACAAGTCAGCAAGGAGTAGGGATGTGAATCGTTTTTTGACGATTTAAAATATCGTCCGATATATTTTAAATCGTCAAAAATCTTTAGGGCCACGATACAATACCAATTCCCCCGATTTATCGTCAAAAAATCGTAAATCGGGGGAAGGGGGAGGACAGGAAAACCGGCACACTAAAACCCCCTAAAACCCACCCCCGACCCTTTAAATTAAATCCCCCACCCTCCCGAACCCCCCCCCAAATGCCTTAAATTACCTGGGGGTCCAGCGGCGGTCCGGAACGGCAGCGGTCCGGAACGGCCTCCTGCAATTGAATTGTGTTGTCTTCAGCCGGCGCCATTTTTCAAAATGGCGGCGCAAAATGGCGGCGGCCATAGACCAACACGATTCGACTGCAGGAGGTCGTTCCGGACCCCCGCTGGACTTTTGGCAAGTCTTGTGGGGGTCAGGAGGCCCCCCCAAGCTGGCCAAAAGTCCCTGGGGGTCCAGCGGGGGTCCGGAAAATGATCTCCTGCCGCGAATCGTTTTCCGTACGGAAAATGGCGCCGGCAGGAGAACGACTGCAGGAGGTCGTTCAGCGGGGGTTCCGGACCGCCGCTGAACGACCTCCTGCAGTCGATCTCCTGCCGGCGCCATTTTCCGTACGGAAAACGATTCACGGCAGGAGATCGTTTTCCGGACCCCCGCTGGACCCCCAGGGACTTTTGGCCAGCTTGGGGGGGCCTCCTGACCCCCACAAGACTTGCCAAAAGTCCAGCGGGGGTCCGGAACGACCTCCTGCAGTCAAATCGTGTTGGTCTATGGCCGCCGCCATTTTGCGCCGCCATTTTGAAAAATGGCGCCGGCTGAAGACAACACAATTCAATTGCAGGAGGCCGTTCCGGACCGCTGCTATTCCGGACCGCCGCTGGACCCCCAGGTAATTTAAGGCATTTGGGGGGGATTCGGGAGGGTGGGGGATTTAATTTAAAGGGTCAGGGGTGGGTTTTAGGGGGTTTTAGTGTGCCGGCTCACGATTTTCACGATTTTCACGATACTTCAAACACCCAAACGGCAACAATACGATTCCCTCCCCCTCCCAGCCGAAATCGATAGTTAAGATGATCGAGGACACGATTCACGTCTCTAGCAAGGAGACCAGATGGAGGACAAATCATGGTGAAGCATCTTTTTCCTAGACTATAGCTTCCATTTGGTTAAAGTGATGCTGACATGAGGTCTGATCATGTACAAGAAAGTCTCTGTTTCTTCTCTAGGAGTTGGTAAAGAAGAATCTGTCTTTGAGAAGCTCCCAGAGATTTCAAAAAAAGCTTTAAATAAAGTTGACTTTGGCACTGGTAAAAGGCAATTTCTGATTTTCTCTTCGCTATTAGGTATGGGCCAGATTTTAAGATTTACGCACGGGAGCAGATTGGTGCACGCAACCTGGCGCACACAAATCTACGCCTGATTTTATAACATGCGCGCGCAGCCGTGTGCATGTTATAAAACCCGGGGTTGGCGCGCACAAGGGGGTGCATACTTGTGCACCTTGCGCGCGCCGAACCACGCAGCCTTCCTCCATTCCCTTCGCCCCCCACCTTCCCCTACCTTCCCCTACCTAACCCACCCCCCAGCCCTACCTAAACCCCCCCTTACCTTTATCTCATAAGTTACGCCTACCTCCGGGCAGGCATAGGTTATGCATGCCGGCCAACAGCTGTCCAGCTATCCCGGGTACAGCGGCAAATGGCTGCTGTGCCTGGAGGCTCCGGCCCCGCCCCTCTCCACCCACTCCACGCCACCTCCCCGCCCCCTTTTTCAAGCCCCGGGACATATGTGCGTCCTGGGGCTTGCGCACGACGCCGGGCCTATGCAAAATAGGCTTGGCGCACGCAAGAGGGGTTTTAAAGGATTACGCACCGTATATTACATGCGTAACCCTTTTAAAATCTTCCCCTATGTGTATTTGTTGGTCCATTCATTTCATTTATTTCAGCGGTGTGCACATATTTCATGAATGGAAGGAAGGTGTACAAAACTGATTGTATGTCTGCATGTAGGCAGCCACCTACATGCACGCGTACCATCAGTTTTGCGCACCTACCTTCCACGCAAGCTTTGCGCAAGCAAGCCTCTGTCAATCCTAGAGGATTTTGCCCTGGGCAGGCCTGGTCATCTGCCACAGACAAGCAAGGTGACTGCCCAACTGCCAGAAGCATCCAGTCTGCCGCCATATCGGGGCCAATTGACCTTGATGGCAGACAGCCCCCCTAATAGCTTGTATTATGGCCCAACCATCATACCAAGCACTGCCTCTGGTTGGGTTTCCCACCTCCCGGCTCGGGTACCCCTGCCAAAGAAACCAGGTAACAAAAGAGGTGTATCCAGAAACCATCCCATAATTAAGGTTAAACCCCAAACAAAACCTTCTGCCTGGCATTCTTTAAAGCATAAGGTAATACAAAAAATGAAGGTACAAATATGTAATTCCCAAAGGGTTGTCAACCAAAACCAAAAGACAAAGAGAATTTAATCTATCCAAACAATACAAGATGCTTTTATTACAAATATTCACATTATTTTTTTACTCTTTATTTTGACTGAATTCCCTTCGTCTTTGCGTTTTGATTCTTTAAAGCATTCAAGAAAAGGTCTTGGGCCATTTCTAAAATGTATACCCCATTCCTGTAGAACAATTCTTCGCCCTTGATGCATAGCTACTCATGTCTGATGTGATAGCCACCTTGACGCACAGTGAAGTTACCAATCTTTTTGTTGAGCTTTTGTTTCCAATGTCCCCATATGCATGAGTCCAAAACTGTTGCTGAGGAATGAAATCAGACCACCCAATCCACATTCTAGGCATTAAGAATGAGATCAGCACAATTTTGTTTCTTATGTTATTGATGAGGAGCCGCCCAGGGATGTTTCCCACATCATTGCCCCCAGATGAATGATGAGCATCTCGGGGGGGGGTGGGGGGACGAGGGGGACGGACGGACGGACCTGTTAAGCTGTTGGTGCAGAAGGGGCGTGAGTTGGTCCCACAGCATTCTTCTTCTGCCCAACCATCACACAGATATGTCACGGGAAGCAAATCCTAAGTGTTCACTCAGTCCTCGTCCTTGTGTGAAATTCCACCCAGATGAAGGTACGGTAATCCACACCATACCTTGACACCTTATGAACCCTGAAAAGATAAAACTGTTAACAGTACAACCCTAACAGTATGACCCCAACCAATCTCCAAAGACATCACATCCCTTTTCTGATTCTGAACTATTCAATCCATGTGCATAAACCCAGGGATCCATTTGCCTGCCTCAGGTAGGAGAGATCAGCAGGGGAGCGCCATCTACCAATCCAATGGGAGCCCAGAAGTGGTAGCACTGGAAGTGGTGCTATTCCGGAATGAGTGTGTTCCGAACTGCTCCACCTCTGGCTCCGCAATTCCCAGTGCATGTCTCAGGATTGCATTAAATTGAAATCAGCTCAGATTGGCGTGCACTAAGAATTGGATTCTCCCCAGCAGCCTTAATGCAGCACAATGTGAGGCATTAGCCACTGGGCAAGTATGCAATCCAGGGACAGCAGCAAGGGAGACCGAAGATCGCCTCCCCAGCTGGTCTGTCTTGGACCTCCTGATCTTCAGTGCCAGTCTGTTGCCATCAATTGAAACAACAGGTGTAAGGAGGCTGGAACAGTCATGCCTACAGCTCACTGATGCCACTAACTCATTAACCCTAAGCACAGCGAAAATCATGATGGTGAAGGCAGCATGGAAAAGGGCCAACTCAATTGGGTCTGACACTTCCCCATGCAGGACATGCCATAGTGCTAAAAGGTGGTCGTGTAAGATTGGTCTGCATCCATCTGAGGTGCGGAACTTCACCTTCATCCAGCCAGCTAAGACCCATTTGACTACAAAGTCTCTGACTGGGTTAGACCAACCCTGCACTTTGGTAAAAAAGGCATAGCCCACCAGAGCAGCCTGCACCATGTCCTGGGTTGAGCCATTTTGCTGGGCTTGTGTTATATACTGCACAATGTTATGAGGGAGGAGAAAGCCTTGTGATAGGTCAGAAATGTTCAAGAAGTTCATGACCTCGTTGTAGCCCCTCACGTGGGTACGCCAGGTACATGGCACAATGGATTGCCATAACCGCTCAAGTGCATCCTCGATTCAATAGTCCAGAGGTGCACCAGCACAGGTGTTCCTGATTCCTTGGCATCCGGGGCCAGCCTCCTGAAGTCTTCCCACTTGCAATGAGAGAGACAATCAGCAATCTCAGTTTACAACCCCAGGATATGCTTTGCCCATGCTACAATGATTAGCTGTAAACAACTGAGGACCATCACTCGCAACAACCCAGACACTGATGGGCATTTCACAGACTGGCGATTAACAGTCTGGATGATGGCCAGGTTGTCACACCAGAATATCACCCTTCAGTTAGCCGGTTGTTGATCCCATATGTGCAGTACAATCACCATCGAAAATAATTCCAGAAAGGTAATATTTGATGTGACACCCGACCGCGTCCACTCTGCTGGCCATTCCTCCAGGCACCATGATCCCTGCCAGTAAAGGCCAAACCCCACACCACCTGTCGCATCTGAAAAGAGCTGTAAGTTGGATGTAAACACTGGTGGGGGTACCACACTACTGAGCCTTTGAAGTTCGCCACATCCTTAAAATCTCCCATACCCTTAAATCTTCACTCAGAGCTCAAGTGATCTTGATACGATGGAGTTTCTTACTGACCATCAAGGATGCCAAGATTAATCATCATTTGAAAGCATGCCCCATTGTAATGACCCTGAATGCAAAACTTGTTATATCACAACATACATATATAGGGAACCCTATAGATTCTTTATCCACATTCACATATTACTATACCACTGTAACAGTTTATTGTCATCACTGTTCCTTAATTATACCAACTGTTTATCCACTACATACAAATCATTTTTTATCATTTTTATTGATTACATCCATTGATATTTATAATGACAAAACAGTTAATACAAAAAAATGTGCAACCTAATGTACATAAACCACATATATAGCAGCAGTATACATCTAAAAACATACCCCAATACAATCACTCATCCACACACACTCCCCACCCATTAAAAAAAAACCCTATTTTTTCTTTTTTTCACAAATCATCCAAATTCTTTTCATTGGCTGTTATTTGACCCAAAAGAATTCCTTCCATGGGAGCAGTTCACAACGTCCCAACAGGGATCCCCAATTCGCCACAGCTTCCTCAGGGGACAATTCACTCCCACCTCACCCGGGGATAGCGAGGCCTTCCAGCCTTCCACCCTCCGGAATATTGCACCTTCACAAAAATTAATAACAGATGCCACCTTCAGTTCCCGCACAATCCTAACATCATCCACTACCCGCTGCTATATATCTCCCAAGACTCACTTCTTCCACGAGTTCAATCACCAATACAGCTGCACACCCTTCGAACAATATCACCACCTGTCACATGAACAAAGCAATATAATGATTATTCTCAACTCATATAGCTCACCTAAACACTGTTAAAAATTAATATTACCAACCTTAAGAACATCTTCAACATTTACAAATTCACCACGCTGTTTACACCGTCAATCTGCTTTATGTGTGCCTATAAAAAGGGCACACAGTATAACCAAACCATACACAGTTCCAACGCTCAAGCTGACCCAACCGCTTCACTTCCACCTTACCTCAAATTCTGCAAGTGCCGAGGAAATTTTTCTTCTTATTTTTTTGAGACTCTTTAACATACCTGACCGGTTCCAATATCGTCCATCTCACAAACACAACTGACCCGTCCCGTCTCACAAACCGCCAACTCTTCCTCAAGGACCAGGAGACCGTTAAGTAGCCGATCCCCTACCTACCATCTCTCGGGGACTGCTGCTTCGCCGCCGGACTCCGCTCTCCATGCTACCGTGCTGCCGACGTCAAACTCCGCAGGGGCCTATCCAAAGTCGACCCGACCGAACGACCTCCCCCACCAGCAACGAGGGAGCCTAACGAGGCTACTCCAGAGCACGCCTACATCCAGCGTCTCTGATCTGTAACCAAGGCCTCGGAAAGGCCTCTCAGCTCCTACTCCAACTGTCTCGCAGCAAGGACAACCCCCTGACGTCACAGGAGGGGCTGGGTGAGTGGTTTTAAATCTACACTCTCCCCAGGTGCCGCGCGCCGAAGGTGCGCATCCAAAGGAGCAGACCCCTTTGCGCGCCCCTTCGTGCAGCCCATTCAATGCAACCTACAAGATTCTCCCCCTTCCTAAACCTAGCTTTCTCCACCCACCCCTCCCAACACTAAAAAAAAAAAAAATGGATAACAATATCTCATCTCCAAATAATCAACACTCAACACAAAAGAAACATACTTCTTCAAAACTTCTGCACAAAGTAAAACATCCAAGCAACAACAAAAACAACAAACATATCCAACGCTCAAACTATATGCTACTCACATTCATACTTGTCAATACCCGCTCAATAATAAAAAAAAATCCCTCTATTCAATGACCTTCTCACAGACCACAAACCAGATTTCATTGCAATTACGGAAACCTGGCTCAAAAACACAGATTCTGTTCTAATAAACCAACTATCCAACCAGGATTACAATACCTCTTCAATTCCCAGAATAAACAAAAAAGGAGGTGGCTTAATGCTCATCTATAAAAAAAAGCCTTCAATTAACACTTCATCCATCTAACATTCCTCCACCATTTGAAATAGCTTTATTTGATTCATCAAAACTTCAAATATGCCTCGTTTACTGTCCTCCAAGAGCACTCGATAAAAACTGCTCCCCTCTAATTGAATATATCATGAATAACATCTCTCTCTCAACAAACCCATCATCATCCTTGGTGACTTCAACATTCATTTCAACTTACCCACCCACTCAAAAACCTGCCAAACCATCATTGATGCACTATCAACTCTAAATCTAGAACAAATAATCCAGTCTTCAACACATAAAGTTGGTCACACCATTGATCTCATCTTTATCAACACTGAAATCTGGAAATCAAACTCAACTCACACCACAGAAATACCCTGGTCTGACCACCACCTAATCTAAGCTAACCTACATATCAACTGCAACCTGAAAGCTCCTCAAATCACCCCAATCAAGATATCCTACCATCCACCTTTCAACACAGAACTTTTACAGAAAACTCTTCATTCAGAATTAAACAACATTAATCTCACAAACTCCGAGAATGCTACCTCATCATGGCTAAATATCACAAAAAAAGTAGCAGATAACATCAATCCCATTATTACAAAAACAAAACAACAATCCAAATGTAACAACCTATGTTACAATGAAAATATCAGAAATGCCAAATGTATATTCAGGAAAAAAGAAAGAGAATGGAGAAAAAACAAAAATTCAACCACTCTAAATAACTATCAGAACAACTTAGCTCAATATAAAAATATCATCAACAATGCGAAAAAGAGATTCTTCTCAAACAAAATCTCTAAATTCCAACATAACCCCAGAATGTTATTTACAATAGTTCAGAAACTTACAAAAACAACCCGAGTCTACGTGTACTAAACATAGAAGTGATGACTTTGCTGACTTCTTCAACAACAAAATATTTCATCTAATCCAATCCAACATATCCAACAACAACCAAAACACCAAACCTAACACCAAGATAACCTCATCATGGTCAAACTTTGATACCACCTCCACTCTTGAAATTCAATCTATTATAAACAAAATGAACCCTGCCAGTCTCCAATAGACATCCCAATAACAACCCTCAAAACAATCAAACCCATCATATACAAAACCATCACCAAAATCGTCAATTTATCACTAACTGAGGGTTTTTACCCCAAATGTCTCAAATCTGCTGTTATCAAACCAATCCTTAAAAAAAGCATCCTAGATCCGGAAATCCTTGCCAACTACCGCCCCATATCAAACCTTTCATTCATAGCCAAAATCATTGGAAAAAGTTGTACATTCTCAACTTGACGATTATCTTGAGACAAACATCATCCTGTCTCCATCCCAATATGGCTTCAGAAAAAACCTAAACATAGAATCTCTCCTCATCTCCCTAAACGACATTATCATAAGAGGCTTTGACAAAGGTGAAAAATACCTGCTAATACTCCTTGACCTCTCAGCCGCCTTCGACACAGTAAACCACAATATACTGTTGGAACAAATAAACCAAATCGGCTTATCTGGCACCACCTTACAATGGTTCTCTTCCTATTTATCTGATCGAACATACCAAGTGTTAATCAATAACAACCCTTCAAAAATGATCAACCTCAACACTGGAGTTCCCCAAGGATCAGCTTTATCCGCGACCCTTTTCAACATATACCTTCTCCCCATCTCTCAACTACTAAAAGAATATGGAATCACACACTTCCTCTACACTGATGACATTCAGCTTCTAATCCCCATACAAAATTTGATCAAAGACACATACAAGAAATCCTCATATCTACTTATTTCAATCAAACATCTCCTAAGTTCTCTGAAACTCATAATCAATTTCAAGAAAACTGAAATAATACTCATGGACAAAAAACCCAATCCTTCTCTACCACCCTTGACAATTCAAGACAAACAAATGAAATCTATAATCCCGACCACCCACACCAGGAACCTCGGAATTATCATCGATCAAGAACTCTCTTTCAAGAACTACATATCAAACAAAGCTAAAGAAGGATATCACAGACTCCTAACCCTAAGTCATCTAAAACCATTTCTCAACCCTTTTGATTTCAGAACTGTCCTACAACTACTTATTTTCTCCACCTTCGACTATTGCAACTCCTTACTAATTGGAATATCTTTTCAACCCTCAAACCACTCCAAATTCTGCAGAACTCAGCCGCCAGAGTCCTAACAAGCTCAAAAAGAAGCAAACACATAACACCATTACTGACATCAATTCACTGGCTCCCAATTAAAGCACGCATTGCATAGAAATCAATGACCATCGTTCACAAAATTCTAAACAATGATCATCAAGGTTTACATACCTTAAACATAATTCCTCAAAACCCTCCAAGAAACCTACGCTCAAATAACTCAGGATACCTAAACGTCTCCCCCATCAGAGATGCACATCTGGTAACAACAAGAAAAAGAGCCTTTTCAATTGCCTCCCCTGAACTATGGAATACCCTACCTAAAGAAATAAGAATACAGCACAACCTAAAAACATTCAAAAAAGACCTAAAAACATTAATGTTTCACAAATTCTACACTGACCCTCATACGTCTGATCATCCCAACTCACAACTGAACTCTCATCTATCAACCTCTTAACTCTTTCTCTCCATCTAGAACCTTCACACCCTTCTCATACAACTTAACAATATTTTCTGGACTTGAATTGTTTAATTTCTGTCAAATGTTCACATTGTTATACTGTTACACAACTACTAAGAAAATGCACACTTTGTAAACCGTTATGATGGCTCTACCGAATGACGGTATATAAAACTCATCAAATAAATAAATAAATAAACCCCTTCAAAAAAATGAAGCAGATTTGTTAGGCAAAACGTCCCTTAGGTAATTCCATGTTGACTGTGTTCCATTAAACCATGTATTTCTATATGTACTACGATTTTGATCTTGAGAATAGTTTCTACTATTTTTCCTGGCACTGAAGTCAGGATCTCTGGTCTATAGTTACCCAGATTGCCCCTGGAGCCCTTTTTAAATATTGGTGTTATATCAGCCACCTTCCAGTCTTCAGGTACAATGGATGATTTTAATAATAGGTTACAAATTTTAACGAATAGATCAGAAATTTCATTTTTTAGTTCCTTCAGTACCCTAGGATGCATACCATCCGGTCCAGGTGATTTGCTACTCTTTAGTTTGTCAATATGGCCTACATCTTCCAGGTTCACAGTGATTTGGTTCAGTTCGTCTGACTCATCACCCCTGAAAACCATCTCCGGAACTGGTATCTCCCCAAAATCCTCATTAGTAAACATGGAAGCAAAGAATTAATTTAGTCTTTCTGCAATGGTCTTATCTTCCGTAAGAGCCCCTTTAACCCCTCGTTAATCTAATGGTCCAACCCACTCTCTCACAGGTTTCTTGCTTCGGATATATTTTTAAAAGTTTTTATTATGAGTTTTTGCCTCTATGGCCAACTTCATTTCAAATTCTCTTTTGCCTGTCTTATCAATGTTTTACACTTAACTTGACAATGCTTATATTTTATCCTATTTTCTTCAGATGGATCCTTCTTCCAGTTTTTGAAGGATGATTTTTGGCTAAAATAGCCTCTTTTACCTCACCTTTTAGCCATGACAGTAATCGTTTTGCCTTCCTTCCTCCTTTCTTAATGAATGGAATATAAATGGACTGCGCCTTTAGGATTATATTTTTAAACAATGTCCATGCCTGTGGAACACTTTTAACCTTTGCGGCTGCACCTTTCAGTTTTTTTCTATTTTCCTCATTTTATCAAAGTATCCCTTTTGAAGTTTAGTGTTAGAGCTGTAGATTTACTTATTGTCCCCCATCCAGTTATTAGTTTAAATTTGATCATGCTATGATCACTGTTGCCAAGTGGCCCCACTGTTACCTCTCTCACCAAATCCTGTGTTCCACTAAGAATTAAATCTAAAATAGCTCCCTCTCTTGTTGGTTCCTGAACCAATTGCTCCATGAAGCAGTCATTTATTACATCCAGGAACTTTATGTTTCTAGCAAGTCCTGATGTTACATTTACCCAGTCAATATTGGGGTAATTGAAATCTCCCTATTATTGCACTGCCAAATCGGTTAGCTTCCCTGATTTCTCTTAGCATTTCATCATCTGTCTGACCATTTTGTCCAGATGGATGGTAGTATACTCCTATCACTAATCTCTTACCCAACACATATGGGATTTCTTCCCATATATATTCTACTGAGCATTTAGTCTCTTGTATGATCTTTATCCTGTTGGACTCTATACCCTGCCAGACATAAAGTGCCACACCCCCAACAAGTTGATCCTCCCTATCATTGCAATATAATTTGCACCCTGATATAGCACTATCCCATTGGTTATCCTTCTTCCACCAAGTCTTGGTGATGCCAATTATGTCAATCTCATCATTTGCTGCTATACACTCTAACTCTCCCATCTTACTTCTTAGACTTCTGGCATTGGCATACAGACATTTCAAAGTGTGTTTTTTGTTTGTATTAACAACCTGCTTTTCAGTTGTTAGGGATAATTTGGAAATCATTAGCTTTGGTGATTTTTTACATATAGGCACATGGACTATGTTTGCTTTTATTGGAATCTCTCTGTTGAGATGCCCTAACTCTCCTGTTTCATTAATATCCTTCAAGGATACATTTCTCCGAACCATGCACTGCTGAGTGACTGTCGGCTTTCCCCCTTGTTCTAGTTTAAAAGTTGCTCTATCTCCTTTTTGAAAGTTAGTGCCAGGAGCTTGGTTCCATTCTGATTAAGGTGAAGGCCATCCTTTCGGGAAAAGTCTCCCCCTTCCCCAAAAGTTTCCCCAGTTCCTTACAAAACTGAATCCTCTTCCCTGCACCATCGTCTCATCCATGCATTGAAACTCTGGAGCTCTGCCTGCCTCTGGGGACCTGCATGTGGAACAGGAAGCATTTCAGAGAATGCCACCCTGGAGGATCTGGATTTCAGCTTCCTACCTAAAATCCTAAATTTGGCTTCCAGAACCTCTCTCCCACATTTTCCTATGTTGTTGGTGCCCACATATACCACGACAGCCGGCTCCTCCCCAGCACTGTCTACAATCCTATCTAGGTGACGCATGAGGTCTGCCACCTTTGCACCAGGCAGGCAAGTTACCAGGCGGTCCTCAGTCCACTGGCCACCCTGCTATCTACATTTCTAATATCTGAATCACCAACTATGATGGCCGGCCTAACCCTTCCCTCCTGGGCAGTAGCCCTGGGAGACATGTCCTCAGTGCGAGAGGACAATACATCACCTGGAGAGCAGGTCCTTGCTACAGGATTACTTCCTGCTACACCAGGGTGATGTTCTCCTACTGGGAGACCTTTCTGATCCAAGGCAGCACTAGGGCTGCCAGACTGGATTTGGGACTTGGCTACTATGTCCAGGTAAGTGGTGATTTCAAGATTTAGCCAGATAAATACATGCAGCTATTATAATTATTTATTTATGTATCTATTTATTTATTTGCCAAACTTGAAGCCCAACATTTTTCCAGACCCCTCTTCATGGCAATCAAATTAAATAAATAAAAAAAAAACCAAGATACATAAAATCTATTCTTAATAACTTAAAATAATTAACAAAAGTCTCATAATAAACAGATTTACCTTTAATGCTTTTCTAAAACATTTATAATCTTCAGCCTGTCACAGAGTCACAGGAAAAATGTTCCATAAACTAGGAGCACCTTTGTGAGAAAGCCTGACTACTAATGAGTTTCAACCAGGCAGTTATACTCATGGATTTTTGTGTCTAAATTTTAAAATACGTAAGTAGAGTTTTACCTGCATAATTTACATGCATTTACATGTAAGTTGGCTTTTATATTTGTAAATTGGGAGATTTTCTAACTTGTGTGCAACCAGTTTTCCCAGCATTACGGATACACACTCCACACAGGAACCTCCGCTCAGCAAATAAAGCACTCCTAACCATTCCATCAGTTAAAACAGCAAGACTGACACAAGTGAGAGAAAGAGCCCTATCACTAGCAGGACCCATAATCTGGAACACAATGCCTCCAGAGATCAGGCTACAAAGTGATCTCAAGACATTCAAGAAAAACCTAAAAACATGGCTTTTTAAACGAGCATTTTACAAAGAGACAGGAGAATAGAGAGAAATATTTCAGGAAAAGACAGAAAGGCACCGACATACAGTCCTTAGGACTATACAGTAGATTAGTCTATGAACTCCACACCACAATAAACCATAACTATAATACTATGTGTAATAAAACTACCGGTGTAAGTACCTTGGTACAATTGGTCATGAACTACTTCGCTAAATGACTATGTCTAATGATATATTGTAACCGAACCTTTGACGGCACCTGTTAGAATGTACTATAGTACACTTTTACCTACATTAAATTTGTGCCTACATGTAAACCGTTGCGACGGTATTTAACTTAGCAACGGTATAGAAAAGTTTTTAAATAAATAAAATAAATAAATGTTCTCACTGTCCATCTGCTGGTGATTGAGACCCTCCTGGCTGGTCAGCCTCAACTCTTCCTATTTCACCCAGAAACCCCCCCTCCCCCACCTAGACAGTATTTTATTTTTAAGTTGATTACGATCACTTACTCCAGAGCAGGTGTAAATATATGCGAGTAAGCTGCCAAATTTACAATCATAAATTGCTTATAAAATAGCAACTTATTCATGTTAAAGTTGGCCTTGCCCGGGAATGTTCTTGACCCTCCCCTTTTTTACATGCGCAAATTTACTCACATATCCTTAATTATGGATGCATTTTGAGGGTTATAAAATAATACATTCATGAGTATATACTATTTACACATCTATGTGCTGATTTTTATGTGCACAACTCTTTGAAAATTCACCTTTCAAGAGAGAAGATTGATGAACTATGGACTTGGCCAAGCTAGAATGACAAAGGGCCAGAATCAGTAACATAATCTGACAAGTCATGGACATAGCAGCACTTCAGTCTTCAGCATCAGAATTCATTCCAGGAAGGGAGGACATAGGTCTAAACAGGGTTGGAATGTGTTCTTTCAGGATCATGTAGACTCAGTGGCTTTTTGCAGGCAGAATTTGGTCCACTAGGAGAGTGTGCATCCATCAGCAGTGCTCTGTCTCCATGGGTGTTTTCAGGTTTGCTCTCTGTTGTTCTGCTTTCACAGTATTCTGCTTCCATAGCAGCTTTTCAGATTCTGTTTGCTAATACTGCTTTCATGCATAGTTCTGCATAGTTTCTCTCTTTCTGTTACACTTCCAACTGGTGGTCAGCTTGCATGTTCACTGCTTCTGCTATATTCAGTAGGGATGTGCAGAGCAAAATTTTATGTTCATATTTCTTATGTCCGAAAGTGGGTCCCACTTGCGGCCAATATGGACATAAAAAAAATCTAATGAGTTGGGTATATGTACATATGTCGCCCATTAAAGTCAATGGGGGAAGGATTTCCAGCCTATTTTTGGCTGCAGAATTGTGGTTTTCTTATCAATTGGCCCAGGAGAGAGTTCCCTTTCCTTTGTGCAGGGAAGTACTCCCTGGAAAGGGTCCACCCCTAGAGTTGTGTGTACCCGGTGTTTACATTGGCGTCCAGTGAATATCGTTGGCGTCTAGTGAATTCCGTTGGCGTCTAGTGAATTCAGACGGTACTTACGCACTTCAGCAGATGACAAAGGAATTGGAGGATCTCTCAGAAATAAGAATACGTGTGGGAATACAAGGTCTGGATGAACAGGCAGGCACAGCAATGGAGTTAAAACAGCAGTAGGAACACAAGGCCTGGATGAACAGGCACTTCATTCGAGGACAGAGGTCAATCCCAGCTAGGGACACAAGGCCTGCATGAACAGGCACAGGAACTAGGTTAAAACACTGGTAGCTCGCCAGCATCTTTCTGATGCATGCTAGAATATTGGCAGCGGTATGGGCATGGTCCGTCAGGTGGGTGTGCAGTAAAGCCCACCTCCACCCTCATGCTTGTTCAGGGAAGGACTCCCTGGAACGGGTCCACCCCTAGAGTTGTGTGTACCCGGTGTTTACATTGGCGTCCAGTGAATATCGTTGGCGTCTAGTGAATTCCATTGGCGTCTAGTGAATTCAGACTGTACTTACGCACTTCAGCTGATGACAAACGAATTGGAGCCTAGGATCTCTCACAAATAAGAATACGTGTGGGAACACAAGGCCTGGATGAACAGGTACATCATTCGAGGACAGAGGTCAATTCCAGCTAGGGACACAAGGCCTGCATGAACAGGCACAGCAACCAGGTTAAAACACTTGTGGGAACACAAGGCCTGGATGAACAGGCACAGCCACTGAGTTAAAACACCTGTGGGAACACAAGGCCTGGATGAACAGGCACCGCCACTGAGTTAAAACACCTGTGGGAACACAAGGCCCGGAAGAATGGGTACAGCAACTGAGTTAAAACACCTGTGGGAACACAAGGCCGGGATGAAGAGGCGCAGCAGTCGAGCACAGAGGTCGATCCCAGCTAGGGACACAAGGCCTGGATGAAGAGGCACATCATTCGAGGACAGAGTTCAATCACAGCTAGGGACACAAGCCGCGGAGGAAAAGACACTAACCAGGATCCTCCAAGCCCTCATTTTCTCCAAATTAGACTACTGCAACTCTACATTTCTTGGACTCCCTTCCTCATACACAAAACCACTCCAAATGGTTCAAAACGCAGCAGCCCGTCTACTAACAAACACTAGGAAAAGAGACCACATTTCCCCAGTCCTAAAAGACCTCCACTGGTTACCAATTCAGTTCAGAGTCATTTACAAATCCATCACCTTGATATACAAAATCTTTCACCAACACACCATAATCGACCTACAAATTCCTCTCCGTTTATACAAATGCACAAGACCGACCAGGGAAGCCTACAGAGGATGCCTCCTTGTTCCACCCTCCAAAACCACTTATCACAGCACCTTTAGAGATTGAGCCCTTTCCACAGCAGGTCCACCGTTATGGAACTCCATCCCCCCAGATCTCAGAAATGAACCTTGCCTCCTAACCTTTCGGAAAAGACTCAAGACATGGCTTTTCAGGCAAGCCTTCCCGAACTGCACCTAACACACACCATCAATAAATTCTCAGCTCAGAAGCTGTATATATTGGACGCCATATTTGTAATGTACTCTTGTATATTTTTATATTCTACACATGTATATAATTAACCTCCTCTATCCCTCTTTATTTCTTACACTCCCAGTTCATAGCCCCAGTTAATTGTAACTGCATCTATTCACCACGTGTATTTATGTTATAGGTTGTTTTCTTTGCACCCCTGTTTTCTGTAAAGCGACATCATGTGAACGATTTCATGAATGCCGGTATAAAAAAACCTTAAATAAATAAAATAAATAAGTAAGTACCGCAAGGGAAAGTTGAAAACAACTTTTAAGAGGGAGTTCAAGAGGGCGTGAAATTGTAAAGAGGTAAATGGGTGGGGTCCGTGCAGTCCGCCCGCAGGATTCAACCCGGCGGGTTCGGTCGGACCGGGGTTTCGGCGGATCCCCCACCCCCACCCCTTTCGCGGGGGGTGGGGGAGGGGCGGGGAACGCCTCCCGGACGGCCCCGGCCCCCGCAGGGCGCATTTCCTCTGCGGCGGTGTGCCGCGACCGGCTACGGTTCGGCTGGGAAGGCCCAGGGGGGGCAGGTGGCCCGCTGCTCCAGCGGCGCGTGTTATAGCCCCCCCTCCCGGCGTTTCCTCCTTCCCCTTTGGCAACTGTTAACTTGTCTTAACCTCATTCACTACATCTATGCAGACGATGTTCAGATTCTTATTCCCATAACAGAATCTATTAACAAACTTGGCTATTCTTACAAGCCTTCCCTGATCCTTCAAACTTTCACTAGATAAGTAAAGCTACTCAGCTTTCAATATGGAACTTCGCCCCTCCAATATTCTCCTCATTTAGCTACCCTACTTATGCACTTCAGAAAATGACAAAGGAATTGGAAGATCTCTCAGAAATAATAATACGTGTGGGAACACAAGGTCTGGATGAACAGGCAGGCACAGCAATGGACTTAAAACACCAGTAGGAACACTAGGCCTGGATGAAGAGGCACATCATTCTAGGACAGAGGTCAATCCCACCTATGGACACAAGCCGCGGAGGAAAAGAAACTAACCAGGATTCCCTCCGTAACGGCGAGTGAAGAGGGAAGAGCCCAGCGCCGAATCCTTGCTCGTCCAGCGGGCGCGGGAAATGTGGCGTACGGAAGATCGCCTCTCTGGCGCCGCTCGGGGCCCCAAGTCCTTCTCATCAAGCCTCAGCCCGCGGACGGTGTTAGGCCGGTAGCGGCCCCCGGCGCTCCGGGACCGGGTTTTCTCGTAGTCTGTTTGTTTGGGAATGCAGGCCAAAGTGGGTGGTAAACTCCATCTAAGGTTAAATACCATTTCCGGCGCGTGTTATTGCCCCCCCCCCCCCCCGGCAGCAGCTTCGCCGTTTCCCCCGCCGTTTCCTCCTTCCCCTTTGCCAACTGTTAAGTAGTCAACCTCATTCACTACATCTATGCAGACGATGTTCAGATTCTTATTCCCATAACAGAATCTATTAACAAAGCCATCGCACTTTGGAACAACAGCTTACAAGCCATCACTAATCTCCTCAACAGTCAAAGCATGAGATCTTATTAAGAAACTGACATTATCCTCAACAAATTCTTACTCCTAGCAAAACCTATACCAAGTAAGTACACAGGGGTCTGTATTTTCATACCCCATTGCTTGCTGTTTGAATACCGCTCTTGCCGTACCGACCCGTAGGGTCCACCTAGGGACACAAGCTGTGGAGGAAAAGAAACTAACCAGGATTCCCTCAGTAACGGCGAGTGAAGAGGGAAGAGCCCAGCGCCGAATCCCCGCCTGTCCGGCGGGCGCGGGAAATGTGGCATACGGAAGACCGGCTCCCCAGCGCCGCTCGGGGGCCCAAGTCCTTCTGATGGAGGATCAGCCGGCGGACGGTGTTAGGCCGGTAGTGGCCCCCCAATAAAACCACCAAAGACTGCTTCTATAAACTGCAAGTTTAAAAAAGGATAAGACCACTCTTCCACGCCAAACACTTCAGAACCATCCTCCAAGCCCTCATTTTCTACTACTGCAACTCTACATTACTTGGACTCCCTTCCTCATACACGAAACCACTCCAAATGGTTGAAAACGCAGCAGCCCGTCTACTAACAAACACTAGGAAAGGAAGCCACATTTCCCCAGTCCTAAAAGACCTCCACTGGTTACCAATTCAGTTCAGAGTCATTTACAAATCCATCACCTTGATATAAAAAATCATTCACCAACACACCATTATCGACCTACAAATTCCTCTCCGTTTATTCAAATGCACAAGACCGACCAGGGAAGCCTACAGCGGATGCAATGCCGGTATAAATAAATAAAGTAAATCAATAAAATCAATAAGTACGTAAGGGAAAGTTGAAAACAACT
This sequence comes from Rhinatrema bivittatum, assembly GCF_901001135.1. NCBI lineage: Eukaryota > Metazoa > Chordata > Amphibia > Gymnophiona > Rhinatrematidae > Rhinatrema > Rhinatrema bivittatum. Next base: position 360,923,062 of record NC_042616.1, on the reverse strand, counting down.
TTCAAGAGCGAGTTCAAAAGGGCGGGAAACCGTTAAGAGTTAAACGGGTGAGGTGCGTGCAGTCCACCTGGAGGATTGAACCCGGCGGGTTCGGTGGGACCGGGGGTGGTTTAGGCGCATCCCCCACCCCTTTCGCGGGGGGGCGGGGAACGCCTCCCGGACGGCCCCGGCCCCGTCCAGGAATAAAAAAATAAAGTAAATATATAAAATCAATAAGTACGTAAGGGAAAGTTGAAAACAACTTTCAAGAGCGAGTTCAAAAGGGCGGGAAACCGTTAAGAGTTAAACGGGTGAGGTGCGTGCAGTCCGCCTGGAGGATTGAACCCGGCGGCGGGTTCGGTGGGACCGGGGGTGGTTTCGGCGCATCCCCCACCCCTTTCGCGGGGGGGCGGGGAACGCCTCCCAGACGGCCCCGGCCCCGTCCAGGAATAAAAAAAATAAAGTAAAGCAGTAAAATCAATAAGTACGTAAGGGAAAGTTGAAAACAACTTTCAAGAGCGAGTTCAAAAGGGCGGGAAACCGTTAAGAGTTAAACGGGTGAGGTGCGTGCAGTCCGCGGCCCCGGCCCCGTCCAGGAATAAAAAAATAAAGTAAATATATAAAATCAATAAGTACGTAAGGGAAAGTTGAAAACAACTTTCAAGAGCGAGTTCAAAAGGGCGGGAAACCGTTAAGAGTTAAACGGGTGAGGTGCGTGCAGTCCGCGGCCCCGGCCCCGTCCAGGAATAAAAAAATAAAGTAAATATATAAAATCAATAAGTACGTAAGGGAAAGTTGAAAACAACTTTCAAGAGCGAGTTCAAAAGGGCGGGAAACCGTTAAGAGGTAAACGGGTGGGGTGCGTGCAGTCCGCCTGGAGGATTCAACCCGGCGGGTTCGGTGGGACCGGGGGTGGTTTCGGCGCATCCCCCACCCCTTTCGCGGGGGGGCGGGGAACGCCTCCCAGACGGCCCCGGCCCCGTCCAGGAATAAAAAAAATAAAGTAAAGCAGTAAAATCAATAAGTACGTAAGGGAAAGTTGAAAACAACTTTCAAGAGCGAGTTCAAAAGGGCGGGAAACCGTTAAGAGTTAAACGGGTGAGGTGCGTGCAGTCCGCGGCCCCGGCCCCGTCCAGGAATAAATAAATAAAGTAAATATATAAAATCAATAAGTACGTAAGGGAAAGTTGAAAACAACTTTCAAGAGCGAGTTCAAAAGGGCGGGAAACCGTTAAGAGGTAAACGGGTGGGGTGCGTGCAGTCCGCCTGGAGGATTCAACCCGGCGGGTTCGGTGGGACCGGGGGTGGTTTCGGCGCATCCCCCACCCCTTTCGCGGGGGGGCGGGGAACGCCTCCCGGACGGCCCCGGCCCCGTCCAGGAATAAAAAAAATAAAGTAAAGCAGTAAAATCAATAAGTACGTAAGGGAAAGTTGAAAACAACTTTCAAGAGCGAGTTCAAAAGGGCGGGAAACCGTTAAGAGGTAAACGGGTGGGGTGCGTGCAGTCCGCCTGGAGGATTCAACCCGGCGGCGGGTTCGGTGGGACCGGGGGTGGTTTCGGCACATCCCCCACCCCTTTCGCGGGGGGGCGGGCAACGCCTCCCGGACGGCCCCGGCCCCGTCCAGGAATAAAAAAATAAAGTAAATATATAAAATCAATAAGTACGTAAGGGAAAGTTGAAAACAACTTTCAAGAGCGAGTTCAAAAGGGCGGGAAACCGTTAAGAGTTAAACGGGTGAGGTGCGTGCAGTCCGCGGCCCCGGCCCCGTCCAGGAATAAAAAAATAAAGTAAATATATAAAATCAATAAGTACGTAAGGGAAAGTTGAAAACAACTTTCAAGAGCGAGTTCAAAAGGGCGGGAAACCGTTAAGAGTTAAACGGGTGAGGTGCGTGCAGTCCGCGGCCCCGGCCCCGTCCAGGAATAAAAAAATAAAGTAAATATATAAAATCAATAAGTACGTAAGGGAAAGTTGAAAACAACTTTCAAGAGCGAGTTCAAAAGGGCGGGAAACCGTTAAGAGGTAAACGGGTGGGGTGGGTGCAGTCCGCCTGGAGGATTCAACCCGGCGGGTTCGGTGGGACCGGGGGTGGTTTCGGCGCATCCCCCACCCCTTTCGCGGGGGGGCGGGGAACGCCTCCCGGACGGCCCCGGCCCCGTCCAGGAATAAAAAAAATTAAGTAAAGCAGTAAAATCAATAAGTACGTAAGGGAAAGTTGAAAACAACTTTCAAGAGCGAGTTCAAAAGGGCGGGAAACCGTTAAGAGGTAAACGGGTGGGGTGCGTGCAGTCCGCCTGGAGGATTCAACCCGGCGGCGGGTTCGGTGGGACCGGGGGTGGTTTCGGCGCATCCCCCACCCCTTTCGCGGGGGGGCGGGGAACGCCTCCCGGACGGCCCCGGCCCCGTCCAGGAATAAAAAAAATAAAGTAAATATATAAAATCAATAAGTACGTAAGGGAAAGTTGAAAACAACTTTCAAGAGCGAGTTCAAAAGGGCGGGAAACCGTTAAGAGGTAAACGGGTGGGGTGCGTGCAGTCCGCCTGGAGGATTCAACCCGGCGGCGGGTTCGGTGGGACCGGGGGTGGTTTCGGCACATCCCCCACCCCTTTCTCGGGGGGGGCGGGGAACGCCTCCCGGACGGCCCCGGCCCCGTCCAGGAATAAAAAAATAAAGTAAATATATAAAATCAATAAGTACGTAAGGGAAAGTTGAAAACAACTTTCAAGAGCGAGTTCAAAAGGGCGGGAAACCGTTAAGAGTTAAACGGGTGAGGTGCGTGCAGTCCGCGGCCCCGGCCCCGTCCAGGAATAAAAAAATAAAGTAAATATATAAAATCAATAAGTACGTAAGGGAAAGTTGAAAACAACTTTCAAGAGCGAGTTCAAAAGGGCGGGAAACCGTTAAGAGGTAAACGGGTGGGGTGCGTGCAGTCCGCCTGGAGGATTCAACCCGGCGGGTTCGGTGGGACCGGGGGTGGTTTCGGCGCATCCCCCACCCCTTTCGCGAGGGGGCGGGGAACGCCTCCCGGACGGCCCCGGCCCCGTCCAGGAATAAAAAAAATTAAGTAAAGCAGTAAAATCAATAAGTACGTAAGGGAAAGTTGAAAACAACTTTCAAGAGCGAGTTCAAAAGGGCGGGAAACCGTTAAGAGGTAAACGGGTGGGGTGCGTGCAGTCCGCCTGGAGGATTCAACCCGGCGGCGGGTTCGGTGGGACCGGGGGGGCTTTCGGCGCATCCCCCACCCCTTTCGCGGGGGGGCGGGGAACGCCTCCCGGACGGCCGCAGGGCGCATTTCCTCCGCGGCGGAGCGCCGCAACCGGCTCCGTGTCGGCTGGGAAGGCCCAGGGGGGGCAGGTGGCCCGCCGCTCCGGCGGCGCGTGTTATAGCCCCCCCTGGCAGCAGCTTTGCCGTTACCCCCGCCGTTTCCTCCTTCCCCTTTGCCAACTGTTAAGTAGTCTTAACCTCATTCACTACATCTATGCAGACGATGTTCAGATTCTTATTCCCATAACAGAATCTATTAAGAAAGCCATCGCACTTTGGAACAACAGCTTACAAGCCGAAGCCACCACTAATCTCCTCAACAGTCTAAACCTGGTCCTCAATGCCTCTAAAACTAAACTCCTCTTCATTTCCTACAAGCAAGAAAACCTCCCATCTCAGATCCATCACAAACACCTTCTCACCCACAACCATGTGAGAGACCTGGGAGTAATTATAGACAACCGTCTTGACCTAAAGAATATGATCCAAACCACAACTGTAAGATATAATATTATATCTTAATGGGCCTCGACAAAGGAAACTCTTTCCTATTGATCTTGTTAGACCTTTCCGCAGCGTTCGACACGGTCAACCACGCCATCCTCCTAAACCAGCTTTCGTCCATAGGAATCAGCGGCACCGTCCGATCCTGGTTCAAAACGTTTCTCGATAACAGAGGTTACAAAGTTAAACTCCAAAACAAGGAATCCTCAAGATTTGACTCTGTCATAGGAGTCCCTCAAGGTTCTTGATTATCTCCGACCCTATTTAATATCTATCTTCTTCCTCTCTGCCAACTTCTTACCGACCTCAATCTAAAGTACTTCCTTTACGCAGATGATATTGAAATCATCATCCATATCAAAGACACATACTCTAAAACTCTTGACTACTGGGAAACATGCCACCAGAAAATCAAACAAGTAGTAAACAACCTACACCTCATCTTAAACTCATCCAAGACAGAAATCCTACTCATCTCTCCTGAAAACAATATCTCCAACACTACTCTTCCCAACAACCTACCTACCACACAAGTTACAGACTTAGGAGTGATAATAGACAACCGGCTAAACTTCAAGGCACATATCAACAAAACAACCAAAGACTGCTTCTATAAACTCCAGGTTTGGAAGAGGATAAGACCTCTTTTCCATGCTCAAGACTTCAGAACGATCATCCAAGCAGTCATTTTTGCGAAATTAGACTACTGCAGTTCCCTATTGCTAGGTCTGCCCTCATCCTATTCCAAACCACTACAGATGGTTCAAAATTCAGCAGCCCGATTACTAACAGGCGCAAGAAAGAGAGACCACATATCTCCCATTCTGAAAGAGTTACATTGGCTACCCGTCCACTTCCGTATCATCTATAAAGCCATATGTGTCATCTTCAAAACTATTCATCAACGCATCTTATGCACTTTAGCTGATGACAAAGGAATCGGAAAATCTCTCAGAAATAAGAATACGCGTGGGAACACAAGGTCTGGATGAACAGGCACATCATTTGAGGACAGATGTCAATCCCAGCTAGGGACACAAGCAGCGTAGGAAAAGAAACTAACCAGGATTCCCTCAGTAACGGCGAGTGAAGAGGGAAGAGCCCAGCGCCGAATCTCCGCCACTCCGGGTTCGGGGATCTGAACCCGACTCCCTTTCGATCGGCCGAGGACGACGGAGGCCATCGCCCGTCCCTTCCGAACGGCGCTCGCCTATCTGTTAGGACCGGCTGACCCATGTTGAACTGCTGTTCACATGGAACCCTTCTCCACTTCGGCCTTGAAGAAGAATGCTCAGTCTGTTTAAAAGAACAAAATTAACGGACCCACTCAAGGAATATGCTCAGTCTGTTTAAAATAAGAAAATTAACGGACCCACTCTGAAGGTCAATGCTCAGTCTGTTTAAAAGAACAAAATTAACGGACCCACTCAAGTACAGGCAGGAACAGCAACGGAGTTAAAACACTTGTGGGAACACAAGGCCTGGAGGAACAGGCACATCATTGGTGGACAGAGGTCAATCCCGGCTAGGGACACAAGGCCTGGAGGGACAGGCAGGCACAGCAATGGAGTTAAAACACCAGTAGAAACACAATGGCTGGAGGTACAGGCAGGAACAGCAACGGAGTTAAAACACTTGTGGGAACACAAGGCCTGGAGGAACAGGCACATCATTGGAGGACAGAGGTCAATCCCAGCTAGGGACACAAGTCGCATAGGAAAAGAAACTGACCAGGATTCCCTCAGTAACGGCGAGTGAAGAGGGAAGAGCCCAGCGCCGATTCTCCACCACTCCGGGTTCGTGGATCTGAACCCGACTCCCTTTCGATCGGCCGAGGACGACGGAGGCCATCGCCCGTCCCTTCCGAACGGCGCTCGCCTATCTGTTAGGACCGGCTGACCCATGTTGAACTGCTGTTCACATGGAACCCTTCTCCACTTCGGCCTTGAAGAAGAAAGCTCAGTCTGTTTAAAATAAGAAAATTAACGGATCCACTCTGAAGGTCAATGCTCAGTCTGTTTAAAATAGCAATATCAACAGACCCACTCTGAAGGTCAATGCTCAGTCTGTTTAAAATAACAAAATTAACGGACCCACTCAAGTACAGGCAGGAACAGCAACGGAGTTAAAACACTTGTGGGAACACAAGGCCTGGAGGAACAGGCACATCATTGGTGGACAGAGGTCAATCCCGGCTAGGGACACAAGGCCTGGAGGTACAGGCAGGAACAGCAACGGAGTTAAAACACTTGTGGGAACACTAGGGCTGCACAGTAGATGCCGGTCAGACACAGCGATTCATGTCAAGAACATGTGCTGCAGTGCTTACTGCTTACATTATCTTGAGCATAGGAGGCAATTGGAACTGCTGCAAGGCTCCTTTCAATAGCTTTTATTCATTTTGCCATTCACAAGGAAAATCGGGAAAGCCAAGCACTGGCAGGTTTACTTTCAAAAACACTAGCATTTCCATCAAGACCGGTGAAAGCCTTGAGCGGTGAGGGCTCATGATATCCCCTGTCATTGAAAAAACACGTTCACTGGGCACACTTGTTGGTGGACATGACAGATATCCTTCAGCCACTTTGGCTAGGTGTGGCCAGACAGTGGACTTGTGTGCCCAATATGCCAGCGGATCTGTCTGCGTATTCTCTATCGGCTCTGAGAGATACCGTTTCACTGACAGCTCTGCTGCTGTCTCCTCCTGTGCTTGGGAGGGCTGAGAGTCACTCAATCCAGTTACTTTCTCTCTCGCCTGTTGCACTACTGATGTATCTTTATGGCCAACATGCCTTGGGCGTTCTGACGTTGAGGTGGAGGCACTAGTAATAGTATCTGTCACTGACACAGTCCTTCTCCTGCCAGGGCTAGCAGCAGCACAACTCTGTGACGTGCCTGCTGTTTGCACCTGTGCTTCAAGCCTAATCTGTCTCCGCCTATGGTGCTCCTGTTCACGGACCTGTGCTAACAACAGCTCCTTCACAAATGACAGACAATTGGTCTGTAGGGCGATTTTACCTTTCACACGGGGATCACAGACAGAGGCGAGCATGTATGTGCTGTCCTCTGTTAAAGGCCTTAATCTGTCTTTCACCTGCTGCTGCAAAACGTCCACACACTGCAGCACCTCAGCAGTCATTCCCTCTTGCCGTTTAATGCCTTCCAAATGGTCATCCAGGAATTTCACTATAGGGATGATGTCAGCCAAGGTGGAACTTCTGGAACTCAGCTCCTCCGTGACGTCCTTGAAGGGCTGCAGGATTTTTACCAGCTGACTCATGACTAACCAATCGTGATGCCCTAGGGGATTCTGTACACCTATGTCTATTGTACCAGAAAGTTCATGAAGGGGTGTCTGCAGCTCCAATAACCTCTCCAGCATCATAAAGGTGGAATTCCACCGGGTGGGAACGTCTTGAATGAGACGCTTCTGGGGCATATCCAAAGCAGTCTGATTTTCTCGGAGAACCTGCCCCGCCCTGACACTTCTGTGGAAGTGTGCTGCTATGTTCCTGCACTTCTGTATTAACCTACGCAGGTATTCAGTCTCCTTGTCCTTGGACTCCAAGCCCAAACCTGACTTCACTACCAGATGCAGAGTGTGTGCAAAACATCGGATGTTCTTAAACCGCCCATCGCTTATTGCCTTAACCATGTTTGCACCGTTGTCTGTGACAAAAAAGCCTGCCCGCGTTTTACTGTCTCGCTGGTGTACTTTCCAGCTCGCCAGCATCTTTCTGATGCATGCTAGAATATTGCCAGCGGTATGGGCATGGTCCGTCAGGTGGGTGTTCAGTAAAGCCCACCTCCACCCTGATGCTTGTTCAGTAATAGAGCTGCTGGCTGCCCCTGCCTCTGCCATGTCCCACCAGTGTGCTGTCAGAGAGAGGTAAGAGTGTGCAGCATTCATGGCGGTCCAGATATCGCAGGTGAAATGCACTCTTCCGTCTGCCTTACCTAGCAGTGCTTGCACGCGACTGACACAGTGCTTGTACAGGCTGGGGATGACCTTTCTACTAAATGTGGTTCTGGAGGGGACTTTGTAATTTGGAAGTACGACCTTCAAGAAACGTTTGAAACCCACATTCTCAACTAACTGCAGGGGCTGGTCATCAAGGGCAATCATTTCCCCAATGCTCCTGGTTACTACTTTTGCGGCTGCCTGCCTCCTACCCCGGGATAGCGTTACCGCACTCCACCCCATTTCCTCCATGGTGCATTGTCGCTTCTCCCACATGTCAGTGGGTTTCTGGCCTGCCGCCTGACTGCTAGAAGGGTATGAGGGCGTGGGCTGACTCTGCTGCTTTCCTACCACTGCACCCTGGTTGGAAGGGGAAGGGGTCCCCTGACGGAAAATGCTACCATCCCCAGATGGCAGTAATCTTGTTGGGTGTTGCCTCTTAACATGATACTCCATGCCAAAATTTGACAGATGTCCCAGTTGCTTGCCTCTGCTAATATCCCTGGCACAGTAATTACACCGAGCATAACGCGGGTCTTCTGTCACTTTAAAATGTGCCCAGATCGCAGATTTCTTTTGTGATCCTCCTCTCTTTCCCGCCCTGGGGGTGGATGGTGGCACTGGAGTTGAGGTACTACTGGGTGTGGGTGGTGCACCCACTGCACCCGGCGAAGCAATGCCAGCGGGGGCAACAGTCACCCTCTGTCTCCCTTCTGACAGCTCTTCCTCCTCCTCGATATCAGTGGAATGTCTCCCCTGCCGCAGATTTCTGGAGGTGGAGGCTAAAACAGGACTAACTGACAATTCTACCGAAGATTGCTCAGGTATAACATCTTCCGTTTCTGATGAGAATCCCATCCAAGAAGATTCTTCTTCTGAATCAGAAGCTAACAGTGCCAGCGCTACCTTGTCACCGCAAAGTTTTGCAGGACACTTCTGTCCCCTGGATGCTCTTGGGTGTGTAACTTTTGTCTGGCTAGACTCTGCCTCCTCTTCACTCTCCTCCAAAACTACAGTGCCAGAAACAGGTGCTGGCGATTGCAAAGTTTCATGGTCTGATTTCTTTTTTTTTGCCATGGAACTGCCATCCCCTACAAAGACGTTTGATTGCGACAGTTGCCTTTTTACCTGTACTGGTGGTGTTGCGCTGGTGTCTTTTGCGGTGCCTCCGCTGCCATTCCCACTAAGTCGCTTGCATCTCCCTTTCCCTGACATTATGGATTTAATGTCAATGAGTACTAGTGGTAACACTGCCCACTGTCCCACAATAATAATGTTCGGTCAGTTTAAAATAACTAAATTAACAGACCCACTCAAGAAGAATGCTCAGTCTGTTTAAAATAACAAAATGAACGGACCAAGTCAAGGACAATGCGGTTAAGTCTGTTTAAAAATAGCAGATTGAACAGACTCGCTGAAGGGCAATGTTCACTCTGTTTACAATGCCCACTGCCTCACTGCCTGCCTGGCAATGCACGGAATGTGTCTGTCTGTGTGCACTGCAGTGCACATAGAACTAAAGTAGATATGAGGCAGGGTACTCCCAGCACTGGAACTGCTGCCCACCCAGCACTGAACCACTGAAGGAGAATGTGTTCACTCTGTTTACAATGCCCACTGCCTCACTGCCTGCCTGGCAATGCACGGAATGTGTCTGTGTGTGTGCAGTGAGTGCACAGAGAACAAGCTTCCTTTTCAGTAGATATGAGGCAGGGTACTCCCAGCCCTGGAACTGCTGCCCAGTGCCCACCCAGCACTGAACCACTCAAGGAGAATGCTTTTAAGTCTGTTTAAAAATAGCAAATGTAACAGACTCGCTGAAGGGCAATGTTCACTCTGTTTACAATGCCCACTGCCTCACTGCCTGCCTGGCAATGCACGGAATGTGTCTGTCTGTGTGCACTGCAGTGCACATAGAACTAAAGTAGATATGAGGCAGGGTACTCCCAGCACTGGAACTGCTGCCCACCCAGCACTGAACCACTGAAGGAGAATGTGTTCACTCTGTTTACAATGCCCACTGCCTCACTGCCTGCCTGGCAATGCACGGAATGTGTCTGTGTGTGTGCAGTGAGTGCACAGAGAACAAGCTTCCTTTTCAGTAGATATGAGGCAGGGTACTCCCAGCCCTGGAACTGCTGCCCAGTGCCCACCCAGCACTGAACCACTCAAGGAGAATGCTTTTAAGTCTGTTTAAAAATAGCAAATGTAACAGACTCGCTGAAGGGCAATGTTCACTCTGTTTACAATGCCCACTGCCTCACTGCCTGCCTGGCAATGCACGGAATGTGTCTGTCTGTGTGCACTGCAGTGCACATAGAACTAAAGTAGATATGAGGCAGGGTACTCCCAGCACTGGAACTGCTGCCCACCCAGCACTGAACCACTGAAGGAGAATGTGTTCACTCTGTTTACAATGCCCACTGCCTCACTGCCTGCCTGGCAATGCACGGAATGTGTCTGTGTGTGTGCAGTGAGTGCACAGAGAACAAGCTTCCTTTTCAGTAGATATGAGGCAGGGTACTCCCAGCCCTGGAACTGCTGCCCACCCAGCACTGAACCACTCAAGGAGAATGCTTTTAAGTCTGTTTAAAAATAGCAAATGTAACAGACTCGCTGAAGGGCAATGTTCACTCTGTTTACAATGCCCACTGCCTCACTGCCTGCCTGGCAATGCACGGAATGTGTCTGTCTGTGTGCACTGCAGTGCACATAGAACTAAAGTAGATATGAGGCAGGGTACTCCCAGCACTGGAACTGCTGCCCACCCAGCACTGAACCACTGAAGGAGAATGTGTTCACTCTGTTTACAATGCCCACTGCCTCACTGCCTGCCTGGCAATGCACGGAATGTGTCTGTGTGTGTGCAGTGAGTGCACAGAGAACAAGCTTCCTTTTCAGTAGATATGAGGCAGGGTACTCCCAGCCCTGGAACTGCTGCCCACCCAGCACTGAACCACTCAAGGAGAATGCTTTTAAGTCTGTTTAAAAATAGCAAATGTAACAGACTCGCTGAAGGGCAATGTTCACTCTGTTTACAATGCCCACTGCCTCACTGCCTGCCTGGCAATGCACGGAATGTGTCTGTCTGTGTGCACTGCAGTGCACATAGAACTAAAGTAGATATGAGGCAGGGTACTCCCAGCACTGGAACTGCTGCCCACCCAGCACTGAACCACTGAAGGAGAATGTGTTCACTCTGTTTACAATGCCCACTGCCTCACTGCCTGCCTGGCAATGCACGGAATGTGTCTGTGTGTGTGCAGTGAGTGCACAGAGAACAAGCTTCCTTTTCAGTAGATATGAGGCAGGGTACTCCCAGCCCTGGAACTGCTGCCCACCCAGCACTGAACCACTCAAGGAGAATGCTTTTAAGTCTGTTTAAAAATAGCAAATGTAACAGACTCGCTGAAGGGCAATGTTCACTCTGTTTACAATGCCCACTGCCTCACTGTCTGCCTGGCAATGCACGGAATGTGTCTGTCTGTGTGCACTGCAGTGCACATAGAACTAAAGTAGATATGAGGCAGGGTACTCCCAGCCCTGGAACTGCTGCCCAGTGCCCACCCAGCACTGAACCACTCAAGGAGAATGCTTTTAAGTCTGTTTAAAAATAGCAAATGTAACAGACTCGCTGAAGGGCAATGTTCACTCTGTTTACAATGCCCACTGCCTCACTGTCTGCCTGGCAATGCACGGAATGTGTCTGTCTGTGTGCACTGCAGTGCACATAGAACTAAAGTATATATGAGGCAGGGTATTCCCAGCCCTGGAACTGCTGCCCAGTGCCCACCCAGCACTGAACCACTCAAGGAGAATGCTTTTAAGTCTGTTTAAAAATAGCAAATGTAACAGACTCGCTGAAGGGCAATGTTCACTCTGTTTACAATGCCCACTGCCTCACTGTCTGCCTGGCAATGCACGGAATGTGTCTGTCTGTGTGCACTGCAGTGCACATAGAACTAAAGTAGATATGAGGCAGAGTACTCCCAGCCCTGGAAATGCTGCCCAGTGCCCACCCAGCACTGAACCACTCAAGGAGAATGCTTTTAAGTCTGTTTAAAAATAGCAAATGTAACAGACTCGCTGAAGGGCAATGTTCACTCTGTTTACAATGCCCACTGCCTCACTGTCTGCCTGGCAATGCACGGAATGTGTCTGTCTGTGTGCACTGCAGTGCACATAGAACTAAAGTAGATATGAGGCAGAGTACTCCCAGCCCTGGAACTGCTGCCCAGCCAGCACTGAACCACTCAAGGAGAATGCTTTTAAGTCTGTTTAAAAATAGCAAATATGAGGCAGAGTACTGCCAGCCCTGCCTGGCACTGCCCAGGATAAAATGTACAGACTCACTCAATAAGAATGTTCTTTTTTTTTTTTCCCTAACAAAGAATCTGTTCTGTGTTGTCTATCAAATCTGGTTCTGTTCTGTGTTGTCTATCAAATCGGGTTCTGCTATCTTCTCTGCCTCAGCCTGCCTAAGCCCACCCAGCACGATCCCAATCCCACCTCCCCACTGAATCGCTGAAAATGTCCGTCAGTCCTCGTGCTGCTGCTGCTTTTATAGTGCTGCTGGCTCGTCAGGAAATCCTCAGAGAAGCACGGAATGACAGCGCGATTCGCTGCATTCAGTGCTTCTCTGAAAAGGTGAACGCAGATTCGCTGCGTTCCGGTATCCATGCCGACCTGTCCCACCCTTTCCTGTGAGTCACTGAGACTCACAGGACAGGGTCAGACAGGTTGGCATGGTTACCGCAGGGGCGCCGCCATTTTCAGGTAATCCGGGGCTCCGAGCTCGAGTCGCAGGTAATGGCGGCGAGAAAGCGCGCGCATGGCGATTCGCCGTATCCGACATATCTATGTTCATTTATGTCGGAAATCTGCTCGTATACGCCCCATCTTTTTTTTAAGTTAAAAAAAAAATTTGAGTTGCGTTTTCCATATGCGGTCAATCCGAATGCACATCCCTAATATTCAGTACCTCTGGCCCTAAAGTGTTAACCTCTGACTTAGAAATAGAGGATCCTTGGTGTTTTTCCTGAAGTATTTTCAGTCAGCTCTGGTCAGCTGTATCCTATCTGGCTATGTGAAGCAGCAGCTAATCTGGCCAGCATTGCAAAATAATCCTTATTTTCAATGTCTTTATTTCTTGACCCAAACTGTTGCTGTTATCTCCAAGACTCTGTTTATTTGTTTTTTTTCTAATAATAAAGTTTTGAGTTGAAGAACTGGCCTCCTCTATCTGCGAGTAAAGACTGAGTTAAGCTAGCTGTTTAAATTGCACATAGTAAATGCATAGTGGAGACAGAATAGTAAAATGAGGGATTAAACAATGGAGTTACTAAAGAAGCAGCATCCCAGTGGCTCCCACAGCAGATTCATTCATGTGGCTAGGTCTCTACAGCCTGACCTCTCCTCATGGCTGCTCTTCAGACATGTATTGAAATCAAAGAGTGGAGGGCAGGCTCCAGAAAACCATTCCATTGACCACTGTGATTTCTCAGTCAGTATCCAAATAATCTACAACCAGGCTCAAAGCAGTGCCGCCTGAATTCTGTCAACTTTCATCCTTGCTGCAAGTTAGTTAAGTTAGTTATCTAAGTTGTTACCAGTACCACAGACTTATAAGCAGTAGGGGTGTGAATCGTGTGATCGATCATCTTAACGATCGATTTTGGCTGGGGGGGGGGGGGGAGGGAAATCTGATCATCGTGGGGTTTTTTGTTTTTTTTAAATCGTTAAAAATCGTAAATCAGGGGAGGGCGGGAAAATTGGCACACCAAAAAAACCCTAAAACACTCCCCGAACCTTTAAAACAAATCCCCTACCCTCCCGAACCCCCCCCCCCAAAAATGTTTTAAATTACCTGGGGTCCAGTGGAGGGGGGGGCCCGGCGCGATCTCCCGCTCTCTGGCCACGGCTGCGTTAAGAGAAATGGCGCCGGTGGCCCTTTGCCCTTATCATGTGACAGGGCAAAGGTAGCGCCGGCGCCATTTTGAAGATTGGCAATATGGCCCGCATGCAGTAGGTCACTCCCGGACCCCCGCTGGACTTTTGGCAAGTCTTGTGGGGGTCAGGAGGCCCCCCAAGCTGGCCAAAAGTCCCTGGGGGTCCAGCGGGGGTCCGGGGGCGATCTCCTGCACGCGTGATGTCGGGTGCCAGGAACCAAAATGGCGCCGGCGCTACCTTTGCCCTGTCACATGATAAGGGCAAAGGGCCACCGGCGCCATTTCTCTTAACGCAGCCATGGCCAGAGAGCTGGAGATCGCGCCGGGAACCCCCACTGGACCCCAGGTAATTTAAAACATTTGGGGGGGGGGTTCGGGAGGGTGGGGGATTTGTTTTAAAGGTTCGGGGTGGGTTTTAGGGTTTTTTTGGTGTGCCAGTTTTCCCGCGCCCTATTTAACGATACAATACAAATGCCCCTGACGATAAATCGGGGGCATTTGTATTGTATCGTGCACTCTAACGATTTTGGACAATTTTAAAATTATCTGACGATAATTTTAATCGTTCAAAAACGATTCGCATCCCTAATAAGCAGTGCATCATGGCAGAATCTATGCCCAGAGACAGCAATATTTTGACTTCAGAAACTACAGAGACCGAAATCCTGCTTTATCAAATGTGGAACAGCTAAGCAGACTGTGATTCTTAAACAGAAGACCAGAGAAACTATGAAATTATCAGAGACCAATATCATGAAATATTGGACAATGCCTGGAAAAAGACTCAGAGTGATATGTGTAATATTACAAGCACTTTCCTAACTTGAATCTTTGAAGACCCTTTGGGATCATTACTATTTGGCCCTAATCTTGAACCCTGTGAGCTAGGGTGGGAAATGTAATGGGGAAGGGATGGGGGAGGACGGGACGGGGTTGCACCATCCGAAACAGCTCCTTCACTGAGATTGTTGGAATTGCCAGCTCCCACTATATATAAATGCAGCTTGTAGTATTTCACAATGTAATCAGTGTTCAAATATACACCTCACAATATTTCTAAAAATGTTTTTTGAAGATTTTATTAATTTTTATCTTCTGTTAAAATCACTTTAAACACTTTATATTCATTTTCACTAATTTTTTCTACAACCCACATGTAGCACATACATCTAGCTATAAACTAACAAAAGCAATGGAAAAAATAGGGGGAAAAAACCTCAGACAGTGCATCCACATATTGTCAATCTAACAACTTCTAGCAGTGTTTGTAGCCTTTAAAAGCTGCCATCATGGGGAATAATCCCTCTAGCATCCATTTTGTTCATTTATCCATTGCTAATCAACAGTTTGATGTATAAAATTCCCATTTTGATGTATATAATTTCCAGTTTGATGTATATAATTTCCAGTTTGAGGATTTACAAAAATCCATGAATAAATTCAGGGCTGACCTTCATTGGTTTAAGCTGTCTAAATTCTCATGGGATGAGAATGATTATTGGAAGGGTTCAATTTACCCTTGGTCCAATAAAGTAAAGCTTTTCCACTCTCCTACTGATCTGGAGGAATTTCTGATATCGTTTGAAAACACACCAGGGAAGGTTACTTGAATATTGCTCAACGGACAATATTTCCTTCATTTACTGAACTTGGACAAGTCTTCCATCATACACCTCTTATCCATCTTATGGACTCACACCACCCTTAAGGTGTATAGCTAGACTCCAGTTTGCCTGCAACTCGTCCTTCCTTCTGAAATATCCATTTCTACATAAGAGTTTTTTTTAGGAAGGATGCTGTAGATCTTACTTCAACATTATGCAAATTTGTTACTGTTTTATAGTTTATGGTATCTCTCTCGAGTTCTGCGTTTTTTCATTTTTCCCTAAATGTCTTGTGAGTGAATCTCAGGATGCCTTTGGTCTGCCTTGGGACCCTTTACTTGATACATGGTCTGCTGGCGACGAGTCCAGGCGCAGACTATTTACTGTTATTATTCCATTCATACTAATTTCATGTTCTTATACTTTCCTTACACACTGCTTCTTTTCTGCTATAAGCCAAGGAGGCTTTTCTTCTTTTTTTAAATTTTTTCCCTTGGATCCTACAGACCTGGAATATAAAGTTATTTCTCAATATAATCTACCTATCTATCCAGACTTCTACTTTTATTGGCATACTCTCAAGATGGCATCCACCGTAGATTCATTCATGATCGTCTCACTGAATGTTAATGGTTTATCACATCCTATCAAACGCAAGAAAGTATTGACCTATCTGCACTCACTTCATGCAGACATCGCTTTATTACAGGAGGAAACTAACCTCTCTCCACCAGAAAATCTCAAATTAAAACAACATGGGTTGGTCAGGTTTTCTTCAGCCCAGCAGTGCGCAAAAAGAGGGGCACTGTGATACTATTGCACAAACATCTGGAAGCTGTTGTGGCTCATCAAGCTGCTGACATAGATGGTAGATGGAATCTCATTCAGGTTAATATCCACAAGGAACCTTATACTATTCTCAACCTCTATGCACTTAACACTGATCTCCCATTGTTCTTTCATGACACCTTTGCACAGTTATTATTTGTAGACTCTTCTCAGTGCCTCATATGTGGTGATTTTAACCAACCGCTAGACCTTCTTCTCAACAACAAAATGGAATCATGGTACACCAAATCAAAAGCTACTCAAACACTGCAACATCTTATGTGTCAATTCGGACTCTCTGATCCTCGGCGTCTACAACATCCCACAACCAAGGGCTACATCTTTTATTCATTTCCTCACTCTTCTCACTCCAGGATACACTTTTTCCTGATTTCACACAATCTGGTGCCTCAAGTCACTTCGACGAAAACCTGCCCTATATTAATTTCAGATCATTCTGCCATAACTCTCAAGTGCAATCTACACTCACCTATCTCGGTGGACAGGCAATGGAGATTTAACTCCTCACTTTTATCGGAACCAAGCTTCCTGGAACTGATAAATAACAACATAGCTGAATATTTTCAACTTAACTCCACTGTAGATGTTACAGCAACCACCCTTTGGGAAGCTTTTAAAGTTACGATACGGGGCACCATTATTAGCTATTCTATCCAGTCTCATCGATCTCAAGCAGCGGAATTGCTTACACTCCAACAAACTGTGGAAACATTGGAACTGGAACACGTCACCCGTCCCACAAATTCTTCACTACTCTCCTTACAAAAAGTGAGATATCAGTACAACCAACTCCTTAGTTCTCAATCCCAGATACATCTCTTTCACTCAAAGGCACAGTATTATGCTGGAAGCAACAAATGTGATCACCTTTTAGCTTCTTATCTTAAGAAGAAATCAGATCGGAAATGCATTGTTAAACTCATTTCCTCCACTGGCCAAGTGACCACTAATGATTCTGCTATCTTGAAAATTTTTGAGGAGTTTTACGCAGCATTATATCAATCCAAAGTTAATCCATCTCAAGAACAGATGCAGGCCTTTTTCTCAGGCCTTTCCCACCCTTCATTGCCGCCTAAACAGATGAACTTCTAGATAGTCCGCTAACCGCGAATGAAATCAAAGTTACCATATCGTCCCTCGCCACTGGGAAAGCACCCAGACCGGATGGATATTCTTCTTAAGATACATTTATCACGCTTTTAAAAAATCTCTCATACCTCATTTACTGACCTACTTCTCCTCTATACTCCTTTCAGGTCATTCTTCTCCCAACTTTACGGAGACATGCATAGTGGTGATCCCAAAGCCAGGTAGAGATGATACAAATCCAGCAAATTTTCACCCTATCTCTCTTTTAAATGCTGATTACAAAATATTTACAAAAGTTTTGACCACCAGATTATCTAAGTTTATGGGTATCTTATTACACCCTGATCAATCAGGATTTATCAAACGTCATCTCATTGCTAATAATACCTGTCTATTCCTTCACATTCACGAGTCTTTCTTCTACTCTTCCATCCCTCTTGCTACTATCTCTTTAGACAAGGAAAAGGCCTTTGACCGGGTCGAGTGGTCCTTTTTGTTAGCTACGCTCCGCTGGTTTGGAATTGGGCCTATTTTTATAGCCTGGATACAATTTTTATACCACTCTACTAAGACCTTTCTATATATAAACAATCTGAAATCTCATTCCTTTCAATTATATAGAGGAACGCTTCAAGAATGTCCTCTTTCCCCCTTCTGTTCAACTTGGCTTTGGAACCACTGCTATTAGCAATATGCCAATCCTCTTCTTTTGAAGGAGTAAATATTGGATGTAATATTTTTAAACTATCAGCATATGCAGATGACGTTCTGTTTCTCGCTAACCCTGATGCCTCTCTTCCACAGTTGTTTGATTTGGTCTCTGTATACTCATTTATTTCAGGATATAAAGTAAACTGGCATAAAACTGAGCTCCTGCCCCTATATCCTCGAGCCTCTTTGTTGGATCTCTCTCACCATCCCATCCAAAAGGTTAAAAAAGGATTGAAGTATTTGGGCATCCGATTTTTTCAAGACCCAGATATGACAATCTCTCAATGTGCGGATTCTATCCTTCAACAAGTGCATGACATTACGTTACAATGGTCTCCCTTACATCTTGCTTGGTGGGGAAGACTAGAATCAATTAAAATGGTATTGGCTCCCAAAATTACCTATATCCTATCCATGATTCCCATATTTTACTCTAGAGAGTTATATCAGCAGGTGGACAGACTTTTGACTAAATTTTTATGGAACAACAGAACTCCTAGAATTGCCCTGTCCAAACTGAAAGGCAAGAAATCTGAGGGGGGTGTTAATTTTCCTGACTTTTACGCTTACCACCAGGTGTTTATCCTACAATAGGGATTCCACCTTTTTACTTCAGATATCTCTCATATGGAAAAACCCTGATGGGTCCTTATAGAAGAACATTGTATTGCTCATATTCCTCTCCACTGTTTCCCTGGTATGACTCTTGCCTCTAATTTAATGACCAATCAAATTTTGCGCTCACTTCACAGAGCTATGCAAGAATTTGATGCGCTCACCCCTCCTCATATTCCTTCATGGCGGAATTCTCACCTAACTCCAATATGGCACAATCCCAAGATAAAAATTGATGCCCACCCTCTCAATTGGGCTAAATGGCAGGATGGAGGAATTTGGTTTCTTTCCTCAATTCTGTCTGACGGTATCATATTACCCTTCCAACAAATTAAAGATGGTTTTCATCTTCCTCCTACTCAATTTTATACCTGGTTGCAACTGCATAATCTCTTACATGGTCTGAAAGGGTCACTGCAGTTGATTAATAAATCGCCTCATCTACTCACAATATACTTAGAGCAAGGCCCTAAAGGCCATTTAGCTTCTCACTTATACAAAATTGTAAATAGCCTCTCGCTGTGTCACACTTTTAAAAATTATATCCCAAATGGTCCTCTGAGCTTCAGCTGACTCCCTCTGATAAGATGTGGGAATACATATGGGCCTCTTCTATTCGTATATCACTATCCACTAGGGTTACACAATCATTATACTTCATTGCCCAAAGAGCCATTTGGACTCCATGGAAATTGCATAAAGCTGGACTTCTTCTTACACATAATTGTTGGTCTTGTTCTGCCAGTAAAGCAAATATAAGCCACATGCTTTTCTATTGCCCATTTGTTCAGACCTTCTGGCAACAAGTATGGTCCACAGTCTCTAGTATATTGACCCTCCAAATACCGCTTACATACTCTCTCAGAATCTTAAAATGAGCCCATCCTGATGTAAATCTCCCCTTACCCCATAGGCGACTATTAGATTTCTTTCTAATCATAGCTCTACATAATATTTTATCTAATTGGAAATGCAGCGATTTGCTTTCTGAACATCTATGGTGGAACTCAGTGTGCTTGTACAGCAAATATGAGAAACACATGGTGGTTAAAACTAATATACTTGCTACGTGGTCTAGGTTGTGGAAACCACTTGAAAATTACACTACATCATGAGCATATTATGTTTGATAGTCATGGCTGACAATTTATCTAAATCCTCCTTTTGCCACTTGAGGGACAGGATCCTTCCTCCACCCCCCTCCTCTTTTTCCCCCTTACCTATATTACTTTCTTCTCTCTCCTGCCTTCCCCTTTCCTTATTTACCCTGTATATATTTTACTCTTTCTCTTCTATCCATCTCCTTTCTTCTCCTATAATAAGCACGAAGCTTATGTTTTTCTACTTGGTTTGCTTGCATCTCTAATATGCTATTTTTATCAATCATCGATCCTTTTGTTCAGAGGGATATGTTATTGTACCTTCATGTTTATCTTTTGAAAACTAATAAAAAGATTTAAACAAAAAAAAAAAAGAATTTACAGGTGGATTCCTCCATTGTCTTTAAACCAGCTGACAAGGGAGTGGGATAGTTATACAGGATCGCAACAATTATTGAAAAGAGTGTTTGCACCAGCTTATTGATGAGACATTATCAAAAATTAATGTCAGATCCCACTGTAGAATTGCAACAACAGATTAAAATTATTACAGAGGATGTATTGAAACAAGGTTTTCTATATAAAAAAAAAGAATATCATTATTTGAGTAAAGCATTTCCACGAATACTGGTGTTCAACATGCTTCCTAAAATTCATAAGCAGTTGGTTGACCCTCCAGGTCATTCAATCACTTCCTCCAATGACTTACTACTGGAAACCCTGTCTCAGTATGTTGATACGTTTCTTAATCCATCGGTCACCTGTACACCCTCATATATAAGACTCTTCATGTTTTTTGCTTACTCTTGATTTACTTCAGGGAGATTTTCAGAATGATTTACTGGTCATATTGAATGGCATTTCATTATATACATCTGTTCCTCAAATGGAAGCATTAGATGTTATTAAAGTCTCATTGGAATTGCACCAAGAATTGGAGCAGACTGGGAAGGAACTGGGAGAGGCCCGATTGCCTCACTGCGCATAGCTAGCAAATATTTGCCCCCCTGCATGTACCACCTGCACATGTGCATGCGGCCTTCAGATTTTATAACATGCACGCCCCGGCACGCACATGTTATAAAATCAGTACGTCAAAAGGCACACATCGGGAAATGCATGCAATTGGACATGCGCATGCTCTTTTTAAAATTGACCTCAATGTGAGGTGCATATTTGCACATTGATTATTGGTTATTTTGGATACACCAGTGGGTTTGTCTATTTATTTTTAATTAATCGTATTTCACTGTGTAGCATTTTGAATAGGAGTTTGAGAGAGTAGGAATGTTTTTGAGTGTGTTCCCTTGCTTAGTTACTGGGTTTTACAGCCTGGGCCAATACCCTAGTGGGATGGGGACCAGTACTCTCCTTGGTGATAGCTCCATATTTTGGTTAAAGACTTTTAGATGTTTTTGTCCTTTTTGAGGTTTACTTCTTGTGACAGCCCTGGGACTGCAGACTGAAGGATTTTGGGGAGTCCAACATTTAGGTTAGATCAGGGGGTAGAGAAGACTAGGGATGTGAATCGTTTTCCATATCGTCTTAACGATAGAAATCGTGTGGCAGGGCAAGAAAATCGTCTTAGGCACGATTTTTTAGTTAAAAAATCGTTAAAAATCATTTTTTCCGATTAGTGCGCACTAACTCGAGTTAGTGCGCACTAACGGGAGTTAGTGCGCACTAACTGGGAGTTAGTGCGCACTAACTGAAAATGATACAATTTGACACTTTTCAGGTCAGTTAAGGTCAGTTTAGGAATGAATATGTATTCCTATTGGCTGCCCTCTTATTTATTCATGTTACCAAGTTTCCTACTGACAGTATATGGGGGATGGGAAATGGAAACAGTTGGTAGCTTGACAAAACAAGTAATGTGATCAGTCAATGTGACTAGAACTTGTGCCCTAACCCTGATACCAGGGGTATTGTGATCTTCCTGCACACAGTGCCCTATCCCTATTAATACCAGGAGTGTTGTGATCTTCCTGCACACAGTGCCCTATCCCTAATACCAGGGGTGTTGTGATCTTCCTGCACACAGTGCCCTATTCCTGATACTGGGGGTGTTGTGATCTTCCTGCACACAGTGCCCTATTCCTGATACCGGGGGTGTTGTGATTTTCTTGCACACATCCCGATATCAGGGATAGGGCACTGCATGCAGGAAGATCACAACACTCCTGGTATTAATAGGGATAGGGCACTGCATGCAGGAAGATCACAACACTCCTGGTATTAATAGGGATAGGGCACTGCATGCAGGAAGATCACAACACCCCTGGTATCAGGGATAGGGCACTGTGTGCAGGAAGATCACAATACCCCGGAGGAGTGAGGGTCAGGCAGCTCCCCCCTGTCTGTGAAGCCAGCCTCTCACTAGTAATGCAGGGAGGGAGCTGTCTC
Organism: Rhinatrema bivittatum; assembly: GCF_901001135.1. NCBI lineage: Eukaryota > Metazoa > Chordata > Amphibia > Gymnophiona > Rhinatrematidae > Rhinatrema > Rhinatrema bivittatum. Next base: position 360,901,029 of record NC_042616.1, on the reverse strand, counting down.
AGACTTCACCATCCTCCCCCCCCCCCCCCTTACCCACACACCATTCACTAGCTGGGACATGGGGGAAGTCAGGAGTGAGGGTCAGGCAGCTCCCCCCTGTCTGTGAAGCCAGCCTCTCACTAGTAATGCAGGGAGGGAGCTGTCTCAGACTTCACCATCCACACCCCCCCCCCCTCACCCACACACCATTCACTAGCTGGGACATGGGGGAAGTCAGGAGTGAGGGACAGGCAGCTCCCCCCTGTCTGTGAAGCCAGCCTCTCACTAGTAATGCAGGGAGGGAGCTGTCTCAGACTTCACCATCCACACCCCCCCCCCCCTCACCCACACACCATTCACTAGCTGGGACATGGGGGAAGTCAGGAGTGAGGGTCAGGCAGCTCCCCCCTGTCTGTGAAGCCAGCCTCTCACTAGTAATGCAGGGAGGGAAGCTGTCTCAGACTTCACCACCCACCCCCCCCCCCCTCACCCACACACCATTCACTAGCTGGGACATGGGGGAAGTCAGGAGTGAGGGTCAGGCAGCTCCCCCCTGTCTGTGAAGCCAGCCTCTCACTAGTAATGCAGGGAGGGAGCTGTCTCAGACTTCACCATCCTCCCCCCCCCCCCCTCACCCACACACCATTCACTAACTGGGACATGGGGGAAGTCAGGAGTGAGGGTCAGGCAGCTCCCCCCTGTCTGTGAAGCCAGCCTCTCACTAGTAATGCAGGGAGGGAGCTGTCTCAGACTTCACCATCCTCCCCCCCCCCCCCCCTCACCCACACACCATTCACTAGCTGGGACATGGGGGAAGTCAGGAGTGAGGGTCAGGCAGCTCCCCCCTGTCTGTGAAGCCAGCCTCTCACTAGTAATGCAGGGAGGGAGCTGTCTCAGACTTCACCATCCTCCCCCCCCCCCTCACCCACACACCATTCACTAGCTGGGACATGGGGGAAGTCAGGAGTGAGGGTCAGGCAGCTCCCCCCTGTCTGTGAAGCCAGCCTCTCACTAGTAATGCAGGGAGGGAGCTGTCTCAGACTGGTATCAGGGTTAGGGCACTGTGTGCAGGAAGATCACAACACTCCTGGTATTAATAGGGATAGGGCACTGTAAGAGATGACTGTAGTAGATTGAATAAAGATCTGATGTTTCTGCTCTCCTCACACCAAACAAAAACAACACACAAGCAGAGAAGCCCTTCTTACAAAGCTGAGCTAGTGAGTTAAGTAGGAGGAAAAGTAAACATACTGGTGCCAGTGTGGCTACTTAAAAAATACACTTACCAACAATCAATTACATATATTTGAACTGTGTACAGTTCCAGCCAGGACCACCTTTCTAAAATGCACAGTGATTGGCAAATTCAACATGCACTAGCATTTCAGGTGCCTGCTAACAAAAATAATAAACAAACAAGTTCTAGTCACGTGAGTGCTGATCATTACATTACTTTTTTTGTCAAGCTTCCAACTGTTTCCATTTCACATCCCCCCAACCATATTGGTAACATCAATAGATAAGAGCACAGCCAGCCAATAGGAATACATACATACATATTCATTCCTAAGTGACCTTTACTGACCTGGGAAGTGTGAACACTTTGTTTCATTTTCTGTTGGTGTTCGTTAGTTTCCAGTTCCATTTCCCATCCCCCCAACCATCACCTCAGTGGTAACCTTGGTAATATCAATAGATAAGAGGGCAGCCAGCCAATAGGAACACATATTCATTCCTAACTGACCTTCAGTGACCTGGAAAGTGTTTATTTGTATCATTTTCAGTTAGTGCGCACTAAATCGAGTTAGTGCGCACTAACGGGGAGTTAGTGCGCACTAACTTGAGTTAGTGCGCACTAACACGATTTAACGATTTTTAACGATAAATCGTTAGAATTTCTATTGTATCGTGTTCTATAACGATTTAAGACGATATAAACATTATCGGACGATAATTTTAATCGTTGAAAAACGATTCACATCCCTAGAGAAGACTCCAATGCTCTCCAGCACTCACAGAGCTGGATCAAAGGTGACCTCTGTAGGAGGATTCCTGAAATTTTTGTCATTTTTGTGAAGATTTTTTTCTGAGGCTCTAGGAGGAAGTTTGTGGCCGCCCTCCCTACCTGATGAAGCACATCTGCAGAGAGTGCTGTATTCCCTGCTACTGGACTTTTCCTAAGAAAGACCTGAATCTGTCAAATGAAGAAGACAACTGTGATTAAGACTTATAATTCCATTCTGAGGATACCCAACCAGTGTCTTCACATTGGGAGAGAGACACTTTGGGAAACTGTGCAAAGACTGTAATGCTTTTACCATCCGTAATTTTGGAAAGGTTTTTCCTCCCAGCTAAAGATAACCTGCCCAACTGGGGACTTTACTCTTCCAAGCCCTGGAGGATGAGAGTTTCCCTGCCAGATATTGAAAGATACTTGCACAGATAAGTTGGAGAATTGTAACCCTCACCTTTTTCATGCCAAGACCTGCTGTTTTACATAACATGTATACTTTGCATCATTCAATGTGAGCATTCTATGCAAAAGAAAGTGTGGACATCTATAGCAGACTTTACTTTTACAGGTGATGTGACTTACTGGCCCCAGCTCAATTTGTGTCCAGGGCATCATCCATGCCCTCAAAGATGTATGGTCCCAGCCATTGAATGAGCTGCTCCTCCATCAGCATCAGGTCAATTGGGCAAGGGGCTCCTCCTCCTGTCTGGTGTATGTATTGGATGCTGCTTACCACCTTATTTTTTAATTCCGCCTTAACAGCCTGATAGCAATGGGCCACCTACTCTCCAGTCCCATTGATGCTGCTGTGTAGTCACATGACCTATACAATGGTCCTCCATATCTGACCCTTGGAAGTTCTGGAGGTGACTGCAGCCCATTTGCTGAAGAGCAAGGGGTAATTTTCCAGATGCTGGTGATGTCACCACACAGCCTCGGAAGAGCTGCTGCCTGCTGGAAGATCAGATTGCCACTTCCAATTCCAGAGAGATGGTGTCACTGACCTCACTCTCGTTCCTACTCCCTGCTTCCTTTCCTTCCTCCACCCCCTCTTGTACCTGCCCTGACAACTCCCCCTCCCCCCAACCTCTTGGTCTAGACCTATCCTACCATTCTCCTTCCTCCACACTTACCTGCATAGAACCTTCCATCTCCTGCCTCTTCCTATCTCTTCCCTCCTCACTATCTCTACTCCCATGCCTCTACTTACCACTACTTCCCTCCTTCTCCCTCCTCTCCTCCCTCCTCCTTGCCTCTCCTCTCTCCCCACAAATACCACGATCCATCCTCTCCTACCATTTCTCTCCACATTACTCACCACACCACCCTTTCACTTATCACCAGTCCTCCACTCCTCAGGTCTCCTCCACTCCTCCACACAAAAGGACAGACAGACAAACTAGACAAATGCACTAAAACCTAACACTCTTTTTTCACACACAGATAAACAGAAGAGACAAAGGTAAAAGTAAACAAATAAAACACAAGAAACAGGACAACGCAATTAGGTAATTGACTAATTAACTCCTCTAATCAGTGCCTCCAACTACTCACCAAGTTCCTCTCCTCCCCTAATTCCTAACAGACCCATTAAAGAGGCAGTTGCTGGAAACCGATATATAAACAAAAATAATGCGCCATTCTTAAGATAAATGCACAACACGTAAAATGATGCTCAATGCTTAAAATGACACGGGGCGCATTGGTACATCACGCAACACAATAGAGTATTGTGCGGCATGATAATTACATATGTGATGCGGTATTTCCTTAATTTCCTTAACCATGCCCATTTATTTAATGCGGTCTACTAATGCACTATATTTTGGTTTTATTTACCGCAGATTGATGAATCTAGGGGTAAGTTACCCAGTTATTGATCAAAATTGGCTATGTTAGCAGAATTTGTTTACACCCCAGAATGCACCTGAAATGACTTTTTTATGTGGCTAAAAGATAGCCAGATAATGACTTATCCAGCCATAATTTAACTGGATAAATGAATGGTTGAATATTCCAAAACTTGCCATTCAGATGAATAACTTGTAAGTTATACATTTAAATGACTTTGAATATTGACCTCTTTCTCTTTACAATATATTCTCATTCATAACCTGGGCATTGATATTATTTATGATAGTTTTAATTTATTTAAGCATCTTTGTACATTATTATTGACAACTGATTCAAAAACTTTTTTTTATACTAATAACTACAATTCTTATTGGCTTAGAATTATTGTATAAATTCCTGTTTCTTCTTAGCTCTTTCCCTTCCTTCCTTTTGGTTTTGCATGATTCAAAATGAGGAATGTTTGGCATGCAAGCACCAAACTATAATCTTTCTGCACTTCTTGAAATGAATGCTGGCCGAATGTAGCTAACTCCCTCCATCTAGAGACAGAAAACAGAACTTTAGCAATAGAGTCGTACTCTACGTAGCTTAAATACTGTCATGCTACTAGAATATAGTTTTCTCATGTGACAGAAGCACAAATGCTTAGCTCAGCATATTTATTTAAAATATGCTGTTTAAGAACTATTATTTTCTTAAAATCAAAACAGTGGCAAGAATATTTATTGTAGCAATGAATATATTGATGAAAGGCATAGTCATTTGTTCTTATTCCTGTCCAGCTTTTCTTTCTTTCTTTCTTTTTTTTTTTTGTAATATCTTATTTGCTTATTTTATATTTTCATGTCATTGTGGAATATAAAATTTACAACTTTTAATATGATCATATGCCCTTCCTCTCCAATTCTATTTTTCAGCTGTTTTATTCTAAATTTGCATGCATATTGGTATAATATCGACATGGAGTTCTGATTAGGCTTGGCACAACAGGGCTGAAATTTGCTGAGATTCATACTGGTGGGCTTGGTTAAACAAACAGTTTAACCACTTAAGAGCACTCCATGACTTATGAATTAGAGGAGTAGCCTTGTGGTTGGAGCAGTGGGTTGTAAGTCAAGATTCAAATCCCACTGCTGCTCCTTGCAACCTTAGGCAAGTCATTTTGCTCTCCATTCTCTTAGGTTCAAAACTTAGATTTTAAGTCCTCTGGGGCTAGGGAAAAACTTACAGTACCTGAATGTAATCCTCTTTGGAAGTGCTGAAAGGTGGAATATAAATAAAACAAATAAATACACTTTTAATAATAAAAAGTTAACCTGTACTTGCAAAAAATATAATATGCATTTTAAAATTCCACTTAATAGAATAGTATAGCAAAAATGTCCCTAATGGCATAGTTATCCTATTATCACGCATGGAAACCTGAAAATACATTAGCTAAATAGCATAACCAAGTCACTTAGCAATGGGAAGTTAATTAGCATGCTCACACTAAACTAAGCATGCTCATTCTCTTTTCCTCTTGGGTATTTGGGTGTGATACATGACTGGCAGCCAATGCAAATCCATCGTAACTGGCATTATGAGATCATGAAAACTGCATTCTACCAGCAATTGGACCTTGCACTAGCTGAAGTTGTTGAGGGAGCATTGAGAGCAGCAGAAAAGTTTGCTGGTGGCTGAAAAGGATTAGTGAGTATTGCTGTGCTGCATAATTTTGGAACTTAAAGATTGGAGAAGACTGAAATTGTGGAGTGAATTAATATTTTGTTTATGTGCTTAATTATAAAGGAAAGGTAGTTATTTTTAAGTGTGTCTGCCTGATAAAGAGAAAAGAAAGGTAGGTAATTTTAAGTGTGTCTTCAATCCTCCCACATCCTTTGATTTATAGACTCCTATCCCATATAAGAGGACAAGATACATTTTCACACAAAAATTAATCAAGGATTTATCTAAAACAAAGGAGTCATCCAGCTCTTATAAAGATGTAAACAGAGTTTTAAAATGAAGAATTAATAATATTTGAAAATGCTGAGGATGCCCTGAAGTGGTAGGTGGTAGTGGTCCCCTAGGAAGTGCAGCTGAGTTAATGCTGTGGAGGCTGCTTGGAGAGCCAATCTTTTTAATACTTATTTTGAGGGTCCTGTTAGGATTCTGGGATCATGAAAAGGCCTGTAGCTTATGGCAGCATAAAGCTGAATCAATATGAGAAAGTAGACTCATCTTTGCAGCATAGAGCTGCAGAAAAGAGAGAGAGAGAGACCTGGAAGCAGGAGCAGGAGAAGGGCAATGCTTTTCTGCATTTGAAGTAGCTGTGAGAGTGGGAGGAAGCTTCCTGTGGTACTGAAGAGTCCACCTTTCAGGTGTGGGAGGGGGTGGAGCAAGTGGCAGAAAGCAGTTGCTGCCACTGCTGCTGCCACTCAGTTTCCGACTGCAGTGGTCATGAGAGGAGTTATGTGCCGCTGCAGTTCAGTGCAGAAGGATTTGTGAGGCATCTGGGGACAGTGTGAAAGTTCCCAGTTTTGCAGTGCAGGACACATTGTCAGTAATATCACACTGATGTCATATCTGGTCCAGAGTCTCGCGCAGGAAAGCTTAAAATTAAATACAAAATAAGGGGTCGATTAAAAAAAATATGCGTGCGACCATGTGCGCGTGATTCCTGGCATGCGCACGTGGATGCGGCTATTTTATAACATGTGCGCATGTGATATACAATATCCACGCACAATTACGCCTGCTTTTATAAATGGCACACGCATGTCTGTCACGCCCACAATGGGAGGGTATCTTAAAAATCTGTGTGTGGCAATGCAGGTAGGCCTTTCCCAGTTCCCTCCCAGTCCGCTCCAATTAAGGAGAGGACAGGGAAGAATCTTCCCCTCACCCTATCCTTTCTCCCTCTTCCCCTCTCTTCCCTGACACCTAAACTATCCCTACCTAACCCTTTTTTTTTTCATACTTACTTCTGCTCCAAAGAAGCAGTATCTTCTGTGCACTGGCCAGCTGCCAGCGCGTTCTTCCCTGGGACAGTGGCTAATGGGGGTCCCAAATGAGCCCTCACTTCATGCAAGCTAAAGGCTCTTTGAAGTCGGCACCAATACTATCATCAAGTTATTGGGAATTAATGAAGTTTAAAAAAGAAAAAAACTGTGACAGGAGACATGGGGCAAGCCTTTGCCTCTTTATTGATGTGCATGAGATGTTTTTGAGAGTCAAGAAATGTGTTTGTTGTAAAAATTGACTCTATTCCAGTCAGTATGAATTTGGGTTTTCTCCTTTCAAATAATTCTTATTCTGTTTCTGATTTTGGCCCTGTTTTATGGAATGTTTTACCTGCAAGTCTGAGAGATGAGCAAGAATTGAAGAGTTTTAGAAAGAATTTGAAGATAATGTATTTTAAGTAAGCCTGAATATTTGTTGTATTATTATAATTACGTATGTATCTGTAATTTTGCTGTGAATGGAGCATAGTAGTACTCACAGGGTAACAGCGATGATAGTTTCCTTCGGTAGTTGAGTGAAGAGAAGGAAACGTGGTCCGAGGTGCAGGATACCCAGTGCAGGATAGGCCTTCGAGGAGCGAGTACCTCGGAGTGCCGAGAGTACCTGGAATAAAGCAGACAAGACCCCCGAGGGGCGGGTGTCCTGAAGGTTAGGCTGAATAACCCCGGAGGGCGAGTAGAAGCGAGGGGCCCCCGAGGAGCGGGTACCCAGAGCTTCAGTAGGTAGCAAAATACCCTGGAGGGTAGTGAGGAATCCAAGCGAGCAGCTCAGAAGTGGTCAGAGTAGCAAAACCGAAGTCCTTGCTAACGCTTTGTATTGGAGCGGAGCAGAGGTTTAAATACCCAGAGGTACTGACGTCATGTTGTGGGGCCGCCCCCGAGGTTCCCGCCATGATGTGTTTAAGAATGTGGGCAGCGTGCGCGTGCGCACCCTAGGAGGCCTCAGGAAGAAGCATGGTGGACGGGGACACCCATGCTGGCTTGGAGATGCCGAGGGGTTCGGCAAACAGCAGCGGAGGCAGCCATCTTCCCAAAGGAGGAGGAGAAAGGTAAAAGAGAGGTGAGGCAGAGTGGTCACAGCCGTCTGCGACCGATGGATGCAACACATTCTCTCTGGACCAGCACCCAGAATAATCTTCTACAGGTGGCCGAGGAGGCTAAGAAGGGGGCCAATAAACACCACTGGCCTGCTCCCCTCTTCAAGACAGGGGACCGAGTATGGCTGAGTACCTGCCGCATCTGCCACCGGATACCCTCAATGAGACTGGCTCCCAGATACATTGGTCCTTTCTCCGTCACCAAATGTATTGGACTGGTCACATACCATCTAAGACTACCTTCTTCACTGAGGATACACAACACGTTCCACGTTTCCCACTTGAAATCACTAGTCTTGTCCTAGCCACAGCATAAGCCACCCAAGCCACAAGATGTGTCGGCCGAAGAAGAGCAGACATACCAGGTAAAGGAGGTTCTGGATGTAAGATGCCACTAGATGCAATGGGAGTACTTGATTGCCTGGGAGAGGTTTGGCCCCGATGAGAATACTTGGGAGCCCATTTCTAATATACTCGACAAAACGCTCCTCTGGCAGTTCCACTCTACACATCCTGTTAAACCTGGACCTTCTAAGAGGGGACGTAAAGGAGGGGGTATTGTTTGGACCTCCGGCCATGGGCAGCTGCGACTGGGTCCCCTTACCTCCTACGGCAGGCAACCAGGTCCAGCCTTCCTCCATCGCCACTCACCGAGGCTGATGCTGACCGCTGCTACAGCGGCCTGCCTTCACGGCCCTGCACACCGCCACCCCGACCTCTGCATCTGGCTCCCTAGGCATGTGTGCACACCATCGCTGCAGATTTAAAGGCCCCACAGCGGGAAAGTTTCCCATGGCCCGTGAAGATGACATCAGGCAGGGTGGGTATATATACTCCGCCCTGCCTCTGTCTCTGTCTTCACGGCCCTGCACACCGCCACCCCGACCTCTGCATCCGGCTCCCTAGGCATGTGTGCACACCGTCGCTGCAGATTTAAAGGCCCCACAGCGGGAAAGTTTCCCATGGCCCGTGAAGATGACATCAGGCAGGGTGGGTATATATACTCCGCCCTGCCTCTGTCCAGAGCAGGGCCCATTGCCTCAGCAATGGGCCCTGCTCTGTACTGAGTGTGAGTTCTGCGTTCCAGCCGCTGATTCCTGATCCAGCATTCCTGCCTTGCTCCTTGTCTCCTGATCTAGCGTTCCTGCTCCTTGTCCCTCCGGATTGACCTCCTGGTTTTGACTCTGCCTGCCTGAATCTGCTTGATCTCCACCTGCCCTGACCTCCAGCCTTTTTTTCCGTCTATGCTTGTTTGCTGCTCGTCCTGACCCCGGCCTGTTCCTGGTTCTGTCTGTCTGCTACCTGCCTTCACTTCTGCCTGCCCAATGCCACTTCAGCCTCTACCTCTGGTTCCACGCCTTTAGAGACCCTCACCTAAGTCCTACTGGCCCCAGTACCCAAGGGCTCAACCTGCGGGGAATGAGGGCTGGTAAAGGTGAAGCTCCCGTTGGGCCTACTCTGCCTATTCTGCGTCCCAAGGATGAGGACCAACAGGGATCTCCTCCTGGTGGTAGGGCCAACCTCATCTCGCCTCAAGGTCCACATTCCCAACAGGGTTCATCTGTGTATGGGTACATGCAACCCCAAAAAGTATTGCTAGCTTTCAATGACCTGTGAGTATTGTTGGAATACTACAATCTTTGACAAGCACTTTATTAAAGCCTGTAACTGAAGGCCTAATAGGTAAGCACACTGAAGTCAGCACTGACTCTGAAATAGGTGAAGTAGTGCTGTCATGTGACACAAAGCATCCCAGGTAAAAGTGCATAACATCACATGCACACAGTTGTCAGCTATGGGATGAGGCTGTAAAATGGAAACTCTGTGACTGATACTTTAAACTGTCAATTTGTAGCTTTAGCCTGTGCCTTTAAATTTCAGAGGGACTTGTGATTTATAGGATTTCTAGGCCCATCTGGAGTTCCATCACACCTATGACATTACCTCACCCAAATGTGATGGCTAGGACAGGGTCTTAGGGGTAGGCATGCCCAGCAAAATGCCACCAGCTAGGCCAAGCTATGTATGCTATGTTGGCAGTCCTACACAAACACTATTGCATCAATGCCTCTTTTAGACTCCCTATCAGTCAGAAAACATTAGGCCAGTCACATGTATTTGGTGTTATCTTTACTTTGACTACAATATTTCAAGTACAGTCTACTGCTTTATAGTCAAGATGAAGTCTAAGTAGGCATATGGGGTTTCTGTTGCACACTGACATAGACAGAGGAACAGTGAGTCAAACAAAGATGATAGAGAGGAGAGGAGCTACAATCTGCTGGCCTCTCTTCCATGGAAGGGGAAGGGGTAGTTGAGGCCTAACAGGCAAAGTTGCATTCTCTGAGGCTTTGCCACAGGTGCACATGGGTGATCCGGGGGTAGATCCAGATATATCTCCATTGGTATCCCATGGCATAGAGCGAGATTATAGAATAAACAGCAGAGCAGCACTATATCTGGTACTCTGGGTGGGGCATACACTAAAGCTCTACCTGTTTTGTCCAAACAGTGAAATCTACTTTTGAGAATTCTGATGGTTCATTCTATGACACAGAGGGTAGAACATAAGGAAGGCCTCATTGGTGTTTGAGAATAGCAATGGGGGTGAGAAGCCAGGTCCTGCAACCACATCCCGAATCTCCTGTAGTAAATACAGAATGGGAGCATCAATCACAACCACCATCACTTTGGGATATAGATGCCAACTCACAGCATGATATAAGATAGTAGAAGCTAACCTCTAGCTTAGCATGAGCCTTAAAAGCCTATTTCCTTACCATAAATCCATGCTATCTTTTTCTGTGACACTATATGAACACTGTAGCACTAGCCAAATCTGGGTCAGATCTTCTAGAATAGGAACTGCATCTTGGGATTCCACAAAATGTGTGGCAGCCCCTCACACCAAGCTAAGGCTGCTTGTTTGTAGCTTTCATCAAACCTTGAAGCAGTAATCAGAGCTGCCACACATATCCTAGCATAAAAACCTTGACCTCGTGCTCTGAATGTGCAAGTCCCTGGCTGATCTGCATTATGTCCTCCAGAGGTACCAATTTGTCTTCCACAGGGAATATGCTAGGCCCAAAAATGCATAGGCTGCTGCCTCTGGTTTACCTATGTGATGGGTAAACCAAACTGTGCCTGACATCCTGGCTGACCCATCATTAACTGGACACACCAGATCTGCGAGTACCAGATCTTAAAGGTTGTGATTAACCAGTGAGATTTCACTGCTCCAAATGGGAGGATTGTAAAAGGCCAATGTTTAAAGTGAAGCTGTAGAAAATGGGGAGAGAAAGCCAGGCCCTGGCACAACGGCATGCAGACCTAACTGTAAAATCCACTTGACATGTCAGTGATGCTGTTAAGTCCCCCATACCCCCCCAATGTCTGTGCCATTTTCTGCAAACACATAGCCAGAGAGGGAATAGAGAAAGAAGCATCTACCTTACCAATGAGCCAACCATCACCATAGAGGCTGTCCTCAAAATTTTCAAAGAGGTCCAATTGCCTAAGTATAAAGGAATCATGCACAGCTCTTGAGTATCTGGCCATCATGTCAAGGATGCACAATTGAGCGTCACAACCCACTTGCACATTGAGGGAGTTGAAGAGCTTTCTGTTGTGGAAGATCTCTTCCCTGTCACAGAGTGGGTTGATGGCTACTTGAGTGCAGTCGATAGCTCCCAGAACATTGGAAAAGTGAGCTATGGCATAAAAGCCTCTCTTCAATTTCATTGTCCTGCCTATCCTGAGGAAATGCTATGTAGCTGTTAATGCGGTCAAATGCAGCTGTTATCACCTGCTCTAGATAGCAGGAGAAAGTGGTTTGGGATATTCCTCTAACAATCCCTACTGTCTGGAAGGAGCCGGATGCTAGGAAATGCAGGGTGGCCAATAGTTTGGTGAGTCCTGGTATAGCATGGGACCTTTCTGTGACCAGATCTAGATCCCTTTAGATTTTCATTTCATTTTATTTTCATTTATTAAAATTTATTGATCGCCTAACACAGAATAGGCCTAGGCGATGAACAAAAATACACACATAATAAAAACAATAATAAACATGCACTTCAGACAAAATTTTTTTTGTTTCACAGAAACTGGGGAAAAAATACTACCAAATAATGGTATCTATGTCCCTAGATCAAGTTATTTATTATTCGTCAGTTGATATTAATGAAAGCTCATAGCAATTACTCTACTCACATTATTCTAATTTTTCTAATAACCATGTTCTGACATTCTTTTCACTGAAAACTGAATTACACATACTTCAGGCTGTTACATATTATAAGCACGGCGGAGTAAAAACTCTTTAAATTCTAATTTAAATCTTTTAACATCATCCAAAGACCTCAATTCCACAGGAATGAGATTCCACTGAGTAGGAGCTGCTATGGAAAAAGAGGTCTCTCTCGTACTAAACAACTTAGCATGTCGAACTGAAGGGATCTCTAACAGATTCAATTGAGAAGATCTCAAACATCTTACAGGTTTATGAATCCGTAATAATGCATTAAGCCAATATGAAGAATCTGAAGCAAGGAGCTTATAGACTATATTTCTTAATATAATTCCAGGATAACCTGAGAGTTGAAGCAATACCTGCTAAACACATAATCTTCTGGCATACCAAGCAATGAGGCTTGTGGAGGAAAGATGCACTCCCTGTATCTCCTCTGCCATGCCCGTCTGTGTGCCAAGTGCTGGCATGGGCCCCGACCATCTCCCTGCAGGGTTAGTGGTTCAAGTTCCAGAGCAAGGACTTCTCTAGGAGGGCTTGGAACTTCCCTTGCTTGTGCTTGTGATTGTTGTTGTTGTTGTTTTTATCTGTAAAGAGCATCCTGAAGCATCCAGAATCCCCCACAAGTAAACTTTCCACAACATAATAGGTTTAGGACAGACCAGGTAAGAAAAGCTGTTTTTATTGGCCCAGGAGAGCATGATAGGAGTGTCTGATAGAAGGCCTCATTTTATCGTGTACAATAATAGCTGTGATCCGTGGTAATGGTCGCGGGCACACGCTAAAAATATTTTTTTCCCTTGTACCACAAAAAAAATGGTGGTTATTTCTGACATTAAATCCCACATTAGTGTGCATTAATCTATCACAGAAGGTGAAAGGACAACTTAATTTGCATTAACTCCTCCCACTTGCATACTAACATTTAAATTTACATGCTAGCTTGCATTGTGCTATTTATCGTGAGTGAAATACACTTTAGACCCCATTTAATGCATGTTAGTGCCCTAATGCATTTTGATGAATGACCCTATCTGTCATTAAATCCTTGCAGATGATCCAAAATTCAGTAACAAGACTAGTTTGAGCACCACTTCTTGGTGTTTGGGTAATTTCCAGGTTCTTGTGGCCTGGTTTGGCCTCTGTTGGAAACAGGATGCTGGACTTGATGGATCCTTGGTCTGACCCAGCATGGCAATTTCTTATGTTCTTATATCATTCCAGTTCTTTGTACCTTAAACTGGCTCCTAATTGAACAATTTAAAATCCTATATGTGTTGTTCAATGCCATGAATGCAGTCGCTCCATTATGTATCAGCACTTTACTGAAAATCTACCACTCATCACCAAGTCTCAAATCAGAAAATCATTGCCTACTCGAGATTCCCAACTACAAGTTGATTTGCTCTCTGAAAACCACGACAAATTAATCTCAATAGCAGGCCCACAACTTTGGAATCAATTACCTTTAGCCCTGAGAAAATAAGAAAATGCACTAACATTCAAAAAATAATTAAAATCTCATCTATTAAGGCAAGCTTTTTATTAAGAAGATATGACTTATAAGAATTTATTCTTGATCTGCTGGTACTGTTTGTAATTTTCATGTCTTTTTACATATTGGGCCAGATTTTAAGATTCAGGCGTGGGCATAGATTTGTGCGCGCAACCTGGCTTGCACAAATTTAGGCCCAATTTTAAAACATGCCGTGCAGCCGTGCGCATGTTATAAAATCCGGGGTCGGAGCGCGCAAGGGGGTGCACACTTGTGCACCTTGCGCGTACCGAGCTGCGCAGCCTTCTCCGTTCCCTCCGCCCCCCCATCTTCCCCTACCTAACCCGCCCCCAGCCCTACCTAAATCCTCCCTTTACCTTTAACTTAGAAGTTGCGCCTCCCTCTGGGCAGGCGTAGGTTGTGCGTGCCGGCCGACGAATGGCCGGCACCATTTTTTAAGATGGCGCCGGTTGTCCATTGCTCCTACCATGTGACAGAGGCCGGCCAATGGCACCGATAGCCCCGTCACATGGTAAGGGCAAGGAGCCACCAGCGCCATTTTGATTTCTGGCAGCCGATGGCCCGAGAGTGGGATATCGCTCCCGGGACTCACACTGAACCACCAGGGACTTTTGGCAAGTCTTGGGGGGGGGGGGGGTCGTGAGGGTAGGGGAGGTTGTAGTTAATTAAACTTTAAAGGTTGGAGTGGGTTTGGGGTTTTTTATTTTATAAATGTGCCCTTTCTCCCCCCCCAAAAAAAAACCGATAGGAAAACCACATGAAATTTTGTGGGTTTTCCTTTCGTTTTGTTAACTCCCCGAAATGCAACGAAATAGGAAATATCGTCTTTATTTCCTATTTCGTTGCAAACGAATGCACACCCCTAATTTATATGATTATACCAGCATAGAGGTTTTGCTGCCTTCATTTTGTTTGCTGTTTGGATTTCAGCCTAGTTCTCCTATTCTGTTTGCTTGTTGGTTCTACTGGAGTCTCCTCCCCCCCCCCAAAAAAAAAAAACACCTCTTTTATGGTTTTATGTCTTTCCATCAAGGTCTATCTAGGCCTTTTCCTATTTGTGATTGTGACATTTTACGCCTTGATGTTTAAGACACCATTGACACCTTTATGTGCTGCATCCGTCGGTCTTCAACGGCTTTGCCCCGCTTGTTGCACCCCTATCTCGGCTCCTCCCGCTTACCTGGGCAAGATGGCTACCACAGCATCGTCAAGCCGACTTCTCTGGCGTCTCCGGAATGGCTAGGGTGCAGCCGTACGCCATTGCTCCTCCCAGGTACCTGCTAGGGTGTGCGCGCGTGCGCAACCCATATCTAAGAACGCCCAGTGGTGTGAACCTCGAGGGTGTTCCCTCATCTGACATCACGCCAATCTGGGTATATCTACTTTTCAAGATTGCTAGCTCATTGATTTGGCAAAGGCTTGAATGGTCACGTACTGTTCCTGTCTGCGGTACTCTGCCGCATCCCTGCTGCCTGCAGGAAGCTCTCCTTCTGCCCTTCGGGGTTTTACTACTAACTTGGGTACCCACTCCTCGGGGGCCCTCTGTTCTATTTTCAGGTGCCATTCAGGGAACAGATACTCACTCCTCGAGGGCCTGCTCTCCCTGCCTCAGTGCCTGTACCTACATCAACTATCTGTTGGTATCGCTTCCATAACAGCTAACACTGAGTGAGTACTCTAACATCTCATCTGTCTCATCCACAGTAACCCTTGCTGCGGAACCTCCTGACGTCACCAAGGAGAGAAGGGCTCCCTCTGCCGAGGTCCCTGAGACTACAACTCACCACTGGCACCTGGTGGCTATCTTCAAGCTGTACAAATAAAGAGTTCAATCCTGGTGTTTTGTGTATAGCCCAATGCTGTGGCTCCTCACAGGGCTCCTCCCCGTGGGCGTGGTCATTGCCACAGCACCCAAGGATCCACTAAAACACTCGTGATAACAACATATTGCCAACTCCATGGATCCGGCTCAGCTCACGGCATTGCAGGCCATTCCAGGCCTGGCCCAGCGGATCGCCGAACAGCAGACTGCACTGGAAGGATTGACCGCTGCATTTAATTTGTTACACAAACAGATGAACTCCCCTTCTACCTCAGGTAAATAGGCTGAACTGTCGGAAGTGACGGTCAAGACAACTGTACCTTATCTTCTCTAAGTGCCCCTTTAACCCCTCGATCATCTAATGGTCCAACTGACTCCCTCACAGGCTTTCTGCTTCAGATATATTTTTAAAAGTTTTTACTGTGAGTTTTTGCCTCTATGGCCAACTTCTTTTCAAATTCTCTCTTAGCCTGTCTTATCAATGTCTTACATTTAACTCTGTTCTATTTTCAGGTGCCATTCAGGGAGCAGGTAGGTAAGGTTGGCTCTTTGAGTGCCTGCTCTCCCTGCCTCAGTGCCTGTACCTACATCAACTATCTGTTGGTATCGCTTCCATAACAGCTAACACTGAGTGAGTACTCTAACATCTCATCTGTCTCATCCACAGTAACCCTTGCTGCGGAACCTCCTGACGTCACCAAGGAGAGAAGGGCTCCCTCTGCCGAGGTCCCTGAGACTACAACTCACCACTGGCACCTGGTGGCTATCTTCAAGCTGTACAAATAAAGAGTTCAATCCTGGTGTTTTGTGTATAGCCCAGTGCTGTGGCCTCTCACGGGGCTCCTCCCCGTGGGCGTGGTCATCTCCACAGCACCCAAGGATCCACTAAAACACATGTGATTTCAACATTATGCTGTTTGCAGTTTCCTATATCATATGCCTTGGGAGATTTGACAACTTTTTCTGTTTGCGATTTTCCACACTGTATACCCTGTGGGCATTGTTGCCTTTATCTTCTTTGTGATTCCCCTCACAGTATGCTTTGGGGGCTTTGATGCCTATATGCTGCATGCAACTCTGCACTGTATACCTTGGGGGCTTTGAATCCTTTATGCTGTTTGTGATTCCTCGCATTGTACACCTTGAAGCTTTGACGCATTAATGATGTTTCAAATTCCCCACACTTAATGCCATGGGGCTTTAAATACTTTATAAAGTCTGTGAACCCCTATACTGTATCTTAGGAGCCAGTTCTCATCTGCATGTATTCGTTGAAAAATCAACACAATTATACAAGTAACAAATGGAACCATAACTGATTTAATGAGAATTTGCAGTTTCATTTTACTGGCCATAAGTAATAAAACATGAATGCCTCAATCTTTACAAAAGTATATGCTATTTTACTGGTAGGATTATTCATATTCTTCTTACTGAGGCAGACATCCTTCACTCCGGCTGTCTTCAAGATTCTATCCAAATCCCAGTCCCTTGCAGTACTTGCTGACTTTTACTTTTCCTATGGCCATCCATTGCTTTGAAGGCTCACTGTACCAATCCTTGAACTTTTGATACCGTTCTTCTTCCACTTCAACTTTTGAGGTACACTTTGAAGGTTTTATGGATACTCTTCTCACTTCATTGCTCTCCTCCTACCATTTTAACTTTTAATAATTACCAGTACTACTGCTACCACTGATGCTCCAAGCCAGTCTTAGTACCTTAGTTTTCTTCCTCCTATCCTCTAGCTGTCACTACAAGGTCCTTTCCAAATCTCTTTTTCCTATAGTACTTGCTGATTCTTGGTCTTGCCCTAGCCATCTGATACTTTGTTTATTTTCTGCACCACTCTTTGGGCTTTTAATACCATTCTTCCTCCTGTCTTAGCCATCAAGTTACACTTTGGGGGGGGGGGGGGGGTTTCTGGCTACTCTTCTTGCTGCATTGTTCAGCTTGTATCATTTCAGTTTTTAATTGCCAGTGCAGGTGCTGCTCTTTGTACCTTAGGGTGCTTCCTCCACTACTCTAGCTATCTTGTTACTTTGCATACACCTTTCCCTTATGGTACTTACCAACTCTTGCTCTTGCCATGGCCTTCTGATGCTTTACACATGCCTTTACCACCCAGTTATCTTTAATGGCCCCATGCTCTCTTGAACATTTTCTATAAACTCAATAACCTTATGGTTCTTGTGATTATTGATCCCATCCATTATTTAGTCTTTGTCATCATAAGGCAAGAACTGCAGAAATTCCATACCCAGAACCACCAGGACTGTGCTCCTCAATGATTACTGCTTCTGAAGTAAAGAAGAAAGTATTTGTAAAAAAGTGATTCAGAAGATTATTTGTCTCCTGCATTCCCTGAAACACAGATTTTGCTGCTGTCTGAAGAGGATCAATGAGTATTGCTTTGGTAAATTTTAGGACTTAAAAAGCTTGGGAGAGAGGTGAAATATTTGGGTATATTCTTTAGTGTGTGTATCTGAAATAAAAAGCTAGTATAAGATAGGTAATATTTTAGAGATTGTGTGTGCCTGAAATAAAAAGCTAGCATATGATAGATAATTGTTTAGAGTTTGTGTGCGCCTGAAATAAAATATAGTATAAAGTTAGTAATTGTTTAGAGTTTATGTGTGCCTGAAATAAAAAACAAGCATAAGGTAGTAATTGTTTAGAGACTGTGGGAGCCCCTAACTATTTTTTTTAAATTTATAGGCAAAAGACTCATTCACATTAAAAATCAATCAGGGTTTTATCTAAAACATAGGATTTCCCCATCCTTTATCAAGTTTAATTACCCCTTATAGGTTACTACCAGATTAATAGTGAGTAAACCAAATATCTTTAAAGGATTCTAATTTACTTATACCGTCTCCCTTACTACCCTAAATTTAAATAAGAACTCAACAATTTTAAGATAAAGTCAGCAGTCCAGTAGTGAGATGGGGTTTTCCAGTTTTTTTTTTTTGTTTTGTTTTGTTTTTTTATATTTCTCAAATTTTTCAAATATAAAATCATTAATAACTTGATTAGGATGTATAGCCTTCTAAACATAATATCCACATACATTTGTATAAGAAAAAATACATCACATAGGCCATATTGTTCTAAGTCCTCAAAAATGAGGGAGGTTGAGCAAGAAACATTTTTAAAGGCATTTCATTCACAAAACTGTTGCACTCGGGGGTGGACCTTTGTCCTGAAGCAGTGGAGAACTGCCTCCTGGTTGGGACCAGGAAGCAACTGCCCCCAGGGGGTGGAGCACTGGAGGAGACAGAGGCTAGGTCGAGCTTCACCACTGGAAGCCCGAGGCCCCCCCGGGAGGAGCCTGTAGGGACCCGGGCCGCTTGGACTTAGGTGGGCCTCACAGGGCCTCCTGGGAAGGTGGAAGTCCGGCGTGCCCATGGGCAAAAGGAGAGCATGGTCAGGTTCGAGCAGGAGGTCTGATGTAACAAGGAGGACCAGAAGAGCGTGGGTGATGACAAGGCAAGGAACAGAGTCAGAATCTAGGAACGTGGTCAGGCAGGCAGAGGACAAATTCCAGGAGTCAGTCCGAAGAGTGGTCAGCAAGCAGAGGTCAGGTACCATAGGTCAGACGAGGTCACAGGCAGGCCAAGGTCAGAAGGCAGGCAGCAAACAGGCTGGTCGAAGAACAGACTGGGGTCAGAGACAGGCAGCAGGCAGGCGAGTTGAGGAATGGACTGAGGTCAGAGGCAGGCAGCAGGCAGGCAGGCAGGTTGAAGAACAGGCTGGAGTCAGAAGGCAGGAAGCAGACAGGCAGGCAGGTCAAGGAAGAAGGCGAGGTCAGTACCAGTAAGACAGTCCGGGGTACTTCCTGGGTAGACGAACAGACGAACAGGAACAGGAGGACGCTGGAGTACTAGGAAGCAGAAAGAAGGCAGGAACAGAACTGGAACAGAAGGATCCTAGAACGAAACTTGGAACAAGACAGGAGCAAGCAACAAACGCAGTAACAATCTAGCACAAATGCCGACCTGATTGCCAAGGCAAGGAAGTTCAAGCAGTGACTTCCTTATAACGGGGGAATCAATCAGGGCGCACCGCAGAACTAGGACCCACCCTTCGCTCTACAAGAAGCGGTCTCATAATTGGTATAATTCCAGATTCATCACTAACTGAACTAGCTTCCTGAGCTAACAACAACCCCTCTATAACATTCCCCTGTACGGTATTAACCATGCTGGTCACTCCTGCAGATGGTACCAGAGTTGGTCCCAGATCACTACCCTGTTCGCCAATTTTTTCAAGGGGCGACAGAGTGTCCTGAAGGGACATCATTGCAGGGGGGGCTCTTTGGTCTGGGGCCAATGAGATTTCCAAGTCACGAAGAGGTGTAGTGCCTTCCTGCATCCCTTCAAGTGAAGTTTCACCTGGCATTATGACTCCCCTTCTGATGTGGGCGTCCATTGCACCCAACATCAACATAAACTTATCCTTACTAAACCATCAACATACCCCTAAGGCACCCCAGAAATCCACGGTTCAATTCAGAAAACTTTGCAACCCTGATACTCTCATCACTAATCTAATTCCGGAACTAACCCATATGGACCTCACAGACGCTAACTCAGCTTTAGCCTCCTGTTCTAAAATCACTAACAAAGTGGCAAACTTGACCTGCCCTCTAATTACCAAAACAATCCATTCTAACAAAAATACAAAAAAACCATGGTATACCCCAAAGTTAAAAATCTTAAAGCGAGAACTCAGGAACAGAGAAAAGACATGGCGCAAGAACTCCACAACCTCAAACCTTGTAGCCTTTAAAACCCTCATGCATCAATACAGGATCTCAATTCATCAAGCAAAAAAGGATTTCTACTCACAAAAAATTCACAACTTTATTTTCGACCCAAAAGCCCTGTTTTCATTAGTTGCTTCCCTCACCAAACCACCTACCTTCGCTATTCCAGACGACAAAGCAGCAAGTAAAGCCACTGAATTGGCCACCTATTTCATGAACAAAATTTCCAACCTCCTTGACCCGCTTAAGGAAAAGATAGCCCCTTCCCCACATCACATGTTTACCCCACCTCTACTCCTCACTTCAAGCCTTGAGACCCTCGAGACTGTTTCCACTTTAGAGATTGAAAACGTTCTAAAAAAATTGAAACCTTCTTCCCACCCAATAGATGCGATTCCAGCTAATCTCCTGATTGCAAGTGCCAAAGATATCTCGACTCCAATATCACAGATTATAAATGCCTCCCTATCTCAGGGCCTCGTCCCCACCCCCCTCAAACTCGCTATCCTGAAACCTCTTCTAAAAAAATCAAATCTATCATCTGATAACCCAGCCAAATTTCACCCCATAGCAAACCTTCCGATTATCGCCAAAATATTAGAAAGAATAGTCAACAAACAGCTGACTGAATACTTGGACAACAACAACCTACTCTCAACATCTCAACTAGGATTTCGTAAATCCCATAGTACGGAATCCCTCCTTCTATCACTATCAGACAATATCCTCAGGAACCTCGAGACAAAGCAATCCTGCCTGCTCATCCTTCTAGACCTAATGGCGGCATTCGACACAGTGAACCACGACATTCTCTTAGAGCGTCTCTCCGAGATCGGCATCAAAAACACCGCCCTTAGCTGGTTTTCATCCTTCCTTCAGAACAGGTTCTACAAAGTTAAGGTGAACAACAAAGAATCGCCTCCTTTCAGATCCACACTTGGTGTCCCGCAAGGATCCTCTCTATCGCCAACATTATTTAACATCTATCTGCTCCCTCTGTGTCAGCTCCTCTCCAATCTAAATCTAACACACTACATATACGCTGACGACGTACAAATCCTCATACTGATCAAAGATTCACTGCACAACACCATGCTTTATTGGAACTCCTGTCTTCTATCAATCAACAACCTTTTAACCAAACTCAACTTGATACTCAACTCCAACAAGACTTAGTTTCTTCTCATCACCCCAGAAGGCAACCTCTCATTATCTAACGCAAATACCGTATCCCTTCCAATCTTATTCCCACAGGTCAGAAATCTTGGGGTCATCATCGATAATCATTTCAACTACAGAAGCTTCATCAATAACACCGTTAAAGAATGCTTTTTTAAACTTCAAGTCCTAAAAAGGCTAAGACCCCTACTCCACTTCCAGGATTTCAGAGCTGTGTTACAAGTAATCATTTTCTCGAAAATAGATTACTGTAATTCTTTGCTGCTTGGGCTTCCGGCCAACACACTAAAACCATTACAAATGCTACAGAATGCCACAGCAAGGATTCTAACAAAATCCAACAAAAGGGACCACATAACGCCCATCTTAAAGAACCTTCACTGGCTCCCAATCAAATATAGAATCCTTTACAAGACCCTTTCAATCATTCACAAAGTCATCCACAACTCCACCCCAATTGAGCTCACGATCCCATTACAGCCTCACACTACCGCTCGACCAATGAGACAAGGCCAGAGAGGCACTCTTCAGGCACATCCTATCAAATCAACACTAAGTAAAAGAGCCCATTCCACTGCAGGCCCTTTACACTGGAATTCTCTTCCTCCGGACCTCAGGCTCGAACAATCGACACCCACCTTCAAAAAAAGACTTAAGACCTGGCTGTTCAATCAAGCATTTTCATAACCTCTATCCTCTTAAGATCACCTTGGTTTAACTCTCCCCCCCCCCCCACCTCCTTCTACACCCTCGCTACTTCCTTCAAAAAAATACTCTCCTATACGCACCTGCCTCTCCAAACGAATGTCATAACAGTGACTCTAGGTCTTTCCAAGACAGCTCTATTGACTTCACGTATGGGTCTTCTAAACTATTTGTATATAAGTTGTGCTCTCCCAGTTCTTTGTTAATTTTCTCCAAGTTCATCCCCCCTGTTCTATGTAAGACACTATAATCTATTCGTTATATTGTCATTGTAATTGTTGAAATGTGAACCGAAGTGATTAGTAACATTGTTACCTGAACAGCGGTATATAAAACTGTTAAATAAAGAAATAAAGAAATAACATCAGACTTGCCAATGTGCTTTCAATTGTAACCCTATCTCTAGCCCTTCATTTACGGGCTGAGTGGGGCATACCTTTAAGGAAGAAATATCAAGACAGTAAAAAATGAAAGTACTTAGCTGAGTGGATTGTCTAACTTCAAATTCCCTCGAGTGGAGACAGGGAAGCTGAGAAAGGCTCTTAGAAGTGGTTGATGACATCCTTCAAAGGGTGTGTCCTCGGTTCACCATGTTGGCATTCTGGATTCCCTCCGGCCCCGACAGGCCTCTGGACTGCTCCCAAGACAGCACTCTCCAGACGTTCAGTCTTTCTCTTTCCCGGTCTCCTGGGGAAAGGATTTGGTTGATGACATCCTTCAAAGGATGTGTCCTCGGCTCACCACGTCGGCATTCCGGATTTCCTCTGGCCCTGACTGGCCTGCAGACTGCTCCCAAGACAGTACTCTCTAGACGTTCAGTCTTTCTGTTTCCCGGTCTCCTCGGGTTTTCCCGTTTTTTGCCCGAGTGTCACATGTATGATTTTTTTTTCCAATTGGTGAGAAATTGTATGTATGCACCTGGTACAAAGACCTCATGGCTCTCAGAGAACAAGTTTGATCTCTGGAGGCTAGAGTGGCAGACCTGAAGAAGCTGAGGCAGACAGAAAGTTATATAGAGTAGACCTTCAAGGACTTAATAGCCAAGTCCAAACTCCACTCTGGCAGCTCCTGTGTAGCCTTGGAGGAGCACGGTTACCCAGTCAAAGACCATTATCCTAGTAGAGAAGGAAATGATCCTGTAGCAAGGACCTGCTCTGCATGTGAAGCATTATCCTCTCACATTGAGGATGAGTTCTCAAGTAATGAAGGGTTAGGTTGACTGTCATAGTTTTTAATTAGATTATTAGGAAAGTAGATAGATGGGTGGCTGGTGGATGTGAAGATCAATTAGTAATTTGCATGCTTAAGAACATCAGAACATAAGAAAATGCCATACTGGGTCAGACCAAGGGTCCATCAAGCCCAGCATCCTGTTTCCAACAGTGGCCAATCCAGGCCACAAGAACCTGGCAAGTACCCAAAAACTAAGTCTATTCCATGTAGCCATTGCTAATGGCAGTGGCTATTCTCTAAGTGAACTTAATAGCAGGTAATGGACTTCTCCTCCAAGAACTTATCCAATCCTTTTTTAAACACAGCTATACTAACTGCACGAACCACATTCTCTGGCAACAAATTCCAGAGTTTAATTGTGCGTTGAGTAAAAAAGAACTTTCTCCGATTAGTTTTAAATGTGCCCCATGCTAACTTCATGGAGTGCCCCCTAGTCTTTCTACTATCCGAAAGAGTAAATAACCGATTCACATCTACCCGTTCTAGACCTCTCATGATTTTAAACACCTCTATCATATCCCCCCTCAGTCGTCTCTTCTCCAAGCTGAAAAGTCCTAACCTCTTTAGTCTTTCCTCATAGGGGAGTTGTTCCATTCCCTTTATCATTTTGGTAGCCCTTCTCTGTACCTTCTCCATCGCAATTATATCTTTTTTGAGATGCGGCGACCAGAATTGTACACAGTATTCAAGGTGCGGTCTCACCATGGAGCGATACAGAGGCATTATGACATTTTCCGTTTTATTCATCATTCCTTTTCTAATAATTCCCAACATTCTGTTTGCTTTTTTGACTGCCGCAGCACACTGCACCGACGATTTCAATGTGTTGTCCACTATGACACCTAGATCTCTTTCTTGGGTTGTAGCACCTAATATGGAACCCAACATTGTGTAATTATAGCATGGGTTATTTTTCCCTAGATGCATCACCTTGCACTTATCCACATTAAATTTCATCTGCCATTTGGATGCCCAATTTTCCAGTCTCACAAGGTCTTCCTGCAATTTATCACAATCTGCTTGTGATTTAACTACTCTGAACAATTTTGTGTCATCTGCAAATTTGATTATCTCACTCATCGTATTTCTTTCCAGATCATTTATAAATATATTGAACAGTAAGGGTCCCAATACAGATCCCTGAGGCACTCCACTGTCCACTCCCTTCCACTGAGAAAATTGCCCATTTAATCCTACTCTCTGTTTCCTGTCTTTTAGCCAGTTTGCAATCCATGAAAGGACATCGCCACCTATCCCATGACTTTTTACTTTTCCTAGAAGCCTCTCATGAGGAACTTTGTCAAACGCCTTCTGAAAATCCAAGTATACTATATCTACCAGTTCACTTTCATCCACATGTTTATTAACTCCTTCAAAAAAGTGAAGCAGATTTGTGAGGCAAAACTTGTCCTGGGTAAAGCCATGCTGACTTTGTTCCATTAAACCATGTCTTTCTATATGTTCTGTGATTTTGATGTTTAGAACACTTTCCACTATTTTTCCTGGCACTGAAGTCAGGCTAACCGGTCTGTAGTTTCCCGGATCGCCCCTGGAGCCCTTTTTAAATATTGGGGTTGCATATGCTATCCTCCAGTCTTCAGGTACAATGGATGATTTTAGTGATAAGTTACAAATTTTTACTAATAGGTCTGAAATTTCATTTTTTAGTTCCTTCAGAACTCTGGGGTGTATACTATCCGGTCAGGTGATTTACTATTCTTCAGTTTGTCAATCAGGCCTACCACATCTTCTAGGTTCACCGTGATTTGATTCAGTCCATCTGAATCATTACCCATGAAAACCTTCTCCATTACGGGTACCTCCCCAACATCCTCTTCAGTAAACACCGAAGCAAAGAAATCATTTAATCTTTCCGCGATGGCCTTATCTTCTCTAAGTGCCCCTTTAACCCCTCGATCATCTAACGGTCCAACTGACTCCCTCACAGGCTTTCTGCTTCGGATATATTTAAAAAAGTTTTTACTGTGAGTTTTTGCCTCTACAGCCAACTTCTTTTCAAATTCTCTCTTAGCCTGTCTTATCAATGTCTTACATTTAACTTGCCAATGTTTATGCTTTATCCTATTTTCTTCTGTTGGATCCTTCTTCCAATTTTTGAATGAAGATCTTTTGGCTAAAATAGCTTCTTTCACCTCCCCTTTTAACCATGCCGGTAATCGTTTTGCCTTCTTTCCACCTTTCTTAATGTGTGGAATACATCTGGACTGTGCTTCTAGAATGGTATTTTTTAACAGTGACCACGCCTCTTAGACATTTTTTACTTTTGTAGCTGCTCCTTTCAGTTTTTTTCTAACAATTTTTCTCATTTTATCAAAGTTTCCCTTTTGAAAGTTTAGCACGAGAGCCTTGGATTTGCACACTGTTCCTTTTCCAGTCATTAAATCAAATTTGATCATATTATGATCACTATTGCCAAGCGGCCCCACCACCGTTACCTCTCTCACCAAGTCCTGTGCTCCACTGAGAATTAGATCTAAAATTGCTCCCTCTCTTGTCGGTTCCTGAACCAATTGCTCCATAAAGCTATCATTTATTCCATCCAGGAACGTTATCTCTCTAGTGTGACCCGATGATACATTTACCCAGTCTATATTGGGGTAATTGAAGTCTCCCATTATTACTGCACTACCAATTTGGTTAGCTTCCCTAATTTCTCTTAGCATTTCACTGTCCATCTCACCATCTTGACCAGGTGGACGGTAGTATACCCCTATCACTGTAGTCTTCCCTGACACACAAGGGATTTCTACCCATAAAGATTCAATTTTGTATTTAGTCTCATGCAGGATGTTTATCCTGTTGGACTCTGTGCCATCTCGGACATAAAGCGCCACACCTCCTCCCGACTGCTCCTCTCTGTCATTGTGATATAATTTGTACCCCGGTATAGCACTGTCCCATTGGTTATCCTCTTTCCACCATGTCTCTGAGATGCCAATTAAGTCTATGTCATCATTTACTGCTATACATTCTAATTCTCCCATCTTACTTCTTAGACTTCTGGCATTTGCATACAAACATTTCAAAGTTTGTTTTTTGTTTGTATTTTTATTCTGCTTTTTAATTGAAAGGGATAAGTTAGAATTTTTTAGGTCAGGTGAGTTTTTAGTTACAGGCACTTGGACTACTTTTCTAATTATTGGAACCTCACTGTTGGGATGCCCTAATTCTAATGCATCATTAGTATCCTTTAAAGATACCTCTCTCCGAACCATGCGCTGCTGAGCGACTTTCGGCTTTCCCCTTTGTTCTATATGGAACCCAACATTGTGTAATTATAGCACGGGTTATTTTTCCCTATATGCATCACCTTGCACTTATCCACATTAAATTTCATCTGCCATTTGGATGCCCAATTTTCCAGTCTCACAAGGTCTTCCTGCAATTTATCACAATCTGTTTGTGATTTAACTACTCTGAACAATTTTGTGTCATCTGCAAATTTGATTATCTCACTCGTCGTATTTCTTTCCAAATCATTTATAAATATATTGAACAGTAAGGGTCCCAATACAGATCCCTGAGGCACTCCACTGTCCACTCCCTTCCACTGAGAAAATTGCCCATTTAATCCTACTCTCTGTTTCCTGTCTTTTAGCCAGTTTGCAATCCACAAAAGGACATCGCCACCTATCCCATGACTTTTTACTTTTCCTAGAAGCCTCTCATGAGGAACTTTGTCAAACGCCTTCTGAAAATCCAAGTATACTATATCTACCTTGGTGAAAAGGTGGTGCATTTCATGTGTCACCTACATAGGATTTTAAACAGTGATGGGGAGGAGTTGGCTGTAATGGTACATGTGGGAATGAACAACATAGGATGGCATGGGAAGGAGGTTCTAGAAGCCAAATGTAGTCTTTTAGGTAGAAAATTGAAATCCAGAACATCCAGGATAGCATTCTCTGAAATGCTCCCTGCTCTATGTGCAGGTCTCCAAAGGCAGGCAGAGCTCCAGTCTCAATGTGTGAATAAGACAATGGTGCAGGGAAGAAGGATTCAGTTTTGTAAGGAACTGTACAAACTTTGGCAATGGGGGAGAGCGATCTCCCGCTCTCGGGCCGTCGGTTGCCAGTAAACAAAATAGTGCTGATGGCCCTTTGCCCTTAGCATGTGACAGGGTATCCGTGCCATTGGCCGGCCTCTGTCACATGGTAGGAGTAATGGACGGCAGGCGCCATCTTTACAAATGATTGGACATCTCCGGTCTAGCTACTCTGCAGCTTCCTGCTGCCGTTGGAAGCTTTCTCTGCCCTTCGGGATATTTTCTCTAACATGGGTACCCGCTCCTTGGGGGCCCTCTGTTCTCTTTTCAGGTGCCTTACTGGGATCAGGTACTCACTGCTCGAGGGCCTTCTCTCCCTGCCTTGCTGCCTGCAATTATCTACTTCATCATGGTGGAATCACCAACCTTACAGCTACCATCTAGTGAGTAATCTAAATCTCAGTCTATCTCATCTACAGCTTGCCGTGCTGGGAAACCTATACCTGGATCTCCCTATACCAGCTTGGTGAGACAGGTTCCCTTTGCCGAGGGTACCTGGACTGTTACCTCAGGATCACCTCACTACTGCCACCTGTGGTGGTATACTTCAAGCTGTACAATAAAAGATCTAACTCTGTGTTTGTGCATCCTGAGTCTAGCCCAGTTCTGTGGCTCCCCATGGGGCCCCTCCCCGTGGGCGTGGTCACCTGCCACAGTACCCAAGAATCCACCCAAACACCACTAAACCATAACACAGATGTGCAGTCCTGTAAGTTCATATCTCACATGCAAGGAAAAGGGTGAAATACAAACAGGATTTATGAACTGTCCAATTACCCAGGCTGGGAGTGGATAGGAAAGTGGGCAACACTTTGTCATGCGGCCATACAGATCAGTTTGCAACAGAGGGCCAAATAGAGGAGGATGCTAGATATAATATACATATCCACCGATCCTATAGTGCAGTGGCTGAGACAACAGACCTGGGGAGCTGTAGCCGAGGGGTGAATCTTCCTCTTCTAGGTGGGCACATGTGCCCTCCCTCCTGAATCATGAGTGACGTGCTTTAGGTGCCCAACCTATACACCATGTAGAAAGCTATCTCTTGACATACAGTAGGATAACATATCTTGGAGGCAATGTTTACCCTGCAGCTGCTGTTGTTGGGGGGTGTTCAGATCCCCCACCCCACGCATGGTAGACTCTGCAATGGTGGATAATGCCAGTCACTCTGCCGCCGTGAATCTTGCGAGGGTGTCTGGCCCCTCTGCTTATGCCCTGGCTTGCTTTCTCTTGACCAAATGCCTATGGTCATGCCACTTGTGGCACTGTAGTTCCCCCACACTTCAGCTGTTTTTAAATACATCATTTACCTGGGCCTTGATTTTCTCCCATACTTGTTCCTTCTGGTAGGATCCCATCTTTGAAGGCAGAGCCATAAGAACCCTGTAGTTCTTTATTTCCTCATTTATAATTAAGCATAGCCATCTCCCTTGGGAGAAAGTTGGGCTTCCAAATGTGTCCTGATTGGCCCTGAGACATGATGGCATGAACTAAAAAGGACCAACCAAGACACATTTATATGGTCAGAAAGGGATGTAGTGAGCATACAGATACGGGCACAGCAGCATTAACCATGTGTAGAATCGTGCATAAGTGGGTGGGACCTATGAGTGTACAATACATGCGGGTAGATAATTAAAGTTGATAGCATATTTATGTGCATCCATTAGTATGCGGTAATAGGCATGAATTGCACGCGTTACTAATTTAGGGTATGCTATTCTGGAGAGCCACCTATAATTCAAAGTGATTGTTAATCAGCTGCTGATAATTACACTCCACATCACCATCCAGGTGTGAAGCTAGCTCTCAGGATGACCTTCTAGCAGGTCACTTTGCTATTCCTTCCCATTAATCATATATGGAAGAGGGAGCAGTAGAGTGCGTGATTGTAAGCACATGAGCCTGCATTTCTTAATTTTCCAAAACGCTGTGAGCTAGACACAGGTAGGTGTTACAAAGATACTTTTTTGAGTGGACATGGAAGAGATGTCCTTAGGTCATCCTTTAGATGATTAGCATGGGTTTACCATCTAACAGTTGTGAGCATGGAGAGGACTAGGTAAGGTAAAGCTCATAGTGAACAAAGGTTTTCTAGGACAGGTAGGCATAGCTCTACCCTAGGTTTTTTTGGGGTTTTTTGTTTTTTTTTTGCTTGCTTTTTTGTTTTACAGCTTAGGTTCATGTGGATAGAGTGATGTAATACTACTTTTTAAAATACTAGGAAACTATTGTCCAGGCTCTTTACATATTACAAGAGCACTGGTAGGAGAAGGGTGGCAGGGTGATGGCAATGCAAGGTAACAGGGCTGGAGAAGAGATTGGGGCTTTCTCTGTTCATAAGGCCTGGTCTTCTCTGCACTGGTTAGAGCCTCCATCTTCTTTCACCTTCCCCCATACCCTGAATTACTATGTTCATCCTTTTATCCTTATTTATGTGGACAATATTCACAGAGGCAGCAAGGCCAGGTGTGAGAGCCAGAGAAGATGGAAGGCAACACAGCCAGGAATGTGTAAAGTAGTGAGTCACAGTACCATTCAGGAGCTCTGCTGTTTCAGATTACTACTAAATCCCTCACTTTGTGTAGGTGTGCTGTGTTGTTCAGTATAAGCCACACTATGACCCCCTTCTTGCTCTTCTACCAACAATACAGGGTGAGAGCAAAGGGGGAATAGGGATGAAGATTTAAGAACATAACAATGAAGCCCTTCAGGTTGGCTTCTTAACCCTGCTAAGAGTTAGTGGAACAGCAGTACTGCCCATTTGCTCACTAAATAGGCCCTAGTTGCCACTAAAGAAAGGTGTGCCATATGCACACCTGGTCTCTTAGCAGATGCCTCTCCCTCCCTCCTGAACTCCACCAATTGCCTGTCCCAGCTCCTACACTCCTTCACTCTTGTTTTCTCAATACATGAGTAGCTGTACTCTACATTTGAAGAGGTGCATGCTTTCTGGGACCCTGGGATATGCAGAAATGTGTAAATGAAGATTGCAATGCTAATGTATTTAATGGTTGTTTTTTCAGGCGCATGTCCATGTCATTGCTCATTGGTGCTCTATGTGGAGATGGTGATTGTGATCCAGAACTTCCTTCCAAAGCAGATGCTTCTCATGCCTACACACCTCTTCTGGCAGATGGCTCTCTTTCTTTGACCATTGGCACATTTCTTGAAATAAAGTACCTGAAGTCATAATACATGTGTGAAGTATCTAATTTGGCAGTCAGTTTTTCCTTTGGAAATTCTTTCTTTCTCATTAAGTACTCCCTCTCCCAAAATTCCTTTCAAACTCACCCCCACTCCCCTCTTCCTCCTATGGCTGTGTACTCAATAAACACAGACAGGTGACAGCTGCATAAAAATGTATTTGAACAAAATGTGCTATATATGTACATTAATAGCCCAAAATAAAAAGGAAATGAGGAAGGACTATCTAGGGACCAAAAGAGTATACAAAAAAGAAAAAAAAATTCCATGGAGTTAGGAAGGCAGGAAGGAAGGTGTTCAGGAAGATGGCATCCTGCTACCCAGGACCCTTATAGCTGCTCCCAGTGGGGTAGCGATAGAAAAGAGGGCCATGCATGCCTACCTCGGCCAGAAAAGTCTGGCTGGTCTGGGGTTCTGCATCCCTAAATCCCTGGGAGAAACAGGGAGGAGGCCCTACAGGAAGGAGAATGGGGTTTGGGCCAGCTGCATGCCCGGAGTGCACCTCCTGCAATAGGAGTTGTTCAATTGCCGCTGCTTCCTCCCTTGGTGGAGACAGGGGTGGGGGAGGATCAGCCTGCTCCCTCCCCCCCCCCCCCCCAGAGGTGGCTGCTGCAGATATGGGGGCTGGGGCTGGTACTTCCTCCTCTCCTTCTTCCTGATGTTCAGCCTCTTCAACAGCACCTTAAAACAAAAGCATGTTTGACAATGGTGTCCAATTAAATGTAGCCATACATGTTATGTATATGTGGAAGACTCACTTGCCACCAGCCCCATCTCACTCAGCATGCAGCCAATCGAGCCACTGCCTCTTTCTGAGGTGTAGCCACTGGGCCTTCTTCTTTAGGTCCTCAATCTATAGGAAAGAAATAGGAAGACAACATTGAGTGTGCACTGTAGCTGGCTATGGGACCTCCATACTGCTATGTGACAATGATTGTTTCTACTAGGTGATTTCAGTTGTTGATCTTCCCTATACATTAATGCACATACATGTAGTGTGCTGGTACATGCACTTACATTATTCATGAACATTTAGCCTCAATAAAGGAGAGTGATAACCCAGTTCACTAGTCTTGTAGCTGTGCAGTGCAACTAGTGGGAATATCTTTGTGGAGTATCAAGAACCCTGCAACTGGTCTTCATCTCTGCCTTCTCAATGTATTCTTAATGGTTTACTCTCCTGTAGCTCAGTGATTCTGAAGTCAGTCTTTGGGGCAGACCTAGGCATGCTTTTTTTTTCTAAATATCCTCTAGGAGCATGCATGCTATTGAGTAGGAGAGAATGGCAGCTGCTTGATGCAGACTAGTAATCATGACTACCCTGAAAACCTGACTGCCTAGGTGTCCCCTGAGGACTGGCCTGCAAGGTATTCATTGAGATATCAGCATGAAACCACTTTATATTTCCTGGGTAAGTTAGAATCAATTCTTCCCTACAGCATTAGTATTCTTGGCCTCTAAGGCTTCAGTCATTCCATTTAAATCTGGCCTACTATATTTGTGCTACCAAGTATAGAAATGAACATCCATTCTAATAATGTCAGGTTTAACCATTACAGTCTCCATACATACCCATTTAATATAACACTGAAAGGAGCAGCTACAAAAGTAAAAAATGTCCAAGAGGCGTGGTCATTGTTAAAAATGTCCAAGAGGCGTGGTCATTGTTAAAAAATACCATTCTAGAAGCACAGTCCAGATGTATTCCACACATTAAGAAAGCAGGAAAGAAGGCAAAACGATTACCGGCATGGTTAAAAGGGGAGGTGAAAGAAGCTATTTTAGCCAAAAGATCTTCATTCAAAAATTGGAAGAAGGATCCAACAGAAGAAAATAGGATAAAGCATAAACATTGACAAGTTAAATGTAAGTCATTGATAAGACAGGCTAAGAGAGAATTTGAAAAGAAGTTGGCTGTAGAGGCAAAAACTCACAGTAAAAACTTTTTAAAATATATCCGAAGCAGAAAGCCTGTGAGGGAGTCAGTTGGACCGTTAGATGATCGAGGGGTTAAAGGGGCACTTAGAGAAGATAAGGCCATCGCGGAAAGATTAAATGATTTCTTTGCTACGGTGTTTACTGAAGAGGATGTTGGGGAGGTACCCGTAATGGAGAAGGTTTTCATGGGTAATGATTCAGATGGACTGAACCAAATCACGGTGAACGTAGAAGATGTGGTAGACCTGATTGACAAACTTAAGAGTAGTAAATCACCTGGACTAGATGGTATACATCCCAGAGTTCTGAAGGAACTAAAAAATGAAATTTCAGACCTATTAGTAAAAATTTGTAACCTATCATTAAAATCATCCATTGTACCTGAAGACTGGAGGATATCTAATGTAACCCCCATACTTAAAAAGGGCTCCAGGGGCGATCCGGGAAACTACAGACCGGTTAGCCTGACTTCAGTGCCAGGAAAAATAGTGGAAAATGTTCTAAACATCAAAATCACAGAACATATAGAAAGAAATGGGTTACTGGAAGAAAGTCAGCATGGCTTCACCCAAGGCAAGTCTTGCCTCACAAATCTGCTTCACTTTTTTGAAGGAGTTAATAAACATGTGGATAAAGGTGAACCTGTAGATGTAGTGTACTTGGATTTTCAGAAGGCATATGACAACGTTCCTCATGAGAGGCTTCTAGGAAAAATAAAAAGTCATGGGATAGGTGGCGATGTCCTTTCGTGGATTACAAACTGGCTAAAAGACAGGAAACAGAGAGTAGGATTAAATGGACAATTTTCTCAGTGGAAGGGTGTGGGCATTGGAGTGCCTCAGGGATCTGTATTAGGACCCTTACTTTTCAATATATTTATAAATGATCTGGAAAGAAATACGACGAGTGAGGTAATCAAATTTGCAGATGATACAAAATTGTTCAGAGTAGTTAAATCACAAGCAGATTGTGATAAATTGCAGGAAGACCTTGTGAGGCTTGAAAATTGGGCATCAAAATGGCAGATGAAATTTAATGTCGACAAGTGCAAGGTGATGCATATAGGGAAAAATAACCCATGCTATAGTTACACAATGTTAGGTTCCATATTAGGTGCTACTACCCAAGAAAGAGATCTAGGCGTCATAGTGGATAACACATTGAAATTGTCGGTTCAGTGTGCTGCAGCAGTCAAAAAAGCAAACAGAATGTTGGGAATTATTAGAAAGGGAATGGTGAATAAAACAGAAAATGTCATAATTCTTCTGTATCGCTCCATGGTGAGACAGCAGCACCTTGAATTAGTTGAATGAGGCTATCAAATAATTTTATAGTAGTTTTATTAGAAGTGTGAAACTGGCCAGCTTTTTAAAATTACTCAGAAGACCCTTTGGACTTTTTTATTAACACTTTTTTTTATAACCAATTTTAAAGCAGGGTCCATGCTATAGAGGTGGGTGAGATGAAGAAATTTCATTTTGGCTTCCCCCCCCCCCCCCCCCAAATTCTTCTGTGTAGAGACGCCACTAATTTTCTGTGACCTTAAACATTAGTACAAAAAGGATTATGGGGGGGGGATGCTGGAGAGCCACACAAATGCATTGGCCCCCGGGCACCGGAGACCCTTGGTGCACAACTGGGTGCGAGTCATATGGGGCCGCAAGTGGTGGCAAAGAGGAGTGGAGATTTGGCGGGCCGCAAGCAGTGCCCAACCTGCTCGTGACCCAGAAAGCCACACAGTCAGCAGGCGTGATCGAGAATGAGGTAGGAATCGGGGCCAAGACCGGGGGGTGGCGGTGCAATGGGGGGGGGCACAAGGGAGAAGGCTCGCCTAGGGCGCCAAATCCCCTTGCACAGGCCCTGCCCCCAGTTCACCCAGACCTCCCACCCAACCAATAGTAGACAATAAACAAGCTTGATATCAATTGCGCAAATAATTAGGAGGTGTAAAATTATGCAAATAAATTGTGAAATGTAAAATTTTTTTACAGAATAGCAACCTGCACACACACCGCTTGGCTTCACCTCAGAACGTCCCTAGATCGCCCCTTTTTCGCATGGAAGAGTGAAAATATGTACATACTTTTGATGTCTATAAAATAGCATGTATGTGAGTATAAAGTTAAACTATTTATACACATATATGTTTTAAAAATTCACCCCATAGTTTTAAATACTGCCCCTTAAACCATAATTGTACTCTTTATGAAAGCCATTGTGATGAATAAAAGACAATATCCTATCACATGAAAACTCTCTATTCACATTCAAAAAAGAAATATATGTTTGAAAGGTATGAAAAAAACTCAGCTTGCATCAGTCTAGATATCCATTTGTGATAAAAATATGAAATATTTCCACTCATAGATTGCTTGGTTTTATTGCCAGCATAGAAAAGAAAGACTTCATCAAAAGAAAAGTTACATAAAGGTCTCATCTTCCATTAAAATATTTTCAAGATATTGTTGTTGTTTTTTTTGTTTTTTTATCTGAAAGAACCCATTTTGCAAGAAGATTTAGCTCAAATCTGTTGGGAATAACCCTTGACATAAAGCCATATTGTGTTGGAGTTTAGGCCTAAATTCATACATCAATTATTTACTGTCAACGCAGATTGTATAAGTGTAGAAAATTACTAGGAATGATATTTTCTCTCAGGCAGAAAGAACGTAATACAGCAGATACAGCCTGCTGAATGTGTTACCCCACTATCCACAGGACAGAATTATATATGCACTAGAAAACAGTGTGCTTAGACACAAAAAGAGAGAGGAAGAGAGTGAGAGAAAGATACACATTATTTTAAACCTTCCGTAACACCCATGAATATTTTATACACAAATAAATAATGAATGTTGGGCTTCTTTGGAGGACAGCTGTAGCTGCATGGTTCAGTGCTTTCTAAAGCTCCAGAGACCCTACGTTTACCCCTCTGTTAAGACCCCATTTCATTTTAATCATCCACTTAGTGCATTGTGGGTAGAGGAACATGCCAGGTGAGTCAAAGATCTGTAGGTTATGTATGTGAATTCTACTTTTTGCTTTCTTACTTTTATCTTTTTGAAAAAAGGAAACAATGAAACTGATTTGGTCTTTTTGTAGTTCAGCCTTCTGCATTTATGTCATTTTTCATTTAAACTAGTAGAACATATATCCCATTCTAAACTGCATTAAAACCTGAATAGGTCTTTTACAATTATAAACTGTATTTCTACTGTAAATGTATGGCACAAAAACACAACTGTTTATACTGATCTGTTTATTATTATTTTGCAATATTAACAATATTATGGAGTATGCAGAATATAAGATTTTTAAAATAAATACAACAAATAAATACATGTATTATATTGTAAACTTACCATGGGCACTGCCTAAATGGAAAAATGGTTTTAAATAAAAGCTGCTGCTGCTGCTGCTGATAATTAAAACATCTTTTTAAAAGTAAACTGCAGAGTAGTTTTTTGTACTAGAAATTATTCACATAATACTGAGTCAGTCAATGTAAGAAGAAGGGGTCAATTTGCAAAATGCCACTATGTGGAAAAGATAACTGAATAATTTTAATTAATTATTCTTAGACAAATTTTCAGCAGAACCTAAGAGATCCATTTAGCCAGATAAATTACAATTTATCTGGCTAAATTGCAAGTTTTTTAAATATCAGAACACTTATCTAGCTAGATTATAGCCAGATACGTCATTATCTAGCTAAAATCTAGCTAAATAAAAAAAAGGGGGTTCAGGGGCATCCTAAGTTATCCGAATAACTTACCAATGTTTGTATCAAGCTAATAACTGGATTAACTAAGCTGCTCTAAGGCGATATCATGAATTAAACAGCATATTATAATGTGCATTAAATGCTGTTTATTGAGCAATATCACCATATTGCGGCACTATAAATCGATAGAAAACAAGATTTCCTCCCCTATGAAAATAAGCTGCTTTGCATACATTTGCATGCATAAAAATTGTCTAATGCATGTATCCAATGTAAATAAAACAATGGGGCTGACAGAAAAAAATCAGCCCCTTTATTTTAGTGCCTTTCAGGAAACTGAAGCTATTTTCCTGCGGGAGCATCAGGATGCTAATACGGTTCCCCAATGGTCCCTCGGGAACACTAAAGATACTAAGGCCTAAAAATAACTTCTCCCAGGCCACAAACCACCCTGTAAGTTAATGGCAACACTCACCTACCCTCCACCTTCTGAAAAGGCACTGACTCCCATGAAACAAAAAGAAAACAAACAAACAAATAATGCCAACCATGCAGTAATGACCTGCTCTCTTTCCCCATCCCTCCCCTTATTAATTAAAAGTGTCCTCTTAGGCGTCATCCTCACTGTACACAGCTTCCCTTTCCCACTCCCCCCATCCAAATATATTAATAACCCTGGTGCCTAGGGTTTCCCCTAATCTCCTCCACCTCAACCTCCAAAAAGTGACCATAGTGATCGGAGCGGGGGGGGGGGGAGGGGGGGAGAGGAAGCCCCACTCCAACTCTTATCCCCCGTATACTTCTAAAAGCAATCTTCAGAACTCAGTGAAGGGCCTTGGGTGCCCCTTAACCCCAGGCCTAGCTGATGTCATTTTTAAAAATGATGCTGACCAGGTAAAAATGAGCAGCACCAAAAGTGTTCTCCAGGCATGTTTATGACTTAATCATTAAGTACTAATATTCATCACTAACCTGTTAACTTTAAGCTTCCAGCCACAACTGCATAATGTAACATCATGTAACATGGACAAGGAACTGTGACTTCACCCAGGACACGTGGCCTAGGTCTGGTCCACGGACCTTGCCTCTAACCCTTGATAGGGTCAAAGAAATGGCATCGACCAGGCCTGGGGCTGGGAATACCCCTTTAAATGTTGGTGGCCAGGCAAAGATGGGCCATCAAGTGGAAAACCCCCATACCACAGCATGATTTTTTTGTCACTCATTTGTGCTGCAATAAAAAAATGTGTTGTGATACAGCCACAATAGATTTTTGGGGAGGGATCAAATATAGTAGGGACACCATCCCAGGGGCAGCTCAAGGCAATCTGCTGTTTGAGGCACCTCCTCACCCCACCCCTTCTCGCTCCACCCTCCTGTTGCCCCACCCCCACCCCTCCTCTCTTCAGCTGCCGCCAGCCTGGCTTCCAGCTGTGGTGGTGTCCCTCCTCTCTTCAGCCACCAACGGCCTGGCCTCTGGTGGTGGCCTGCAGCAGCGACTTCAGCTGCAGTTTGCCATGGTGGCTCACAGCATCATTCCTCTTTTCCAGCGGTGGTCCGCAGCATCACTCCTCTATTCCAGCGGTGGTCCGCAGAATCATTCCTCTCTTCTGCTGCCACCGGCCTGGGTCAGCAGCCATGGTAGGGGCAGGCAGTATGAGGTGGATGCCATATCAGCATTCTGAGAGGGGTATTATTTACCACTTCAAAATTCTACCACCTAAAGTGGTTGCCTCACCCTGCCTCATTATAGAACCTGCCTCATCCTGCCCCCTCTGATGTTTGGATCTTCCCACAATAAACTGTCAAAGCTTAGTAAATCTCCCTATAATTTCACCAAATAACTTTACATCTAATTCAGAAGAGGGGTAACGTTATCTGGCCTTGTGTAGACTGATAATTTAAGACTTATCCAGCTATATTCAAAAGAACCGATTATATTCATGTATAGCCAATTAGCTGTTTAAGTTATCTGCCTCCATGTAGCCAGATAACTTTAGGCAAGTAAATTCAGTGGGACGTTTATTCCTCTGAATATCTGGGACAAGTTATCCAGCTGATTTTACCTGAATAACTTGTCCATTCACCAGCTTACTGAATATGCCCCCTGAAATGACTACATTTTGAGGTGAAAATTCAACAAAATTTAGTCAGACAAAATTTGGCCAGTGAAAGCTGGGCCAATTATTTATGCAGTTGTGGCTGGAAACTTAAAGTTAACAGGTTAGTGATGAATATTAGTACTTAATGATTAAGTCATAAACATGCCTGGGGAACACTTTTGGTGCTGCTCATTTTTACCTAGTTAAATTTTAGGGATGTGCATTCATTTGAAATGAAATCGCAAATGACAATGACATTTCCTATTTCATTTCATACCATTTTCAAAATGGTTTTACTTTATTTTCATTTTGCAAAAACACTAAAGAAACCCCAAGGAATACTCCTCCCACTGTGGCCTAGGCTTGATGATGGTGCTGGCCAAAGGCCTGGTCCTAGTGTTGAGATCTAAGCCTAGGCCCAAACACAGGCCTAATGCTGGTTCTGAGGTATAGACTTAGGCTCGATGCCAGGGCCCAGCCTGAGGTCCGGTCCTAGTGCTGAGGCCAAGGCCTAGCCCAAGATCTACATCTAAGCCAAATGCAGAAACTAGGCCCGAGGCTAATGCCAAGGCCTAGGCCTATCCCTCACACTGAGTCCCAACCTAAGGATCGGTCCCCCACTTTGGCCTAGATCAAGCTTCTGATGTCTTCTTTCTTCTTCAAAAAATAATGCATTTGCTTTAAGGACACTCTAGTGATTATAGTGTATCCTTAAAGCAGACTCATCATTTTTAGAAGAAGAGAGGACTTCAGAGGCCTCATTTAGGCAGAAGTGACAGGATTGGACCTTGTGCTGGGCCCCAGCGACAGGCCTAGGCCTTAGCAGCAGAAATGAGAACCAGGCTGGGCCCCAACATTGAGCCTAGGCCTCAGCAGCAGAACTAGGCCTTTGGCCAGATCCCAACATTGGACCTAGACCTAGTCCTGTGACTGGGACAAGATCTAGGGTCAGGACCTGGAATCAGGCCTAAATCTATGCTTTGGTGCTAGGCCAGACCTGGGGTTTAGCCCTGCTGTCATACCTAGGCCTAGATCTTGGGATAAAGCCTTGGTCCAGGCCCTAGCATTGAACCTAAACCTCAGCATCGAGACCAAGCCTTGGGTTGTGCCCTGGGCCTAGGCCTCAAGGATGGGACCAGGCCACAGTGATCCTCATGGATCAAGTAACTGAGATCTGTGGAGCTTCCTGGTTCCTTCACTTTGAGTGTGGGTGAGATGGTGTGCAGGGGAGCCTAGGGAAGCCCTGTTTCATTTTTTTACAGTATTTTTTGAATGGGAGGGATTATGTTTAAGAACATGCCATACTGGGTCAAATCAAGGGTCCATCAAGCCCGGCATCCTGTTTCTAACAGTGGCCAATCCAGGCCATAAGAACCTGGCAAGTACCCAAAAACTAAGTCTATTCCATGCTTTTCAATATATATATAAATGATCTGGAAAGGAATACGACGAGTGAGGTTATCAAATTTGCGGATGATACAAAATTATTCAGAGTAGTTAAATCACAGGCAGACTGTGATACATTACAGGAGGACCTTGCAAGACTGGAAGATTGGGCATCCAAATGGCAGATGAAATTTAATGTGGACAAGTGCAAGGTGTTGCACATAGGGAAAAATAACCCTTGCTGTAGTTACACGATGTTAGGTTCCATATTAGGAGCTACCACCCAGGAAAAAGATCTAGGCATCATAGTGGATAATACTTTAAAATCGTCGGCTCAGTGTGCTGCAGCAGTCAAAAAAGCAAATAGAATGTTAGGAATTATTAGGAAGGGAATGGTTAATAGAACGGAAAATGTCATAATGCCTCTGTATCGCTCCATGGTGAGACCGCACCTTGAATACTGTGTAGGGATGTGAATCGTTTTTCAACGATTAAAATTATCGTCCGATAATGTTTATATCGTCTTAAATCGTTATAGAACACGATACAATAGAAATTCTAACGATTTATCGTTAAAAATCGTTAAATCGTGTTAGTGCGCACTAACTCCCCGTTAGTGCGCACTAACTCGATTTAGTTCGCACTAACTGAAAATGATACAAATAAACACTTTCCAGGTCACTGAAGGTCAGTTAGGAATGAATATGTGTTCCTATTGGCTGGCTGCCCTCTTATCTATTGATGTTACCAAGGTTACCACTGAGGTGATGGTTGGGGGGATGGGAAATGGAACTGGAAACTAATGAACACCAACAGAAAATGAAACAAAGTGTTCACACTTCCCAGGTCAGTAAAGGTCACTTAGGAATTAATATGTATGTATGTATTCCTATTGGCTGGCTGTGCTCTTATCTATTGATGTTACCAATATGGTTGGGGGGATGTGAAATGGAAACAGTTGGAAGCTTGACAAAAAAAGTAATGTAATGATCAGCACTCACGGGACTAGAACTTGTTTGTTTATTATTTTTGTTAGCAGGCACCTGAAATGCTAGTGCATGTTGAATTTGCCAATCACTGTGCATTTTAGAAAGGTGGTCCTGGCTGGAACTGTACACAGTTCAAATATATGTAATTGATTGTTGGTAAGTGTATTTTTTAAGTAGCCACACTGGCACCAGTATGTTTACTTTTCCTCCTACTTAACTCACTAGCTCAGCTTTGTAAGAAGGGCTTCTCTGCTTGTGTGTTGTTTTTGTTTGGTGTGAGGAGAGCAGAAACATCAGATCTTTATTCAATCTACTACAGTCATCTCTTACAGTGCCCTATCCCTATTAATACCAGGAGTGTTGTGATCTTCCTGCACACAGTGCCCTAACCCTGATACCAGTCTGAGACAGCTCCCTCCCTGCATTACTAGTGAGAGGCTGGCTTCACAGACAGGGGGGAGCTGCCTGACCCTCACTCCTGACTTCCCCCATGTCCCAGCTAGTGAATGGTGTGTGGGGGAGGGGGGGGGGGAGGATGGTGAAGTCTGAGACAGCTCCCTCCCTGCATTACTAGTGAGAGGCTGGCTTCACAGACAGGGGGGAGCTGCCTGACCCTCACTCCTGACTTCCCCCATGTACCAGCTAGTGAATGGTGTGTGGGTGAGGGGGGGGGGGGGAGGATGGTGAAGTCTGAGACAGCTCCCTCCCTGCATTACTAGTGAGAGGCTGGCTTCACAGACAGGGGGGAGCTGCCTGACCCTCACTCCTGACTTCCCCCATGTCCCAGCTAGTGAATGGTGTGTGGGTGAGGGGGGGGGGGGAGGATGGTGAAGTCTGAGACAGCTCCCTCCCTGCATTACTAGTGAGAGGCTGGCTTCACAGACAGGGGGGAGCTGCCTGACCCTCACTCCTGACTTCCCCCATGTCCCAGCTAGTGAATGGTGTGTGGGTGAGGGGGTGGGGGAGGATGGTGAAGTCTGAGACAGCTCCCTCCCTGCATTACTAGTGAGAGGCTGGCTTCACAGACAGGGGGGAGCTGCCTGACCCTCACTCCTGACTTCCCCCATGTCCCAGCTAGTGAATGGTGTGTGGGTGAGGGGGGGGGGGTGGATGGTGAAGTCTGAGACAGCTCCCTCCCTGCATTACTAGTGAGAGGCTGGCTTCACAGACAGGGGGAGCTGCCTGACCCTCACTCCTGACTTCCCCCATGTCCCAGCTAGTGAATGGTGTGTGGGTGAGGGGGGGGGGGGGGGCTGGATGGTGAAGTCTGAGACAGCTCCCTCCCTGCATTACTAGTGAGAGGCTGGCTTCACAGACAGGGGGGAGCTGCCTGACCCTCACTCCTGACTTCCCCCATGTCCCAGCTAGTGAATGGTGTGTGGGTGAGGGGGTGGGGGAGGATGGTGAAGTCTGAGACAGCTCCCTCCCTGCATTACTAGTGAGAGGCTGGCTTCACAGACAGGGGGGAGCTGCCTGACCCTCCCTCCTGACTTCCCCCATGTCCCAGCTAGTGAATGGTGTGTGGGTGAGGGGGGGGGGGTGGATGCTGAAGTCTGAGACAGCTCCCTCCCTGCATTACTAGTGAGAGGCTGGCTTCACAGACAGGGGGGAGCTGCCTGACCCTCACTCCTGACTTCCCCCATGTCCCAGCTAGTGAATGGTGTGTGGGTGGGGGGGGGGGGGGGAGGATGGTGAAGTCTGAGACAGCTCCCTCCCTGCATTACTAGTGAGAGGCTGGCTTCACAGACAGGGGGGAGCTGCCTGACCCTCACTCCTGACTTCCCCCATGTCCCAGCTAGTGAATGGTGTGTGGGTGAGGGGGGGGGGGAGGATGGTGAAGTCTGAGACAGCTCCCTCCCTGCATTACTAGTGAGAGGCTGGCTTCACAGACAGGGGGGAGC
Source organism: Rhinatrema bivittatum (assembly GCF_901001135.1). NCBI lineage: Eukaryota > Metazoa > Chordata > Amphibia > Gymnophiona > Rhinatrematidae > Rhinatrema > Rhinatrema bivittatum. Next base: position 360,858,292 of record NC_042616.1, on the reverse strand, counting down.
TGCCTGTCCCTCACTCCTGACTTCCCCCATGTCCCAGCTAGTGAATGGTGTGTGGGTGAGGGGGGGGGGGTGGATGGTGAAGTCTGAGACAGCTCCCTCCCTGCATTACTAGTGAGAGGCTGGCTTCACAGACAGGGGGGAGCTGCCTGACCCTCACTCCTGACTTCCCCCATGTCCCAGCTAGTGAATGGTGTGTGGGTAAGGGGGGGGGGGGGAGGATGGTGAAGTCTGAGACAGCTCCCTCCCTGCATTACTAGTGAGAGGCTGGCTTCACAGACAGGGGGGAGCTGCCTGACCCTCACTCCTCCGGGGTATTGTGATCTTCCTGCACACAGTGCCCTATCCCTGATACCAGGGGTGTTGTGATCTTCCTGCATGCAGTGCCCTATCCCTATTAATACCAGGAGTGTTGTGATCTTCCTGCATGCAGTGCCCTATCCCTATTAATACCAGGAGTGTTGTGATCTTCCTGCATGCAGTGCCCTATCCCTGATATCGGGATGTGTGCAAGAAGATCACAACACCCCCGGTATCAGGAATAGGGCACTGTGTGCAGGAAGATCACAACACCCCCAGTATCAGGAATAGGGCACTGTGTGCAGGAAGATCACAACACCCCTGGTATTAGGGATAGGGCACTGTGTGCAGGAAGATCACAACACTCCTGGTATTAATAGGGATAGGGCACTGTGTGCAGGAAGATCACAATACCCCTGGTATCAGGGTTAGGGCACAAGTTCTAGTCACATTGACTGATCACATTACTTGTTTTGTCAAGCTACCAACTGTTTCCATTTCCCATCCCCCATATACTGTCAGTAGGAAACTTGGTAACATGAATAAATAAGAGGGCAGCCAATAGGAATACATATTCATTCCTAAACTGACCTTAACTGACCTGAAAAGTGTCAAATTGTATCATTTTCAGTTAGTGCGCACTAACTCCCAGTTAGTGCGCACTAACTCCCGTTAGTGCGCACTAATCGGAAAAAACGATTTTTAACGATTTTTTAACTAAAAAATCGTGCCTAAGACGATTTTCTTGCCCTGCCACACGATTTCTATCGTTAAGACGATATGGAAAACGATTCACATCCCTAATACTGTGTACAATTCTGGTTGCCGCATCTCAAAAAAGATATAGTTGCGATGGAGAAGGTACAGAGAAGGGCAACCAAAATGATAAAGGGGATGGAACAGCTCCCCTATGAGGAAAGGCTGAAGAGGATAGGGCTGTTCAGCTTGGAGAAGAGACGGCTGAGGGGGGATATGATAGAGATCTTTAAGATCATGAGAGGTCTTGAACGAGTGGATGTGACTCGGTTATTTACACTTTCGAATAATGGAAGGACTAGGGGGCATTCCATGAAGTTAGCAAGTAACACATTTAAGACTAATCGGAGAAAATTCTTTTTCACTCAACGCACAATAAAGCTCTGGAATTTGTTGCCAGAGAAGGTAGTTAGTGCAGTTAGTGTAGTTGGGTTCAAAAAAGGTTTGGATAAGTTCTTGGAGGAGAAGTCCATTAATGGCTATTAAACAATTATACTTAGGGAATAGCCACTGCTATTAATTGCATCAGTAGCATGGGTTCTTCTTAGTGTTTGGGTAATTGCCAGGTTCTTGTGGCCTGGTTTTTGGCCTCTGTTGGAAACAGGATGCTGGGCTTGATGGACCCTTGGTCTGTCCCAGCATGGCAATTTCTTATGTTCTTATGTTCTTTTGTTGCTAGTAATAGCAGTGGCTATTTTCTAAGTCAACATAATTAATAGCAGGTAATGGACTTCTCCAAGAACTTATCCAATCCTTTTTCAAACACAGCTATACTAACTGCACTAACCACATCCTCTGGCAACAAATTCCAGAGTTTAATTGTGCGTTGAGTAAAAAAGAACTTTCTCCGATTAGTTTTAAATGTGCCACATGCTAACTTCATGGAGTGCCCCCTAGTCTTTCTATTATCCAAAAGAGTAAATAACCGATTCACATCAACCCGTTCTAGACCTCTCATGATTTTAAACACCTCTATCATATCCCCCCTCAGCCGTCTCTTCTCCAAGCTGAAAGTCCTAACCTCTTTAGTCTTTCCTCTTAGGGCAGCTGTTCCATTCCCCTTATTATTTTGGTAGTCCTTCTCTATACCTTCTCCATCACAATTATATCTTTTTTGAGATGCGGCAACCAGAATTGTACACAGTATTCAAAGTGCGGTCTCACCATGGAGCGATACAGAGGCATTATGACATTTTCCGTTTTATTCGCCATTCCCTTTCTAATAATTCCCAACATTCTGTTTGCTTTTTTGACTGCCGCAGCACACTGAACCGACGATTTCAATGTGTTATCCACTATGACGCCTAGGTCTCTTTCTTGGATTGTAGCACCTAATATGGAACCTAACATTGTGTAACTATAGCATGGGTTATTTTTCCCTATATGCATCACCTTGCACTTATCCACATTAACTTTCATCTGCCATTTTGATGCCCAATTTCCAGTCTCACAAGGTCTTCCTGCAATTTATTTTGTTTCTGCAAAGAAAAATTAAATAAGCATTAAATGAAATTATACCCAAGGGAAAAAAAATCCCCCAAAACAAAAACAAAATGAAAATATGTTCCCTGCATATCTCTATTACATGTTTTCACCTTTATTTATTTATTTATTTGCTTTTCTATACTGAAATTTGTTAGAGCATCATATCGGTTTACAATAAAATATATGAGACACAGTTATATAAAAAGTTAAAAATGCTAGATCAGAAATGTTAGAAAGCAATTAAATGAAGATATTCAATAAAAATAAGAATAAAATGAAAATAAACATAAGATTTTAAAAGTGAGATTAAATGTAAATAGATGAAAACTAAAAGCTATATAAAAGGGAGACTCTGCTTTATGGCTCAGAAATCTATATACAACGGTGAACGGAGTCCTTGTGGACATTATGTGTAGACTTGGTGGAACATCCAGGTCTTTAAGGTTTTTTTTTTTAATGCGAGAGTTAGGCTCTAATCTCAATTCTTGTGGTATAGCGTTCCATGTGTGGGGGCCTGCTAAAGATAGTGCTGCTCGATCTTTCACGGATGTGAGGTGTGCTAGTTTTGGTGAAGGTATTGGTAAAGTCCCATTGCTGGCGGAGCGGGTGATTCTTTGTGGGGGTCTGAAAATGAAGGGAGGCATTGAACCATTCTACGTTTTCATTATATAGAGTTTTATGGATTAGTGTTAGACTTTTAAAGAGGATCCTGTGCGATATTGGAAGCCAGTGTAAATCTTTCAATATTGGAGTTATGTGGTCATTTTTCCGGGTGTTGGTAAGCACTCTGGCAGTAGCATTCTTTAACAGTTGAAGGGGTCTTATTGTAGACACTGGGAGACCTAAAAGTACAGTATTACAATAATCAATTTTAGAAAAGATTATTGCCTGAAGAACGGTTCTGAAGTCATTCGAATGGAGAAGAGGCCTTAATTTTTTTAATATATGTAGTTTATAGTAGCAGTCTTGTATGGTTGTACTTATGAATTTTTTTAGATTTAATTCACTGTCAATTATAACACCTAGGTCTCTTACTTCGTGCAGAATGGGGTGTTTTATTTGATTTGAATTAATGTCTGACAAAACTTTATCATTTAGTTTGTGACAAATGAATAGAAACTGTTTTGGAGGTGTTTAGGGATAGACTCATCTGAGTCAAAAGTTGGTTTATGGCAGAGAGATAAACCTCCCATAGCTTTAGGGCTTTGGCTATGGACTTGGTAATGGGAATTAGGATTTGCACGTCATCTGCATAAATGAAATGTGTGAGCCCTAGGCCAGCTAATAGCTTACAAAGTGGCAGCATACATATATTGAACAAGGTCGAGGATACGGAGGAATCTTGGGGGACACCTTGGGCCAAATCGATGAGTTTGGATTCAGAATTGCCTATTTTGACTTTATATTGTCTATCTTTCAAGTCTGACTCAAACCATTGCAACGATTTCTACAAGTCTGTCTAATAGAGTTTTGTGATTAATAATATCGAACGCTGCTGAAATATCAAGCAGTACAAGGATATATGATTGGCTGTTGTCAATTCCTCTAAGGACAGTGTCAGTAAGAGAGACCAGAAGGGTTTCGGTACTGACAAATTTGCGAAACCCAAACTGTGAGGGATACAGTATATTGTGTTTTCTATGTGGTCTGATAGTTTCTGATATACCACTTTTTCTAGTAGTTTAGCCAGGAAAGGGAGGTTGGATATTGGTCTAAAATTGGTTAGATCTGAGGGATTTAGCAACATGAAGGAGAAATGAAGCAGAAAACATGGCAGAAAAACTTCCAAAGAGCTGATGAAGAGACAAAATAGCACAGCGAGTGGCATTAATACATCAAAGCACAATGAGATGTTCAAAGCATCCCCCCAGAGTGACAAGAACACCCTGAGTTGTAGAACCTGGGGTATGACAGCAAGACAGAGTGACAGAAAGATTCTCAACTTGCAAAATACTGGGTATGACAGCAATGCTGAGTAGAAGAAAGATTCCTAAGGTGAAGGATAAATAGTACAGCAGGAAGGCAGAGTGGAATTGGAGATATGTGTCTTCCTGTGGAAGCCCTTGCCACTTGTCAGATTTTAGTACAAGAGAATGTTCTCTCATGAATATAATTTTTTGACATGAGCTTTTATTTCATTCTCTACTTGAACCTTATCTTCCTACTGGGTGGAATTAGTCACTATCATAACATTACAATGGTCTCTTCTCAGTATGGCTGTTGCGTTGGAGGTGGACCCTTGGGCCGAGGTGGGGTTGACACAACCCGTAGGTAAGGACCTACGGGTCCCTGCCATCAGCAGGCGGAGTGAGCTGATAGACGGAGGCCGCTGGAACTTCACCTATACCAGCCCTCGTTCCCCGCAGGTTGAGCCTTTGGGTGCCAGGGCCGGCAGGACTTAGGTGGCCTCTGTGTGTAGTCAAAGTAAGGATCGGTTCATCCCAGTCGGCTGACCGTCGGCCCCTATGACATAGTGAGGGCAAAGGTAGCGCCGGCGCCATTTTGAATACTGGCAATATGGCCCGAATGCAGGAGGTCGCTCCCGGACCCCCGCTGGACTTTTGGCAAGTCTTGTGGGGGTCAGGAGGCCCCCCCAAGCTGGCCAAAAGTCCCTGGGGGTCCAACGGGGGTCCGGGAGCGATCTCCTGCACTCAGGCTGTATTGCCAATATTCAAAATGGCGTGGGCGCTACCTTTGCCCTGTCACAGGGTAAGGGCAAAGGGCCATCGGCGCCATTTTTATTAACGCAGCCGATGGCCCGAGACAGGAGATCGTGCCCCCGCTGAACCACCAGATAATTTTAAAAGGTTTTGGAGGGGGTCAAGGGGGTCATTGTAAAGGGTTGGGTGGGTTTTTTTTTTATCTGGCCATCGGTTCCATTTATATTAGTAGCAGCCAAAATGGCGCCGATGGCCCGAGAGCAGGAGATCACGCCGGGACCCCCCCACTGGACCACCAGGTAATTTAAAACATTTTGGGGGGGTTCGGGAGGGTGGGGGATTTGTTTTAAAGGGTCGGGGTGGGTTTAGGGGTTGTTTTGGTGTGCCAGTTTTCCCACCCTCCCCCTCCCCCGATTTACGATTTTTCATGATAAATCAGGGGAATTTCTATTGTATCGCGACTCTAACAATTTTTGACGATTTAAAAAATATCTGACGATTTTTTTTAAATCGTCAAAAAACGATTTATATCCCTACTTTCCAGTCTCTTCAGTATTTCTAGGAGTTATTTCGCCCTTCTGTTGATTTCTTCCCACAAGTTGTAAACTATCTGTAATGCTTCACTCCATTGACTTTAATGGCAAAGGAAAATGAATCAAGCTAAAAGACAAATTTTGTTTTTTGTTTTGAAACTAAAAAAAATGAATTAGGATCCCCACAAAGCAAATTTTAAAATAAAACAATTTTTTTCCTGCTGAACATCCCTAATGATCTGTGGTCTTAATTTTATTTCTGTCTGTTTTTAGCTATATTTTATGTATGTTCAAATTATAAGCTGCCTATAACTGTGTATAGGCAGAATATAAATTTATTTAAATAAATAAATAAATAAATAAATAAATAAATAAATGTGATATTCAAAATATTGTACATTACTGATGTGTTAGGCATTATCGTGCATTAAACAGTTTTTATTGCATGTTAAATGCTGTTTAATGCATGATAAACATCTATCATGATGTATCAAATAGAACCCTTTATGAGTTGCTGATTGCCACTAGGGTTGCTAACTGACTCCAGGTCAACTGAAAAGCTGATCCAATCCTGTCTTTGCCCCAATGCATGCATGAATTTGTAGTTCTGATTGTGTCATTGATTTCCCTAAGAAAATCAGCCAACACATAGAAACGGATCCCTCAGAAAATCAGACATACATATCCATGCTTGTAATGGGACAAAACCAGGACCTTAATTGCCATATATAAAGCAATAAAAATAGCTGTTTAGGTCTATCCTAAATGCCACTTTAAATCCTCACAAAGATGTGAAATTGTTTGCTTATCAAACATATATCTGTTCATCAAATAGGTCCAAGAAATTAATTTTGGGCAATTAGATCTTTTCTTGAAGGATAGCCCCCTTCTCCTCTTCTGCAGCTAATTCTACTGCCTTTTCTGTTGTGCATAAATCTAAACCCAGCAAATGTGAATCATTCTCCTTCAACTGATTCAACTAACCTCTGTCCACCAAATGTTAATGCCACCAACAAATCCAAATGCCTATACAATCACCAAAACCCAAACTGATCAAAGGTTATGGGGTAGATTTTTAAAGTAATGCGCGAGCGTAGATTTGTTCACGCAACCCGTCGTGAACAAATCTACTCCCGATTTTTATAACATGCGCGTGCTGCCGCGTGCATGTTATAAAATCCAGGGTCGGTGTGTGCAGGGGGGTGCACAATTGTGCAACCTGCACACGCCACACTGAGCAGCCTGCCTCCGTTCCCTCCGAGACCGCTCCAAAATCAGAGCGGCCTCGGAGGGAACTTTTTTCCACCCCCCCACCTTCCCCTCCCTTCCCCTCCCTAACCCACCCCCCAGCCCTAACTAAATCCCCCCCTACCTTTGTTAAGAAAGTTATGCCTGCCCGAGGGGCTGGTTCGGAGGCCTCGGACATGCCCATGGAATGCCCCTGGGCCAGTACCATGCCCACAGAACGTCCCCTCATGCCACCCCGCCCCTGACCCGCCCCCGACATGCCCCCCGAGCAAAGCCCCGGGACTTACGTGTGTCCCAGGGCTTTGCGCGCGCTGGCTGCCTATGCAACATAGGTGTGCCGGCGCGCGAGTGCCCTGCGTGTGTAGATCCGGCTGGATTTACATGCGCAGGGCTTTTAAAATCTGCCCCTATGTGTTGATTTTTCAAAAGACCATCCATGCATCTGCTTAAAAAAATGGACTTAAAGCAGATTGGCTAAATGTGAGCTGATATAGGAATAGCAGAAAAATAAAAGATTGTGAAGGGAGGGGATCCTATTTCAGTAGGAATCTTTCAGTTTCTCATATGATGTGATGTGCAAAACATTAAAATATAGAATGTTAAGAGTGAAATGTTGCAACTATGACTTACTAAAATTTAATTAACTTTGCAAAATCTTCAAGATCCAAATGAAAAGTAACTTTAAACTTTTTTCAATTGTTTGTTTATTTCTAACTCTGCTTTTTCTATATGGCCCTTTACTTGTTTTGCTTATAGCTTTTAAAAGTATTTCATGAGAATATGACATGATATAATTATCTTCCTCTTTCTTTATCTCCTTGTTCCTAAAAGCTGACTTGAATAGAGAATCATTATCAGCTAGCCCACAATGGGTTCAGACATCTACATTCAAGATGTTATATTGATCAGTCCTCAATGAGTAATAGCATTCTAAAGAAAACAACTTAGAGAAGTTAATGTATCTGCTCATGCAAACCACAAATGAAGAATTCTATTGAAAAAAGAGTCTGGTCTTGTGAATTATAATTACTCCCAACAACAATGAAAGTCAGGAGTGTTTTTATTTATTTACTACGATCAATGATGGTCTACAGGCAACACATTGAAAATTTGTTTTGCAAACTAGCACACAGAATTTTTTTCTATGCACATTGTGAATTAACCCTAAAAGTTCCATAGAAGCATATTTAGTTTAGTATTTAGAACAAGATAGCTCAATGTACCCCAGTAACATATTAGATAAGAAACATAACTAAAGCACTTAGATTAAGAGGTTTTCAACAAACAAGACTAGACTTTGTGCAAGAAAGAAAAATGTTTGCTTCTTTAATTGACTATATCATACAATGATGACATCAGTATCTGTATTTTTTTTAACTATTTTTTTTCAACTATTTTTTCAACTATTCCAGATGACAAAGCTGAGTCAAAAGCCACCGAACTTGCCACATACTTCAAAAACAAAATAATCAACTTACTTGCTTCCCGTACAGTTAACACTGTTCCTACTCAGCACCAGCCATGCCCATCGACTCGGTCTTTCAGCTCTAGTAATTCCCAAGCTCCCTCATCCTCCTCACGACTAACGACATGCTTAGAGGATTTCGATCTCACATCCCCCCTAGAGATAGAAAACCTTCTAAGAAAGCTCAAGCCATCCTCTCATCCACTTGATGCGATCCCAGTGAACCTTCTTATATCAAGCGCCAAAGACATCGCTAAACCTATCACCCAGATCATCAACGCCTCTCTATCTCAGGGCCTGGTCCCAGACCCCCTCAAACTTGCCATCTTAAAACCCTTATTGAAAAAACCTAATCTCTCTACAGATAACCCAGCCAACTTTCGCCCGATTGCCAATCTTCCGCTCATTGCTAAAATCCTGGAGAGAATAGTCAACAAACAACTCTCTGAATTCCTTGACAATAACAATATTCTCTCCCCAGCACAACATGGCTTTCGAAAATCCCGTAGTACCAAAACTCTTCTTCTATCTCTGTCAGACAACATCCTCATGAATCTTGAAAACAAACAGCCCTGCCTACTCATCCTCCTCGACCTCTCAGCCGCCTTTGACACGGTCAATCATGACTGCCTCATCGAAAGACTATCAGAGATCGGCATCAAAAACAAAGCCCTAAACTGGTTCAAATCTTTCCTCCAGAACAGAAACTATAAAGTCAAGATCAACAACAAGGAATCACTACCGTTCAGCTCCACACTAGGGGTCCCTCAAGGTTCATCGCTATCCCCCACTTTATTCAACATCTATCTCCTCCCACTTTGTCATCTTCTATCTGATCTAAATTTAATCCATTTCTTATATGCAGATGACGTCCAAATCCTTATCCTGATCACTGAATCACTGCACAAAACCATACTTTTTTGGAACTCCTGCCTTCTCTCCATTATTAACCTCCTGACAAACCTGAACTTAATACTCAACGCTGACAAGACAGAGTTTCTCCTGATCACTCAAGACGGTAACCTTCCACTATTCAATTCTCACCCTTCACAGCTCCCAGTTTTCTCCCCTCGAGTCAGAAATCTTGGAGTCGTCATGGACAAGCAACTAAATTACTCAGGTTTCATCAACACCACGGTAAAAGAGTGCTACTACAAACTCCAAGTTCTAAAAAGGCTTCGACCCCTCCTCCATTTCCACGATTTCAGATCAGTGTTACAATCAATCATTTTCTCGAAAATTGATTATTGTAACTCTTTGCTTCACGGCCTTCCCATCAACACCCTAAAGCCTCTTCAACTTTTACAGAACGCAACAGCAAGGTGTCTCACAAAATCCAACAAAAGAGACCACATAACACCGATCCTAAAGAAGCTCCACTGGCTCCCAGTCAAATTCAGAATACTATACAAACTTTTATCAATCACCCACAAAGCTATTTTCAACAACACTCCACTGGACCTTAAAATTCCTCTTCAACTTCACACTTCAATCCGCCCTATAATATTAGCACAAAAAGGCACTCTACACGCTCCTCCCATTAAATCATCCTTAAGGAAAAGAGCTCTATCTGCTGCAGGCCCCTAACAGTGGAACTTGCTTCCTCCCGAGCTCAGGCTGATTCACTGCCCTACCACGTTCAAGAAGAGACTCAAGACATGGCTATTCGTTCAAGCCTACCCACAATTTTCTTGAGTCTTCCACAGCTTCCACCAACCGTCACAGTTTATAGCCTCCACAGACTGCCACAGACTATAGCCTCCACAGACTGCCACAAACTTTCCACAGTCTGCCACAGACTTTCACAACCCTTGACCTAAGCTTATATTCTCCCAGCACAGTAGCTCTTCCCCTCCCTCCATTACTTAATTCCCTCCTATTGTAACCTTACCCTATCCAATCACTGTAATTGCTAACATTGCTCTCATCCCAGTTATGTTCACATTTTTCTCTTCACAGTTATGTTCATATTTTTCTCTTCCCAGTTATGTTCTCCAAGTTGTTCACATCCTTGTTCATTGTAAGACATATATTTGTCAGTATGTTCTATTGTTGTAATGTAAACCGGAATGATAAGTAACCCTGTTACTTGAAATTCGGTATAAAAAAGTTATAAATAAATAAAATAATATGAAAAAAAACCCACTGTCTTCTAATTGTATAGACCCTCAGGATCTCCCTGATCAGTGAATAAACATCTACTTGAGTTGCAATCACCAAAATTGGCGCATCTGGATATAACTAGGGGAAGGGGTTTTTCAGTGGTGGACACACAATGCTAGAACCCCTAACCAAAAAAATTGAAATTGTTCAAGAAATCAGTAAAGACCTATATATTTACTCATGTCTTCAAACTAGAATCTCACAATTTGAGACACTTAAATAGGAATATGATCATGGAACTGACTTTATTACTTTATTTAAGGCAAACTGTACAGTCTCCTGTTCTTATTGTCTGTATTTTTTTAATATTATGTATGTACACTAATGTAATCCACCTCAAACATAGTATATATAAGTGTGGAATAGCAGTCACTGAATATAAATAAATAGATAAATGACTAGAGGTGTGCATCCGTTTTCCACATATTTATAATCCGCAACTTATTTTTTGCTATCTGTTAAATACGTGGGGAGGCGAAACGCATCTCGACTCCCCACGTATTTAACAGATTTCTGTTTTATTCGGCCTCCTAAATAAAAATTTAACCCCCCCACCCTCCTGACCCCCCCTCCAAGACTTACCAAAACTCCCTGGTGGTCCAGCGAGGAGTCAGGAAGCCATCACTGCACTCGTTTGCCGGTTTCATCATGGCGCCGATAGCCTGTGTCACAGGGGCTACCGGTGCCATTGGTCAGTCCCTATCACATGGTCACCAGTGCCATCTTGTGCTCCTACCATGTGACAGGGGCTGACCAATGGCACCGGTAGCCCCTGTGACATAGTATGGGCAAAGGCTATTGGCGCCATTTTGAGTCCTGGTGTCGGATGGCAGGTCGCTCCAGGACCACCGTTGGACCCACAGGGACTTTTGCCAGCTTGGGGGGGCCTCCTGACCCCCACAAGACTTGCCAAAAGTCCAACGGGGGTCCGGGAGTGACCTCCTTTCATGCCGGCCGTCTGATCCCAATACTCAAAATGGCGCCGATCGCCTTTGCCATCACTATGACGGTGATAGGCGCTATTTTGAATATTGGCATCGGACGGCGATTTTGAGTCTCAAAATGGCACCGATCGCCGTCATAGTGAGGGCAAAGGCGATCGGCGCCATTTTGAGTATTGGGATCGGACGGCCGGCATGAAAGGAGGTCGCTCCCGGACCCCCGCTGGACTTTTGGCAAGTCTTGTGGGGGTCAGGAGGCCCCCCCCCCAAGCTGGCTAAAAGTCTCTGTGGGTCCAACGGGGGTCCCAGAGCGACCTGCCATCCGACGCCAGGACTCAAAATGGCGCCGATAGCCTTTGCCCATACTATGTCACAGGGGCTACCGGTGCCATTGGTCAGCCCCTGTCACATGGTAGGAGCACAAGATGGCGCCGGTGACCATGTGATAGGGACTGACCAATGGCACCAGTAGCCCCTGTGACACAGGCTATCGGCGCCGTGATGAAACCAGCAAACCAGTGCAGCGATGGCTTCCTGACTCCCCGCTGGACCACCAGGGAGTTTTGGTAAGTCTTGGGGGGTCAGGAGGGTGGGGGGTTGTAGTTAATTTAGTAGTAAAGTATTTACAGATCGACAACTTATTGAATTCTCCATACTTCCGCATGAAACGGAATTGACCCCCCCACGAATACGTATCACGTACGCAACGAAAACATTTTGCCTGCACATCCCTATAAATGACTAAATAATCGAACCTGCAGAAAGGAAAATTTATCAGTTGGTAAGTTCAAAACAAAAGCCACACTTCTGAACTCTTAGATCTCTCTTCGAGAATAAGGAGTATGGGACAAAGCCCTCTTCTTTTCGATCATCTCTTGGTCCTTTCCACTCTTAAGATCCTCATTGCTATCTAAGCTGACATTCCTACTGGCTCACTGGCTCGTGGCTCTCCGAAGGTTGTTTGGAGGAAACCTGCCACTTCTGGTACCATTTTGCCACTATGTGGTTCTTTTAGGGATATTCATGCCATTGTTGGTGTTACCTTTACTGCTTTGGCCTGTTCAACTATTTTTAGCTCCCTTGGCCCTTCTCATGTTTCCTTTGGGGGGAGGGGGTTATGCATTTATGCTATTTCCAATTTCCTGCACTCTACACCTTGTGAATTTTGATACTTTTGTGCTGTTTGTCATTCCCCACACTCTACATCTTTGGGGTTTTCCTGAACTCTACACTTTGGGGGTTTTGATGCCATTATTCATCCTGCCACTGTTCTCACAGAACATCTTGGGCCTTGCTGCCACTCTTTTTACTGTATTAGTCTTTTCCTACCATTTTTTATTTTAATTGCCAATGCTGTTGCACCTACTGCTGCAACTCCAACCCATTCCTGGTACCTTAGGGTTCTTCTTCCTCTAATCTGGATGTCTTCAATGTTCTTTCCAAATCTCCTTCCCCTACAGTATTTGCTGACTCTTGGTCTTGCCCTGCAATCCAATGCTTTGCTGACTCGTTGCACCACTAGTGAAACCTCAGGCCCTTTGTGCCATTCCCAGAACTGCTTTTTCCCTCTTGTTGCTTGGGTTTTTGATGACTGTGACAGAGCCGATGTACTGGTTCTGGATACAAACCGGAAAACAGATGCATCTGGAAGCAAAACTCCTCTTAACCAGAGTGCTTTATTGTAGACATACAGAAAATTCATGCAGTATGCTTCCTTCAGCAACATAGCCACAAAACATAATGCTCACCTTAGCAGTTTAGGATAGCCCTGTCCTCTGGATTAGGGTTTTCAACAGAACTAGTCTGCTCTCCCTCTAGCTTATCCCATAAGCAATTTTTTTTCCAGAATTTAACACTATACTCTATTTAGGATTCCCATGTCTGAGGGTCTAACAATGACCTGCCACAAGTCAGGCTTCTCTCTAAGGCTGCTTCTAGGACCTGGCTTTTTTCTGTCTCTCCAGGGAGACACCCTTCATCCAGAATCCCTTATGGGGCTGGTTCTTAAGGAAGACCATGCCAGATAACGATGGCCAGTCCTTTAAGGTACTCTGAGTATGTATTCTATATATTTATTTATTTATTTTTATTTATTTTATAACTTTTATATACCGGCATTCGTAAAAAACATCATGTCGGTTTACATGTAACTGAGAAAGGAAATTACAATGATAGGTGGAAGAAAGATAAATAGTTAAAAGGTAGGTTAACTTTACTGTGGTGCCAACATGCATCACAGTTAAAACGCGATTATATATGATAAACCATATTAGAGAAGAATTATATGATAAACCATATTAGAATTATATGATAAACCATATTAGAGAAGAATTAGATAATATTATACAAAGTTAGACAAAATTAATTAATTACAGGGGGAGGTGGTGCGGGGGGCGGGGGGTGGAAGGTGAGGCGTGGGGGGGAGGGGGAGGAGGAGGGGCTGGGGGTATTCAGATAAAATTCATAAAACACACTATCTGTTGCACTGGAGGTAGATCCTTGGCCTGGAGCACGATTGGTACGGCCCTCTGGTCGGACCCAGAGAGCGCCTGCCACCAGGAGGTGGAGCACACAAGGAGACAGAGGCTAGCTGGAGCTTCACCAATAACAGTCCGGGGTTTCCGCAGGTTGAGCCCTTGGGTACCCGGACTGCCTGGACTTAGGTGGGCCTCCGGTGGTCTCCCAGAGAGAAAGCGGAGAGGTGTGCCCACCATAAGCAAGGGTGCATGGCTGATGCAGAGCGAGTGGACTAGACCAGAACCAGAAGCTCTGGAGACCTCAGGAAGGCAACAGTTCAGAGAGGTCCTGTGGATGAGACAGGCAGTGCCTGCAGGTCCAGCCATGTGGAAGCCACGGTTGTTATCCAAGGATGTAGGCCCGAAGGTCACCGGGGGCCGTAAGAGAGTGTCCGAGTGAAGCGCAAAGGTCAATGCCAGAATATCAGTCCAAGGGATATCAGCCAAAGCAGGGGTCAATACCAGAGTCAGTCCATGGGTAGTCGTGGCAAGCATAGGTCAGTTCCAGGCGGCAGACAGAGGAATGGTCAGGCAGGCAGTAGTCAGTTCCAGGTGGCAGACAGAAGAATCATCAGACAGGCAGTGGTCAGTTCTAGGTGGCAGACAGAAGAATGGTCAGGCAGGCAGTGGTCAGTTCCAGGCAGCAGACAGAAGAATGGTCAGGCAGGCAAAGGACAGTACCAAGAAGTCAGTCCGGATAGGTACTACCTGAGAAGGATATGGAAGCAGGAGACACTGGAAGGGAGATGCTGGAACAGGAGATGCTGGAACAGGAGACACCTGGAACATGAAGGCAAACTCACTACACAAGCTGTGTCGACCCAATTGCCAAGGCAGGGATCAGGGGTTTGAGCCCTGCCTTATATATGGAAGGCTGATGATGTCATTGGGGCGAACCTCCCGAATGTTTCCCATGCTGGGCCCTTTAAGTAGGATGAGATCAGCCATGCATGCGCATAGGGGCAGAGCTGAGCTGCCCGAGGACACGGAGCCCCAACGTGAACTCCGCTGTGCTGCCTGAGGAGAAGGGGATGCCGAGGGAAACCGCAGAGAGCGACAAGGACGCTGAGGGTTAGTGGCAGCAGGTAAGTCTGCGCTCATGGACGGCAATGTCAGGTGAACAGGCTCGGTCGTGGCACCTACGCGGCCGGGATACACAACAATACCCCCCCTTCTAGGCCTCCCCCTTATTGACTTAGGTTTCTCTGGATGGACTTTGTGGATGTTCTGGAGCAAGGTCTTGTCGTAGGTATGATGAGAGGGTTCCCAGGAGTTCTCCTCCAGGCCGAAATCCTCCCATGACAGGAGATACTTCCAATGGCCTCTATGGCGCTGGACATTTAAAACTTTTTTTACTTGTAGGGTGTTCTCGGGCTCAGCAGCGAGTTGTGTAGGCAAAGGCGGCCTTTGAGAAGGCCAGGACAAGACCAATGACTTCAACAGCGACACGTGGAACGTGTTGTGGATTCCTAGAGAGGCAGGGAGTTGCAACTGATAGGTGACTGCACAAATGCGTCGAAGGACAGGAAAAGGCCCTATAAATCTGGGGGCTAGTCATTGAGATGGTAGGCACAAGCGAATATGCTTTGTGCTAAGTCAGACTTTCTGACCTGGTCTGAAGAGTGGTGCGGCTTGGCGATGGACGTCAGTAAAACACTTTGCTCGCTCGGCTGCCTGATTAAGTCTTTCCTTAACTTGGATCTAAAGTCTACATATGGTCTGCATTGTAGATTGAGCTGCCAGTGAAGGTACAGTGAGTGGAACCGGTAGCGGTAGACGTGGTTGGCGGCCAAAGACTACCGTGAACAGTGAGACATCTGTGGCAGAGGCGATGTGAGTGTTGTGGGATAATTCCACCCAAGGCAGGAGGTCAGACCAATTATCTTGTTGGTCATTGGTGTATGACCATAGAAATAACTTTAAGGAGTGATTCATCCTCTCAGCTTGGCCATTAGCTTGCGGATGATAGGCTGAGGTTAAGTTTAATGAGATTAAACTTCTTACAAAGGGATCTCCAATATTTTGCAGCAAATTGAGGGTCTCGGTCAGAGACGATCTCCTTTGGGAGTCCATGCAGATGAAAAATATGAGTCAGGAAGAGCTTAGCTAGTTCTGGAGCTAAGGGGAGACCAGGCAATGGGACAAAGTGGGCCATCTTTGAGAAACGATCAATTATCTCCCAGATGATAGTATTACCTTTGGAAGGTGGTAGATCTACAATAAAATCAGTAGCAAAGCTTTCCCAGGGTTCGGTGGGCACAGGAAGAGGTTGGAGGAGGTCCCAGGGGCGGCCAGTCAGAGGTTTCTGTTGCTTGCACACTGGACAGGAGTCCACATATTCACGGGAGTCCTTTAACATGGTGGGCCACCAATAATGCCTTCAAAACATCTCGAGAGTCCGGGCTCATCCGGGATGACCAGCTAGCTTAGAGTCGTGTGCTCAACGGAGCATGCACTCACAGAGATGGTGGGGAACCACCGTCTTTACGGTTGGTACCGTGGTGATCACTGCAATGGATATACAGGCAGAGTCGATGATGTGCCTAGGAGTCTCGGGTGTATCCTCCGGCTCGACAGAGTGGGAAAGTGCATCTGCCCGAAGGTTTTTAGTTGCTGGGTGATAGCGGAGCTCGAAGTTGAAGCATTCAAAAAACAGAACCCAGTGGGCTTGTCTGGGATTAAGTAATTGAGCCTCCTTTAAATGCTCTAGGTTCTTGTGATCAGTAAATATTGTGAACTTGTGTTGTGCCCCTTCCAACCATGGAAGACACTCCTGGAGGGCAGGTTTCACTGCTAGGAGTTCCCTATCCCCTATAGTGTAATTTTGTTCAGTGGAGGATAATTTGTGTGAGTAGAAGGAGCATGGTACTAAGGTTCCTTTAGTGGAGTATTGACTTAGAACTGCCTCGGCTCCGATGGAGTAAGTGTCAACTTCAACAATGAATGGCTGGGCAGGATCCGGATGGCGTAGGCATGGACCAGAACAGAAGGCTTTTTTCAAGACATGGAATGCTGACTGGGCCTTGGGACTCCACACTCAGAGGTTGCATTCTTTCCTAGTCATGGCGGTAAGTGGAGCGGCTAGGGAGGAGTAGTTAGCAATAAAGTTTCGATAGTAGTTTGTAAACCCAAGGAATCTTTGCAGTGTGTGGAGGCCCACTGGTTGTGGCCAGACTCGGATACCCTGGAGATTATCAGAGTCCATGGTGATCCCACAGTTAGAAATGATGTATCCTATAAATGGGAGACTGGGTTATTCGAAAATCCATTTTTCTAATTTCACATAGAGGTGATGGTCTTTGAGACGTTGGAGGACTGTTTGGAAGTGTGCACGATGGGACTTTAGGTCTTTGGAGAATATTAGTATATCATCTAGATATACTACAACAAAAGAATACAAAAGGTCCCGAAAGATCTCATTCATTAAGTGTTGGAACACTGCTGGAGAGTTGCAAAGCCCAAAGGGCATTACTATGTAATCGTAGTGGCCGTCCCTTGTGTTGAAGGTGGTCTTCCATATGTCTTCTGGTTGGATTCGTACAAGATTTACACCTCTCGGAGGTCCAATTTCGTAAAGATTTGTGCACCCTGCAGGCGATCAAATAATTTTCTGATAAGCGGCATGGGTAGCGATCCTTATGAGTCACTGCATTCAGGCCTCTGTAGTCTATGCAGGGTCTTAAGCTGCCATCCTTCTTTACAAAGAAGAACCTGGCTCCTGCCGGGGAATTAGAGGGTCTGATGAACCCTTTCTCTAAGTTCTCCTTGATATATTCAGACATGGCTTGTGTTTCAGGAAGTGATAGAGGATAAGTTCTGCCCTTAGAAGGCATGGTTCCAGGTAATAAGTCTATGGGACAGTTAAATTCTCTAAATGGTGGCAAGATGTCAGCGTTATTCTTGGAGAAGACATCCTTGAAGTCTGAGTAGGGAACAGGTAGTACAGGAAGGGTTGTGGTGTTGAGTATGGTCATGGATGGGGACACTTGGTGTAAGCAGCGATTCTGACATTGGGGCCCCACTGGGTTAGTTGTAAGGACTTCCAATCAAAGTGGGTTACATGTAACTGGAGCCAGGGAAGTCCAAGGACTACCGGGAGCTTAGCCCGTCTTAGGACCAGAAGGGAGATCTCTTCATCATGAAGAGTTCCAACGGTGAGGCGAATAGTCATGGTACAATGAGTAATATGACAAGGGAGGTGAACCCCCTGGACCGAGGCAATACAGAGAGGTACTGCTAGAGGTTGGATATGTATCTGAAGGATTTTTACAATATCTTCTAGAGATGTGAATCGGAACCAAAATCAGTTTCGGGGACCATCGGGAAATTTTTTTTCCCGCGGTCCGATCGGTTTTTTCTTTTTATTGCCTGCGCCCGAGCCGATAAACAAAAAACCCACCCCGAACCTTTAAATCTGATTCTTTAGAACAGCGGTTCTCAACCGGTGTGTCGCGACACACTAGTGTGTCACCAAGCACCGGCTGGTGTGTCGCATGCTCCCGGTCTCTCCCGCTGCTCTTTCTTCTCTGCTGCCGTTGCCGCCGGGCTATCAACACTTTCAAGCCCAGTGGGAACGGCAGCAGTGCTAAACGAAGCTGTGGCACTTGTGGCTGGCCTTTTCTTCTTCCCGCGCCTCCCCCCCCCCCCCCATGACCCGGAACAGGAAGTGATACGCGGTGCGCGGGAAGGAGAAAGAGCAGTGCCGTGTGATAAAGTAGCAGCGGCGGCAGCAGCAGCAGCGGCCCCCGAGCAATTGAAGCAGCCGGTAATCGGGAAAGGAGATAGCAGCATGAGCCTCCCGCGGCCAATGGGATTCTTCTTTCTTGGCTTGCGGGGGCTGGAGGAGGAGGCTGCTGCAGCTACCATTTGTGCTCGGGGAGGGGCGGGGAAGAGAAAGTGAGTGAGAGAACGAAGCAGCCAGCCTGCGTGTGATTGAGAGCATATGTGTGAGTGAGAGAAACTGGTCAGAGAGCTGATGTATGTGTATATGTGAGAGACAATGAAAGTGACTGCTCAGGGAGATGACTGATGTGTATGTGAGAGTGTGAGACATTAGTTAGGGAGGTGACTGATGTGTGTGTGTGAAAGAGAGAAAAAGCATTGAAGTGAGAAATCTGGGTATGTGAGAAAGCATGGGCGTAAGAAGCCTGCTGTTGGGGGGGGGGGGGGTGGATGTGTGTGAAAGAAAGCATGGGAGTGAGAAGCCTGATTATGTGAGGGAGAGAGCATGGGAGTGGGCAGCCTGTGTGTGTGTGTGAGTGCATGCATGAGAGCGAGAGACTGGTTGGTAAGGTGATGGTGTGTATGAGAGAGAGAGACTGGTGTGTGTGAATATGAGAGAAAGAATGTGACTCAGGGAATGAGAAGCCTGTGCAGTGGATAGCGAGCATGGAAATGAGAGAGAGACTGGTGTGTGTGTGTATGTATGTGCGTGTAACAGAGAGAAAGTGATTATGGGAATGAGAAACCTGTGCATGTGAAGAGTGAGCATGGGAGTGAGAAACCTGGGTGTGTGTGAGACACAGCATGGGAGTGAGAAGCCTGTATATCTGAAAGAACATGGGAGTGGTAAGCCTGTGTGTGTGTGTGTATGCATGAGAGAGATCAGATGACTGGTGTGGGTTTGTGTGTGTGTGTGTGAGAGAAAGAAAGGGGCGGATTTTCATACTCCGCGAATAGGCCTACTTTTGTTTGCGCTCCAGGCGCAAACAAAAGTACGCTGGATTTTAGTAGATACGCGTGGAGTCGCGCATATCTGCTAAAATCCTGGATCGGCGCGCGCAAGGCTATCGATTTTGTATAGCCGGCGCGTGCCGAGCCGCGCAGCCTACCCCCGTTCCCTCCGAGGCCGCTCCGAAATCGGAGCAGCCTCGGAGGGAACTTCCTTTTGCCCTCCCCTCACCTTCCCCTCCCTTCCCCTACATAACCCACCCACCCGGCCCTGTCTAAGCCCCCCCCTTACCTTTGTCGGGGGATTTACGCCTCCCAGAGGGAGGCGTAAATCCCCGCGCGTCAGCAGGCCTCCTGCGCGCCGGGACGCGACCTGGGGGTGGGTCCGAAGGGCGCGTCCACGCCCCCAGGCCGCCCCGGACCCGCCCCCGGAACGCTCCCGACACGCCCCGAAAACGCCGCGCGGTTCGGGCCCGCCCCCGACACGCCCCCTCCGAAAACCCCGGGACTTACGCGAGTCCCGGGGCTCTGCGCGCGCCGGTAGGCCTATGTAAAAGAGGCTTACCGGCGCGCAGGGCCCTGCTCGCCTAAATCCGCCCGATTTTGGGCGGATTTAGGCGAGCAGGGCTCTGAAAATCCGCCCCAAAGTGATTATGGGAATGAGAAGCCTGTGCATGAGGAGAGAACAAGCATGGGAGTGAGAGACTGGTGAGTGTGTGTGAGACAGAGAAAGTGATTATGAGAGTGAGAAGCCCGTATATGTAAGTAGAACACAGGAGTGGGAAGCCTGTGTGTGTGTGTATGGCATGAGAGAAACTGTTCAGGAAGGTGACTGGTGTGTGTGTCAAAGACTGGGAGATGATTGGTGTGTGAGAGACAGAAACTGGTCATGGGGGCATGACTGGTATGGTGTGTGTGTGTGTGTGAGAGACATGGGCATTAAGGAAGAGGACCATGAGTATAGAGCTTAGCCTCTACTGCTGCTTCTGCTGTGTGATACAGCCTGCATGGAAGAGGAGTAGGAGAGCTGCTGGAGGGGTAAGTAAAGGTGGCTTTTAAAGTTTATTTTTCTTGATTGACTACCATTTTAATTATTTAATATTATGTGATGTGTCTGCTTTTTTTGAAATATTTTATTGGTGTTTGGAGAATTTTTAATAGTTTTTATGAGTTTTTAATTGTGGGATGTTATTCTGTTCATAGCTGTTTAGAAACATTTATTCTGCTTAGTAGTATAGTTTTACAATTATTTCTGTGTGGGGATCTATAGCTGCTTGCTAGTTCTGTTTTTCTAATAAGAGGTGTATTGGTTTTTAGGGCCTGATTTAATATTTATAGTGTAGCCTTTTCATAGATAGGGTTGCTCCTGTTTGAGTTTTATTCCATAATACAGGTGTAACTGTGTGTGGATTAGTTTATGTGCATTACTACAGATCCTGGGAGTATGTTAGGTCGGTTCTGTTTCTGTTACCGAGATGAGATATTTTACTAGCATGTAAGAGTTTTATCAGTCTTATTTGCTGTGTTTTCTCAAGAGGACATGCATTGGTGGTAAACTGCTGTCTTTTCATAAGTAGGGCTATTGAGCCTGGAAGAAGAAGGAGTTTGAGTTGCTGTTACTGAGATGACACCAGAACCAGAATATCTTTTTTGTAGGGTGAGTTGTATGGGGAATGTCATAATTCTGCTTTACATCCATTATTGTGGGTCAGGGGGGTTCCCGTGGATGCAAACTGTACTTTTACATCTAGCCCCGTGACGATCATGGGTCAGTGTGTCACGCATGTGAGAACCATCTGTCAGGTGTGTCCCGACAGAAAAAAGGTTGAGAACCACTGCTTTAGAAGATGGGCGCAGCCAGCTGCTGCCGGAGAAATGAAGCCCGGTGCAGCTAGCCACCAGAGAGCAGGCCGGCGGGGCTGATGAAAAGCCGCTGCCAGAGACAAGCTGTTCGGCTGGGGGCCTTTGTGTGTATATGTATTTGAGATCAGAAGGGTGCTTCTGTGTATGTGTATGTGAGAAAGGAATGGTGCTTCTCTGTGTGAGTGTGTGTGTGTATGTGGTGTGTATGTGAGAAAGGAATGGTGCTTCTGTGTGTGTGTGTATGTGGTGTGTATGTGAGAAAGGAATGGTGCTTCTGTGTGTGAGACAGGGAAGGTGCTTCATGTATGTGAGTCAGGGAGGGTGCTTGTGTGTGTCAATGTGTGTGTGCGAGGGAGAGATGGATCATGCTTTTGGCTGGCTTGGGGCTATGAGAGAGGGCATGTGTGTGATTGAGCCTGTTTGTAAGTGAAATAGAACATGTGTGTGATTGAAAGCTTGTGTGTAAGAGAAATAGAAAGAGCATGTGTGTGATCGAAAGCCTCTGTGTAAGTAAGATAGAGCGAGTGCATTGTGTGATTGAGAGAGACTGGCCAGAGAGGTGACGTGTGTATGTGTGAGAAAGACTGATAAGGGAGATGACTGGTGTGTTTGTGTGTGTGTGTGTGTGTGTGTGTGTGTGAGAGAGAGAGAGAGAGAGAGAGACTGGTTGGGGAGATGATTGGTGTGCGAGAGATAGAAACTGGTCCTGAGGGTGTGACTGGTGTGTGTGTGTGTGTGTGTGTGTGTGTGTGTGTGTGAGAGCCAGAAGAGACTGGTTGTGGTCTCTAAGGAAGAGGACCGTGAGGACAGCTTCTGCAGCTACTGCTGCTTCTGGTGTGGCCTGCAAGGGAAAGGAGTAGAACTGCTGGAGAGGGTAAGTAAAGGTGGATTTTTAAGTTCATTTTTCTGGATTGACTACCATTTTAATTATTGGGTAGCATGTGATATGTCTGCTGTTTGAAATATTTTATTGGTGTTTGGTAAAGCTTTCAAAATTTCCATGAGTCTTTAATTATTGGATATTCTATTCATCAGCTGTTTTGAAATTATTTTATTAGTATAATTTTACTATTATGATTAATAATTTATATATCTTGATTTTATTGATTGTTTCATGAGAAATGGTGAAAGTTTTGATTTTCCATTGTTGCACTGTGTAGAGCAGGGGTGGGCAAGTCCGGTCCTCGAGGGCTGCAAACCAGTCGGGTTTTCAGGATACTCCTAATGAATATGCATGAAATAGATTTGCATACACCTGAGGCAGTGTGTATGCAGGTCTTTCTCATGCATATTCATTAAGGATATCCTGAAAACCCGACTGGTTTGCAGCCCTCGAGGACCAGAATTGCCCACCCCTGGTATAGAGTCTGGCATGATGCGTTTTACAGTTCAGGTTTTGTCTGCACATTTCTATTTATACTTTATGTGGCTTTATTCTGTATTTGGTGAGGGTTTGTGTTCTACATGCAAAGACTGAGATGAAGCATTCTTTTAATATGTGATTTCTCTGTAGGGATCTGTAGTAGCTTGGCCTGTTCTGTTTTCCTGATGGGAAGTGTATTGATATTTTAGATTCTGGTGTAATATTTGTGGTATTCTTTTTCATAGGTAGGGTTGTTATTCTTTGAGTGTTGGCAGATAGTACTGTGATGATACGGGAGGACCATGCCGAAATATATCACAATAGGTATGATGCCATTTGAATTCCAAGATGCAAAGTTTTCTTGTTGGCATCATAACAGTGCATGAAACTATCACAATAACGTATATATTAATTTTACCTCAGAATGTCACTTTTCATGTAAATTATGTGTTAAATGCATAATTTAAAATTGTGTATGGGGAGGTGGGGGTAGGGCGCCAGGCTGTAAGGTTTGCCTAGGGTGCCTAATACCCTTGCACCGGCCCTGTGCACAGCAACAATGCTCCACCCCACCCAGGCATAGTTCATCATGATTCAGGTCCTAGCACTCATGTTAGACTCCTTGGTCCATGTTTCAAGACGGGTCGGGTGGACAGTATGCCCCAGTTGACAGTCACGCCGCATGCTGAGCCTCGTCTTGACTTACCTCCTTGTCTTTCCCCTATCAACACCACAGTGACCTGACTAACTCCACTCTGCCATCCTATCTTGCACCTATCAACTTTCTGCCTTGTTGCCATACACCAGACGATTCTACTCCTTGTGGTGTTCTTGCCATTATCATGGTTCCTCAGTGTGTTGATGCTAGACTTTCTGCTGCTTTGTCCCTTTATCGGCACCTTGTGGTTTTTTCTTACACCCATTCTGCTTGCTATGTTCCCCCTTCATTATGCTGTAGGATGTTGATGCCACTTGCTTGCCACTTTGCCTGTCATGCTGCCTTCGAGGGTTCATACAACTGTTAGTGCTCTCTTTTGAAGCTGTGGTGTGTTTTGACACTCTCACTGCTGCTTTGCTCCTCTGTTAAAGCACTCTTGCCACTCCTGGTACCCCTTTGCACCTTTCCAGTGCCTTAGGCTATTCATGCCACTTAGGTGCCACTTTGCCACAGTCTAAGTACCTTGGAGCTCTTTTCTCGTTCTGATGATTGCTCCCCAGAAGTTTCATCAGAATTGATAAGAAAATCCCAATTCTGCAGCCAAAAATAGGCTGCAAATACTTCCCCATTGACTTTAATGGCAAAACAAATGAAACTAATGAATGAATCAGTTTTTTCCCCTAGGAAACTAATAAAATGAATTTGGGTCTCAGCAAAACAAAAACAAAAACGAAAAAAAAGTTTCCTTCTGCACATCCCTAGTATTTCCCTTTTGTCTCCTTCTCCCTCCTGGAGTAACTCCCTGCCCAGTAACTGATACTAGAGAGTTGGTGGGTTAATATAAATGGCCCAGGACATCAAGCTCCTCAGGTACAGCCAGCCAGCTAGCCAAGCGGAAGTCCTGAACACAGATGGTGTATGATCAGGGACCACTGGTGTTGGTACTGTGGAGACCATTAGTGAAGAAAACTCCATTGCTGAAGGAGCTTTATGTGGATTTGGGGAGCTTTTTGAGTTTCACAAAATCTGGACAACATGGCAGATTTCCTGCCAAGACAGCTTGAATATAGTGGTGTGCAACAAAAGACTTGAAAGAGGGATGAGGACACATGAGAAGCTGGAGACACAAGTTGTCATTCTACTACAACCACTCAGCACAAGCCAGCATTTATGGACAAAAGGAGACTCCACCCAACCAGGAAGGGACTGAGATATATTTCCAATGTGACCCACCCTGAAGAGATGGAGTGGAGAAAGAGAGAGATAGGGGAGAAGTCATGAAGTTAGCAACACATAGCATTGGGTGACTGTGTCTAACTGTTCCATAGTATGGAGCAAGGAAGTCAGTGAATCAATCAGCACCCTCGCTAGTAGTAGATCCCAGAGAACTGTTTGACCTCAAGTGGCACCGGAAGGAGTGACACTTTTCTACCATCATGGGAGGCTCCAGTTGTGGTTTTCAGGGTGCACAATGATGTTTGCCACTAAATGTCTGGAGTTCCACACATTTCAAAGACCCTAACCCATAGCCCTGCAGTGTTGCTAATGTGATGCAGACATATTTCTGGAGGAAGATGCCAGTGTGGGGGTATACAGTAGAGTCAACACTGAGACTGCACTGGAGAGTGTTCTGACACAAGAGGCTATGAGATGCCGGGTTGGGCCATTACTTAGCAGAGAGGGTGTAGGAGCAGTGATACTGGTTGAGACCCCAAACTTGTAGGCTCAGAAAAATGAACAGTAGAGTGGGAAGTCAGACCCCTAACTTAAAGGAATATGTGGTAAGTAGTGTAACTTCTGCCCCACTGGACATCACCCCTGAACCCAAAATATTTGTTGAGGAGTTTGTCAAAGAGAACCAGCTTCAAGTGAAAGTGCAAAGGAAGAACCTTCATTGGCTGAACCTGACAAGGAGCTAGTGCAGTTATCTTGAGCAATGGGAGAGTTACTTATGAAGTAAGGGCATCTAGCACTGTTCAGGCCAGCTTCTATGGACCACATGTGGGCAATGCAGAAAGACTGCCCACTTTTAATGCTATTTGGTACAATAGCACAGAGACTGAGATCATCCATTGAGAGCTCCATTGATTCCAACAGTGCACAGGAATGTAGTACTTTGATCTGCCAAAATGATGTCTTCTGGGAAAGGAATGTCGTCGTTAGTGCGGCAAATTCCCAAAAGTATTTTGCTTTTGTCACACCCTGGAGTAATGTGGTAGCATGTATTCTTCAGACTATGTTGGAATTCTGTCATATGTGTAATGACCACATATTTGTGCTTCCCTTGATGGAGGCGATAAAGTATGGAGTATTCTCATCTAGCGGCTATTCCGAGGGAGTTTCCCCTTTCTCTGGGAGTACATCACCACCCATCAGTGGGCCCACTGAATGCAAATGTGTTGGACTATTCCATTCCTCTTGAAGTCTGTGATCAATCCTGGGAGGTACCAAGTACCAAGGAACACAGGCAGACTCTATAATGGGTATCCTAAGTTGAGAGATTAGTTTGGAGAAAAGTACCAGCCTATAATAGATAAAAGAACATCTTATAATTCTTTGCTTCTGTGTTTGACCATTATTAGGGTGGAGTTGCAGAAATCCACTTCAAATCCCTGGAATAAGCAAGCAGCATAGAATCTATGTACCCCTTAGGATCCTGCCAGGTAATTGTGACCTGGATTGTTCACTGCTGAAACAGGATTTTATGCTTGATGAAACTTTGGTTGACCCAGTATTGCAAACTTTATATACGTATGTACATATGTACATATGTATGTTTGTTCTATATTATCCATATGTGCCTGTGTGTGAAATCAACTATATTGAGCACCACTGGGAAGAGTGAGTGTGGAAACATGCAAATAAAGTAATTATCAAAGAAAAACAGGTCAAATAACATGTGGGAAGTCACCCTGATTATGCTGATGCTATGAAAAGAAAAATTAAAGAAATGAAGGTCGGGTGGAGTGTGTATAAGGATGGAGTGAGATATCACCATTGGGATGACTGGGTGGATAGGACTCAAATAGATCATGATGCCCAGTGTTGTGGGGTTATGCCTTTTGTAGAAGGGCCTGTGTTTGTTCTCTTTTTCAGATTCCAGTTGTGTATAGCCCTCTCCAAGCAGGTGGCACTTGGCTTAAAAAAGTCATTCAAGATATATGGAATGTCCAGGGCTACTGTGGCAATAATGATGGATTTGAATTAAATGTTGATCCCATGTTTAAAGAGAAGAAATTATTATTTTGTGTATATGAGTATTATGTATATAATGCTGATTACATGGTGATTATTTGTATTGGCTATTCTCCTAATAATGTTAATTATTAAAACTACAAATAGTGTTTGATTTACCCCTCTGGGTATAGGTAAATACCTACAGTACCTGAATGTAAACCGATGTGATATCCCAGATCGAATGTCGGTATATGTAAATAAATAAATAAATAAATAAATACATAAATAGATACATTTACAGTGCATCATCTACTATAATAAGGAAAAAAAAACTATTAAAAAAGATTAAAAACTGTATTGTGGCATACCATATATTAATTTATAGTCTGGTATCTATGCTTCATGTTCACCACTGTTGATTTGGGTTGTGTTTTGTTATTGCCCTATCTAGGTGTTTCGGTCAAGTTTCTCCACTTCTGAAGATTTGATTTTGTTTCCCATGTTATCTGCTTTATGTCTCTACAGAAGTTCTAAAAGAGTATGTTTCACATATATTGGTAATCTCCCCAAGGAAATACACATAGATCTTTGGAGTGATTGTGAGATTTGATATTGTCCCTGTTCTTGCAAGCATGGGTACGCCTCTAGTGGGACACTCCCTTCCTAATTATAAATGTTCCCTGTGTGAGTTCTGAGCAGAGGAAGTGTGTTTTATTGTTCCTCAATTTAGTGTGAGTGGAATGAACCTTGTAATCTTATCTTTTTTTTTTTATGGTCTTTCCCAAAGATATCAGCTGAAGGTATTTTGAGGATAAAATTAATGACATGGGTAATACTTTGGTGTTTTCTTCTGTCATTATATAGTGTTACAAATCTAGGTTATGGTCTCTGCCATCTTAGGAAAGTTATGTAAAGGTGTGAAGTGGTACTTGTTTTTCCAATATAGATAAAAGGTGATGTTCCTAATTTGATGATATATATATAATTGATCTTCCTCAAGGGGATCACTACTTAACAATTGTTCTGAGTAATGTATAGTATTGTGAGTCATGGTTCTTGAAATATTTTCCAAGGTTCATCATTATTGTGCCCTTGGGTTAGTGCACCACAAAAGGTCGGGAAAATTTAGAACATCTCAGTGAATTCTGTAATGTAATATGTGTATATGTATTGAAATGTTTAGGTAATGTTAGAAGTGGCTGAAAAAAATGAAAGCAAAAAAAAAAGAACAGTGTTCAAGAAGTATAAAAGATCCCAAAAAGAGGAACACAGGGAAAAATATCTGGTAAAACTGAGGGAGATGAAGAAAGACATCAGGAAAGCAAAAGGTCAAGTGGGAGAAAGGATTGCTAAAGAGGTAAAATGAGGTGACATAATATTTTCCAGATATACTATATCAGAAAAAGAAAGAAGGTCCAAAGCATTATAGTGATATTGAAAGGCAACAAGGAACAATGTGTGGAGAGAGAAATATTTAGCATATACATCAGTTCAGTGTTCACTAAATAAGACCCTGGAGAGTTTGTTGGTCGACAAGAATGTAGATGGGGTGGAGTAGACAAAACCATTTACAGAAGAGAATGTATGGGAAGAGCTAGGAAAACTGAAAGTGGACAAGGCCATGGGGCCGAATGAGGTACATCCCAGGATACTAAGAGAGCTCAGAGATGTGGTGGCCAGTCTGCTATAAAACCTATTCAATAGATCCCTAGAAACAGGAGTGATGCCATGAGATTTGAGAAGAGTGGTAGTTGTCCCACTTCACAAAAGTAGGAGCAGAGAAAAGGCAGGAAACTACAGATCAGTTTGCATCACATTGGTGCTGGGAAAATGAATAGAGAATATGCTGAAGGAAAGGACAGTGAATTATATATAATTCAGTAGGATGCTGGTCCCAAGGCAGCATGGATTCACCAAAGAAAGTTCCTTTCAAACAAATCTGATTTTTTTTTATTTGGTGACTAGAGAATTAGATTGAGGAAGAACACTATAAGTAGGTTATTTGGTTTTCAGCAAAGCTTTTGATACGGTCTCACACAGGAGATTAGTGAACAAAATGAGAAGCTTTGGAGTGGATGCCAAGCTAGTGACATGGATTGCAAACTGGTTGACTAACAGGAGAAAGCATTTAATGATAAATGAAACCTACACTGAAGAAAGTATTGCATTGAGCAGAGTGCCACAGGGATCAGTTTTTTTTTTGTCATTTCTGTTCTATATCTTTGTGAGTGACATTGCAGAAGGGATAGAAGGTAAAATTGGTCTATTTGTGGATGATACTAAGATCTGCAACAGATTGGGCAAGGAGTAGAGAGAATGAAAAGTGATTTTAGAAAGCTTGAAGACTGGTTGACGATTTGGAAGCTGGGATTTAATGCCAAGAAGTGCAGAGTTATGCATCTGGGGTGCGGTAATCCAAAATAATTTTATGTGATGGGGGGGGGGTTTAAAAGACTAATCTGCATGTTCTGGGAGAGGGTCCTTGGGGATGATAGGGGGATTGAAGGTAGCGAGTAGGGGTGTGCATTCGTTCCTTATGAATTGGCAATCTGCAATATATAGGGACATATTCGTTGTATTCGTGGGGAAGCGAAACGTATCGCGATTCCCCACAAATACAACAAATCTTTGCCAAATTATTCAGCCATCTAAAGGAGCCAATTTAAACAAACCCCCCCACCCTCCTGACCCCCCCAAGACTTACCAAAACTCCCTGGTGGTTCAGCAGGGGGTCCGGGAGCTATCTCCTGCACTCACACCCTCGGCTGCCGGTATTCAAAATGGCGCCGATAGCCTTTGACCTACTATGTAACAGGGGCTACCAGTGCCATTGGTCTGCCCCTGACACATGGTAGGAGCAATGGATGGCCGGCACCATCTTGTGCTCCTACCATGTGACAGGGGCTGACCAATGGCACTGGTAGCCTCTGTGACATAAGGGCAAAGGCTATTGGCGCCATTTTGATTACTGGCAGCCGATGGCCCGAGTGCAGGAGATCGCTCCCGGAATCCCGCTGGAATACCAGGGACTTTTTTCAAGTCTTGGGGGACCCTCCTGACCCCCACAAGACTTGCCAAAAGTCCAGCGGGGGTCCAGGAGTGACCTCCTGCACTCGGACCATCGGCCCTGTGACATATGAGGGCAAAGGCTATCGGCGCCATTTTGAATACCAGCAGCCGACGGCGTGAGTGCAGGAGATGGCTCCTGGATCCCCCGCTGGACCACCAGGGAGTTTTCGTAAGTCTTGGGGGGGTCAGGAGGGTGGGGGGTTTGTTTAAATTTGCTCCTTTAGACAGCCGAATAATTCGGTGAAAATTTGTTGTATTCGTGGGGAATCACAATACATTTCGCTTCCCCACAAATACAACGAATACGTTGGAGGGTCCCCCAAGACTTGCCCAAAGTCTCTGGTGGTCCAGCGGGGGTCCGGGAGCAACCTCCTGCACTCAGGCCGTCGGCTGTCAGTATTCAAAATGGCGCCGATAGCCTTTGCCCTCACTATGTCACAGAGGCTGACCAATGGCACTGGTAGCCCCTGTGACATAGTAAAGGCAAAGGCTATCGGCGCCATTTTGAATACTGGCAGCCGAGGGTCTGAGTGCAGGAGGTCGCTCTCGGACCCCCGCTGGACCACCAGGGAGTTTTGGAAAGTCTTGGGGGGATCAGGAGGGTGGGGGGGTTGTAGTTAATTCAATTTTAGCTGGGAAACGAATAAGAATGAATGCATGAACATATCGGGGACTCCCCTTGCCGAATGCAATGTATCTGCCCCCTGACGAATACGAATACCGAATGCAACGAATGCTGTCCCCTTTGTACATCCCTATTACAGATGGTAGAGGTGTGTGAGGGGGCAAGGTCATAGTAACAGCAAGGAGTTCCTAATAGCTCACAGCTGGGAGCTTTTGGATGAGATCCCTCAAATAGTATGTTATCCTAAAGGGATGTGCAGCAGGACATTTTTTTGTTTTACTGCACACTTAAAAAATAGTGTGCACTAAAAATGAAAACAAAAAAACAAATACAATTTCCTATGATCCTACTTGTCTTGTAGAACACAGCTCATACCAGTCTTCTGTGGGCAGATCTCTATTGAAAAGTGAGTGTTTCAGAGATATATGTGTCAATGAAGGGATTTTCACATGGAAGCTGGAAGCCTTGGAGAAATAATTTGGACTCTGCCAGGGAGATTAGGCAGTATGAGCAGGTTAGGCTTGTTTCTATAGATACATCTGACACCTATATTACTCCAAGTAGGCCTTCATCGCTGTGGGGTGCAAAAGATTTCTTTTTTCTGGTCATTGAAATATGCAGCTTTTGGAACAAGGAGCTGAATTTTTACAACCTTCAGCAGACAGCTTCAGGTGAATAGAGCTCCTACCTTCACATTTAGATTAAACTTCTTCTCAGCAGAAAGTTGTGTTGAAAATGAAATGCTCACTCACTGTGAGCTGCTAGTTTCCCCTTCCAGTAGTATTACAAATAGAAAAACATACAAGAATTTAGTCACTATTGACTCA
Source organism: Rhinatrema bivittatum (assembly GCF_901001135.1). Classification (NCBI taxonomy): domain Eukaryota; kingdom Metazoa; phylum Chordata; class Amphibia; order Gymnophiona; family Rhinatrematidae; genus Rhinatrema; species Rhinatrema bivittatum. Next base: position 360,826,976 of record NC_042616.1, on the reverse strand, counting down.
ACCTATGTGTGAGGTTTGTTGTAGGGATGTGAATCGTTTTTTGACGATTTAAAATATCGTCCGATATATTTTAAATCGTCAAAAATCGTTAGGGCCATGATACAATACCAATTCCCCCGATTTATCGTCAAAAAATCGTAAATCGGGGGAAGGGGGAGGGCAGGAAAACCGGCACACTAAAACCCCCTAAAACCCACCCCCGACCCTTTAAATTAAATCCCCCCCCCTCCCGAACCCCCCCCCCCCAAATGCCTTAAATTACCTGGGGGTCCAGCGGCACACTAAAACCCCCTAAAACCCACCCCAGGCACACTAAAACCCCCTAAAACCCACCCCGACCCTTTAAATTAAATCCCCCACCCCAAATGCCTTAAATTACCTGGGGGTCCGTAGCGGCGGTCCGTAGCTTAAATTACCCCCGGGTCCGTAGCTAAATCGGGGGAAGGGGGAGAGCAGGAAATCCGGCACACTAAATCGTGGTGTCTTCAGCCGGCGCCATTTTGCAAAATGGCCGCCGCAAAATGGCGGCGGCCATAGACCAATACGATTCGACGCAGGAGGTCGTTCCGGACCCCCTCTGGACTTTTGGCAAGTCTTGTGGGGGTCAGGAGGCCCCCCCCAAGCTGGCCAAAAGTTCCTGGGGGTCCAGCGGGGGCCCTGGAGCGATCTCCTGCCGCGAATCGTTTCCGTACGGAAAATGGCGCCGGCAGGAGATCGACTGCAGGAGGTCGTTCAGCGAGGGTTTTGGACCCCCGCTGAACGACCTCCTGCAGTCGATCTCCTGCCGGCGCCATTTTCCGTACGGAAACGATTCGCGGTAGGAGATCGCTCCAGGGCCCCCGCTGGACCCCCAGGAACTTTTGGCCAGCTTGGGGGGGCCTCCTGACCCCCACAAGACTTGCCAAAAGTCCAGCGGGGGTCCGGAACGACCTCCTGCGTCGAATCGTATTGGTCTATGGCCGCCGCCATTTTGCGGCGGCCATTTTGCAAAATGGCGCCGGCTGAAGACACCACGATTTAGTGTGCCGGATTTCCTGCTCTCCCCCTTCCCCCGATTTAGCTACGGACCCGGGGGTAATTTAAGCTACGGACCGCCGCTACGGACCCCCAGGTAATTTAAGGCATTTGGGGTGGGGGATTTAATTTAAAGGGTCGGGGTGGGTTTTAGTGTGCCGGGGGTGGGTTTTAGGGGGGTTTAGTGTGCCGCTGGACCCCCAGGTAATTTAAGGCATTTGGGGAGGGTGGGGGATTTAATTTAAAGGGTCGGGGGTGGGTTTTAGGGGGTTTTAGTGTGCCGGTTCACGATTTTAATGATTTTAACAATACTCTAAACACCCAAACGGCGACGATACGATTCCCTCCCCCTCCCAGCCGAAATCGATCGTTAAGACGATCGAGGACACGATTCACATCTCTAGTTTGTTGAACTGACTTCTTTTGTCCTTTGAGGAAGAAAGAGATAAATGTTGACAACACTTAGTAATGTGTAGTTTCTAGAGATGTGAATTGGAACTGGAATCGGTTCGGATTCGGGTTCCGATTCACATGTGGGGGGTTTTCATCGGGCCCGATCGCTGTTTTGTTTATCGGCTGCGCCCCTGTCACATGGAGGGAGCACTGGATGGCCAGCGCCATCTTTAAAAATGGCCAATGGCACAGATACCCTGTCACATGGTAAGGGCAAATGGCCATCGGTGCCCAGGTAAGGCCATATTTGCCCTTATCTGTCACATGGTAAGGGCAAATATGGATATTGGCCGGCCCCTGTCACATGGAGGGAGCACTGGATGCCTGGTGCCATCTTTAGAAATGGCCAATGGCACAGATACCCTGTCACATGGTAAGGGCAAATGGCCATCGGTGCCATTTTGATTAATGGCAGCCGACGGCCCAGGAGCGGGAGATCGCTCCCAGGACCCCCACTGGACCACCAGGTACCTGTAAAATGTTTTTTGGGGGGTCGGGAGGGTGGGGGAAGCAAAGGGATTAGTTTTAAAGGGTCAGGGTGGGTTTAGGGGTTATTTTTGTGTGTCATTTTTCCCGCCTTCCCCCAAAACGATAAGAGAACCCCCACAATCAATATCGTGGGGTTTTCCTATCGCTTCGGGGGAGCACCCGATTTCTGACGATTTTGAAAATATCGACGATATTTTCAATCGTCCGAAGCCCAATTCACATCCCTAGTAGTTTCCATTATAGGAAGGTCATTCAGAGGACCAACTAGACACTGCATAGCCAATTAGCCTGATGTTACAGATAGGCTGCTATAAAAGTAGATGAGAGGATGATTGAGTTGACTGGAAACTTAGAAATCACACTAACCTGCAAATTATCAGGGTCTATGTATCCTTGTTTTAACTTGCTCTTTTTATCACATGGTCCCATTTCAGATCTGATACTATAATGGTCTGACCATGGTACTTGTTGGGTATGAATTTGTAGCAACCCTGCCTGTCTCAAGTTATCAGGCTTCTTCCTGTTTCATGGCAGATAAGATTTAAAGATGCTACTATTATTTATAAAGCCTTAAATGATCATTCACCTTTGTGCATCTGTTCAGAATTGAAGATTTATCGACCATCCCAGACCCTTAGGTCAAGCACTTAGATTTATTTAGTTGAAGCCCATAAAAGAGCTTTCTCAGTGGCCAGCCCTAGTTTAAGGAACACTTTATTAATACAGCTACAGTCCATTTCATGTTATTAGGCCTTTAAGAAGCAAATGAAGGTTTACTTTTTTAAACAGGATTTTAAGCCTTAATCATTTTTGTGAGTGAAAATAGATATTTATTTTATTTTTATTTATTTATTATTTTTATATACCGACATTCGATCTGAGATATCACATCGTTTTACATTCTGGTACTGTAGATATGAAAAAGAGCAACGACTGGTCTGATCAAAAGCAATTTCTAATGCTTATTTGTTTTGATATCTATGACAGGGTTGCCAACTGGCTCCAGATTTTCAGGACAAGGTGATACACTCCTGGTTTTACTCCCCTGCATGCAGGTACTTACAGTCTTGCTTTTCTTAGGGAATGCAGTAGGAAAAACAGAATAAGTCCCAGCATGCAATGAGGTAAAACCAGGCATGGAACAACCTGTCCTGAAAATCTGGAGTCAGTTGGCAACCCTAGTCTATGATGGCATGTTTTTAAAATTATATATGTGATTATGTAACTTGCCTCGAACAATGGAGAGTGTGAGGAATTAATTAATTTTTATTAATATTATTGTTATTAAACTTTTCTGAGCAGCCAAGTTTTTGAAGGATTTTTCACAGTCCATTACAGTTGATTGTATTGAAGACTTTTGTCAGGTCTATAAATGTCATATATAGATTTTGAGTTTGATCAAGACACTTTTCCTGAATCTGCCTGGCCGAGAACAGCATGTCTATGGTCCTTCAGCCAGGTCAAAATTCACATTGTGATTCCAGAAAGAAGCTTTCCACATGTTGCTTCATCATTCTTTTGAGAAGTACCCTTGCCTGAATTTTCTCAGTGATAGACAGGAGATGCATCTAATAAAGAAGTAGAGGAAATGCTGCCACCTGGTGTTAAAATATGTTAAAGACACATCATAAATAATAACCACATAAGACACTTTAGTACAGAGGTAGGCAGCTCCAGGCCTGGAGTGCCACAAACAGTTCTGGTTTTCAGGACATCCACAATGAATATGTAGGATATACTGTATAGTTGCATACGAGGGAGGCAACGCACGCAAATATACCTCATACATATTCATTGTGTATATCCTGAAAACCAGACCTGATTGTGGCACTCCACGACTGACGGTGCCTAAAGCTGCTTTAGAGGTTTTCCTTAGTCATGTAAACAGGAAGTAGAAGACAAAAAAAAAATACATACTAGGATACTACAAACCCTCTAGCATTTTAGACTCTTTATTAAATCTTGAACCAATTTTAAAGACAATTTTCAAGTCCAAAACCATATCCATTGTTAACATATGCACCCTAATATTTCCTGAAGTTAATCTGCATGGAAAGGAAAATATTGTTATCCTTCTAGAAAATATAGGCCACAAATCCTTTTCACACAAGAATCATCCATTAGTTCTCAAAGGGAACAGGCAAGAAACCATATGTCTCAGCTCCTCTGCAAAAATCTCCAGAGTGGAGAAGATGCACTCCTTTACCTGCTTGTAAAAACTCTAGGTTAGAGCAATTGCCACATCTCTCTGTATATTCTCTGATTGGGAGAAAATACTACGCTTAATTAATTACCCGAGTCTCTAGCTTAGAGGCCCACGTACTTATACTGGAACAAATCTCAAATTTGGAAAAGTTAACAGTCCTAGCTGGTGTCACATGTTGCTCCTTTCTAGTTAGAGATTTCAGATAATGACCTCCTCTCAGACAAGTAGAATCTGTAAAGCACAGTTAACTTGTACAGACTATGCTTCTTCTGGCCAATTCACCTCACAGGATCCAAGGAGAAAAATAACACTACCCCAGATGGAGTAGCCTAATGGTTAGAGCAGTGGGCTCTGAACAAAGGGCAGCCAAGGTTCAAGTCTTGCTGCTGCTCCTTGTGACCTTGGGGGAGTCACTTACTCTCAATTGCTCAGGTACAAACTTACAGGGTCATTTATCAAAATGCATTAGTTCATAATTGTGTGTGTTAGGGCCCTAATGCCCACAATAACTCTGTAATGCACACTAGAGATGAGCTTCAGGTTAAAATTTCATGTTGGGCTTCGTTTCGTGACCCCCACGAGAATTTCATTTTTCCCGCTGTTCGTTTTTTTTTTTTCGGGGGCCCCGATTTTCGGGTTAGTGCGCACTATTGGGAGTTAGTGCGCACTAATGAGAGTTATCGTGCACTAACGCCCGTTAGCAAGCGCTAACTCAAAAATTATTTTTTTACGAAATTTCGGAAAAAATTCAATCGTTTTTCGGTTCTCCCAAGCCATTTCAAATTAGGCAATTTCATTGACATTGCCTAATTCAGGAAAAATGATTGCACATCCCTAATGCACACAATAAATACTGCATCACATAATGCATATGCAAATTTAAAATTAATATTTGAGTGGGAGGAGTTTGGGTGGAGTAAATAGAAATGAGAGTCAGTTAACGTGACGTACAATAAATTAACACCCACTACTGTGGGATTTAAGGCCAGAAATAACTGCAGCATTTTTCTATGTGTGTAAAAAGTGGGTTGAGAGAGAGTGAGAGAGAGAGAGAGAGAGTCTCTGTGGTGGCTCACTTATATTTGAACTTTTTATACCACTATAAGAGGGGGCATTATGAACTCGGGGTGAGGTGAGTTTTGGGGGGCAGTTTTAAATGCCCAGTCATACGTATGAACAGCACAGTTACCATCAGTGAAGATTTATTGTGATTTGGAGTGATAAAAGTTGAAAGAAGAGTGGATTTGTGCCATGTTCTCTCTACCTTATGAATACCTTATGAATCATATAAACCGATATGATGTGTATTTTAATGTCAGTATAGAAAAAGCTGTTAAATAAATAAATAAATAAATAAATAAATACCTTGCTTGATGAACTCTCTACCTAGCTCCAGTCAAGGTAGGTAGAGAATAAATAGTACAAATCTACTCATCTTTAACCTTTTATCACTTCAAATCACTTAAAGTCTTCACTGATGGTAACTGTGCTGTTCGTATGTTTGACTGTGCATGTAAAACTGCCGTCCAAAACCCACCTCACCCAACAAGTTCACCAATGGTATCACATTGCGGTAAATACCTATGCGGTATCAGGAAAATTATCCCTACCATGCCCGCTATTTTCACTGTATTTATAGCAAAATGATGAATCTAGGTCTTAGTTTGTGAGCCCACTGGAGACAGAAAAATACCTATAGTACCTGAATGTAATCTGCTTTGAAGTGCTTGAAATAGCAGACAAATAAACAAGTAAAATAACAATAAAATAAAGTCCACTGTTGACTCTTAAGCTTATTAAGGAAAAGTCAGCTTTGTTTATAATAGTTCAATCAAAGTAGATCCTCCTAGCTTTTCAGTCAAGTGAAAATTCCCTTGCTAAAAGTTCTTTGGTCAATTATATCCACCAAAAGAAAGTGCAGTGTTTTCCCTTCTCTTCTCATCACATAACCCCCCCCCCCCACACACACACACACACACACACAGGAGCTATAAGGGGGGGGGGGGTGCACTCTTCTACTTCTAAAACTCAGGATAAATTATCTGCATTAATTGGGTACCAACATGTTAACCTGGCATTTGGATTTTTTTTATCAGATTTAGCCATTATAAAAGAGCGCCATCAGTTACTAGTATAAATACCCACCTATTAAGTAATATTCCAGGGTCTCAACTGCTCACTTAATGGCCAGACATTCTTTTTCTATTGTTGAATATTTTTGTTTATACTTTAGCAATTTCCTACTAAGATACAGGACTGAAGACATGCCATCTATCTGCAAAATAAATTATTTTGTAAAATCAATTCCCCTTAAAACTGACTCTTTGCACAAACTTTAATATTTCAAAAGTTTCTTTCCCCCATTCTCCACATAGTAACTGATAGACTGATTCTTCTTAAGCTGATCTGTTAAGACTACAATTTTTCTGCAAATTGAGGGATAAAATATCTATAATACCTAAGTCCAGCAGTCTGAGGAATCTCTTTAACTGGTTCTTAGCTCTAGGTTGCAGAAAGTTTATTATACTATTAATCTTTTCAGCCATGGGTTTAATGACTCCTTTGCCCATAATACAGCACATATGGCCTTCTTAGGGTTGACAGTCAGCCCAGTATGCCTTAATGTCTTTAGCACAAATGGAACTTTGGGAATATGACTCTTCCAGTCCTCAGAAAAAATCACCACACATGCAAGTAGGCTGATATATAATCCTAATGTGGTCTAAAGATAGCATTATGGAGGTGCTGACTGGTCGCAGCAGTACTATAAAAGCCAAACGGCATTTGAGTGAAATGACACATTTCCTTGAATGTTATAAATGCTTTTTTTTTGCCTAGACATAAACTCTGATGGGATTTGCCAATAACCTTTAGTTAGGTCAAAAGTGTTTGGGCATTGGGCACTACCTTATTTCTCCAATAACTCATCTCTCCTATGCATAGGAAAAGTGCCAAATTGTGAGATGGAGCTCACTTGTTTAAAATCTATTTCATTTTTCAGTCACTACTATCTGCTCCATTTTTCCTACTCACCTGATAATTTCCTCCCTCTTTGCCTCTAACACTCTGTATGACTTGTGTTTATCTTTCCAGGGACAGTTACTATTTTCTGGTCATTCATGTTTCCCCTGGGATGGCTGAAAAGACATCTTCAAGTTATGCTAGCATGTCCTGCACATCACCAGTTTTCATTTCTGTCCTCTCCTGCATGTCTACAACCTGGAGTCCAAACTCTTCCTCGCCTTCTTCCTTAAATTATCACTGAGAAAACTTGCCTTTCTGGCCACAGCTTCAAAATGTTTATGTGATATATTTGACGGTGTCTTTTAGGATCCTCCACCTCATAATCTACAGGTCCCAAACATTTTTGTACCACTGCTAGTCTTTTTTTATTTTGCATCAATTAGTTGGGAGAAGAGAGTACTAAAATCAGTACTTTATCTCCCACCCAAAACTCTCTTTTCTGAGCTCCCTTATCTTAATATGTCTGTTGTCTAATTTGGCTTTTGATTCCGTTTTCCCAGGTCACCTTGGTAGCCTCTCTCATATGTTCCTTAAGGCCAGATAAACTTCCTGGGTATGCAGCATAAAGAGGAACAAGCGATTCCAGTCATGCAATCTTTGTCTATATATTTCCTCCTCATAGTCTTCAAAGTGTTCCACTAAATCATCAAGTTGTGGATAGTATGCCGCTATATGAAAATGTTTAATCCAGAAAGCATTCCAAATTTTCTGCAGGACCTCCAGAAATCCATCTGGCAAAAAATGTGTACTAACTCTCAGGCTATAGCTCCTACTGATGTGCTTCTAATGGTAATCGCCCATGGACCCTGCTGGCATAATCTACAACCACCAAAATATATTGGTATTCTCTTCTGCTTTCCTCTAAGGATCCTGCAATATCTATGGCTATCTATGATATAACTTCTACAATAGATAAGAGAAACAAAGGGGGGTTTTGTAGGAGGTTGCTGAATGATCCTCTGACACTCCAGACAGGAAACACAAAAGCTTCTTATATCCCTATACAAATCTGGGCAATAAAATATCTGTTTTCCCATGCCACCATATGGTTTAGACTTTGGTGACCAAACAGAGGATAATATTATTCTAATATATATTTTATTGTTTTATTTTAAAAAAATGTCTAGACCACACCCTCCAGACAGTTCAAGGCTGGTTATAAAATAGCATAGATAATTATATAAAACATATGACAGGACAAAACAAATAAAAATCTCTCAATTGATTACCTCTTTACTACCTTTCATTACTACTCTTAACTAGTTGGCAGTCCCAAAAGCATCTAATATGGCCATTTGATTGAGCTGAGGCTCTGCCCGTGGAAGACTAGCAAATACTCAGGAGAAATAGATTACAGTTACACTAGGACCCAGATCTGCAAGATCTAGAGTTGGCTCCTCGTGTAGGTCAGGGTGGGATAAGGAGAGTGTAAGCGGATAGTGACTCAGGATGAAGGACAAGAGAGCTAGATGGTCCCAAATGAGAAGCATACAAGCTGTCAATAGAAATCCCAGAGTGGTGAGAAAGTGTAGAGAAATGTTGTTTCCTAAAAGGATTAACATTCCTAGTTAATTATGTGGCTCTGAAGGTGGAGTTTCTGAGAAAAGGGTGGGCAGAGAATCTAATCTCACTTTGGATAAGAGTGAGGATGCCATTTCAATGGATGCAGAGAAAGTGGAAGGAGCGGTTTCCGTCATCAAAGAGATGGAGCTGCAATCTTGGATGGAAAGAGATGACATGGAAGTAGAACCACAGCTGGAGGACATGGGCACTGATTAAGGCCAGTGCTACTTTGGACCATGCTATTTGAACTGTGCATTTGAATCACTACCTAAAAGTTTGTTTTGGCAGTTCAGCGAATGCTGTGCCACTATTCTGTATTCTGAACTGTGCCTTCTGGATTACTATTGAAGTGTTTAGCAGTTTCAAAGAAAAGGGAGAACTAACTCAACTGATATCTATTTTTCCTTCCCTGTACGATGACAGTGTTATATTCTGTGGAAAGGAATAGGCACTAGAAGAATAATCTATGTTCATCACATCCAGATCTCCCCAAGAAAGATGTAATACCCATCAGGGATCTGTATTGGGACCCTTACTTTTCAATATATGATCTGGAATGAAATACGACGAGTGAAATAATCAAATTTGCAGATGACACAAAATTGTTCAGAGTAGTTAAATCTCAAGCAGATTGTGAAATTGCAGGAAGACCTTGTGAGACTGGAAAATTGGGCATCCAAATCGCAGATGAAATTTAATGTGAATAAGTGCAAGGTGATGCATATAGGGAAAAATAACCCATGCTATAATTACACAATGTTGGGTTCCATATTAGGTACTTCAACCCAAGAAAGAGATCTAGGTGTCATAGTGGATAACACATTGAAATCGTCGGTTCAGTGTGCTGCGGCAGTCAAAAAAGCAAACAGAATGATGGGAATTATTAGAAAGGGAATGGCGAATAAAACAGAAAATGTCATAATGCCTCTGTATCGCTCCATGGTGAGACCGCACCTTGAATACTGTATACAATTCTGGTCGCCGCATCTAAAAAAAGATATAATTGCGATGGAGAAGGTACAGAGAAGGGCTACCAAAATGATAAGGGGAATGGAACAGCTCCCCATATGAGGAAAGATTAAAGAGGTTAGGACTTTTCAGCTTGGAGAAGAGATGACTAAGGGGGGATATGATAGAGATGTTTAAAATCATGAGAGGTCTAGAACGGGTAGATGTGAACCAGTTATTTACTCTTTCGGATAGTAGAAAGACTAGGGGGAACTCCATGAAGTTAGCATGGGGCACATTTAAAACTAATCGAAGAAAGCTCTTTTTTACTCGGCGCACAATTAAACTCTGGAATTTGTTGCCAGAGGATGTGGTTAGTGCAGTTAGTATAGCTGTGTTTAAAAAAGGATTGGATAAGTTCTTGGAGGAGAAGTCCATTACCTGCTATTAATTTCACTTAGAGAATAGCCACTGCCATTAGCAATGGTAACATGGAATAGACTTAGTTTTTGGGTACTTGCCATGTTCTTATGGCCTAGATTGGCCACTGTTGGAAACAGGATGCTGGGCTTGATGGACCCTTGGTCTGACCCAGTATGGCATTTTCTTATGTTCTTATCTGTTTTCCTCTAAATAACTCATCCTGCCTTCACTCTATACAATAAATCTAAAGGAGGGGTAACTAAATTGTATTCTGTTAGACTTCTGCTCAAAAGCTTTCCTTAACAAAGAATAAAATTCTTGCTTTTTTTTTTATAGTATGGCATCTTTCTATTACTCGATAAGGAAAACATAATTTATTTTCATTCTTAGATACAAGGGCAGCAAGTATCAGTTCGGGGGATGTTTTCAAAACCAGCCAACGGGTAATCTCTCTTACCCCTCCGTACAAATTCCCTGCAGTGCCTGCTTCAACAGCTTCCACCACATTCTTTGGCAATGAATTCCAGAGTTTATATGTTGAGTAAAAAATATTTTTTCCTATTTGTCTAAATTGTATCACCTAGTAACTTCATTGAATGTCCTCTAGTCTTTGTAATTTTTGAAAGTGTAAACCATCGATTCACTTGTACTTGTTCCTCTCCACGCATTATTTTATATCATATCTCCTCTCATCTTTCCATTCTCTAAACTGAGGATCCCTAATCTTTTTAGCATTTCCTTAGAGGATAATTGTTCCATCCCCTTTATCATTTTGGTTGCCCTTCTCTGTACCTTTCCTAATTCCACTATGTCTTTTGTGAGATATGGTGACCAGACCTGCACACAATTATTAAGAGATGGTGGCATCATGGAGCAATCCAGAAACAGTATAGTATTATTTTATTTATTTATTTATTTATTTATTTATTTATTTATTTAAAGTTTTTCTATACCGGCATTCATGATTAAAAATCACATCATGCTGGTTTACAGATAACAGGGGGAGTGAGTCAAATAACAGAACATTAACAAGTGCGAAGGTCGTAAAGTTACATTAAAACAGGGTAAAGTCTAACTGTGGGAAAGAATTAGAGCAAGATAACTGATCAGTTAAGGAATAAATATTTACATTATATTGTGAAGTCTCTTAGAGGATGTTATTGTCTTTCAAACGGAATCTGGGAAGGCTGTTCTAGTTTCTGTTCTAGTTATCTGTTCTAGTTTCATTCCTTTCTTAATAATTCCTAGTATTCCAGTTGTTTCCTTGGCCACTGCCACACACTGAGCAGAGGATTTCAACATATTAAATATTATGATACCTAGGTTCTTTTTCTGGGTGGTAACTCATAATGTAGAACCTTGCATTGTGTAGCTATAATTTGGGTTGCTCTTCCCTACATGTATCATTTTGTAGGGATGTGCAGAAGGGATGGATTCGTCCACTTCTGTATTCATATTCGTCGGGATCCAAATACGTTGCATTTGTTCAATGGCTGCCCTGATCCGTTGATAAGTTTTATTCGTTTTACGAATCCCATTAAAGTCAATGGGGGAAGTATTTTCAGCCTATTTTTGGCTGCGGAATTGGAGTTTTCTTATCAATTTTGATGAAACGTCTGGGGTGCAATCATCAGAACAAGTAAAGAGCTCCAAGGTACTTAGACTGTGGCAAAGTGGCACCAACGTGGCATGAATAGCCTAAGGTACTTTAAAGGGGTAAAGGGGTACCATGAGTGGCAAGAGTGCTTTAACAGAGGTGCAAAGCAGCAGTGAGAGTGTCAAAAACACACCACAGATTCAAAAGAGAGCACCGATAACAGATGCATGAACCCTTGAAGGCAGCACAAGAGGCAAAGAGGCAAGACAAGTGGCATCAAAATCCTACAGCACAATGAAGGAGGAACATAGCAAGCAGAAAGACTAGCACTAACACACTGAGCAACAATGATAGTGGCAAGAATACCACAAGGAGTTGAGTGAGTCATCTGGTGACTGGCAGCAAGGCAGAGTGGCAGTGGGTAGATACTGGCTGGCTACACCCGGGGAGAGTTCCCTTTCTTTTGCGCAGGAAAGGGCTCCCTAGAATGGGTTCGCCCCTAGAGTGGGGTGTTTCTGTTGGCATCTAGTGAGCTCTCGCTGGTCTTTTAAAATCTGGTGGAGTTAGCAGATATACAAACGAGAATTTTCAAGGCCGAGGCAGAGGAGGTTTCCATTTAACAGCGGTTCAACATGGATCAGAGGGTAGCTTCAGGCTGGCTACATGCAGGGAGAGTTCGCTTTCCTTTCAGCAGGAAAGGGCTCCCCGGAATGGGTTGGTCCCTAGAGTGGAGCAAGAGCCTTCAAAGCATGGTGAAGTGGAGCAGGGTGCCATGTGAACAGCGGTTCAACATGTGTCAACAGGTGCTAAGAGATAGGCTGGCAGTGGCTACACCTGGAGAGAGCTCCCTTTCCTTTGAGCAGGAAAGGGCTTCCTTGGAATGGGTTGGCCCCTAGAGTGGAGCATGAGCCTTCAAAGCATGGTGACATGGAGTATGGTCTCACTGTGAGCATGGTCTCACTGTGTTTGCCACAGTCTAAGTACCGTGCAGCTCTTTTCTCATTCTGAACATTGGTCAACAGGTGCTAAGAGATAGGCTGCTACACCCGGGGAGAGTTCCCTTTCCTTTGAGCAGGAAAGGACTCCCTGGAATGGGTTGGCCCCTAGAGTGTATAATGGTACAAATTGTTAGGATTTAAGCATTTGCAAACAGATTATGACTTCATGAGGAAGACGGAGGAAGTTCTCTTCTCTGCCCTGAAACTAAAGAAAATTGTTTTATTTAAGGATCCATGCTGTGAAGGATTAGTAGTTTGAATTGCCAGAAACTGAGGTTTCCCTTTGTAACGAGTGTTCAGCCGTTAGGACCAAAAGAAGCACTGATGTCATCTCCCGCCCAAATCTACAATATCAACCTATGTTGACTTTGTACCCTACAGTGCCTGTGTAAACTATGGGAACACAGAGGATGAACTAGAGTGCCACTACCACCAGTTATCGATAGTACTAGGTTGATACCTAGGAAAGATTTAGGGAACATGGCCCATATTATGGAGGTCATGAAAACTATTGAGCATATGAAATACACAAGCTCCAAACATCTTAAATCAGCTTTTTATGTTCGTACATTCCAAATGTGCATGGACAGGCACAGTGTTTGAGGTCAAGCCCTTGTAAAGACATAAGGCCTGGATGGACAGGAACAGCATTCGAGAACAGAGGTCAAGCCCACATAGGGACATAAGGCCTGGACAAACAAGCACAGCATTCGAGGATAGAGGTCAAGACCACATAGGGACATAAGGCCTGGGCGGACAGGCACAGCATTTGAGGATAGAGGTCAAGCCCACATAGGGACAGAAGGCCTGGATGGACAGGCACAGCATTTGAGGATAGAGGTCAAGCCTACATAGGGACAGAAGGCCTGGACGGACAGGCACAGCATTCGAGGACAGAGGTCAAGCCCATGTAGGAACATAAGGCCTGGACGAACAGGCACAGCATTTGAGGATAGAGGTCAAGACCACATAGGGACATAAGGCATGGAAGAACAGGCACAGGATTCAAGGACAGAGGTCAAGCCCACGTAGGGACATAAGGCCTGGACGGATAATCACAGCATTCGAGGATAGAGGTCTAGCCCATGTAGGGACAGAAGGCCTTAACGAACAGGCACAGCATTCAAGGTTAGAGGTCAAGCCCACAAAGGGACATATGTCCTGGACGGATAGGCACAGCATTAGAGGATACAGGTCAAGCCCTCGTAGGGACGTAAGGCCTGGACGGACAGGCACAGCATTTGAGGATAGAGGTCAGGCCCTCGTAGGGGCGTAAAGCCTGGACGGACAGGCACAGCATTCGAGGATTTCCTTTGTGCAGGTATGTTGTGGTTTGATCTGTCACTTCTTCTTGAACTGGTTCACTGCCAGAATAAAATTGCATCTTTTTCATTTCTGAAAGATAATTCAACAGAAGATGCTTTTAGAGCAATAGAGACTGCCATTTGTGAAGCAAGAAATGAGCTGGCGATTATTTATGAATACCCAGAAGCTATTAACTGTACTTATGCACTTCAGTACTGAAATTAGAAATACCAGAGCAAAATTCAGACAGGCACAGTGTTTGAGGTCAGGCCCTTATAGGGACGCACGGCCTGGACAGTGGATGGACAGACACAGCGTTTTATTCATCTTGCCATTCACAGGGAAAATTTGGAAAACCAAGCTGGCCAAAAGTTCCGGTTGTGTCCAACGAGGGTCCCGGAGCGAACGCGCGGGGAATCACGTGACGTCCGCGTCACTCCGACGTGACGCCGACGTCACGTGCTCCTCGCAAAGGAATACAGAAATGGCGTCCTGACTCTCCGCTGGACCACCAGGGAGTTTTGGTAAGTCTTGGGGGGGGATTAAGGAGGGTGAGGGGTTTACATTTTTATTTAGGATCAACAATCGCGATTTCCAACGTATTCAACAAAGCTATGTTGAATAAGTTGGAAATCCGATCGTTTTCGCCTCATCACTTTTTTAAGTTAAAAAAAAAAATAACGTTGCGTTTTACATATGCGTTCAAAACGAATGCACACCCCTACAGAACGCCACGGCAAGAATCTTGACTAACACCAACCGGGGAGAACACATATCTCCCATCCTCCGTAACTTACACTGGCTCCCAGTGACGTACAGAATCCTCCACAAATCACTCACTTTAATCCACAAAGCCATTTACAATCACTTGCATCTGGACCTCGAATTCCCCCTCAATCTCCACTTCACCAACAGACCGACTAGAGAAATATATAAAGGAACCCTACAGACCCCACCTACAAAAGCCACACGTCTCACCTCAACTAAAGACCGATCCTTTTCAACAGCAGGCCCAACTATCTGGAACAACATCCCAGCTGACCTCAGAATGGAACCCTGCCTACTAACATTTAAGAAAAAACTTAAGACCTGGCTTTTCCGCCAAGCCTTCTCAGATACCCATGACACACAATAGTCGACAGAACTTCCTTCAGGAGCAATGGATCTCCATACTACCCCTAAGTCCAGAATAAGAGCCCCCTGACTCAGCTTTTGTTTATACTAATAATTTTCTTCTGTCTCAAGCCTTTCCTTCCTTCCAGCAGTCTATGCTTCCAAGTTTAATTTCCCTGTTAAATGTAACTTTGTTCTTCGTGTTCAACCTATTGCTTTTGGTTACTGTTCATGGTTCAGTTCCCCAATTCGATGTAAACCGATCTGATATGGTCTCTACCATGAAGGTCGGTATAGAAAAGTGTTAAATAAATAAATAAAAATATGTCAGGGGGTTGCTGGCCTGCCACCTGACTGCTAGAAGGGGCTGAGGGCATGGGGTGATGCTGCTCCTTTTCATCCACTTTACGCTGCTTGGAAGGGGGCCCCTGACTGGAACTACCACCATCCCCAGATGGCAGTACTGTTGTTGGGTGTTGCCTCTTCATATGATGCATCATGCCAAAATTAGATAGATGTCCCATTTGCTTGCCTCTGCTAATATCCCTGGCACAGTAATTACACTGAGCAAAAACGGGTCCTCCATCACTTTAAAGTGGCTCCAGATTGCAGATGTCTTTCATGATCCTCCCTTCTGTATAGCCTTGGGGGTGGATGTTGGCACTGGAGCTGAAGTAGTGGGTGCACCCTCAGAAGCAATGCCAGGGGCATCAGTCACCCTCTGTGCCTGCGCTGACTGCTCTTCCTCCTCCTTATCATCATCAGTTTCATGTCTTCCCTGCTGCACTGAGTGGAGGCTAAGACAGGACTAACGAATCCTCCTAAAACTTCATCAGCTATTACTGCTTCTGTTTCTGTTGAGAATCCCACAGAAGATGGTCCTTC
This sequence comes from Rhinatrema bivittatum, assembly GCF_901001135.1. Lineage (NCBI taxonomy): Eukaryota > Metazoa > Chordata > Amphibia > Gymnophiona > Rhinatrematidae > Rhinatrema > Rhinatrema bivittatum. Next base: position 360,810,958 of record NC_042616.1, on the reverse strand, counting down.
ATCTGAATCAGAAGCAAACAGTGCCTGCACTACATTGTCAATGCTAAGTCAAGACTGTTGTCCCACTGCTGCTTTTGGGTGTCGACATTTTGTCTGGCATGACTCAGCCTCCCCTTCCCTCAGCACCAAAACTACAGGGTCAGAAATAGGTGGTGGCGATGCATCATTTTTAGATTTCATTTTTTTCCTGATGGGACTGCTTGCCCCTCCAAAGAGTTTAGATTGCAACAGTTCCCTTTGTAACTTTAATGGGGGACTGGCACTAGTGCCTTTTGAAGTGCCTCCTTTGCCAGTCCCAATCACTTGACCACATCTAGCTTTGCCTGACATTATGGATTTAATGTCACTGCCTACTAGGGATTTCAATTAAAATAATTATTTCCAAAAGAGGCTCACGGGGGATTTGGCTTCACAGACACCCACTGTCCCAATATACCTGAGTCTGCAAAACTGGCTGCCTTGATGTGCACTATTGTAATGTGTGTGCACACAACAAAGTGGTAACTACAAAAGAGGCCCACTGGGGATTTGGCTTCACAGACCACTGCTGTCCCAATATACTTGAGTCTAAAAAACTGGCTGCCCATGGGCACAGTGCCTTGATGTGCACTAATGTAATGTGTGTGTACACACCAAGCTTGTAACTACAAAAGAGGCCCACTGGGGATTTGGCTTCACAGACACCCACTGTCCCAATATACTAGAGTCTGCAAAACTGGCGGGCAAAGTGCCTTGATGTGCACTAATGTAATGTGTGTGCACACAAAAAAGTGGTAACTACAAAAGAGGCCCACTGGGAATTTGGCTTCACAGACCACTGCTGTCCCAATATACATGAGTCTGCAAAACTGGCTGCCCACGGGCACAATGCCTTGATGGGCACTAATGTAATGTGTGTGCACACACCGAGATTGTAACTACAAAAGAGGCCCACTGGGGATTTGGCTTCACAGACCACTGCTGTCCCAATATACTTGAGTCTGCAAAACTATCCAGTGCTCACTGGCACTGATGCCCAGTGCACAGAGAGACTGAGTGAGTTCAATTTAAAAAATGCAGTTAACAAAAAAGCTGGAATTGTTGGCACAGCAAGAAAATCAATCAAATATATTTTTCAATGGAAATTCTAGTAAACTAGCTAGAAATTGAATATATCTCTCTCACCCACAACACCCCAAATGGTGCTTGCAACCTACCACAGGGGGTGAATTAACAACAAATGCCACTGCTAGCAGTTTCTCTCCATGGCACAGAGAGACTGTCTCAGATCAACTTAAAAAAGTGCTTAAAAAAAAAAAAACAGGGCTAGCTGGCACTGCAGCCATATGCAGAACAAATATCTTTCTCTATCTAAGTAGCTAGCCTAGCTAGCAATTGAGTACAGATTTGAGAACTCAGACTAGCTCTGAGTACAGCCACCTTCCGCAGAGAGATCACCTCCCCACACCACCCACACCTGCAAAGAAAGTGCATGGCATGCCGCGTGCTTAAGTATATATAGTGCTGTCATCAGGAAAAGCATCACCGACTACTGAGTGAGAGCGCGATTGGCTGCATTGCAAAGATTCTTAGCGCTGATACGTTGCATTCTGGTCTCCTTGCCAACCTGTCCGACCCACTCTGACAGGGCTGTGAGGTCACTGATGACTCACAGGAAAGGGCTGGTTTTTGGCTATGGATACACCCAAATGGCATTCTCCAATTTCAAATGGCCGCTAAGAAAAGCATGCGGCGCCAAACGTATGGAATGGATGATATGTTATATTCATGGGGAATCGTGATTAGAGATGTGAATCGTGTCCTCGATCGTCTTAACGATCGATTTCGGCTGGGAGGGGGAGGGAATCGTATTGTTGCCGTTTGGGGGGGTAAAATATCGTGATATATCGTTAAAATCGTTAAAACCCGCTAAAACCCCCCCCCCGACCCTTTAAATTAAATCCCCCCCCCCCCCCAACCCCCCCCCCCCCCAAATGACTTAAATTACCTGGTGGTCCAGCGGCGGTCCGGAACGGCAGCGGTCCGGAACGGGCTCCTGCTACCTGAATCTTGTTGTCTTCGGCCGGCGCCATTTTCCAAAATGGCGCCGAAAAATGGCGGCGGCCATAGACCAACAGGATTCGACGGCAGGAGGTCCTTCCGGACCCCCGCTGGACTTTTGGCAAGTCTTGTGGGGGTCAGGAGGCCCCCCCCCAAGCTGGCCAAAAGTTCCTGGAGGTCCAGCGGGGGTCAGGGAGCGATTTCCCGCCGCGAATCGTTTTCCGTACGGAAAATGGTGCCGGCAGGAGATCGACTGCAGGAGGTCGTTCAGCGAGGCGCCGGAAACCCTCGCTGAATGACCTCCTCCAGGAACTTTTGGCCAGCTTGGGGGGGGCCTCCTGACCCCCACAAGACTTGCCAAAAGTCCAGCGGGGGTCCGGAAGGACCTCCTGCCGTCGAATCCTGTTGGTCTATGGCCGCCGCCATTTTTCGGCGCCATTTTGGAAATGGCGCCGGCCGAAGACAACAAGATTCAGTAGCAGGAGCCCATTCCGGACCGCTGCCGTTCCGGACCCCCAGGTAATTTAAGTCATTTGGGTGGGGATTGAAGGATGTGGTAGGATTTGGCAAGGAAATGTTTAAGTTATTTGGGGGGGGTTCGGGAGGGTGGGGGATTTAATTTATAAAGGGTCGGGGGGGGGTTTTAGCGGGTTTTAGTGTGCAGGCTCACGATTCTAACGATTTATAACGATAAATCGTTAGAATCTCTATTGTATTGTGTTCCATAACGGTTTTAAGACGATATTAAAATTATCGGACGATAATTTTAATCGTCCTAAAACGATTCACATCCCTAATCGTGATACGTTTCGCGACCCCACGAATATGGACATATACGTCGTGGATTACCAGTACATTGCAAATGAATGCACACCCCTATCATTTTGCACTTGTCCACATTAAATGTCAACTGCCATTGGATGTCCAGTTACCAGTGTCACAAGGTCCTCAGGCAATGCTCACAATCCTCTTGTTATTTAACAACTTTGACTTATTTTATATTAACAGAAAATTTGATCACTTCACTTGTTGTTCCCATCTCTAGATCATTTACAAATATGTTAAAAAAGCAGAGATCCTAGTACCCTGGGGCACTCCACTATTCAAATTTCTTCATTAAGAAAACTCACTCACCATTTACCCACTACTCTCTGTTTTCTATCTTTTAACCAGCTCTCAATCCACATCCGAATATTGCCTCCTATCCCATAACTTTTTAATTTTCTTAAGAGTCTCTCATGAGTTCTTTGTCAAACGTTTTCTGAAAATCCAGATACACTATAACAACTGGCTCACCTTTATTCACATCCTCAAAAAATTGTAGAAAATTGATGAGGCCAGACTTCCCTTGGATAAATTCATGATGACTTTTTCCCATGAAAAATATGTCTATCTATATGTTCAGTAATTTGCTCTTTAGAATAGTTTTGAAAACAGCAGATACATCAAATTATTATAATTAATAAGGTTAAGAAATCCTCTGCCCTCAAAACCTGTGAACCTTTAATTCCAGTCACTCTGAGATTGTTGTGGGATTGGGGGCAGGGAATGTGCACATACTTTCTCTCTTTTCTCATATATAAACTCCAACACTGTTTATTCCTACACACATTTCTCTCATTTGCTCCTCACAAGTGATCTCTGATGCATGCATGCTCCCTCATACTTGCTCTTACACTCACATATATGCTCCTTCACACACAATCTTATACTTAAATGTATGCTCACTAACTCACGCACATGCTGTCACACACACATGCTCACATACAAAATTATAGAAATGCTCACATACAAAATCACTGACATGCTCACGCACTCTCATACTCACACTTTTTATACTCACCACAAACCCTATCTCAGGCATATGCATGCTCTCTCATGCCCCACCACACTCATATGCTCATACACCACATACTCTCTCACTCACTCCTCTCCCTCTCTGCCTCTGCCACTTTACATTGGTGGCCACGGTTTTTAATTCAGGTATGGCTGCCATTGAGGCTCCAGGAGATGCACCTTGGTGTAGAAATAGGGAGCTTAAAGGCCCCAATGCTGGAATGGATACTATTATTTTTTACCATTCTCGAGCATGAAAGGGGACCATTGGCAGAGATGCAGCCATGGGAGGTCTGTGGCTGTTCCCACCAGCAAGAGAAAGGCAGGGCGGGAGTGAGTACAGACAGCATGACTTGGCACTCCCGGTGATGGTGGGGGAGGGGAGGAGGAGGTACAGAAAGCAGCCATGAAGCCATGGTGTGATATGGAGAGGAAGGGAAGCCACCATTGTGGAGAAAACATCAAGACAAAAGAGAACAAGGGAAGCTCCCACTGTATGAAAATATGCTGCTGCTGTGTTGTGTTGGCCACAGTGGCTCTGTAGGCATATGACCACCATGACCCACACTAAACATATGATTGGCCCATCCGGTCCATTGGGGCATGCCTGAAGCCCTGATGGTCCAATCTACAGTGCTGAATTATCTACAATGACATAGATCTATTCCTCTTCTTCTTTGATTTCTGTTTCATCACGCCTTCCCCCTCAAAAGGAAAGATATCCCTCAATGCTGGTTCCACTTGAGAAATTCCTGTTTGCTTTTCCCTGTCTTATACTTATAAACACACTTGCCTCTGCCTCATGCAGAATTACCTTTCAAATCCACCTAGGCTCTTCCTAACACCAATGCAGGGACAAACTTAGGTTGTTGTCACCCCTAGGCATTGTTGTTTTGTTGCCTACCTCCCTCCCTCCAGCTCCAACTAAGGAAGGACATTGTCAATGGAATTAATATTGAAGAAATCAAAATAGAAATAAAATATGAAATAAAAAAAACTTGAAGAAAATATCCAACTTACTGTTACAAATAATAGAAAAAAGTACTCATCCTACTAGTAGCCTTAGTCTAAAGATGCTTATGCTGTGCTTTCTGCTCAGTGAAGCTGTTAATGACATCAACATAGGAAATAAATTGTCAATATAGATATGACAATGAAATCTGGAGTATATGCATGCAGGCCCATGTTTACCACTTATATGGTCCTGGGCAAACCTTTCTGTATAGGCCTCCTTGTTTTTCCCAGATGATCCCACCCCCATTGTAAAGAAACAGAGAAAACATTATATATAACGAGGGTCCTTATTCAAAAGCCATTTAGATGGATAACTCAAACGTTTTCCATCTAAATGGCTAAACTGGTATATTAAAAGACTTATACACCTAAATTCTAGCTGGATAATGAGCTTTGCGGCTAGAATTTAGGCTCATAAGATGAGAGCATTCAGAAGTGGAAGAGATGCATATTGGAGAACAGGAGAGTTAGCGGCTATCTCTGGTTGTGTCACTGACTGTCCTAAAGTTAGTTGCATAAATATTTGTGACTAACTATAAGATAGCCTGATATATTCAGCACGCTACTGATTATACCCTGCTAGTTAGCCAGATAGGTTTATCTAACTAGCTGAGCTGCTTTGCTGCTGAATATCGTTCCCTCCATAATTATTCCAAAATTAAATAACATCTAGAAATAGAACAGCAGTATAGCTAGTCTTTCTCATGTTTATTCACTTCACTTTACTTGAGATCTTAAAATACTTAATATACCTCCAATTAGGAAAACAGAACAAGTCAGGCTGTTCTAGATCCTTCCACAGAAACTACATTGCTTAGCAGAATAGCTCACCTCAGTCATACATGAAGAGCATAGACAGATCTTCAGCAATATAGTGTTAGGATTTCATAAGTTAGGGGGCCCTTGGCCTGAGATGAGAGATGCTACTGCCCACGGGGAGGAGCCCCACTGAGCCTCACCGTCGGGAGACGAGGTCTGAGCAATAGGTGACACAGCCCAGCGAGTATAGAAAGAGCAAGACACAGGGGGTGTGGATGTGGTTGTCAGAATAGGTCCCCCTAGTGGTGGAGTGCTGAACAGGCCCCGAAGAGCGGGTAATGCAGGCAGGGTATGGAGGAGTGCTTGTGAGGGCAACCCCCGGGGGTGGAGCCACAGAGCGAGTCAGCACAGAAAGTAGGACACAGGGAAGCCTAAGGGTCTCTGGCAGTGCATGAGAACACTACCCCGAAGAGCGAGGGAGTGCGGTACAGTCTCAGATATAGGCAGGATGCTACCCCGAGGAGTGGGGAGTGAAATGTAGTAACTGAAGTATACAAGGTGCTACCCCAAGGAGCGGGGGAGCGTGGCTCAGTCCCAAGTTCACAAATCACAACCCCGAGGAGCGGGAGAGCGGCTAGTCACAAGACAAGGTAATGGCCCACGGAGCGGGGTACACCAGCGATAGGTCTCCACGAAGCAGAGCAGCGAGTCAGTTGCCCACAAGGTGGGGTATACATACATTGGCCTCCACAAGGCAGAGTAGAACCGCAATCGTCCACAGAGCGGGGTACACCACAGTAGAGTCTCACGGGTAGAGTAGAACAGCAATGGTCCGCAGAGCGGGGTACACCAAAGTAGCGTCTCACGGAAGTGACCCCGAGAAGTGGGGGAGTGCATCCGAGGCACAGGGCCCTCCGAGGGGTGGATAGCCAGAGACAGGAGCAGGGTCTCCGAGGAGCGGGTACCCGAGAGTGTCTCACGCCAGGAGGAGCAAGAACCAGGAACCAGCGTCCATAGCAAGAACAGCAGGATTCAGCAAGGAGGGAACTCATTGCCAAGTCAATTAGAGCCAGGTCCCGATGGTGCATAAAGAGTCCAGGGCTAGTGATGTCATCAAGGGGAGATGCCCCTGAGGTTCCACCCTGGCATCCTTAAAGGAGGACCATGGAGCCGCACGTATGCCTAGGAAGGCCCGGGAGAGACATGGCAGTTGGCGGTGTCCTCACCACCCTGGGGAGTCCTGGAACAGAGCCATGAGGGTCGGAGGCAGCTAGCCACAGCCGCGAGTCTTCCCAGAGGAGCGAGGGCAGCGACACACAAAGTGAGTAATAGTGGTCGCAGCCATCTGCGACTGACGGTCATAACATATACAATAAAGAGACCATAAAGTAAATTGAAATGTGCATACAAAAACTGAACTGGAAATGGCAACACACCAGATTCTGTACCCAATGTAACAATGGAAAAACAAACATCACCATTCCTAATAATAAAATACAGAATAATAAAATACAGAGTGGATTAATAGAATAACATCTAATAAATACAAACTTGTACAAATTTTTTAGAACATCAATAAAATATTTTAAAACAGCATTCACATCAAACAACACCCAAAAATTTAAACTAGTAAGGATAAAAAAACAAACTCCACTCTACATACTTGTCACCTGACAGATTCTTACCAAAGACAGAATAAAGGACCAACAAATAATAAAATCAAGAAATATAGAACATCAATCATAACAGTAAAGCCATACTAATAACAAGAATAAACATTTCAAAAAAAATTATAAAGATAACATACAATAATTAAAATCGCTTAAAATGTTTACATTTCCCAAAACATCAATATAATATTTTAAAACAGCAGACACATCAAACAACTTCCAATAATGAAATTAATAAGCATTAAAAAATCTCTCACTCTCCTAACCTGAGATTTTTTCTTTTCCATCCAACCTGTGATTGTGATGGAATGGGGAGGTAGGGGGCCACACAAACTTTACCCTCTTTCTCTCTCACACACAGATACACACACAGGCTCTCACACAACGCCCCCACCCCCACCCCAAACACACAGGCTTTCACCCATACACACACAGGATCTCACCCATGGTGTCTCATATCCTCCCACAGATATGCAGGCCCTCACACCACACACACATGCAAACTCTCTCCTCCTCCCCAATACACACATAAGCGCTCACTCTTATTGGCTCTCTCACATACAAACACATACACATATATTCTCACTCTCACTGGCTCCCTTACACACACACACATACATATATGCTGTCATTCACTGACTCGCACATGCACATACACCTATTCTCACTCTCATAGGTTACACAAACACAACCACACATACATATACACATGCTCTTACTCTCATAAACCAGTTCTCACTCCTTCAGACTCCCTCATACACTCACACACATGGAGGCTGCCACTCTCATATACTCTCTCTCACACAGCCCCCCCCCCCCCCACACACACACACACACACAAGAATCCTCAATCCCACCGGCTCCCTTTCACAACCAGCTCTCAATTCCACAAGCTCCCTCATGAATACACAGCCTCTATGTCTTACATTCTCTCACTACCACATGCTCTCTCTCTCTCTCTCAGGCCGATACAGTAAAGTTTGTGGGAGAGCGGGCGAATGCCTGCTCTCCCGATGCGCGCAGAGGCCAGTGTCCTGTGCATGCGATTCAGTAAACCAAAATATTTAAATTAGGGCCCGCGATAAAAAGAGGCGCTAGGGACACTAGCGCGTCCCTAGCGTCTCTTTTTGGACAGGAGCGGCGGCTGTCAGCGGGTTTGACAGCCGACGCTCAATTTTGCCGGCATCAGTTCTCGAGCCCACTAACAGCCACGGGTTCGGAAACCAGACGCCGGCAAAATTGAGCATCCAGTTTTCAACCCGTGAGCCGCAGGCTGCTTTTAAATTTGTTTTTTACCTTTTTTTAACTTTTGGGACCTCCGACTTAATATCGCCATGATATTAAGTTGGAGGGTGCACAGAAAAGCAGTTTTTACTGCTTTTCTGTTCACTTCCCTGGCGCTGGCAGAAATTAACGCCTACCTTTGGGTAGGAGCTAATTTCTTAAAGTAAAATGTGCGGCTTGGCTGCACATTTTACTTACTGTATCGCGTAGGTATGACTAATAGGCCATCAACATGCATTTGCATGTTGCGGGCGCTATTAGTCTTGGGGGGGGTTGGATGTGTGTTTTCGACACGCTATTACCCCTTACTGAATAAGGGGTAAAGCTAGCACATTGAAAGCATCCAAATGCCGGTTAACAGTGCGCTCCGTCGGAGTGCACTCTACTGTATTGGCCTGTCTGTCTTTCTCTGTATTATACATACACACATCTCAGGCAGGCTCCCATTCATTCTCACACAACCCCACTGCAACCCCAGGCAGGCTCCCATTCATTCACACCCTCCCCCACATCCATCTGCATACAAGCTCCCATTCATACACAACTCCCTCTCTACAGGCAGGCTCCCATTCATTCATATATACCCACAGCAGGCTTCCCTCTCTCTCTTATGTAGGCAGGCATGGTCACTCTTTTGCCAGCAGCCTCACAGCCTTTCTTGCTCCTTCACTACTACTACTACCACTCCCACTGCTGCATGCCTATTGAAGAGGAGCAGATATATTGCTGTAGGAACCTGTTCTGCTGCTCGCCCTCTGTGCCAGCCCCACAGTATTCAAAATTTGTGGGGCTAGTACTTCCTTGATGCTGATCTCATGCATTGTTAGATCAATAGAGGAAGTGCTAGCCCAACGAGTTTGAATACTGTGTGGCCAGAAGCAGCAGAACAGTCTCCCTTTTCTGCTCCCATTTGGAACCTGGCCTTTTCTTTTTCCATCAGTGGCTGAATCAGTCTCTTCTTTGCTTCACCACTAGTGGGATGAGGTCCACCGGTGGTCACATGGGTCTTTCTCCCTTTTTTGTGGTCGCTGGGGGATGGGGTCCATTGGAGGTCACGTGGACCTCTTTGCAGAGACACCTATGTCAGCTGTTAGTGCCCCCCCCCCCCCTACAGGACAGCACCTGCGGGCACTGGTCTTTCCCCTTTGGTATGCCACTAGACAGTTATTCTATTTCCAGCACTGAGTCTGACAGCAGACAATATTAAAGTGGCAGCCACGGCAGAGGTTTTTTCTTAACTGCATGAGGCAGGACATTTTTTTTTCTCTTCCTGCCACCCCTACCTCCCAGCTATCTGTCACCCTAAGCATAGGCCTAGTATGCCTAGTGAAAAATCCAAGCCGGACTTTATAGTAAGCTATTTACTATGACTTTATTCTACCACAGTGGTTCCCAACCTGTGGTCCGCAAGACCATGAGAGAGGGTCTGCCACCACTGCCAGAAGAGCAGCTATCCTGGAGAGGCAGCACATGACAGCTGAAGGTGGAGTGCCAAGACAGGAGGAGGGCGGAGGTGACGAGTTGAGAAGTGATGCTGCAGATGCTGCAGAGAGAAATGGGGAATCAGGATGGGACAGCTGGAGGAGTGCCAAGATATAAGGAGAAATGCACAGAAGAGGAGCAGCACAGGGAGCTGCAAAGTGAGACGTAGAAGGCTGCTGCTTCCAGAAGAGAAGAGGCGGGCATCCGCTACTGTCAGTGCAGTTCTGCACTGAAGGAGAAGTGCTGTGGAGGACAAGTGCTGCAGTGAGGAGAACAACTGTGCTTTGGTGAGGAAGAGCGCTGTGGTGAGGTGACAGGAGCTTGGTCAATGCAGAGTACTGGTGGTGAAGAGAAGCAATCCTAAGAGCTGGCTACTGCCAGAGGAGAGACCTAGAAGCACTGCTGCCCAGAATCCTGTTTCTGCACTCAGGACCAAAGAGGAGGGTAAGCCGCATCTGCCAGTGGTCTCCCCATTGAGAAGAGTGAAGAGCAGTGCTGCTAAAGAAAGCCAGATCTTGCCACATGTAGTGGCCTGAAAAAGCCAAAAGCCCAGACCTGCTCTGAAAATAGTAGGATGCAAAAGAGGAGGGCTGCAGCTGTGAGTACCTGAATTTTATCAGAGGAATATGGGGGAAGAGGACCAGCACTCAATGGCTCGTAGAAGGAGGGCAGAACAGTGAGAATGGGGTGGAAGGCATTCAGTATGGGCAGAAGAGAGGAATGGGCCATGGAAAGGGACAAAGGGCAGGTGGGAAAGTACTGTTGAAGTTGTGGAAGAGGTAATACTCAGGAAGAGGCTATAGGTAAGGGATAGCAGACAGGAGGGAAAGGGTGGGGAAAGGGGGCAGCACTCAGTAAGTGGAAATTCCTCCTACTGAGACAGTAGGAGGAATTTTATTTATTTATTTATTTATTTATAATTTTTATATACCGACATTCTTACATTAAAATGCAAATCATACCGGTTTACATAAAACAGAAAAAGCAGGAAAAAATATTTCCATAGTCAAATACAGAGAACATTTATAATAAAATTGTTAACAAAGGCATAAGGTAGGAACTTGAAAAAAGGTTACTTAACAGAAAACGTAAAAGAAAAAATAGTAAATGAAGCACAAAGAGTTGACGTCGGGGGAGGTGCATGGTCACACAGCGCAGTCACCCATTTCCCCTCACCTCCTGATGATAGTTCCGTTTCTTTTTTATTATTTAAGATGGTGTTCACTTCTTGCGGGGGCCCAGGATGGAGGGTGGCCTCCCCGCTCGCTGGTGCCTGATGGTGACGCCGGCAAAATTGAGCATCTGGTTTTTGACCTGACAGCCACGGGCCGACTTCAAATTTTTTTTTTTTTTACTTTTGGAAAGTTTCGGGACCTCCGACTTAATATCACCATGATATTAAGTCAGAGGGTGCACAGAAAAGCAGTTTTGACTGCTTTTCTGTGCACTTTCCCGGTGCCCGAAGAAATTAGCACCTACTTTTGGGTAGGCACTAATTTCTGAAAACTAAATTTTATTTATTTTATTTATTTATTTAAAAGTCTTCTATACCGATGTTAGTTGAAACATCACCTCAGTTTACATGGAACAAAAGCAACGGAAATTACAAGTAACAGGGGAAGGGTAAGGGGTACAAAAAACCATAAGGAGAGCAGAGAAGCATAGGAACAAACAACAGGTGAACTATAATGTCATAAGAACAAGGTCATAGTCAAATTCAGTTCATGATCCATCACAATTCAATATTCATCAAGGGTGTTGGGGAAAGGCTTGTTTGAATAGCCAGGTTTTGAGCTGGGCTCTGAATTTGGTGATGCAAGGTTCAAGTCTGAGGTGGGTTGGGAGTGAATTCCAGTGCATAGGTCCAGCAATGGAGAGCGCCCGATCCCTTGTAGCTGTGAGGTGCGCTTTCTTTAGGGATGGCACATGGAGGGACCCTTTGTTAGTGGTCCTTGTCGGTCGATTCGAGCAGGCAAATTGGAGGGGATCTGCCAGCCAGTTGGAGTGATGGGAATATAAGGCTTTATGTATAATGGTCAGAGATTTAAAGAGGATGCGGGAGGGAATAGGGAGCCAGTGTAGGTCCTTCAGTATAGGGGAAATATGGTTGTATTTGTGAGCGTTGAAGAGGGTTCTGGCTACAGTGTTCTGTAGCATTTGGAGGGGCTTTAAGGAGGAGTAGGGTAGGCCAAGTAAGAGGGAGTTACAGTAATCCATCTTGGATGCCAGTGTAGCCTGGGCGACAGTGCGGAAGTCACTAGCGTGAAGGAGAGGTTTCAGGTTTTTTAAGACTTTAAGTTTGAAGAAACCCTCTTTGAGTATGGCACTGATATGTTTTTTGAAGTTCAGTTGTTGGTCGATTAGGACCCCCAGGTTCCTTGCGCAGGGCTGTGCATGAGGAATCTTGATAGCAGAGTCAATTGAGAGTGCGGGATTAGTAGGGGGGTGATGGGATATGAGGAGGAGTTCAGTTTTGGCAGTGTTTAGAGCAAGGTGGAGGTTGGTAAGTAAGGAGTTGATGGCAGTGAGATGGTTTCCCCAGGATTCAAGAGTGTCAGATAGGGAGCCTTGAATGGGTATGATGATTTGCACATCATCAGCGTAGAAAAAGAATTTGAGGCCAAGTTCTGATAAGAGTTTGCACAAGGGGGTGAGGTAAATGTTAAAGAGGGTAGAAGAGAGGGAGGAGCCTTGGGGGACTCCTTGGGCGAGGGCGTAGTGGGAGGACTCAGCATTGCCTATTTTCACGGTGAATTTCCTATTGTCGAGGTAGGTTGAGAACCACTTAAGGGCTGTGCCAGAAAGGCCAATGTCGGTTAGGCGGGTAAGGAGGTGGGTGTGATTTATGGTGTCAAAAGCTGCTGAAATGTCCAGTAGAGCAAGAAGGTAGCTGTGACCTTGATCCATTCCCCTGAGTAAGTAGTCAGTCAAGGAAAGTAAGAGGGTCTCAGTGTTGAGGTGTTTACAGAAGCCAAATTGAGAGGGGTGGAGAAGGTTGTGAGTTTCAAGGAATTCTGTAAGTTGCGAGTTGACGACCTTCTCCATGATTTTTGAGATGAAAGGGAAATTGGAGATAGGGCGAAAGTTGGCGGGGTCCTTGGGGTCAAGTGCAGGTTTTTTGAGCAATGGTTTGACCACAGCATGCTTGAGTGGGTCAGGGACAATGCCTGAAGAGAGGGAGCAATTGATAACATTTGCAATGGGTTTGGAAATGATGTCAGGTATGGTGAGGAGGGCTTTGGTGGGGATAGTGTCTGATGGATGAGTCGCAGGTTTCATCTTTTTGAGGATAGATGTGATTTCAGTGGATGAGACGAGTTCAAAGTCGTTAAAGGAGGACGAGGGTGGGTCAGTGCCTGTAGCAGCTGGGAGCGAGGAGGGAGTAGAGGGAAATCAGAGAAGGATAGTTGCGATTTTGTCATGAATGTAGCGTCCCAGTTCTTTACATTTGCTGCTGGCTTCGCTGTCAGGAATGGGGGGGGATGTGTGTTTGGTAAGGGAAGAAACATAGGTGAATAGGGCTTTGGGGTTATATTTGTAATCGTGGATTCTTAGGGCGTAGTAGTCTCGTTTGGCTTTAAGGGTGGCTAGCCTGTAGAGATGTAGTGAGGGTTTGAATATGGATGCTTTTTGCGGGGATGGGTCTTTATGCCATGTGCGTTCTTTCTGCCTGAGCTCATGTTTCATTAGTTTGAGGTCTGGGGAGTACCATGGGTTTTGTTTTTTTGCAGATAGTTTAGTTTTATGTGTGGTGATAGGGCACAGTTTGTTTGCAATATCTAAGGTGATGTGGCTCCAAGAGTTTAGGGCTGTGTTTGGAGTTGAGCAGTTGAGTTTCAGAGAAGAGCTGGCAAAGGCTGAAGTGAGGTCCTCACTGGGGCAGGATTTTCTGTAGGCAAAAGAAGTGGTGGAGGGGGATTTGGATGGTTTGGGTATCTTTATAGAGATGGAGGATTTGACAATAGCGTGATCGGACCATGGGACAGGGGTACAGTGAGGATGTTTTCTGAATCGCGCAGGAATACCTAATAGGGCCATCAACATGCATTTGCATGTTTCAGGCGCTATTAGGTTTGGGGGATTGGACGCGCGTTTTCAGCCCCTTACTGAATAATGGGTAAGGGAAAATGCGTGTTACGACTGGGCTCCGGTCAGGAGTCGTGAACACCACCCAGAAGGGAGGCTCCAGGTTGAGAGAGACAGGAATGGCTAAAACAGAGTCTGGGTCCAGGCTGGGTCAGGGCAGGCGGCAGAAAGCAGTGTCTAGGTTCAGGCTGGGTCAGGTCAGGCGGCAGATAGCAGTGTCTAGGTTCAGGCTGAGTCAGGGCAGGCGGCAGAAAGCAGTGTCTAGGTTCAGGCTGGGTCAGGGCAGGCGGCAGATAGCAGTGTCTAGGTTCAGGCTGGGTCAGGGCAGGCGGCAGAAAGCAGTGTCTAGGTTCAGGCTGGGTCAGGGCACAGTAAGCAGGGCAAGGCAGGTCAGAAGGCCCGTAGGCCACACACACACACAGAAGGCCCGTAGGCCACACACCGTAGTCGGGGCAAGGCAGGTCAGAAGGCCCGTAGGCCACACACTGTAATCGGGGCAAGGCAGGTCAGAAGGCCCGTAGGCCACACACACACACAGAAGGCCCGAAGGCCACACACCGAAAGGCAGGTCAGAAGGCCCGTAGGCCCCACACACACAGAAGGCCCGTAGGCCACACACCGTAAGGCAGGTCAGAAGGCCCGTAGGCCACACACACACAGAAGGCCCGAAGGCCACACACCGAAAGGCAGGTCAGAAGGCCCGTCAGCCAGGTATGGAAAGCAAGGAAGAAGGCCAGAAGGCCGCGCAAGGCAAGGAAAAGAAAGGCCCGAAGGCCGCGCAAGGCTAGAGCAGGGAGCCCAGGTGAGCTCGATGCCGAAGCACCGAGGCAACTGTCAGGCAGGGTTATAAGGGCACACCCAGAACATAGAGTGGACAGAGGAGATGGACTGGGCCTGTCAGGAAAGTCAGCACTAGAGGGACCCCTGGTGGTGAGGCGGTTGCACTGCAGCCAAAACTGTAACAATGCGCATCCAATGGCGGGTTAACAGTGCGCTCCATCGGTGCGCACTGTACTGTATCGGCCCGATATTGAGGCCAACAGATATTGAGGCCAACTAGATCACTCATAGTATCCTCTCAATGAACCTAAGGTTCTGTGCAATTATTTTAGCAGAACATAGAGAGATTAGGATGTCAGCAAGCCAGATGGTGTGCCCTGTAAACATGGACCACTTGGTCTTATCATTCATTTACCCTAAGAGCTCACTAGCAGAGATATCGGAAAATGTATTTGAATAATTTTCTCAAGCAAATAAAATAAAGGTCAACAGTCCCAAGAGAAATTAGTGAAGCCCGGAGCCCAACAACGGCTGTGATTTCACAAAAAACACTTCTTCAGGGGATACTTATTAAGAGCTTAGAATAATTTCAGAATTCATTGACTGCTGTCTTTTGAAACTAATGAAATCAAAACATAAAGTCAATAAATCATGACCAAAAGAATCAATGAAAAAGTGTACTTATCTGGTGCAAACCAAAGCACCTTTCAAGATGGATATGCTGGTCTCATAGAGATTTCAAAATGGGAGCCCAGAAGAAGATGAAAGCACTTTTTTATCTTCCAAGGAAAGTCAGCTGATATGGTTACATTGATGACATGAAAAAATGCTGATAATTTTGTCACAATACAATATAACTAATAGAAAATATACTTGTCACCTCTCCAAGCAGGATGTCAGCATTTAAACAGTTGTCTAAACTTGATTTTGATGATGAGAATGAAAATAGTTAACCACTCCTTGTCAAAAATCATGTTGTCAAATAATCTGTAATGATGGAAAAACAGCTTAGAAAATATACACCATATAGATTTATAAAAAACAGCAAGAAATCAGTTAAGCCTAAAAATCACTAAAGTCCAGTTCTGACTTTAAACTATGTGGTGCAACAATGTCCAATCTTTAAATCCAGTGCTGCTCCAGCTGAAGTAACCTGATGTCAAAATTGCCTCCTCTCCAATTCACTCTAGGTTGGTTGAGGATACAGAATCTAAGATCCTCAAAAGAGTGGCTAAATTCAACAGGAAAGCAACTGAATTAGATGAACCATTTACTATTGTAGAGATATCTAAAGCTCTCTCTATGTTGAATATAGGAAAGCCCCCTGTCCTGATGGTTATTCTGATACTTTTTTAAAAATGTTTCAGGCTGTGTTAATTCCTTACCTCCATACATACTCTAGAGATTTAATGTTGAATCTATCCTTGGACCCCTTATTTACTTATTCATGCATCATTGTATTACCAAAGCCAGACAGAGAGCTTGCCTTAGTGCCTAATTACAGACCAATTTCCTTAATACTGATTACAAACTTTTTGCCAAGATGCTGGCTGTTATGATGGATACTGCTATGTGTGATTTAATATATCCTGATGAATTAGGTTTTATAAGGGGACACTAAGGTAGATTTTAAATGGGCCTTGTTGCACACAAAATGTTCTATTTTATAAAATGTTCTTCATGTGTGGCACTTTGCTACAATTCCCTGTTGGGGACAGGGGTCTGGAGAGAGAGAGAGAGAACCTCTTTATAGGGTGCAGTTTGATGCTCTATATATGGACCATTGTAAGAAGACACATTCATTTGAGGTGAGTTTTTGGGAGGTGGGTTGGGTTTAGGAGGGTTATGTTACAGACATATTCAGAGGTATCCATTGTAAAATTCACATCATTAAAGATTGTTTGACTTTATAAGTGATGACAATGCTAAAAAGAGGAGTTTGATTTGTATACTGTAGTCTCTGCTAGCTGCATTGTAAAAATCAACTACTTTTCATTACTTATAAGGTCAAAAAATCTTTAATGATGTAAATTTTACAATGGATACCACTGAATGTGTCTATAACACCACCCCCTAACCCTAACCCACCTCCCCAAAACTCATACCAAATGAAAGTGCCACCTTACAATGGTCCATATTTAGAGTATCAGACTGAGCCCTATAAGGAAGTGTCCTCTCTCTCTCTCTCTCTTTACTGTATGTCACAGTAAAGTACCTATGTGAAGCAGTAGGATAGCACATGGTGCAATAATTCTAAAATTATCATAACACACCCCTTTTTATTATCATAAGCATTATCCATGCAAAATTATAGCATTTTGATGAATGTAGGGGTAGGTGAGAATGTCTTGATACTATTAAGATGATTATTGCACCCAGGATAAACTATTTTTTTAGGGATGTGAATTGTGCTTCTGACGACTGAAAATATCGTACAATATTTTCAAAATCGTCAGAAATTGGGGGCTCCCTGAAACCGATAGGAAAACCCCACTAAATTGTTTGTGGGGGTTCTCTTATTGTTTTGGGGGAGGGTGGGAAAAACTGCACACAAAAATAACCCCTAAACCCAATTCGACCCTTTAAAACTAATCCCTTAGCTTCCCCCACCCTCCCGACCCCCCAAAAAACTTTTTACAGTTACCTGGTGGTCCAGTGGGGGTCCCAGGAGCGATCTCCCGCTCCTGAACCGTCGGCTGCCACTAATCAAAATGGTGCCAATGGCGCTTTGCCCTTACCATGATACAGGGTATCCGTGCCATTGGCTGGCCCCTGTCACATGGAGGGAGCACTGGATGGCCGGCGCCATCTTTAAAAATGGTGCAGGCCATCCAGTGCTCCCACCATGTGACAGGGGCCAGCCAATGGCATGGATACCCTGTCACATGGTAAGGGCAAAGGGCCATCGGTGCCATTTTTATTAGTGGCAGCCAATGGCCCGAGAGCAAGAGATCGCTCCCGGGACCCCCACTGGACCGCCAGGTACCTGTAAAAGGTTTTGGAGGGGTGGGGGAAGCTAAGGGATTAGTTTTAAAATGTCGGGTGGGTTTTTTGTTTATCGGCTTGGGCGCAGCCGATAAAAAAAAAACCCGATCGGGCCGGACAAAAAAAAATCACGCTGTGAATCGGAGCCGGAATCAGAACCGATTACGGTTCCGATTCACATCTCTAATGTTTTTTCTATGGTACCTATATACTTTTCACCTGCTTTTTACAAACAAGTGAATAGGATAATATCTGAATATTTATGGAAGAGAAAATCTCCTAAGATTGTTCTTTCCAAACTTAAAAGTAGCAGAGACCATGGGGGAGTTAATTTTCCAGAATTATTATAGTTATCACCAATCTTATATATTACACGATGGATATTATTGGTTATATTCAGCACTTACCATTTCTAATAGCCTTCATTGGTTGCATATTGAACAGCACTTATCTAAACCCTTTCCTTTGTGACTGTTTTTGAAATCACATTACCACTTCTTTTAGTGGAGAAGCTCTTAATAGCTTCCATGAGTCAGGCATATTTTAAATGTGATCAATGATTTAGTTCAAATTCTCCTAAATTAAAGTTCTGTAAATTGATTAATCTGATAAATAATAAATATATCAATCTAGTCTTTCAGACAAGGACAAATTCTTAGTTCAAATTCTCCTAAATTAAAGTTCTGTAAATTTTCTTTTCTATAGTTCCACCTTCACATTAAAATAGCCAATAGAAGTTTCTCTTAGAAATCATGGTACTTATTTGGCATATGGTTTTCAGATCAAATAATACAAGATGCTAAATCACTTGCATTTGAGGAAATAGTATCCCGATTTGCTTTGCCCAAATCACAATATTATCATTAGCTACAGTTTTCTGCATCCATGAAAGATGATATTTTAGAGAAGACCTCTTTATTTACTTTTCCTAAATTGGCTTGTATTTATAGAAATAATGGTTAAAATGAACATTTGGCATCTCATATTTATAAAATACTTAAATAAGTCAAATTCCTAAAATATGCCACTCTATACAGTACATGGTGAACAGAATCAAACTGTACTGAGGATGAGGATGATTGTTTATATTTATGGAATGTCATCATTCACATCTCACTCTCTTCTATTATTATACAAACTTTGTTTTCTGTTATGCATAGGGCTGAATGGTCACCATGGAAATTGTTCAAAACTGGATTATCTAACAACCATAAATTTTGTTCCTGTCGCTCTCAGCAGGCAGTGTTGTCACATATGCTTTTCTATTGCCCTTTGTACTTAACTTTTGGGAATCTATTTGGCACACAATTTCACGTATACTTATTATTATATGCACAGTCACTTATCAAATAATCATTTTAAGAGTGGCAGCTCTTCCATTTTCACTTTGTATGTCTAACAAAAAATTATTAGATATTTTACTAACAGTGGCTATAAAAATGATTCTCAGTAACTGTAAGGGCAGTGATTTGCTTAATGAGCATTTCTGGTAAAATTCTGTCTGTATGTAATATAAATACAGTATGAGACAGAAGTAGCCATAACATTTCACCATTTTCCTCAATGGTCAGTGGTGTGGAGATCCCTATATGATTACTTAAAAGTTTCATCCCTGTATATTTCACCCTGTAGTGGCCAAGCAAGGAGTTCCCCAGGGTTCCTCGCTCTCGCCGACCCTATTCAACATATATCTTCTTCCCCTATGCCAACTACTCAATAACCTCAACCTTACCTACTTCATTTATGTGGACGACGTGCAGATCCTAATCCCCATCAAGGATCCCGTTTCCGACACTCTTAACTATTGGAATAGCTGCCTTCACGCCATCAACCTCCTTCTCACAAGCCTCAACCTTGTTCTCAATACGTCCAAGACTGAACCGCTGGTCATTTCCCCCAATGATAATAATCCATTAGCCAACACTACTAATACACCATTAGTAAATCAAGTGAGAGACCTTGGAGCCATCCTAGACTCCAGAATGAATTTTAAAAAATTCATTAACACCACCACTAAAGAAGGTTTTTACAAACTACAGGTCCTAAAACAGTTAAGACCTCTCCTACACTTCCATGACTACCGCTCGGTCCTGCAAGCCATACTATTCTCAAAGATTGATTATTGTAATGCGCTGTTGCTTGGTCTCCCAGCCTCTTCTACCAAACCTCTTCAAATGCTGCAAAACGCTGCAGCCAGGATCCTCACAAACTCTCGCTGTATGGACCACATCACACCGATTCTAAAAATACTTCACTGGCTACCCATCCACTACAGAATTCTCTTCAAGACACTGACCATCATTCACAAAACCATATTTCAGCAATCCTCTCTCCAACTCACCATACCCCTCAAACCACACTCCTCAGCAAGACCTACCAGATCTGCATACAGAGACTCCCTCCAGGTTCCCTCGAAAAAAATCCGCTATACACAACGCCATTGAAAAACGAGCGCTATCAACTGCCGGTCCGCATCACTGGAATTCTCTCCCGCCAGATCTCCGCCAGGAACACTGTCATATCACATTCAGAAAAAAATTAAAAACATGGCTGTTCACCCAAGCATATCCTTGAAGAAGCCTTATGGCTACCCACACGGACCAACAGACCAACACCCCACGGTTGCGTCCTCTTTCCACCGCACAAAGGAACTGTTTTTCTGCTAACTGCGCTCTCATATAACTTGCCTAATCAACTCCACTGTGTAAATTGTATATAATTCTTACCATGTAAGCAATTCCTCTCTGCTTACATGCACTGCTCTCCAGTTAGAAATTGTTAATCTATCCCTTTTTTTTCCAACAGCCTTGTTCCACATTCCCTGTTGTAATGTAACTTTTGCTTTCAGTGTTAACTGGTTTACCCCCTAGTTTATTGTAAACCGGTACGATAAGACCTGGTCTTGACCATCGGTATATTAAAAAGAAATAAATAAATATATTAAGATATATGATGTTTCTTCTTGTGATTGTCAGTGTATTGGTTGTGCCCTCTTTGATATTCCCTTATCATTTCATTGTAGATATATTGCAATATTGTTTTCTGTTTTGTTTTAAATTTGTCTAAATTTAATAAAACATTTGAACTAGTTTTGTACAGTAAGACTCTGTTACAATTTGTTTTACATGTTAATAAAGTTTGGAGTTGAAGAAGCAGCCTCCTTTGCCTGTGAGTAAGGACAAAGTTAAGCTGTGCACAGGAAACACATAGCAGAGACAGAATAGCCTAGGGGTGTGCATTCTTTTGCAAAGTATTGGCAATCCGCAACCTATATGCCATATTCATTGTATTCGTGGGGGTCACAAAACATATGGTGAACCCCCACGAATACAACGTATCACTAACGTATAATCCCCCACCCTCCTGAACCCCCCAATACTTGCCAGATGTCCCTGGTGGTCCAGCGGGGGTCCTCGAGCAATCCCCTGCACTCATGCTGTTGGCTGCTGGTATTCAAAATGGCGCCGATAGCCCCTGTGACATAGTAAGGGCAAAGGCTATCGGCGCCATTTTGAATACTGGCAGCCGACAGCCCGATTGCAGGAGATCGCTCCAGGACCCCCACCAGCTGTCCATTGCTCCTACCATGTGACAGGGGCCGAACAATGGCACCGGTAGCCCCTGTGACATAGTAAGGGCAAAGGCTATTGACGCCATTCTGAATACCGGCAGCTGACAGCTCGAGTGCAGGAAATCGCTCCAGGACTCCCGCAAGACCACATAAATGAATGGACTTATTATAGAGCATCAACCTTTACACATATATTATGTTTTTTCTTTCAATTAAAGAGCCTAAAACAAATGCACGAAAATATGCACGCTGGTTATTCTAGAGTACAGACAATTTCAGTGGGTCTAGTTTTAAGCTCTACCCCACTTATAATGAACAAGGGAACATAAGGATATTAATATCCCCATAGTTCAAAAACTAAATGTCACACCAGCCTTTCTTCTCAAGACCAACTTCTTCCTCACTGAATATCCTGGCTTAACCCATGGTCCCTTTGCAAGAGCTTCAGAAATGGAGACTGTAGCCAGATCAAAATCTGAGTCCACCTTTATACTGCTGGATGCACTTTGACCAGCCCCTGCATTCAGCACCTTTGTAAGGCAGTACTACTCGAGGACAAAAGTATCTCAAGCTCTGTGCTAGACACAGACCACCCACATAATATTCCCAATATAGATATGTCTTTCATTAAGGCTTTTATGGCAGGATGACAAAGGCCTGCATGATTTATTTTTTTATGATTTACAAATAGCTTGCTAGCTGGATAGTGGATACCAGCTTGATTTAAGTGGAGCTCTGGGCTTCTCATACTTCCACTCACTAGGCCCACATTGCTCTCTTTTCCTGTGGTTCAGGTGGAGGAGTAGCTTCCAGTCATACCTGCAGCATGGGATCCAGCATCTCCTCATACAGATGTTGGATTGCCTGGCACCAGCTCCTTCCCCTGATGTGTGATCCTTCTGGCTCTGGTATGGGTATACTGGGTTGCCAAAAGAATGTTTTCCTTCCATTACCATATTGATATGGTGCCAATGCCACTAAAGCCTATTCTCTCACAACTCCCACCTCTTCCTTTAGATGTGCCTATCCTGCTACATGGTCCTTTTCAATCCTGGCCATGATGGGGATTTTGGTCTGATGTGAGCCTACACTCCCTGTACTCACCCCACTTCCACAGACACCACTGCTACTCCCACTTGTGCCTTCCTTCATTAACTGGCTCGACAGCTCTTCCTTGATGAAGTAGAGGATCTCAGCCCCATCTGTGTTTCTTGCCTGATGCTAATGGAGGCTTCTGGTTGTACACCAGGAACGTTAGCCATAAACAATTTGGAAAAACAGCTTTCCTGACTATATGTGGATAAAGTTACATGTGCAGCTTTATCTGAACATAGGCAGTTGCAGACTTGTGTAAGTCCTGCTGAATACTCGGGAAAAATTTATGCAGATAACTTTCACTGGATATTTGTTGCTCACTGGCTTACTGGATATTGGCTTGCTAGGTCCCTTTGTTTGGCTGAAAATAGCCACTGATCTTTCTTTCCTTAAATTTAGGAACTCAGAAGTCCATATTCTGAGATAAACAACAAGTTACTTGGGTAAACATACTTAGATCTTTAATGGGAAAGAATACTCACTCACCAGTTAGGTTTAAAATTATCCAGGTAGGTTTAACCAGATAACTTTAGACCTCTTCTCAAACATGAGCAGATTTATCCATTTATGCTTAGCCAGGTAATGCTAACTTTCAGCCCCTAGAATACATCTATGGCACCGCTTTTTTTTATTAAGGTAAAATTTATCCATGTAATGACTTACCTGGTTAAAATGTATCCCCTGTGAGGAGTGTGAAATTCAAAACTTACCTCTCAGCATTTTATTTTTTTTAATTTTGGTCCCCTTTTGCCTAGATTTTGGATCCTAACAGGGTCATTCATCAAGCCATGTTAGGAGTGTATCAAAATAAAAGGGGGTCTAACGCATGGTAAAAACGTGATCTTTATCACATCACACGTTAGTATGCAAATATGATAATGAGTATGCAAAAGATAGAACATTATGCAAATGAGAGACTTCAACCACTTTTAGCAGTAAAATAACACACAATAATGTGGGATTTAATGTGGGAAATAATTCCTTTTTTGGTGGTAGAGGAGAAAAAAAGATTTTATCGAGCAACAGTGGCTGTTATCACAGATCACGACTATTATCGTTTGATAAAATGAGGCATTCTCTCAGACACACCTGTACAGCCCTGCTTGACCAATAAAAACACCTTTTCTTACCTGCTCTGTCTTCCTAAAGCTAAAATGTTAGGGGGAAGTGTACTAGTAGAGAGATACTGACTGCTTCGGGCTGCTCAGCAACAACAACAACAACTTCTACAACAACAGGCAAGGCAGCTTCAACTGCCCTCTAGGGAAATACCCACACCAGAACCAGAGACACAATCCCATCTGTTGGAGTACCCTGGCCACACAGGAGGGCATGCAGGCAATATAGGAACAGAAGTGCATTTTTCATTCACACACCACATTCCTGGGCAACACGATACTAAGTTGTGCAACATAATAAATTATTGCAAGTTGCGTACCTTTCATACATAATATGGTAGAGCAGAAATTTCCCTAACCATGCCCCTTTTTTAATGCATATATTGACATGCCATGTTTCTGTTTTATTTATAGCATTTTGATGAATCTAGACCTTGGTTAGAAACTTTTGCAATTCTGTAAAAATAAATAGTGACATGAGGAAAGTAAATGATATATATTTCCATACAAAATAAAAGCAATTTAAAATTGTATTCAAAATTGTGTTAGTGAGGGCATTTGCTCAAATGACAACACTATGTTACCATAAACAAAATTAATTTTGAAATATTTTTAAAAAGTAAAATAAATATTAATATACTTTTAAATATTGTATATTTTATTTTTTTAACATAATCATTAAAGGGATATATTAGCTTTCCTTACAGAATATAATTTTTATTTAAAATAAGTTTGCTTTCATTGTTTCAGAAAATATTTTTACAATAATTATCTTGCTCCACTGGCAAATTACATTTCTTGTTCTAGGTTGTTCCAAGATTTTTTAAACAGTTAAACATGGCACTTTTGCAAAGGTATTGTCCTTGTGACTGGAGGTAATTTGTTGTTATTGCTAGAAAGAGCAAGAGGAAAGGGGACAAAAGAGGTAATAATAGACATGTCTACAATCGGAGCACAAAAAAATAAAAACAAAGAAATGTAACCATTATTGTGACTGTAGTTACCTTTATAGAAAGGTTTTGGTATTCATGCTGCCTCTATTGAAAATTACTGGCACTACTCCATTTTAATTAATTTTTAATAATGTATAATAATCTGAGTGCCACTAGTCTGTGTGCAGAATTAGAATTCCTCAGACAGAAAAAGAAATATTTGTGCGGAGTTTTATGAGCAAAATTGACCTGAGGCTTCCTGGGGTTGATTGAGAAATTGCATTGAACACAGACACTTAACCCTTTCCCTTGTTATATTTTCCTCTGACTCACAGCAAAAGCTTAAAGCTTTCATAGTGTAATAGACAAAGGAATAATAATAGAAAAAAAAGCAATAATCCATCACCAGAACATGAGCCTCTTTTCTCTTTTATAATTAGACTTGTTTTGGTTCTGTTATCATCTATATAAATACACTTGGCTCTTGCATGGTAGTTCTCTGTCTGCTGCCCCAGCTCTGACTATGTGACCATGAAAGGTTGCTCTCCACTGAAGCACACAACATTCTTTACTGGCACTGACTGCAAGGGGGCACTCTCTGCTGTGGAACATGCAAGCATTGCAAAGCAAAGTTGTGCAGAAGAAAAAAAAAAATACAGCCACTGGATAAGAGGGAGGTAGCTGGTTGAGGATGGCCACAGTTTGAGAGCTAGAAGAGTGAGAAAAGAAATAATGCTAGTGTGGACCTGGGGAGATGGGGGCAGCGTGCTGATACTGACTCAGAGCGCTGGCTTTGGGTTTGGGAGGTGGGAGACGTATTTTCTGTTGGATTTCCATTGGGTTGCAGCTAACAATATTTGAAAAAATAATCGGAGCATTCCATTTGAATATTCTGATTTTAGAAAGAACTGCATATATGAAAATAAAAGTTTTAAAATGCACCTTAATGCAGACGTTGCTTGGAATCTTGCTTTATATATTTACAGTGACAGATCACTGAGACAATTTCAGCAGAATTGTATGAAAGATTGGTTAATTTATCAGGTTCAGTCAGAAATATCATTTATTTATTTATTTATTTATTTATTATTTTTGTTATACCGAGTTTCATGACTAATATCACATCAACTCGGTTTACAGCTAACAATGTGTGTAGGGTAAAGCGTAATATAATAAACAAATTTCCCAATTGAAACTTTAAATACAGTAAAACGATAATAAGGATGTGAGAAAGTTACAATAAAACAGGGAAAATTAACTAGGGTCAGAAAAGGGGGGGAGAAAGTGTATAAAGAGATATTTACAAATCAGACAGTTTCATCAAGTAACATAATTGTATAGCAAAGTGAGTACATATCAGCCAGTTGCATCAAGTAACATAGTTGTGAGTAAATGAGACAACGTGAGTGAATATGACTGTGGATAGATATGACGCAGTAAATAAATATAGCCAAGTGAATAAATATGACACCCAAGTGAATAGATATGACACAGTTGTGAGTGATGATAATATTGTGCTGAGTGTAAGTTTGTTGTTGGTGGATTCTTATTTTGATCCAATTTTTGAATACATTTGTGCTGAAGGGTGGAGGTTTTAATCAGGGCCTGGGAATGCTTTTTTGAAAAGCCAAGTTTTTAGTCTTTTCCTAAATGTTAGAGTGCATGGTTCTTGTCTCAAGTCAGGTGGGATAGAGTTCCATAGTGTTGGACCTGCTGAAGAAAAAGCTCTGAGACTCAATGATTTATGTTGGTAGGTTTTGGCATGAGGAATTTGGAGTGACTCTTTGTAGTATTCCCTGATGGGTCTGGCGGATGTGTGTTTTTTAAGTGGTATTTGTAGGTCGAGTTGAGTGTGTTGGTTTATAGCCTTGTGGATGATATTGATAGTTTTGTACATGATTCTGTAGTGGATCGGTAACCAATGAAGGTCTTTGAGGATCGGTGAGATGTGGTCGATTTTCCTGGAGTTTGTAAGAACTCTGGCTGCTGAGTTCTGAACCATTTGTAGAGGCTTGGTGTAGGAAGCTGGGAGGCCTAGTAGTAGTGAGTTGCAATAATCTAGTTTGGAAAAGATTATTGCTTGCAAGATTGTTCTAAAGTCTTGAGTGTGGAAAAGTGGTTTAATTCTTTTCAGAATATGTAATTTGTGGAAGCAATCTTTGGTGGTCTGGTTAATGAATGGTTTGAGGTTAAGCCGGTTGTCTAAGCGGGCTCCTAGGTCTCTTACGTGGGTTGTTTGAAGGAGGGCTGGTGGGTTTGGATGTGTGTTGTTGTTTTCCGGTGATATGAGCAGGTATTCTGTTTTCGAAGCATTGAGGACGAGGTTTAAGCTGGTGAGGAGATGTTTGATATCTAATAAGCAACTATCCCAGTATTCCATTGTTTTTGAGATTGATTCTTTTATGGGGATCACGATCTGTACGTCGTCTGCGAAAAGGAAGTGTTTCAGGCTTAGTTTTGAGAGAAGTTGACATAGGGGAAGCAGGTAGACATTAAAGTGTGGGTGAAAGTGATGAACCTTGTGGCACCCCTCGGTTGGAAGGGTGATATTGGGATTCTGTATTGTGAATTTTGACTCTATATCCTCTGTTTTCTAGAAATGTTTTAAACCAGTTTAGTGTAGCACCTGACAATCCAATGTTTGCCAGTTGTTTTAGAAGAAGGACATGGTTGATGGTGTCGAAGGCCGCCGAGAAGTCAAGGAGGATTAGTAAAAATGCTTGGCCTTTATCAATTCCAGATAGGAGGAAGTCCATGAGTGAGAGAAGTAGCGTTTCTGTGCTTGCTGCTTTGCGAAAGCCATATTGGTTTGGAGACAGAATACTGTGGTCTTCTAAGTAGTTGGATAGTTGAGTGTTTACCAATTTCTCCATAATTTTGGCTATGAATGGGAGGTTGGAAATGGGGCGGAAGTTATTAGGATCATCAGCATTTAGATTTGGTTTTTTTAGGAGTGGTTTGATTGAGGCAGTTTTTAGGTCATCTGGGTAGATGCCATGTGACAGGGAGCAGTTTATGATGTCTGCTAGTGTTTTTGCTATAGTGTCAGGGATGAAAAGAAGCATTTTGGAAGGGATTTGATCAAATGGATGTGATGACGGTTTCATTCTCTTCAGCACCGATTGTATTTCTGTGATTGTAATGTGTTCGAACGCGTTGAACTGAATGTCTTTGTTTTGGGGGAGATATAAGTTATCTGGAGAGGCATTGTTAGGTATCAGCTGATTGAGGAGGTCAGATATTTTTTTGTTGAAATGAAGAGCCAGTTCATCTGCTTTAGTCTGAGCTAGTTTGGGTGGGATATCTGGAATGATAGGTTTGGTGAGACTGGAAACGAAGGCGAATAAGGCTTTTGAGTCAAAGATGAGGTGGTGAACCTTAAGGGCATAGTAGTCTCTTTTGGTTTTCAGCGTAGTACTTTTGTATAGATGGAGTGAGCGTTTATAATCAGAGAGTGAGGCCGGTGAAGGGGCTTTGCGCCATTTTCTTTCTTTCTGCCGAAGTAGTTGTTTGAGTTTTCGCAGCTCCTCATTAAACCAGGGTTGTCTTTTGGATGCATTTGAAGTCTGTGTTTTGGTTGTCAGAGGGCAAAGAGTGTTAGCTATAGATTTTGTTATTTTGGACCAGGATTGGAGTGCAGAGTTGGGTTTAGAAACATCGATGAGTGGTAGATCTGTATTTAGTAGTTTGTTGAGGTGTTCCGAGGTGCAAGGTTTTCTGTATTGGAAAGAAGGTCTTGAGTCGAGATTAGAGTCTGATCGTGGTACAGAAAAGCTGGTGGAGATTAGAGAGTGGTCTGACCATGGGACTTTTTTGCAATTTGGTTGTTTTGTTAGAGAAATACCGGAGTTTGTAAAGAAGAGATCGAGTGTGTGGCCTCCTTTGTGAGTGGGTTTGTTGATTTGTTGATTGAAACCTATCGCTGACAATGCGGTGAGGAAGGCTTCACAGTTTGTTGAAAGGGGGACTTTGTCAACATGTAAGTTGAAGTCGCCCAGGATTATAGCAGGGGAGTCAAGATTAAGATGCAAAGTTATGGTTTCGAGAATAGGGGAGGCATCTGATTCTAGCAAGCCTGGAGGGGCATAGACTAGAAGGATTTGGAGATATTCTGATTTGAATAATCCTAGTTCTAATTTAGTAGCTGTGTTGATCGGGTAGTGTGTGAACCTTAGGGATTTTTTAGCAGCTAAGAAGATACCCCCTCCTCTTTTTTTTTGTCTAGGGATGGAGAAGAAATCGTAAGTTTGTGTTGGTAGTTGGTTAATGAGGGTGATGTCGGTGTGTTTGAGCCATGTTTCTGTTATGGCGCAAAAGTCTGGGGTTGTGTCCTGCAGTATGTCGTTAAGTATAAGAGTTTTATTGGTGAGCGATTGGGCGTTAAATAGGATGATGGTGAATAGGGTGAGACCTAGGAATTGTGTGGTGGGGGAAATCATGATTGGAATGAGTGATTTGTAGGGGCGTGGGCGGTAGTGCATAGTTGCTAGAGGCTGATGATTGCTGTTGGAGGTTAAATGGGTGCTGGAAGCTGGATGAGTGTTGTTGGAGGCTGGATGAGTGCTGGTGGCTGGATGAGTGCTGTTGTAGTCTGGATGGGTGCAGCTGGATGAGTGCTGGTGGCTGGATGCGTGCTGTTGTAGTCTGGATGGGTACTGCTGGAGGTTGGATGGGTGCTGTTGACTGGTTGAGTGCAGCTGGATGAGTGCTGGAGGCTAGGTGGGTGCAGCTGGATGAGTGCTGTAGACTGGTTGAGTGCAGCTGGATGAGTGCTGGAGGCTAGATGGGTGCAGCTGGATGAGTGCTGGAGGCTAGATGGGTGCAGCTGGATGAGTGCTGTAGACTGGTTGAGTGCAGCTGGATGAGTGCTGGAGGCTAGATGGGTGCAGCTGGATGAGTGCTGGAGGCTAGGTGGGTGCAGCTGGATGAGTGCTGTAGACTGGTTGAGTGCAGCTGGATGAGTGCTGGAGGCTAGATGGGTGCAGCTGGATGAGTGCTGGAGGCTAGATGGGTGCAGCTGGATGAGTGCTGTTATAGTCTGGATGGGTGCTGCTGGGGGCTGTAAGGATGGCACGCTAATGAAGGCTGAATGATGTCCGTATGCCTCTGGATGTGTCGTCTTGACCTTGGAGGTTTTTGATTGAGTGCTGGAGGTACTGGCGTATATTTTCCGTGGCTGGTAATGAGTGTGTAGCTGCCCTGGCTCTGGGTCGCTCCAAGGGGCGCGCTAAGGGGCAGGCCCCTTAGGTCGCGCTCCTTCGGGCGCGCGACGCCGGGGGCGCGACGCCTCCGAGATGCACCGGAGTTTAAAGGGGGCAGTAGCCGCCCTCTGATAGGCCTGATGCCTGCTTAGGGGCGCGGCTCACTCACCACGTTTCGTCCTGCGGCCTGCTTCTTAACTCGGGAGCGGTGGAATTGTTTTTTTTTTTAAATTGTTTCCTTTGCCTCCCGTCTCTCCTGCACGGCTCACCTCAAGGTAGGCTGGTGAGCAGGCTCTTGCCCCGGATGGGCCGCGCCGATCGCGCAAGCCTCGGCAGGGAGGTGGACGCAGTTGGGTGCGGGTGGGCGCCGAATTGAATTGAATTGCTTAATCCTTATAATAAAATATGAGTTAGTTGCCCACATTCTTTCTCTGAGAATATTAAAACACAGAGGATCATCAAAGGGTTAAAAAGGATATTCATGAACTCAAGAGATAATATTGCTGACAGCTGCCACATATTTCTATTAACCTATTAAAAGCTCAATGGGTGCTAATCTCTATTAATTATTACAGTAAAAAATGTTTAATAATAAAAAGAAATGCTCTCTTCCAAGACTGGAACTGTGTTCTCCTTACACCTCTTCCCTGGATTGCCGTAGTTCTTTCACTTTCCTGTTCCTTTTGCACTGACAAACAGCTCATGCATCAAGCTTGCTTTCATACTCTTTTTATATTTTGACCTGAAGAAGACAGTTTTAGCTCTCAAAGGCAAGTCAAAAAATGTATCAATTTCATCCAATTAAAAGGTATCAGTGATGCTGCTGTGCCCTTGACTATACCCAGATAAAGGTATCTGAATACGTTTAGCTGGATAACTAGGATTGCTCTGCAACAGGACAGACAGAATTATCCACCTAAGTTATCTGGATAATCAGCCCCAGCCTGGAGCATTCCTGACTTATCCAGCAAAGCTTATATCCAGATAAAAATGATTCTGGATAAGTCGGTGTGGTGAACGCAGGAGGAAATTTAAAACCTGTGATTTTTTTTGGCTAAGTCCTGAACTTAGCTGGACAAACTGACTGAACATGGACCTCATAATGGTAGGACATATTTTAGTAAATCATTTTTTTTAACACCTCTTCATTACTTATAGGGAACATGCATCATATGGTTCTTTGAAACCAATGTTGGGACTGGAGGGGGGAGCAAGAGAGATGGCTGCCCAGGTGGTCAGACCCAAGGGAGCATCATTAGCAGGGCTGCTTTTACTGGTGGGCATAGCAGGGGGCACATTGTATAAGCATACAGGGCTGTGCCTCAATGACTGTATTAGCCAGTGCCCTGAATGTCAGGTAGCAGGGAGCAGTTTACCTCCTGCTCCGGCAGCCACTCCCCTGCCTAGCAGCATGTGAGTGAGCTTGAAGAAGACAGAGTACAAAACAAAGCAAAGAATAGCCCTCTGCTCCCAAATCCAGTCTCTCCTCTCCTCTTGTTCTTCCCTTCCCCCATCTGCAGGGAACAGGAAAGGAAGGGGGATGAAACTGGAGTGGATAGCAGAGCAAAGAAAAATTCAGTTTTTGTCTACATTATTTCTATTTCTAATTTGTGATCCCTTGTTCTGTATTTGGTGAGGGTCTGTATTCTGTGAATGTGGTCGAGATGGTTATTCTGCTAGCATGTAGTTTCTGTGCAGGGATCTGTAACAGTCAGGATTGTTCTTTTTTCCCATCAGGAAATTTATTGGTGTTTTATGGTCCAGTAGAATATTTTCAGAGTTAGGTTTTCATATAGTATGCTGCTGTTTGAGTTCTGAAAGTTCATGCTATTTTGATATGACAGGTTTGCTATATAGGCTTGGACTATGACATTTGTGCAGGATTTTTGTGTTACTTTACAAAGTGTCTTGTAATGAATGGAGTTTGTGTCACTGTTAGTGAAGCCCAATCAGCCATTTCAGAGAAAACCTACCAATATAACATAAATACATATTAATCAATTAATAAATTAATTAATTAATTTAGGAATTTCAGCAGGGTTTTTTGCAGTCTATTCCAACAAATCACAATGACACATTCTTCAGACACTGTGACATGATTTCTGAATCACATTTGCATTATGTATACAGGAAGTCCTCACAGTTATGTTACCTGAGTTGCAGCATTCTGCATTTACTTCTCTATAGAATTATCAACCTGCCCTGGACTTCCAATGCTTGGTGCCAGGAATTGACCTCAGCGTATCTGCCACTGGCCCCTCCGCATGAAATCCGACCAGCATGTCCGCACATCAGCTCATTCAAACCAGGTCAGCACATCAGCAATTTCAAACCTTGCCTCTGATATTCAAGCCTGAGCTATTTAAGAAGCTGTGCCACAGAGTTCAAAGCATCAGTGTTTCCCACAGCATCACATGGTTCAAGTGAAGTAAAATGCCTGGTGAGTTTTCACTCCTTTTTCCATGTGAAATATAATGTTTAAACACTTCCAGCACCTGTGAAAGTCTTTTTACATTTCTCTCTCTCTCTCCTTGTATATTATTAGCATTGTTTTGTGTGAAAATCAGTGTCTGTCTCAGTGAAATGCCAGCTAAAGAAAGGTGCTTCCATTAGGAAAACTAGGTATTTGCTTAGATGGGAACACTTTGGGGGGGGGGGGGAGGGTGCCAAATTGTGGGAGAAGGCCCAGTGATGGAAGAGTTCTCGAGCTGCCACCAATAGATAAGTCTCAGGGGTGGGGATGCGCAAGACAAAAGGTTGCCAATGGTGTCTAATACCCTTGTACTGGCCCTGATGCCAGCATCTGAGAAAATTGTCCTTTGAATTCTTGTGTCTCTTTGGAAGCCCTTTCAGAATTCATTCTGTGAAATGCCAGCATCTGTGGAAGCCTGTATCCTCTAGCCAATCTGTCTCCTGTGAAAAGCTTATGTCTGTCTCAAAGCCCTTCCAATACTCATCCTGTGGAAATTCTCCTGTGAAAGTTGGTGTCTCTCCTGTGAAATGTTTCCTGAAAATGATCCATGGAATGATCCATGGAAGGCTAACTCTTCTTGTAAGAAACATAAAACAAGAACAATGGAAACCAAATGGGAAATCATCAAGCCCTCTGAATCACATGAAAGAGCAACTGAAACCACTAGAGTACTGAAAACCCCTGAACAACTGTTGTGACCATCTTAAAAGGCAAGCTATAAATTCAAGAACATGTTAAGCATTCTGCTCATATGCAAGCAAAAGTGATAACAAAGCAATGTCTTAGGCTTATCAAGCAGCTTGAAAAATGTTAATTGTTTGATTGGAGGATCAAAATCAATGCTGTGCGTCAGTAAGTCTAATCAAAATTAAGGAAATGCTAAGAAGTCTTTACCCTGATCTAAAGAGGAAACAAGAAGAGATTTTTACCACTAACGCCCGAATTGTAAAAGGCCCATGTGCGTAAACCCCGGTACATGCACAAGTGCCGGTTCCTCTTCAAAGGGGTGGGCCTGGGGGCTTGTTCTGGGTGGGGAGGGGTGGGGCAGGGTAGGACAGAGGCCAGCCGGGACGGTGGCCATTAGACACTGTCCCGGGGAACTGCGCGCCAGCCGGCTGCCAGCGCACATAAATTGCTTCTGCTTCCGAGGAACAGCGAGTAATACAATAAAAAAATAGGGTTAAGGTAGGTTAGGTTTAGGGGGTGGAGAGGAGAGGGGAAGGGGAAGAAAGGTTAAGCAGGAGGTTAGGGAAGTTCTCTCCCAGTCCGCTCCTTAATTGAATCAGACTGGGTGGAAACTGGGGAAGGCCAAATTGCGTCACTGCACGGAATTTGCAAAAGTAAACGCGCCGCCTGCACTTCTGCATGCAGATTGTAAAATCCCGTGCACATGTGCACGCAGCAACATGATTTTATAACATGCACATGCAGGCGCGCACATGTTATAAAATTGGCGCATCCATGTGTACACATCCATGTGTGCGTGCCGGGAAGTGCATGCACATGGATGCGTACGTGTACATTTTAAAATCTACCCCTAAGCATTTTAGAGCAAGAAAGGGTTGGTTTATGCTTCTTAAAGCAAGGGTAAACTTAAATAATGTCAGGGTTGCTGGTGAAGCTGCTAGTGCTGATGAGCAGGCAGCTCGTGTTTTTCCAGTAATGTTTACAAAATCATTGAAGAAATTTTCAATATTGAGGAAATTGGGCTTTTTTAGAAAAGAATGCCATCCAAAACTTACATTGTCAAAAGGAGAAATCCATGCAAGATTATAAAGCTGAAAAAAGACAGACGGTTTTGTTTGGTTCCAGTGCCACTGATGACTATAAACTTAAAATGTTGCTTGTCTACCATTCTGAGAACCCCAAGGCTTTAAAGAAATATTCCAAATCATTTTTCCCAATGATATGGAAAGCCAATCCTAAGGCTTGGGTTAATAAAAACATTTTTGAGGACTAATTTTGATCATCATTTTGTGCAGAGTGTCAGAGATTATTGCATGAAAAGCAATCTTGCTTTTAAAGCATTGCTAATAATCAGCAACTCCCCTCGTCAATCCTCCTTCCCCATTCTTGATGACATGATTCTTCACATCAAAGTGGTCTTTCTGTATCCCAACACTACCTCATAATTGCAGTACATAGGGATTGAAGCATCCTTCAGGGCCTCCTATCTTCTACAAGAAAGCAGATCAGACAAATCAAAGATATCATCATAGGGATATGGTGGACAGCTTTGTCATAATTTTTTTTTATTTTTATTTTTGGTAATAATATTCTGTCATTTTTATGTGAAAGTAGTGTCATAGCCTTGGTACTGGAACCAATTTCTACAAATGACATTGTTTCCAATAACAAAAATTATATTCAGTTTAAGTTATTTTGACTTAAGACATTTTCAGAAACTAGTTGTGAATTAAGTCTGAGGACTTCCTGTATATATTAAAAAAAAGTTAAATATTTTTAAGTGTGATATCTAATTATGTGATTTTACAGGAGTGTTCTGGGAAGGGTGATCGGTGGTGGAAGGGATGAAATGATTGTTGAGTTTAATTATTAAAATCTCAGAGGTGGAGTCTGTGGGTGTGAAAGTTTATTGAGATACATTTCAAGGATGGAAATTCATCAAGGGCAGTGGTTGCCAAAGTTGTTCTGGGGTACATCTAGCCAGACAGATTTTCAGGATATCCGCAATGAATAAGATTGTGTGGAAAATGGAAGGAGGAGCAAAATAGCTGCGAGAAATTAGACATTTATTTATTTATTTATTTATTGTTTTTGTTATACCGAGTTTCATGACAGGCATCACATCAACCCGGTTTACAATTAACAAAGTGTGTAAAACATAACATAACGTAAAACAATGTTCTCAAAAAGAACCTTGAACTTTAAATATCGTGAATCAGATATAGGAATTGAGAAAGTTACAATAAATCAGGGAAATCAACTTGGAGCTGGAAAAGGGGAGAGATTGCACAGAGCAATATTAACATTTCAGTCTAATAATGTAATAGAGTAGCATAGTAAGTAAATAAGAATATGTGAGAAACTGTGGCAATACCTCACTATGGAACGGAACATAAATAACCAAATGCATAAATACAACAGTGTTATGATAAAAGTTCAGCAGGTATTGATGATTGTCAATTTAAGGTTGATTGAATTGTATTTGGTCCAGTTATTGGATAAGAGTTTGTGCTATTTAATGGAGGAATTATTCAAGGCTTGGAAATGCTTTTTTGAAAAGCCAAGTTTTTAGTCTTTTCCTAAATGTTAGAGAGCATGGCTCTCTAACATTTAGGACATGGAAATTATTGTGTCCTTTACTTGTTTGCTTTCTTAAGAGTTTCTGTCAATGACTCCCAAACGCAAAGGGAAAATGAGGGTTTTCCCTGCCCAGTCATCTCACTTTCCAGGCTAGTAGATGATTACCTCTTTCATGTCTTTGGTTCCTGTTTCGTCAGGTGGTAAGGTCCATGTTGCAGGGCTTAGTGAAGGAGCACTGGCTCCACTTAGGGAGGAGGTTTTCCTCAATCCTTGGGTTCAAGATGGCCAACCTGTGGTCTGATGCATCTCTTTCCAGGAGGTTGCTGTGGCACTGGTTGATGATGTGGTTCTAGTGTCCACACGGGAGTGGACTTAGGAGGTTTCAAAGTCTGATTTTCAATCTATGTAGCCAGCTGATATGGCTCCCTGTATCACTGTCACTCTTCTGCAGATCTTTGACTATTCCATCCATGGCTCCTGAGACTGAGTTGACTGGAGCTGTTCCTGGACATGGGCTTTCAGAAGGCCAGTCTTTGGGTAAGTTCCCTCAGCTGCTATGAAAACCTACTGTGGTTACACTGGATAACCTTTGTGGGTTAATGGCTAAGGCCTGGATTTATCAAAATGCGAAAAATATTGCATGTGATAGGAAAAGGGGTGTGTTTTGTGGTAATTTGTGATACACTTCAGAATTGTATTTCCTGCATACAACCACTGGGTGGACCATTTTTAGAGAGAGAGAGAGAGAGAAAAAGAGAACCTAGCTGTAATGCCTGCACACTAGATAGGTATTTATATCTCTATGGGAAGCCCCCCTAGTAACTCGAGGTGAGGTTTAGGTATTAGTGTAGGCATTAGGGGCCACTTTGACATTAAAAGTGAGACGTACGAACAGCACAATGCTCTCTTGTGAAGATTTGAGGACCTTCGGACTGAGGAAACTCACCCAAAGATGAGATTTGTGCAATGTTCTCTCAACCTAGCTTGATGGACTCTCTACCTGGGTAACATCAAACTAGATTGGGAGAACATTGCATAAATCTCATCTTTGGCTGAGTTTCCTCAATCCAAAGGTCCTCAAATCTTCACAAGAGAGCACTGTGCTGTTCGTACGTCTCACTTTGAATGTCAAAGTGGTCCCTAACGCCTACACTACTACCTAAACCTCACCTCGAGTTACTAGGTGGGCTTCCCATAGAGATATAAATACCTATAATAGTGTGCAAGTATTACAGCTAGGTTCTCTCTTTTCCTCCCTCCCAAACTACTAAAACCAGCATGGGCAAAAACATTATAATAAAGCCCTATCACATAGCCTAACACTAATGAAAAAGGTGTAGTTAAAGCCATGCAGTAGGGCTTCACAAAACTATGAGCCCACCCCTAACTCCTCCTCTTTTTCAGAATTCCATCGCACCATGCGTTAAAGGCGTTTTCGCATGCAAAAATGCAATAACACAATTTGATAAATGACCTCCTAAGTTTGGTCAAGTATTAACTGTTTATGTTATTAAATTGGATTTATTTGCTTCTAAGTCGGAGACATTTATGCTAGGAGGGTATAATATCTTCCCCTGCTCCTATAATAGACTAGTAGGCTTAAATTAGTAAAATTTCAGGAATCTTTTCTTTTCTTCTCAATGTCTTTCTTATTTATCATTTTTTTCTTATGATCTTTTCTTTCTCTTTCCCTCATGTAACTTTTGAAGAATGATGTGTTTATATTGAAAGATATGCTGGTTAGTATGTTTCCTATTGTTAGAGGCTTTTGTTGTATTTTCCCATCTATGTTACTGTACAAAGATTTGTGTTTTGTTACATTTGAAATGTATAATAAATATAAAGTAAAAAAAAAAGATTGTGTGGGAGAGGTGTTGCAGCTTTCTCATTGCCTATGAATGCATACTAGCTTACAGGCCTCATGCTGAAAGTTTCTGCTGCTAATGCCAATGCACAGAAATCTACATCACTGAGGCCCAAAGAGTGTAAGAGGAAGGGGAGAGGAGAGTAGGATGCTGCTGGGCAGGGAATGAAGAGGAGTGAAGGGGAGAGCCAGAGAAGGGTCTGCTACTGGGCCTGGGGGAGGTAGGAGAAATAGGTCTTCTGTTGCACAGCAAGTGGTAGAGAGAGGGAAGAGGCTGCTAGGCAGAGCAGTGGGGGAAGGAGGCTGCTGCTGGGCAGGTGTTGAGTGGCGCCGATAGCCCCTGTGACATAGTAAGGGCAAAGGCTATCGGCGCCATTTTGAATACTGGCAGCCGATGACCCGCATGCAGGAGATCGCTCCAGGACCCCCGCTGGACCACCAGGGACTTTTGGCTTGGGGGGGGGGGTTGTAGATAAATAACTTTAAAGGGTTAGGATGGGTTTTTTTGGGGGGAACAAATGTATTTTTGACATATGAATGGATCGGGGCCCCCCCGAGAATGGATGCAACGGATTTGGGCCCCTACAAATCCGAATCCCGAATGGGACAAATCCGTCCCTGCTGCACATCCCTAGAAGACCTTGCTGAAGCTGGCTTTACTCTCAACAGGAGGTCTGATAGCTACTAGTGTGCAATTGATGGCAAATGAGTAATTTCAAACAACTCTGTCATAGTTTGCTATTGGTGCTGTCTGTCAGCTGGAAAAAATATGCTCTGTATTGATGAGCACCCTTGAGAAAGGCATGCAAAAAATGCTTAATACAGAATGAGGTAGCTGACTGGCTAATTTCAGCTTTCACCTCAAGAAGGGTCTGGCCGCCACTAATCAAAATGTCACCGATGGCCCTTTGCCCTTACCATGTGACAGGGGCTATCGATGCCATTGACCGGCCCATGTCACATGGTAGGAGCAATGGATATATTATAAATAATTAGATCTGACGGGTTGGGGTGGGTTTGGGTTTTTGTTTTTGTAAATAATTGTAAGTAATTAAATGTGAAGGATCAGGGTGTGCGCTAATGGGTTTGTGTTAGCTTGCACTAATGGGAGCTAGTGTGAACTAATGGGAATTAGTGCGCGCTAAACCGAAAACGATTCTATACGAAAAAAAAAATGCCGATCCGCGGGAATACGAACTTTTCCTACGGCTACACAAAACCGAATGCAGAAATGATCAGGCACCCGATGCACATCTCTAGTTACAATGTAGGATCACTTGGCCAGCCCCCAGTGTACTTGGGCTTAGCTGCACACTTAAACCCTCTTGGATTTGGAAGAGGTCAGACCTTAGTGGGAACATATTGCATCAGAGGAACATGAGTAGAACACCAAACAAACCCTGGGGAGCTTTGCTTTTACTGAACATCCTTACATCATGAGGCAGAAGTGAGAATGCAGATGAATTTGGGATCAGGAGGAGAAAGTACAGTGAAATGCTAATAATGCAGTTGATGCATGCAAGAGTTGGAGGAATCTGCATTTTGTGAGCTTTCATGAACACTGTGTTGCAGCTGTATGTGATAATACTGTATACTAATGACTTGTGCAATCTCTATTTATTGGGAGAATGGTCCCCATTCATGAAGGCAGTTTAATTAACCTCTGTTTCCTGACAGGCCTACGGTTTAAAAAATCATTGGAGAGATGGCATTTAAGCTGTCAGTAGAGAGGCCAGGTAATGGGTCAAAGTAGCCTAAGACTTCATACATGCCTACATACAGTGATCGAGATAGAGTGCTAAGGACAGAATGGGGAAGGAGAATAGCAAATGCTTACCTTAGTGCTCAGGTACTGGTTGCTGTTTGGCACTAGCTTCTCA
Source organism: Rhinatrema bivittatum (assembly GCF_901001135.1). Classification (NCBI taxonomy): domain Eukaryota; kingdom Metazoa; phylum Chordata; class Amphibia; order Gymnophiona; family Rhinatrematidae; genus Rhinatrema; species Rhinatrema bivittatum. The sequence continues at coordinate 360,771,621 of NC_042616.1, read as the reverse complement.
GTGAATCTCATGCAATGGAACGTGTGTCTGTGGATAAGGTACAGAGATAGTGCAGTGGAGGCTTGCACCTTCCACTTTTTTCCAATGAAGAAAAGGAAGCAAGTTCCTAAAAGACCGGAGATGGAGACTTGCTGTGATTAAGAAGGTATTCTCCAGTGTGTGTGTGTGTGTGTGTGAGTGTGTGAGTGTGTGTGTGTGTGTGTTTACACAAGTGGGCCCAGAATGGGGCAAAGTAAAAGGCATTGGGGGAGGGGGACATAGCAGCAAGCATGCAAAGAAAAACCATGACTCTGAAGATTTAAAGAAATAACAAAATATTTATAACAATTTAAAATGCAACTATTTGCAATGAAAACAAAAAAACCAAAAATGACATGAAGGAAGGATAAACAACTTTAAGGAGAAAACTATTTATAGAAAAGTAATCCCCAGGGAGCAGAGGAGGACAGGCTCTGCAGTGCTAAGGGATCTGGTTGCACTGGTCACAGGCAAATGGCTCCAACCTGCTGCTGCTGGGTCTCTACCAGTTCCCTGACTACCAGACGTCCGATGTCCACCAGCATGCTGCACACATTTGCATAGAGACAGGTCAGAGTCGCTCCCCTACCTTTCTCGACCTGCTCCAACACAGGAGCAGCTACTCCTGGCACAGAAGGAACCTCAGGAACTCCAGGGGTTTCTGTTCCATTTGCAGGAGAATGTGATCCAGCATATAGGTATTCCTTCCCCTGAAACTCTGGAGATCAGGTGGTTACCATTCTCATGCTGCCTCGCAGTGTTAACTATGATACCCAAGAAGGGGGACCTGCGCGACATAAAGAACTGGGGCCCGGTCTTGCTGCTCTGCATAGACTATAAAATCATAGCCAAAGTCATCTTACTGTGGCTTAAGTCTGTGCTAGCTGACAGGATTCACCCTGACCAGTCCTTCACAATCCTGAGCCGGACCATTTTTAATAACATCTATTTGTTCCGAGATCTGATGCATCTCACTCGCAGGACTGGTCTGCCAATTGCCCTTCTTGCTCTAGACCAAGAGAAGGTATTTGACAGGGTGGATCATGGATAGCCCATGGAAACCCTGCAGGCATTAGGTTTTGGCCCTCACTTTATGGGTCTTCTTCAACTCCTGTACAGCGCTGCAGAATACCTCGTGAAGGTCAATTGGTCCCTAATGGCACCTCTGGCATTCAGGCAAGGAGTATGTCAAGGGTGCCCCTTGTCTGAGCAACTGTATGCACTGGCCATCGAGCCTTTCCTGTATCACCTATGCAAGAGGCTCACTGGGCTGGTGCTGCAGGAACCCGTGGTGTGGGTGACTCTTTCAGCATATGCCGATGACATACTCGTCATGGCCCGAGACCTGGTTGATCTTGTAAGAATGCAGGAGTGTCAGCAGGTGTACTCTGCCACGTCCTCAGTGAGGATCAATTGGGCCAAATGTTCCAGGCTTTTAGTAGGACGATAGGTGGATATGCTTCCCAAAGTTATTTGTCATTTAGCTTGGAGCAGGGAGATGTTGCAATACCTAGGAGTCTACCTGTCGACTGCGGAGGCCATGGTTCCTGTCAACTGGTGCAAGCTGGAAGACAAATTTGGCACTTGCCTGAGGTCATTGATGGCTCTCCTGAAGTTACTATTCCTCAGGGGAAGGACTTTGGTGATCAACCAGCTAGTGGCAAGCATGCTCTGGCACTGGGTGATTGTTCTGAGTCCAACCCCTGAATTCTTGCTAGATTTCTTCTGGGCTGGGAAGCACTGGGTCTCTGCAGATGTTCTGAGCCTCCCACTAGAAGAAGGCAGGCAGGACCCGGTATGTATCCAAACCCAGGTCCAAACGTTTCACCTCCAGACCCTGCAGAGGCTCCTTTACGCAGACCCACCTCCTCAGTGGCACACCCTGACCTGTCACTATCTTTATCATTTGTGCAATCTACAATATGACTGGCAGCTTTTTTGAACTCATCCGAGAGGTTTCAGCAGTCTTCTATCAAGATCTGATTAAAGCCAGGAACTTGAACTCTGTGACTTGAGAAGTCCCGGCATCCATGAGCATAGAGTTTCTAGCTGAGCCTCTGCTCTTCAACCCATGCCTAGGTGCAAGCCTGATCGAGTCCCCCATGGTTTACCATTGGCTAATGCTGGCCAGGATCACAAAGGTCAGGGATCTCCTGGATATGAGTGAGTGATGCCATAAGAACATAAGAACATAAGAAATTGCCATGCTGGGTCAGACCAAGGGTCCATCAAGCCCAGCATCCTGTTTCCAACAGAGGCCAAACCAGGCCACAAGAGCCTGGCAATTACCCAAACACTAAGAAGATCCCATGGGTATTGCAACTCCTTGTGTCACCTGTCCTCTGCTCCTGGAGATCGGGAACACCATAACACCCTATCAGCACTCCTTCCTTGAGGGGTTTCTGCAGACCGGATATCCCCACTAGTCTCAGAGTTCTGTGCATCTGGATCTGCTAACCAGATACATTCCCCTTGAATCCCCTCAGCCTCCCCACCCAGACAACCCATCCAGCTTGCCCGATTTCATCCCAGCACATTTATGCACCATGCCAAGGTGCAAGAACTACTCACTCGTGCTGCACACCATGCACTTCCTTGCCCTCATCTCCCATCCAGATTATAATCTTGTGGGATGTTCTTCTATCATCTGAGGGTGAGAAACCCCAGTAAGATTCTTTCTACTCACATCATATCCCAAGGTCCACCCATGGATCTGAGCTGTAGAATTTTGCATGGTGCCCTCAGCACAGATGAGTTTTTAGTCCGTTTCATGGACTCCTCACCATCAGAGTCCGTTTTTCATGCTTACTTCTTTTGTGCCAGACTGCAGCCTCTTTTTATTTTCTTAAAAACCTGCTTCTGCAGTTCTGGCTTCATTTTTCTCCCCAAATGTTTATTTTTGGATGCATCTTGTCTTGGACCCCAGCTCATAGAGCAAGGGATCTCCTCATCAACCTCTTCCTGATCCTTGCAAAAATGGCCATCTACTGGATGGGGAGGTACCCATGGACTGTGAGGTCCTGTTCCTGGCATTGATGCGCTCCCGCCTTCAAGAAGAGCATTATTTTGCTGTGTATACTGGCTCAGTAGATACCTTTGCCAGCTAGTGGGAACTAAATAATGTGCTCTGTTCACCTCCTATCCCCCCAGTTTATGTCGTACACTTCAACATTTGATTTTCCATTGTGCACTATATATCATTTTTAAGCTTCAGGCACATTAACCAATTTATGTTGAATTTTAGTTTAGATTGGTCTTTTTTCTTGGTTCTCCTCAAAGGGATTTAAGGTTGTATGCACTGCTCTGGTACCACAATCAGATGGCATTAGACTGTGGCTGATCTAAAATAGGCCTGGTTTTACCCCATTTACTCTAGTGAAAAGAATGTTGGTCCTGAAAGATCAATACCAAAACCTCTAAAGCCAACCAAAATAAGTATACCATGCTGTGGGCCTTCGGGCTCAGAAAACTTGCTTCTATCTGCCCCTTCTCTTAAAAAGACCAAAAATGAATTAATTTAAGGCCTGAAGGATTATGCCACCTTCTCCTCTCCCTTCTACCCCACCAATTCCACCCTAATCCTTCCACTCTACCCTCTTCACACCAAATCTTTAAGGGTGACTGAAAACTTGGATCTTGCATCTGGCTGCTGGTGCAGCCAGCATTGCTTGCCTACTGTGAATAGTTCAGGAGAATAGTCTGGTCACAGGGAACAAAGGTGATCTTTTACACATATAAATACACAATGCAGAGATAAAGAATTAAACCTTCTTAATCATTAAGAGGTATTCTAGATTTAAATGGGAGCTGATGATGCTAGATATAGAAAGGGTTCTGTGAAGAAGCAACAAAAGGACTCTATAAGCACATCTGGCATAATCATCTACTAAAGGTGGGCTACAACATTCTACCAACTATGGTCACGGTGGTTTGAAAAGACCCAGAGACAAAAAAATTGAAATTAATTCAATAACCTGACAAGGCGATCAATGACCTGGGATTTTCCTGTTGGAAGATTCAAATCATTTTTCATATAATCAGTAAAAGGACATTATGATTGCAGAGCCTGTTAGGCTCCAGCCAGCTCCTCTGTGTAAACCCCTGATCCAAAGTGACTCTGGCATAACCACTAGCAGCATGCTATTCCAAGGGCCAGGGATAGAAATTCTTGTAGACTTGGACTGCCTTTATAGGACCCTAGCTGGGACTTCCTGTGGCATTGCCTGATGATGTTACATCCTCCAGGAGTATATAAGGAAGTCTCTTGCAACCAGCCAGTGATTCAGCAACAGGACTCCTGAGTAGCCAAATTCTCAGTGTATGGTTCTTGTTCTTGCTTCTGCCCTGTGCTTCCTGCTCCCTTCCCCCCTGTTCTGTATTCCAGCTCCTTGGTTATCTGAATTCTACTCCTTCCTCTGTCTCTTGTCCTTTTGTGTCTCCTGCCCTTGGTTCCTCTCCTGGCCTTTCCTGGTTTTTTGGATTGACTTCTTGGTTGACCTCAGCTTGATCCCAGACTCCACTGACCACTTCTTGGATCTGACCTCGGCTTTGGACCTGACTATTGTTTGCCTGCTGCCTGCCCAGACCCTGGCTTGCCTCTCATTCTGCCTTCTGCTGCCAGCCCTGACTTTGGTTCATACCCTGGACTTCCTTGCTTGCCCACTGCCTCAACCTTTGCTTGAATGTGGACATTCCCTCTTGTCTTTCCCCTGGGACCTATCTAAGTCCTGCCGGCTGTCTGCACCAAGAACTCAACCTGCAGAAATTTTATTTATTCATTTATTTATTTATTTGTTCATTCATTCATTCATTCACTCTTTATATACCGATATCCGTAAGAGCTTTATATTGGTTTACATCATAAGACATTTAACCCAAAAGACAAAAATAATACAAAAGTAAAACAGGTCAAAAATAACAGGTAATAACTTTAAATACATTTAAATAATACAATCAATAAAATATTTTTTAACTAAACTCTAACTGCCCATAAAACTAGTATTTAAAAGATAAGCACTTCAGTGAGCTAAAATTATATAATAAGGAACAGAGCTAAAAGGAATGATATTTGGTATAGGTGAAGCTCCAGATAGTCCCTCCTAGGCACTTCCATCTGTGATCAGTGTAGGCCCCATGGGTTCGCCCATGTGGTGGAGTCAACTATACTATTGCACAGGGGTCTACAACTGTAACAAGGCCATTGTGACTCCTCCTCTGTGAGCCTCATCAAAGTAGTATGTGGGCAGTACAGATGTTTTACATTCTCCTTTTGTTCCATCCTTCTGTCTGGAGGATGATGGGCCATCTATTCCTTCCCAGCCCATTCATTTCTACCTTCTTTTTCTGTCTCCATCTCCTGCAGCACACATCAGTCTTCTCTGGGCAGCATGATGCTATAAGATGAAAGTCACCTGATACTTTTCTCAGTCTGAGCCTATATAAATGCAACTAATCAGGCTGGTTAGGTACATTTATATAGGTTCAGACTGAGAGGATGAATGACTGTGTGTGTAATAATAGACACAGAACTCAGCCTCAAACAACACATATCATTAAAAGTCAAAGAAGGATATGCCAAGCTAATGGTCCTCAGGAAACTTAAACCGTTACTAAATCAAACTAACTTCCGAACTGTCCTACAAGCTTTAATATTTGCAAGCACTGACTACTGCAATGCCCTACTATTAGGATTACCATACACAACATTAAGACCACTCCAAATACTCCAAAACTCAGCCGCAAGAGTATTGACAGGAAAAAGAAAAAGAGATCATATAACTGAAACACTAGCTGAACTACACTGGCTGCAAATTGAATACAGGATAAAATATAAAACCCTTTGCATTATACATAAACTAATCCATGACGAAAAAGCAGAATGGCTAAACACAGCACTCCACGTCCATGTCCCTAACAGAAACCTGAGATCCGCCAACAAAGCCCTCCTAACCATCCCCTCAGTAAAAACTGCAAAACTAACTCAAGTCAGAGAAAGAGCACTATCATTGGCCGGACCGTTACTATGGAACACCATGCCCATAGAGATAAGACCGCAGAGAGATTTCAAGACTTTCAAAAAGAGCTTAAAGACATGGCTCTTTAGAGAAGCCTTTCCACAAAGAGAGCGAGAGAGAAAAAAACGCTGAAAGCTGTACACATAAAATCTTCATACAGCACTAGCACATTATATGTATGTATGTCATGGTCTGTCTATTGCACCTTTTAAATTAAATGTATAATTTAACAGTCTTTATCTTAGTCACAGGTCAGATTAATCATCACTAAACTCTTAGCCATTACTATGAAACAATGTTACCGAGATCATAGGAACAGTTGCATATACAATGTACTATATGTGCCTATATGTGAACCGTTGTGACGGTATTCTACTAAACGACGGTATAGAAAAGATTTTAAATAAATAAATGTATGAGATATTCCATTATTTTACATGCATAATGCAACCTCATTATTACCATGCCTGAACCTCTCCCCCTGGAGTTGCCTAGTGGTTAGAGCAGTATGCCAATAACCAGAGAATTCAGATTTTAAATCCTACTGCCACTCCTTGTGACTTGGGTTGCCTCAGGCACAAACTTAGATGTCGTTTACTAAGCATTTTTTCACAGAATGAGAGAAAACATTTAGTAAATAGTCCACTTAGATTGCAAGCTCTCTGGGTAGAGGGAAAATATTTTCTGTACCTGAATGTAACTCATTTTGAGCTACTAATAAAAAAGACATGAGCTAAATATACAATAAATAAATATAGATATTTAAATAATTACAGTATTAAATATATGTACTGTTTACTGTTTACTGTTGTAGTTGATGATTCAATCATTAAAAATGTAAATAGCTGGGTGGATAACTTGCTAACTTGCCTTCCTGATGTAGGATTTTAGATAGTGCTGAAGAGGAGCTGGCTGTTCTGCCACATGGTAGGAGCAATGAATGGCCTGTGTCATAAAATGGCGCCAACTGTCCATTGCTCCTACCATGTGACAGAGGGCGGCCAATGGCACCAATAACCCCTGTCACATGGTAAGGGCAAAGGGCCACCGGCACCATTTTGTTTACTGGCAACTGACAGCCCAAGAGCGGGAGATCGTTCCCGGGATTCCCGCTGGACCACTAGGGACTTAAGGCACGTTTTGGGGGGGTCGGAAGGGTGGGGGATTGTAATCAATTAAATCTGAAGGGTTGGGGTGTTTTTTGGTTTTGGGGGGTTTTTTCGGTTCGGGGCAGCCAAAAAAAAATCATCCTGAACCACTGGGAATGAAATTTCCCCTGGTGGGATGATAAGGAAGGTTGAAATGAAAGGTTCGGCCGAATCACATCTCTATTGTCATCAACACATTCAGAAGCAGAATCTCCTTTTAAAGGATTCACTGAAGAAGAAAACAGACAGCTATTGGCTGAATACAGTTTTGGAGGATTAGTTACCAGTATTTTAGCCTCCATATCAATGACGGAGGATAGTCAGGAAACTGGTGAGGGAGAGCAGGTGACAGTGCAGTTAGAGAGCATGAGTGATGACCCTGCCACTATTTCTCAGGGTCCATCCACCTCCATGTTTACTTCAGTACTAGCATCATCCACCCCCATGGGTGTAGACAAGGAATCATGAAAATAATATGTGATATAGAGACACTTCCAAGTTAGGGATGAACCGTGCTTGGCTCAATATAATTATTCTGCCAAGGATATCAGCTGAGGGAAACAAGTGGAACATTTAACAAATGATGGGATGTTGCATCACCTGCAGAAGCAGCATCAACTACAACTGTCAGCTAGAGATGGAGTATTGTAGTAGTCAGGGGATCCCTTCTTCCATTCAAAGGACACTATTTTAAAATGGGAAGATAGTTCCCCACTCTATTCCCTCACCCTTGTCTCCTTCCACTAATCAGGTAACATGCCAGAAGCTCCCTGCCAACATTGTAAACAACAGCGCACAATGGAGGAAATGGGTTGGTTTTCGGAAGCACTATCCCAGGGAAAGAATCAGGCAGCATTGAAAGCCATAACCAGGAATGTCAGAGAAATGATTGCACTTGATAACCAGCCCCAGCAGGTAGTGGAGAATGTGGTTATCAAGCATTTACTGTAGATGTTGTCCCTGAATTACAAATGAAACCCATCTCCCAAAAGGGATGGAAGTTAAAGAGCATGTAACCATTTAAGTGAACTGCAACAGAGGGGAAAAAAAAGGACAATGCAGCCACCAGCCTAGGAAACTCAGAATGAGATTGAAAAGGTTGACAGATCCCTTACTGTGAAGGTGCTTAAATGACCATTGTATAGATGAGTCAGAGACTCAGGTAGGGGATTTGCATGTCACAATCCTTTGAACTATTGTAGGAAACTTTCAGTGAAATATCACTTTAAATCAAAGGATATCAAAATCCTAAATTACAGATCTCTGACTGGAAAAGTCCTACTTTGGAGAATTCTGAATGAGAGAAGGATTTGTAAGAAAAATATACTGAAAAACTGTCCTAGGAAGCAGATTCTCTCTCTGACTAACAAAGGGTGACAGACCCTTGGGTACCCAATTCTCAGACAACACAAGAAAAATAAATCCAGGCAAGATGGAAGGGTGCACACATATTCTCTTTCCATGGTCCTGTCTGGGTCTTGACATTTTGGCTGAGAGAAGATGTCCCATCCAGGCTGGGTAACAGCGAATGACTGGTCATGAACTTAGCAGAGTTAACTCACTGAAAGCTGAGACTATGGAGGGCCTGAATCACTGAATGCTAAACAAGCCGTGAGCCTAGTAGAGCTATAAACCCAAGTCAAGAAAAAAACCCTCATACCAAGGGAGGTGACCCTGGGTCCCCCTTGAGCAAGGGAACCTCAGCAGCAGATTGAGCAATCTCCACGAAGGTGTGGACCAGAACGACTTGTCCCCCAGGAAGAAGGGGACCCCAGTGGCAGTTCCAGAGGCATTGGTGGGTTCCCCAGGAGGATATGAATCACAGCAGCATTCCAGGAGGCAGAGTCAGGTCCCCCAGGAGGGTGTGGAACCTAGAAACAGACCAGGAAGTAGCATCATGTCCCCTGGAGAGTGTGGACCCCAGCATTGGCACAGACCTGTCAGTGGAGTGGAAGCGGTACAGCGGTTTAGCTACAATGGACCCCCCCCCCAGGCCAACACTGCCCACCAGTCCAGTTGTATCTTTTCACATGAGTGAGACTTGGGGGAAAAAAGGGGATGATAATATTAAAACTTGATTGAAAAGTCCCTTCTATTCTATATAGTGGTATACTGTGGGGGCCAACAACTCCAAATTGCCAAAATTTTAAATGATCTTGCTACCTTGTAGAAATGTATATAGAGACTATTAATCACAAGTAGATAAGTGTGCTGTTTTTACATCCTATTAGCAATGTACATAGTAATTTAGAAATGTATATGCTTATATAGTCTAATAAACATGTATATATTTGTACATACTGTCCCATTTGTTTTCCTGGGGTGAAGGGAGGGAAATCCCACCCAATCCCACCCACTAACTCCTTCTTTCCTAGATGGAGGCACCAAGCACCAAGAACATGAGGACTGACAGAGTCTGCCCTAAGGGGGGCTCCCACCAGGTTGGTCCCAGATCTAAAAACACCCCATGAGGTAAGCAGTCAAGGGGGCATTACACAAAGTTCCCCTCAGGACCACATTCAGTGTAGTAGAAAGATCATCCTAAGCTTCTACAAACAATGCCATAATTGCATCCATGTGCTGCTAGCCAAGGCAAAAGGGAGCAGTGTGCATTTCGCCAGCAACATCAGTACCCCTTCTCTCTGATGGCACACTGGTGGGACATGGATGAGGCAGGGGAAAGCAGCAGCTCGAGGGGACCAAGTATCAGGTTGTAGGTGGGCTTTGCTGCACATCCACTTAATGGATAAGGCCCATACCTTACCCAATATTTTAGTAGCCATTGAAAGGATGTTGGAGGTCTGGCAGCTAGACCAGAAAGCCAGCAGTTGAAACACAAGTTTCTTTGTGACTCACAATGGCTGAAATATGGTAAAGGCAATATCCAATGAGGGATTTCAAGGTGTCTGATGTTTTGCTCACACCCTGCACCTGGTAGTGAAGGAGACCCTGGAGCAGTCTTCCAAGGACAAAGACAATGTCTATCTGCAGGAGTTATTAGAGAAGTGCAGGAGAACAGCTGAGCACTGCCACAGAAGTTTGAACATGGGGCAACGTCTCTGTGAAAAGCAGGATGATTTTGAGATGCTCCACAAGTGTCTTATTCAAGTTATTGGAATCCACTGTAATTCCACCTAAATGATGCTGCAGAGGTTAGTGGAGCAGTAGATACCCTTTCACGATCTGTCTCAGGAAATTGAGAAAAGTGTTGTATTTCCCCTAGGGCATCATGATTGGGTAGTTATGGATCAGCTGGTCAAAATATTGAAGCACTTTAAGGATGCCATAGAGGAGTGGAATTCCAGAAGTGCCATCTTGGTTAATGTCATCCTCATAGTAAATATCCTGAAGGAAAATGTGTTGGGTTTTCAACAGGAAGAGAGAATGACTGCTGAGGTGCTGCACTGCATAAAGTCCTTGCAGAAGCAGGTGACAGAGAGACTACAACCTCTCACCAAAACAATACATTCATGTTCTTTATATTTTATGATCCCCATGTGAAAGGGAGACTCACACTCCAGTCTAACTGTTTGACATACATAAAGAACATCCTGACAGAGAAGGTCTGAGAACAGGAGCACCATAGGCTGAGGCAGAGTAGGAATGTAGCAGAGGAGGAAACACTAACAGTGGGCACCTCAGAAAGTAGTGCAAGTATGAGCAACACCCTGGTACTTCCTCTTCCTCCACTTCAACATGCCAAAACTCTGTTGCCCATAAAGAATCATCTCTTCTGGCATAGAAAGCATCTAGGAAGAAAGACTCTCTGCCTACTCAAGCAAAGGAGACATGAGGACAAATCATTGTGACATGCTTTGTCACAGACCCTATTGAGGACATTGATACAGATGTGCTGTCATATTAGGCACACAAGTACACCATCTGACCACACCTAGCCAGAATGGCTCAGCACTGCTTAGTGAATGACTCTTTTTAATGACAGGAAACATCGTGAGTCCTCTCACTCACTGCTCTCACCACCGTTGCTAGAGAAGCTAGTGATCTTGGAAATCCATCTACCTTTGCATAGGTTTCCAGATCTGCCATGCAAGTGGCAAGATAAATGAAAATACTTTGGCAACCTTATTCCTTCTCTGACTGCCTGCTTGACATTCTACAAATACTACCACAAAGGCCTTATTGAAATGCATCCATTGCTTCTGCATTGCAGGCCACAAGTACATCCACAGGGGCCTAACAGTACATACTGAATCTTCTTGCCATGCCCCAAACACCACCACAGGTAGCTGACTGTAATGCATCTACTGCTCTGACTGCTAGCTTCCATATACCACCACAGGTGCCTAATTGCTTTGCACATACTACTTCTGCCTGCTAGGCCCCAAACAACACCACAAGGACCTCACTGGTTTGCATACACTGCTTCTGCTAGATAGGCCCTGGTACTACCACAGGGGCCTGACAGCATACGTTTCTTTTGCCTGTCATGCCCCAAACAACATCACAGGGGCCTGATAACAAATACTTCATTAGCCTGCTATGCCTCAAACACCACCATAGGGGACTGATTGCTTGGCATCCATTGTTTCTGCCTGGAAGATCCCAAGTATATCCACAGGGACCTGACAATACATTCTGCATCTTCATGCTATGCCCAAAATACTACCATAGGGGGCTGACTGTAATGTGTCCACTTCTTCAGACTGCTAGCTTCCAAACACCACCACAGGTGCCTAACTGTTTTGCAGTCCTTTGCTTCTGCCTGTGGAGTCCCAAACACCACCACAAAGGCCTGACAGCTCATATTCCTTTTGTTTTCTATGCCATAAAAACTTCTTCAAGGGCCTGAATGATTTACTAATACTTCTTCTGCTAGATAGGCCCCAATACATCACTAAGGCCTGACAGCACATGCTTCTTTTGCCTGCCATACCCCAAATACCACCACAGGGACCTTACTAAAAGGCATGCACTGCTTCTGCCTAATAGGTCACAAATACCACTTCAGGGGCCTGACAGCACATACTCTTTTTGGTTAACATGCTCCAAATGCCACCACAGGGAGATGACTAAAATGTATCCACTTCTCTGACTGTTAGGTCTCAAATACCACCACAGGGGTGTGACAACACACAATCCTTTTTCCTGCCATGCCCTGAACACCATTACATGGGTCTTACTGCTTTGCACACATTGCTTCTGCTTGATAGGCTACAAACATATAGAAACCTAGAAACATAGAAATGTCGGCAGGAGACCAAACGTCCCATCCAGTCTGCCCAGCAAGCTTCCACACTTATTTTTTTCTCATACTTATCTGTTACTCTTGGCCCTTATTAGTAACTTTTTGGTTGTAGTTCCCATCCACTCCCACCAGTGATGTAGAGAGCAGTGCTGGAGCTGCATCTAAGTGAAGTATCAAGCTTAGTTGGTTAGGGGTAGTAACCGCCGCAATAAACAAGCTACTCCCCCGCTTGTTTACCCAGCCTATGCAATTCAGTCCTTGTTGGTTGTTGTCTGAATATAAATACTCTTTTCTTCATCCTCCCTGCTGTTGAAGCAGTGAGCTGCGCTGGATATGTATTCCAAGTGAAGTATCAGGCTTAATTTATTCGTGGTAGTAACCACCATAACAAGAAAGCTATACCCACGCTAATTTGTTTACCCAGACTATGCAATTCAGTCCTTGTTGGTTATTGTCTGAATGTAAATCATCTATCTTCATTCCCCCCTGCCGTTGAAGTAGAGAGCTACGTTGGACATGCATTGAAAGTGAAGTATCAGGCTTAATTGATTTGAGGAAGTTACCACCGTAACAAGCAAGCTACACCAATGCTTATTTGTTTACCCAGACTATGCAATTCAGTCCTTGTTGGTTGTTGTCAAAAAGCACACACTCCTTTTGACTGTCATGCCTCAAACACCACCATAGGGTTCTGAATTCTTTGCACAAACTGCTTACGCATGCTAGGTACCAGTACCACCATAGGGGCCTGACAGCACAATACATCTGCCTGCTATGATCCAAATTCCACCACCACAAGGGAATAACTAAAATGTATCCACTGCTTCTGACTGCTAGATCCCAAACACCACCACAGTAACCTGTTAGCACATACTACTTTTGCCTGCCATGCCCTGAAAACCACCACAAGGGCCTGACTGAAATGTATCTACAGCTTCTGCCTGCTATGCACCAAATATCACCATAGCAGCCTAATAGGACATACACCTTTTGCCTGTCATGCGCCAAACATCTCCACAGGGTTCTGTCTGAAATGCATCCTCTACTTCTGCCTGATAGACTTCCAGGGGCCCCCATGGGTCTTGATGCTAGTGTTCTGCCTTCCTGCCATGCTTATTATGAATGAACATGGAAGGTGTGTTGATTGCTTTACTTTTTTGGTTCTACTGAGGGGATTGTTTTTACCCGGAAATAAATGTTTTTTAAATATAAGTTTATGCTTCCCCTCCACCTGTTGTATGGTTTCTCATTTTAATCCAAGTCTAGTTCTACCACCATGTTTCTTTGTTGGTTAGACTGGGGTGTTTTGTCCCCAGAGAAAAATGTGAAAAAAGACCAAAAGTATAAGTTTCTCCTTCCCTTCCTCCTGTTGTATGTTTCTTCCTTTTGTTCTACCCCTCCACAATCAAAGCCTTGTTCTCCCATTCAATTTGTTCATTGCTTGTACTGGGGTGTTTTGTCCACAAAAAGCCTCTATCAGAATGAAAAAATGGAGGCAGAAGAGAAAACATACAGAGACCAGTCCCATATTCTAAATATGAAAAGTACACTATAAGGAAGAGAAAACTTGAAGCAACACAGAAAATCAGGAAAGGGAAGGGATTATGTTCAGTTATAGGACAGGGTAAAGCCTTTTTTTAAGAAAGCAAACTTAAAAAATTAGCAGGAAAGCCATACTGATGAGAAACCAATTAGATATTTAGAATATGAGTACACTTTAAATTGGCAAGCAAATTAAACCAGAAAACCAAAAATGCCACCCAACAGCAAGATCAAACTCAAGTAAAAAACTTTAAATAAGCTCATGTTACAAAAATTATACTGAGGACTGATGATTGTCTTATACTGAATCTGACATGTGGCAAGTCACCTCCTATGCTTTCTGGTATTCTTCTTATCCTTTACCTTAGTAAGCTTTCTTCCACACAGCATCACTTGCTGCTGTCACTTTGCTATTTGCCAGCTTCTCATATACCACTTTGGAGGTCATGCTATTGATATGCTTACCTGCCATGCTTATTATGTACTAGTATTGGAGTTTTGTGAGTCCATTTTGTTTGCTTTTTGGCTTTCAGCTTACTGTTCCCACCCTGTTCTTTTGCTTGCTGGTTATTCTGGGGTGTTTGGTCACCTGGAAAATTTTGAAAAAGACAAAAAAAATACAAGTTGCTTCTCTCACCCCATCTCTTTTGGAGTTTCTCATATTGCTGTCATGACCTGTCTAGACCTTGTTGCTATTTGAGATTCAACACACTCCTCACTTGGAATGCAGAACAGAATGTCTGCTTCTGGAAATGCACACCAGCTCTCAAGTTTAAATACAGTTCTATGACTATGTTTGCATATCTTGTCCATTTGAAAGCAATATTGGAAAGGATCAGGATCATTAATAATCTCAAATAAACTTTACAGTCCCTAAGAGGGACCTTGAGAGGCACTTTGCAAATGCTACATGAAATTGACTCAGGTACTTTTTTGGAGTTGTTATGGCTACCCTTGTCAGTGTGCTGCTCTACTCCTACCATTTCAGTTTTAAGAATTATCATCGCCACTGCTCCAAGCCAGTCTTGCCAAATTACAATGCCTGTTCTGATGTTCTGAGCATGTGCGAGAACTCTGTTCCCTCAAGATAGACCATTGGAGGTTTTACTGCTACCCTTTTCACAGCTTTGCTCTATTCCTACCTTTCTAGTTTATTAGAATTGCCATCACCACTGCTGCCACCGCCACACCAAGCTAATCTTGCCACATTACCCTGCTCGCTTTACTGCTCTGTTCATGTGAGATAACTGAGAAATGCCTTTAGGGGCATTACAGCTACCCTTTTCCCTGAGTTGTTCTGCTCCAACCATTCCAGTTTTTGAGAATTATCAGCACCACTGCTGATGTCACCACTCTAAGATGGTCTTGGTACCTTTGGGTGCCTCCTGCACTGCTCCAGCTGTGTTCAAGTTTCTTGCCAAATCTCTTTTCCCTACAGTACTTGCCCAATTTTCAACTTGCCCTGGCCATCCATTACTTTGCAAATTTACTGAACCACTCTTCCTCTGTGGTACTTACCTACTTGCCATTTCTTGCTCTTATCCTGACTATCCATTGCACTGCATATTTACTGCACCACTCCATGAATCCATAATTGATTTCATAGCCCATTCACAGTTCTACTGTACTGGCCATGTGTACTTATAATGTGTATAGCTTACTCTTTAACACAAGCATATGCTATTGGACTGGTGGATCAGCAGGTAGTACTAGCATAGGTCTGCCTTAGAACAGGCATTCCCCATTCTGGCTGTATTTAAGAGGTTCCTTCCAATTCTACCTCCTCTTCTTCTATGGTACCTAATGATTTCTGGTCCTCCCCTGGACATCTATTACCCTGCATGCTTGCTGTATCACTCCATGGCCACTTCATGTTACTCCAGATGCTGCTAAACTTTTACTATTTCATGGAAGTATATACTACTTGTAGGATCAGCCACTTAACACCTTTGATTAGGAAAGGCATCCCCCACTCTAGCTTTAGTTTCTACAATATTCCATAAAAATCACTTTCTCTATGGTACTTGCCAACTCTTATTCTTGCTATGGCTATTCATTACTTTATCACCCACTTTGCTTTAATGGTTTCATGGTCCCTTGAACATTTTCTTTGGATGCCATAACTTTTGCAGATGTTGCAATTACTGGTCTCATCAAATATTCAGCCTTTGTCAAGGATTGGGCTGCAGAAGTGCAGTGCCCAGAACCACCATAATCAAGTCTTTTACTACTTCTTAGTTAATGGAGCCAGTATTTGCAAATACTGATTCAAAAGAAGACTCATGTCCTACATTCCAGAACCATCACTTACAAAATTCTTACAATTATCCATAGTCTACTATACAACTCTAACTCAGTTTGGCTTTGTTCCCTATTAAGAATATACAAACCTACCAGACAGCTCCGTTCTATGGATAAATGCATTCTAGAAGTACCATCTGTAAAAATTGCAAGTTTGGCATTAACTCTCAAACGAGCTTTCTCCATCACAGGTCCGATTCTTTGGAACTCTATTCCTGAACAAATTCGACTAACTGCAAGCACCAAAGAATTTAAGAATTCTTTAAAAACCTATCTTTATACCACTGCCTATAATATCTGTTAACCATAAAAACCCATTTCCAACAGGAAATTTTTCGTCATATTAATATCAAATAACTATATATGGTTGAATTATGATGCATTGTAAATGAGATGTATTTTTATGATTTGCTTGTTTTGTCTTTTAACTATGAATATTTTATTATAAACTGCCTAGACGGTCAGGTTACTGCCCAGTCCGTGGTATATAAAAGCATTTAAATAAATAAAATAAATAAATACATAAATAAATAAATAAACCATAAAATATTAAACATCTACTGACTAAAGAACATTTTGTGCCTCTAGTCAATAGCATTTTAACCTCCAGTGATGACAAATCCAAGCCCAAATAACCAGATCCTTTGGAAATTACATCAGGTGTCCTCCATGCCTTCTTCCTGCATGCTTTTCACTTTCTACCAATTTACTTGGTGCTCTTTGCCCCTCATTTGGAACCCTGCAGGTAAATTTTAAAAGGAGCACGTGTGCACCCATAAATGCACAAGCAAAGATACATATAATTTTATATTGTGCGTGCAAGTACATGTGTATCATTTAAAAGATCCTTGTCATGCATATGTGTGCAGCCTTTACTTGCATATTTTAATAACATGGTCACACAAGTGACCATGTGGGATGGGGGAGAGAGGTAGGGAGAGAGAAAGAGAGAGAGAGAGAGAGCGAAGAGAATATGACATTCTATATATCTCCCACTGTAAGAGGGGCTCTTTTATCTCAGGGTGGGTTTTGGGGGGGGGGGGGGTGGTGTTAGAAGGGTCTACAGACCATTATGCCCTAAACAGACTAATGTAACACCACCCCCTAAAAAAGCCCACCAGAAGTTGAAATGCCCTTCTTACAGTAGGAGATATATAGAGTGTCAGATTGTCTGTCTAACAGAGGTGCTTACTCTCTCTCTCTCTCCCTCTCTTTCTCTCTCTCTCTCTCTCTCCCCCTCAGTGTTCAAGACCCCTCTATTTCTAGACTCACTCCTCATCAGGACCAGCATTATTCTGTATGTGCATACTGCCTGCCTTCTTAAAATGTGTATGGCCCATGTTTGGGGCCATTTTTGCACAAGCAATGCTTTTAAAATCTACCTGTTGGAGTGCTCTTGCCACTCTGGGTGAATGCTTTGCTTTTCTCATGCCACTCTGTCATTTGTTTTCACCCTCTATCACTGTATCTTCTAGTGCTTTATTCCCCTTTCATGGTGTCTTCAGCTATTATTCATACCACACATGGGGCCAATTTGTTCCTCTCATACAGCTTTGGAATGTTTATACCAAACCTCTTGAATGCCCTCTTTTCAAGCCTTTGTGAGTTCTTCCCACTCTAGCTTTTCTCTTTATTGAATATACTGGGGTGTTGTGTCCCTAGATCAGAATAAGAAAAGTCAAAGAATACAAGTTTCTCCTCCCATACCACCTGTTTTATGGTTATTCTGCTCCCACAGGACCCAGACTAGTTCTCCTACCCTGTCTATTTGTCAATACTAGAGTGATTTACCTACAAATGCCCTCATTCAACAGGAAGAAATACAAGAAGTACAGAATAAATAGAAGAAAGTAACCATTTACATGTTGTGAGTGTGGTTAGAGTTTGTCAGGCAGATTTACCTTATTCAAAACCAGAAATAGAACAGCCAGACTTCAGCTACAGACTATGATAAACAGTTTCTAAAAAAAAGCAACCCTCACCACTTTACAGAAAAACAAGCCACACGTATTAAACAATTTAGATGTTCTACATGTGATAACAGGTTCCTTCAGAAAGTCCATTTGTCAAGGAAATCACTATTCCACCCAGCAGCTAAATCAAGTTCCAACAGAGAATGTAATCATAGCTTATTTCCAGAAAATGATATTTATCACAGTTCATTCTCTTGTACTGATCTGACAATTGGCAAATGTGCTTGAACAGAATGACCAACATCTCCCATGCCATTCTCCCTTGCTGATATACCTCTGATTAGGGTGTGCATTCGTTTTCAATGTATTGGCAATCTGCAACGTATATGTCCCTATTCATTGTATTCGTGGGGAAGCAAAATGTATTGCGACTCCCCACGAATATAACATATCATCTGTTCCATCTGTTTGGCAGTGCGTGCTTTTCTTTGCCGCCATTTACAATCAGAGGATGCCATTTGGGTGTATCCAGAGCCAAAAACCAGCCCTTTCGTGTGAGTCATCAGTGACCTCACAGCCCTGTCAGAGTGGGTAAGACAGGTTGGCATGGATACCGGAATGCAGTGTATCAGCGATAACATTTTGTGAAATGCACTGAATGCAGCCAATCTCGCTGTCATTCAGTGCTCAGTGACGATTTTCCTGATGACCCAGCACTATATATACTTAAGCACGTGGCATGCCGCGCACTTTCTTTGCAGGGGTGGTTTGGGGAGGTGGTCTCTGTGAAAGGAGGCTGTACTCAGAGCTAGCTAGGCTAGTTAGTAAAGAGAAAAACATATATTTATTCTTTATTTGGCTGCAGTGCCTGTGCCAGCTAGCCCTGTTTGTTTTTTAAGCAGTTTATTTAGGTGATCTGAGATGGTCTCTCTGTGTCAGGGAGAGAAGCTGCTGCCAGTGCCATTTTGTTTAATTCACCCTCTGGGCTAGGCTGCAAGCAAGCACCATTTAGTTGTTGTGACTGGGAGAGATATATTCAATTTTTAGCTAGTTTGCTAGAATTTCCATTGGAAAATATATTTCATTGATTTTCCTGCTGTGCCAACAATTCCAGCTTTTTTAAATTGAGTTTGTTTAATTCAATCACTCAGTCTCTCTGTGCACTGGGCTTCAGTGGGCTAGCACTTTAGCAAACTGAACTTTATTATTGGGACAGTTTGTGCAGTGAAATCCCCAGTCTGCCTCTTTTGTGCTTCAAGCAAGCTGTGTGTGTGTGTACACCACACACATTACATTAGTGCATAGCAAGGCATTGTGATAGTGGACAGTGGGTAGTTTAGCAGACTGAACTTTATTATTGGAATAGTCTGTGCAGTGAAATCCCCAGTCTGCCTTTTTTGTGCTTACAAGCAAGCTGTGTGTGTGTGTCTGCACACCATGCACATTACATTAGTGCATAGCAAGGCACTGTGACAGTGGGCAGTGGATAGTTTAGCAGACTGAACTTTATTATGGAAATAGTCTGTGCAATGAAATCACCAGTCTGCCTCTTTTGTGCGTACAAGCAAGCTATGTGTGTGTGCACACCACACACACTACATTAGTGCATTGCAAGGCACTGTGACAGTGGGCAGTGGGTAGTTTAGCAGACTGAACTTTATTATTGGGACAGTCTGTGCAGTGAAATCCCCAGACTGCCTCTTTTGTGCTTACAAGCAAGCTGTGTGTGTGTGTGTGTGTGTGTGTGTGTGAACATCACACATGTTACATTAGTGCAGAGCAAGGCACTGTGACATTGGGCAGCCAATAGGCACTAGGCAGTGACATTAAATCCATAATGTCAGGGAAAGCTAGATGTGGTCGAGTGATTGGGACTGGCAGAGGAGGCACTTCAAAAGGCACTAGTGCCAGTCCCCCTTTAAAGTTAAAAAGTGACCTGTTGCAATCTACACTCTTTGGAGGGGCAGGCAGTTCCATCCAGAAAAAAATGAAATCTGACCATGATGCATCACCATCACCATCACCTGTTTCTGACCCTGTAGTTTTGGAGGTGAGGGAAGGGGAGGCTGAGTCATGCCAGACAAAATGTCAACACCCAAAAGCAGCAGGGGGACAGAAGTCTCGACTAAGACTTAGCATTGACAATGTAGCACAGTCACTGTTTGCTTCTGATTCAGATGAAAATCATCTTGTCTGGGATTCTCATCAGAAACGGAAGAAGTAATAGTTGACAAAGATTTAGGAGGATCAGTTAGTCCTGTCTTAGCCTCCACTTCAGTGCAGCAGGGGAGAGATGAAACTGATAAGGAGGATGAGCAGTCAGCGCAGGCACAGAGGGTGATTGAGGCCCCTGGCATTGCTTCTCAGGGTTCACCCACTACTTCAGCTCCAGTGCCAACATCCACCCCCAAAGCTTTAGAGAAGGGAGGATCACGAAAGACATCTGCGATCTGGAGCCACTTTAAAGTGCCGGATGATCCATGTTTTGCTCGGTGTAATTACTGTGGCAGGGATATTAGCAGAGGCAAGCAAATGGGACATCTATCTAATTTTGGCATGAACCATCATATGAAGAGGCAACACCCAACAACAGTACTGCCATCTGGGATGGTGACAGTACCAGTCAGGGGACCTCTTCCAAGCAGTGTAAAGTGAATCAAAAGCAGCAGAGTCAGCCCACACCCTCATCACCTTCTAGCAGGCAGGTGGCAGGCCAGCAACCCCCTGACATGTGGCAGAAGCGACAACCCACCATGGAGGAAATGTGGTGAAGTGCAGAAACGCTATCCCGGGGTAGGAGGCAGGCAGCCTCAAAAGTTGTAACCAGGAGCATTGGGGAAATGATTGCCCTTGATGACCAGCCTTTGCAGTTAGTGGAGAATGTGGGTTTCAAGCATTATCTGAAGGTTGTAGTTCCAAATTACAAAGTCCCCTCCAGAACCACATTTAGCAGAAAGGTCCTCCCCAGCCTGTACAAGCAGTGTCACAGTTGCATCCAAGCGCTGCTAGCTAAGGCAGAGGGGAGTGTGCATTTTACCTGCAATATCTGGACCGCCATGAATGCTGCACACTCTTACCTCTCCCTGACAGCACACTGGTGGGACCTGGCTGAGGCAGGGGCAGGCAGCAGCTCTATTACTGAACAAGTATCAGGGTGGAGGTGGGCTTTACTGCACACCCACCCGATGGACCAGGCCCATACCGCAGCCAATATTCTATCATGCATCAGACAGATGCTGGAGGGCTAGCAACTATTCCAGCGAGACAGGAATCCTCAGGCAGGGTTCTTTGTCACAGACAATGGTGCAAACATGGTTAAGGCAATAAATGACGGGCATTTTAAGAACAACTGATGTTTTGCACACACTCTGCACCTGGTAGTGAAGTCAGCTCTGGGGTTGGATTCCAATGACAAATAGAATGAATACCTGCATAGGTTAATACTAGGGATGTGAATCGTGTCCTCGATCGTCTTAACGATCGATTTCGGCTGGGAGGGGGAGGGAATCGTATTGTTGCCGTTTGGGGGGGTAAAATATTGTGAAAAATCGTTAAAAATCGCCTGAACCCTCGCTGAACGACCTCCTGCAGTCGATCTCCTGCCGGCGCCATTTTGGAAAATGGCGCCGACTGAAGACGACAAGATTCAGGAGCAGGAGCCCGTTCCGGACCGCTGCCGTTCCGGACCGCCGCTGGACCCGCAGGTTATTTAAGTTATTTGGGGGGGGTTCGGGAGGGTGGGGGATTTAATTTAAAGGGTCGGGGGTGGGTTTTAGGGGGTTTTAGTGTGCCGGCTCACGATTCTAACGATTTATAACGATAAATCGTTAGAATCTGTATTGTATTGTGTTCCATAACGGTTTAAGACGATATTAAAATTATCGGACGATAATTTTAATCGTCCTAAAACGATTCACATCCCTAGTTAATACAGAAGTGCAGGAACATAGCAGCACACTTCCACGGAAGTGTGAAGGCGGGGCAGGTTCTCTGACAAAAGCAGACCGATTTGGAGATTCCTAACTGCGTCTCATTCAAGACATTGCCACCCGTTGGAATTCCACCTTTATGATGCTCGAGAGGTTAGTGGAGCTGCAGACACCCCTTCATGAACTTTCTGGTACAATGGACATAGGTGTACAGAATCCCCTAGGGCATCATGATTGGTTAGTCATGAGTCAGCTGGCAAAAATCCTGCAGCCCTTCAAGAAAGTCACGGAGGAGCTGAGTTCCAGAAGTGCCACCTTGGCTGACATCATCCCTATAGTTAATTTCCTGGATGAACATTTGGAGGCCTTTAAACAGGAAGAGGGAATGACAGTTGAGGTGCTGCATTGTCTGGACACTTTGCAGCAGCAGGTGGAAGAGAGATTAAGGCCTTTAACAGAACCGAACTCATACATGCTTGCCACAGTCTGTGATCCCTGTGTGAAAGGGAAACTCGCCCTACAGTACAATTGTCTCTTATTGGTGAAGGACCTGCTGTTAGCAAAAGTCCGTGAACAGGAGCACCATAGGCAGAGACAGATTAGGCGTGAAGCAGAGGTGGAAACTGCGGGCACTTCAGAGAGTTGTGCTAGCCCAAGCAAAAGTAGCACTCTGTCAGCAACAGATAGTACCTCCTCCTCCTCCTCCACTTCAGAACACCAAAGGCATGTTGCCCATAAAGATTCATTGTTGTGCGATGGGCTAGAGAGAAAGTAGCTGGCACAAAAACTATAGCAGACAAGATAAATCCCACAATAACAAAAACAATAAAAGAAACAAAAAATCAAAATCCCTGCTACAACAAAAACATCAGAGCAGCAAAAAGGAAACTCAGAAAAATAGAGAGATCATGGAGAAAAAACAAAACAACTACACTTCTATATGCATACAAATCACAACTTGAGAATATAAAAAACTCATCCATAAAAAAAAAAAAAGACTTCTACTCCAAAAAAATTTCCAAATACCAACAAAACCCTAAGATGCTCTTCAATATAGTAAAAACCCTTACAAAAACCTCTCAAGACGATCAATCACTATCATCACCAAAGATCAGCAGTGATGACTTTGCCAACTTCTTTAATGAAAAAATCAAATTACTCATAAATAACAACCTAAAAAATGACTCTCAAGACCAGAAACTACTGAGCATTCAAACAAAAACCTGGTCCAACTTTGAAACAGCATCTTCCTTAGAAACCCAAATGATCATAAAAAAAATGAACCCAGCCAAACACACTATTGATGCCATTCCCATTACAGCAATAAATAATAGGGATGTGAATCGTTTTTTGACGATTTAAAACAATCGTCAGATATATTTTAAATCGTTAAAATTGGTTAGAGCTGTGATACAATAGCAATTCCCCCGATTTATCGTCAAAAAATTGTAAATCGGGGGAGGGCGGGAAAACCGTCACACCAAAACAACCCTAAAACCCACCCCGACCCTTTAAAACAAATCCTCCACCCTCCCAACCCCCCCCCCAAAATGTTTTAAATTACCTGGGGTCCAGTGGGGGGGGGGTGGGGCCCGGCGCGATCTCCCGCTCTCTGGCCACGGTTGCGTTAATAGAAATGGTGCCGGCGCTACCTTTGCCCTCACTATGTCATACGGGCAACGTCGGCCCGTATGACATAGTGAGGGCAAAGGTAGCGCAGGTGCCATTTTGAATATTGGCAATATGGCCCGCGTGCAGGAGATCTCTCCTGCACGCGGGCCATATTGCCAAAAGTCCAGATGGGGGCCTCCTGACCCCCATCTGGACTTTTGGCAAGTCTTGTGGGGGTCAGGAGGCCCCCCCTAAGCTGGCCAAAAGTCCCTGGGGGTCCAGCAAGGGTCCAGGAGCGATCTCCTGCACTCGTGACGTCGGGTGCAAGAAACCAAAATGGCGCCGGCGCTACCTTTGCCCTGTCATATGATAAGGGCAAAGGGCCACCGGCGCCATTTCTATTAACGCAGCCGTGGCCAGAGAGCGGGAGATCGCGGCGGGACCCCCCCCCCCCCCCCACTGTACCCCAGGTAATTTAAAACATTTTGGGGGGTTTGGGGAGGGTGGGGATTTGTTTTAAAGGGACGGGGTGGGTTTTAGGGTTGTTTTGGTGTGCCGGTTTTCCTGCCCTCCCCCGATAAAACGATTTTTTAACCAAAAAAACCATGACGATCAGATTTCCCCCCCCCCAGCCAAAATCGATCGTTAAGACGATCGATCACACGATTCACATCCCTAATAAATAATTTCGATCCATCAATCACCAAAACAATAACAAAAATTGTAAACCTTTCCCTCACTGAAGGAAACTATCTAGAAAGCCTAAAATTGGCCATCATCAAACCCATTCTAAAAAAGAATAATCTAGATCCAGAAAATCCACTGAACTACAGACCCATATCAAACCTCCCATTCTTTGCAAAAATCATTGAGAAAATCGTCCATACTCGACTCACCAATCACCTTGATGAAAATGACATCCTCCTTCCTTCTCAATTTGGCTTTAGAAACAACTTAACACAGAATCCTTACTACTTGCCATGCATGACTTCGTACTCAAAGGTTTTGAAAAAGGCCAAAGTTACCTTCTAATCCTCCTTGACTTATCAGCAGCATTTGATACTATAAACCACTTTATACTGATTAATCGTCTTTCTGAAATTGGTGCTAACAAAACAACTCTTCAATGGGTTTCTTCCTATCTGTCACAAAGATCCTACCAAGAACTACTTAATGATTCCCTATCAAAGAAAATCAACTTAGACACCGGAGTTCCTCCAAGGATCCGCCCTTTCAGCGATCCTCTTTAACATTTATCTTCTCCCACTATGCCACTTCCTTACAAATCTGAATCTAACCCATTTCATCTATGCTGATGATATTCAAATCTTAATTCCAATAAGAAAATCAATTGAAGAAACATATAAATTAACTGCCTATTACCTAAACAGCATCAAGGAATTACTAAACAACATAAAACTCATCCTCAACTTTGACAAAACTGAATTAATAGTACTTGACAGAAAGAACAACTCTCTGCATACACCGACTCTAAATCTCATGAACCAAAATTCAAGCTTATCTTCAACCAACCATGCCCGCAATCTTGGAATAATAATCGACAAAGAACTTTCATTTAAAAAACATATATCAACAAAAATTAAAGACGGTTATCATAAACTACTTACACTCCGTCATCTAAAACCGTTTCTCTCAA
This sequence comes from Rhinatrema bivittatum, assembly GCF_901001135.1. Lineage (NCBI taxonomy): Eukaryota > Metazoa > Chordata > Amphibia > Gymnophiona > Rhinatrematidae > Rhinatrema > Rhinatrema bivittatum. The sequence continues at coordinate 360,746,282 of NC_042616.1, read as the reverse complement.
ATAATGACTTCAGATCAGTCTTGCAATCATTAATATTCTCCAATATAGACTACTGCAACTCTCTACTCTCAACTTACCTCTAAACACCATTCAACCTCTAAATCCTGCAGAATGCAGCTGCAAGAATCCTTTCAGGTGCCAAAAAGCATGACCACATCACCCCAACCCTCATATCACTTCATTGGCTGCCAATAAAATACAGGATCGAATATAAAGTCATTTCCATCCTACATAAAATTATATATGAAGAACAGAAAAATTGGCTAAGCCCCTACATTCAACTTCATACCCCAAGTAGAAACCTGGGGTCAGCAAATAAAGGAATCCTAAAAACACCACCAACGCACTCAAATCAACTCACCTCTACTCAAAATAGAGCGATATCCCTTGGTAGCCCAAAACTTTGGAACTCCCTCCCAACTAAACTCAGAATTCAAGAAAACCTAAAAACATTCAAAAAAGAATTAAAAACTTGGTTGTTCAACAAAGCATATCAAACCACCCAAAGAATCAACTAATCATCACCGCCCTCCATTACAGCCTCATGATTAAATGAATATCAGCACAATTATACTTTTCTAAAATAAGAATGAACTCGTTTTGATCTTAAGCATGAATTTGTTCACTACTAAGCCTAATAATATGTTATGTTTTTACACCCCTTGTTAACCCCTTTATCCCTATAACCTTATTTTGTAAACCGTTATGATGGCGTTATTTTGACATTTCCGAATAATGGTATATAAAACTCGTTAAATAAATAAATAAATAAATAATAAATAAATAAATAAATGAGTGACTCTCAGCCCACCCCAGCAAAGGAGACACCAGCATAGCTGTCAGTGACACGGAATCTCTCAGAGCCAACAGAGAACATGCAGACAGATCCACTGGCATTTTGGGCACACATGTCTACTGTCTGACCACACCTAGCCAAAGTGGCTCAGCAATATCTGTCATGTCCAACAACCAGTGTGCCCAGTGAATGTGTCTTTTCACTGACAGGGGATATCATTAGCCCTCACCGCTCAAGGCTGGCACCAGAGTTGATGGAAATGCTAGTGTTTTTGAAAGTAAACCTGCCTTTGCTTGGGTTTCCAAATTTTCCCTGTGAATGGCAAGATAAATAAAAGCAATTGAAAGCCTTGCAGCAGCTTAAACTCCTTGCTATGCTCCAGATAATATAAGCACTGCAGCACATGTACCTAACCGGAAACGCTGTGCCTGTCCATCCACTGTCCATGCCATACGTCCCTTCAAAGGCCTGACCTCAAACGCTGTGCCTAGACCATCTACTGTCCAAGCGGTAAGTCCCTACAAGAGTCTGACCTCAAACGCTGTGCCTGTCCATGCACTGTCCAGGCTGTACGTCTCTACAAGGGCCTGACCTCAAATGCTCTGCCTGACCATCCACTGTCCAGGCCGTACGTCCCTACAAGGGCCTGACCTCAAACGCTCTGCCTGACAGTCCACTGTCCAGGCCATTCATCTCTAAACGGGCCTGACCTCAAACGCTATGCCTGACTGTCCACTGTCTAGGCCATACATCCCTACAAGGGCCTGACCTCTAACACTGTGCCTGTCCATCCACATTTGGAATGTAAGAACATAAAAAGCTGACTTAAGATGTTTGGACCTTGCATATTTCAAATGCTCAATATTTTTCATGACCTTGCCAACAGTATATGTTTCAAGTACAATTGAAAACTGGTGGTAGTTGCACTCTAGTTCATCCTCTGTGTTCCCATTGTTTACAGAGGCACTGTGTAAACCACAAAGTCAACATAGGTTTATATTGTAGATTTTGACTTGAGTAGCAGTTTTCTTATTTCTGAGAGCTCTTCATGTTCCTTTGTCATCAGCTGAAGTGCATGAGTACAGTTAATAGCTTCTGGGTATTACAAAATAATCTCCAGCTCAATTCCTGCTTCACAAATGGCAGTCTCTATTGCTCTAAAAGCATCCTCTGTTGAATTATCTTTCAGAAATGAAAAAGATGCCATTTTCTCCTGGCAGTGAACCAGTTCAGGAAGAAGTGACAGGTCAAACCACAATATACATGCACAAAGGAAATCCTCGAATGCTGTGCCTGTCCGTCTAGGCCTTATGTCCCTAGGTGGGATTCACTCTGTCCTGTATTGCTATGCCTGTTCGTCCAGGCCTTATGTCCATACGTGGGCTTGACCTCTGTCCTTTATTGCTGTGCCTGTTCGTCCAGGCCTTATGTCCCTACGTGGGATGGACTCTGTCCTGTATTGCTGTGCCTGTCCATCCAGGCCTTATGTCCCTAGGTGGGATTGACTCTGTCCTATATTGCTGTGCCTGTTCATCCAGACCTTATGTCCATACGTGGGCTTGACCTCTGTCCTCGATTGCTGTGCCTGTTCATCCAGGCCTTATGTCCATATGTGGGCTTGACCTCTGTCCTCATTTGCTGTTCCTGTTTGTCCAGGCCTTATGTCACTAGGTGGGATTGACCACTGTCCTCTATTGCTGTGCCTGTTTGTCCAGGCCTTATGTCCCTAAGTGGGCTTGACCTCTGTCCTCTATTGCTGTGCCTCTTCGTCCAGGCCTTATATAACTAGGTGGGATTGACCACTGTCCTCTATTGCTGTGTCTGTCCATCCAGACCTTAAGTCACTAGGTGGGATTGACCACTGTCCTCAATTGCTGTGCCTGTTTGTCCCGGCCTTATGTCCATACGTGGACTTCACCTCTGTCCTCGATTGCTGTGCCTCTTCGTCCAGGCCTTATATAACTAGGTGGGATTGACCACTGTCCTCTATTGCTGTGTCTGTCCATCCAGACCTTAAGACACTAGGTGGGATAGACCACTGTCCTCTATTGCTGTGCCTGTTCGTCCAGGCCTTATGTCCCTAAGTGGGCTTGATCTCTGTCTTTGATTGCTGTGCCTGTTCGTCCAGGCCTTATGTCCATATGTGGGCTTGACCTCTGTCCTCGACTGCTGTGCCTGTTCATCCAGGCCTTATATCCCTAAGAGTGTTTGACCTGTGTCCTTGAATTCTGTGCCTGTCGATCAGGCCTTATGTCCCTACAAGGGTTTGACCTCGATTGCTGTGCCTGTCCGTCCAGGACTTATGTCCCTAAGAGTTTTTGACCTGTCTCCTCGAATGCTGTGCCTGTCCGTCCATGCCTTATGTCCCTACAAGGCTTTGACCTCGATAGCTGTGCCTGTCCGTCCAGGCCTTATGTCCCTACAAGGGTTTGAACTCGATTGCTTTGCCAGTGCGTCCAGGCCTTATGTCGCTAAGAGTGTTTGACCTGTGTCCTCGAATGCTGTGCCTGTCCGTCCAGGCCTTATGTCCCTCCAAGGGTTGGACCTTGATTGCTGTGCCTGTTCGTCCAGGCCTTATGTCCCTACAAGTGTTTGACCTCTGTCCTCGAATGCTGTGCCTGTCTGTCTAGGCCTTATGTCCCTACAAGGCTTTGATCTCGATTACTGTGCCTGTCCGTTCAGGCCTTATGTCCCTAAGAGTGTTTGACCTGTGTCCTTGAATGCTGTGCCTGTCCATCGAGGCCTTATGTCCCTACAAGTGTTTGACCTCGATTGCTGTGCCTGTCCATCCAGGCCTTATGTCCCTAAGAGTGTTTGACCTGTGTCCTCAAATGCTGTGCCTGTCCGTCCAGGCCTTATGTCCCTACAAGGGTTTGACCTCGATTGCTGTGCCTGTTCATCCAGGCCTTATGTCCCTACATAGGGTTGACCTCTGTCCTCAACTGCTGTGCCTGTTCGTCCAGGCCTTATGTCCCTACAAGGTTTTGACCTCGATTGCTTTGCCTGTTCATGTAAGGAATCTGTTAGGAATCTATTAGGAATCTCCTCCAGGAGAGGGAGGAGTTAGCAATCTGTAATGAATCAGCTCCCTTGGTGGGAGGAGTTAGAAATCTGTAATGCTCTTTTCCAGGAGAGGGAGGAGTTAGCAATCTTGTTAGGGTATAGACTGCTGAGTTAGCAATCTTGTTGAATTTTCTCCTGTGGAAGGAGGAGTTAGCAATCTGATATGCCCAGTTTCTGTAAAGGGAGTAGATAACAATCTGTTTTGAACTGTTGCTGAAGACCCCTGATGGCAGGGGTAGCAATCTGTACTAGGGTAGTGCTTGGAGAGGGCACTCAGCTGTAGAGGAAGGTAGATAGGTGAATCCTTGGGCCGATGGCAGATGACAGTGCCCCCAGGAGGATATCCTGAGAGGGACCACCGGCTATGCTGTGTTACGGAGACAGACACAGATAGTTCTTTTATTAGACAGGTTAGTAGAACCACCAGAGGTGGCAGTAGTGAGCTGATATGCCCAGCAGGACTGAAGTCCCTCAGGTACTGGAACAGCGATCCCAGGGTGGCTGAGCTATAGAGAGACTATAGGTAGTGAGTAGACAGGGTATGTTGTGTTCATAGCCAGAACTAGATAACCAATCTCACATAAGGTCTTAAAGAGGCTCAGTAGCTGGAAAGGGTTAGGCCCTCGAGGAGCGAGTACCTGGTTCCAGGGAAAGCTCTGAGAGAGCAATGGTAACTCACAAATGTCTGTATCTGCGATAGCTTCCAGGCAGTAGAGAATCTTCAGATTATTCAGGAACATGGGCCCTCGAGGAGCAAGTACGGGTTCCTATCTGCAATCTGAAATAAAGAAAAGAGAGCGAGGCCCCCAAGGAGCGGGTACCCTGATAACTCCGAGGAGGCAAAGTAGCTTGGACGAAGTCGTAGCGAGTCCGTATACTTGTCCTTGTCCTTGTCCTTGCTAACTCGATTAGTTAGCGAATACTGAGACCTTTTATATTGGAAGCAGATGACATCAGATCAGGGGGACGCCTCTGAGGTTCGCGCCCTTGCTGGTACATTAGTTGGAGCGCGTGCACGCGCCCTACGTCATCAGGCAACATAAGAACATAAGAACATAAGAAAATGCCATACTGCGTCAGACCAAGGGTCCATCAAGCCCAGCATCCTGTTTCCAACAGTGGCCAATCCAGGCCATAAGAACCTGGCAAGTACCCAAAAACTAAGTCTATTCCATGTAACCATTGCTAATGGCAGTGGCTATTCTCTAAGTGAACTTAATAGCAGGTAATGGACTTCTCCTCCAAGAACTTATCCGCAGCATTGAGCTGGTCCGGGGACGCCGGAGGAAGACGGCATGAAGACGCCATGGCTGTAGCCATCCATCAGACCCGCAGGGAGTCGCCACAGAGGTAGAGAGGGCAGAGTGAGGGCGTCGAGCAGCGACGGACGTAACAGTTCATCCAGGACTTATGTCCCTAGGTGGGCTTGACCTCTGTCCTCGACTGCTGTACCTGTTTATTCAGGCCTTATGTCCCTATGTGGGCTTGACTGCTGACCTCGACTGCTGTGCCTGTTCATCCAGGCCTTATGTTCCTAAGAGTGTTTGACCTGTGCCCTCGAATGCTGTGCCTGTCCGTCCAGGCCTTATGTTACTACAAGGGTTTGACCTCGATTGCTGTGCCTGTCCGTCCAGGCCTTATGTCCCTAAGAGTGTTTGACCTGTGTCCTCAAATGCTGTGCCTGTCCGTCCAGGCCTTATGTCCCTACAAGGGTTTGACTTCGATTGCTGTACCTGTTCGTCCAGGTCTTATGTCCCTACAAGGGTTTGACCTCGATTGCTGAGCCTATTTGTCCAGGCCTTATGTTCCTACAAGGGTTTGACCTCGATTGCTGTGCCTGTCCATCCAGGCCTTATGTCCCTAAGTGGGATTGACCTCTGTCCTCAACTGCTGTGCCTGTCCATCCAGGCCTTATGTCCCTACAAGGGTTTGACTTCGATTGCTGTACCTGTTCATCCAGGTCTTATATCCCTACAAGGGTTTGACCTCGATTGCTGAGCCTATTTGTCCAGGCCTTATGTTCCTACAAGGGTTTGACCTCGATTGCTGTGCCTGTCCATCCAGGCCTTATGTCCCTAAGTGGGATTGACCTCTGTCCTCAACTGCTGTGCCTGTTTGTCCAGGCCTTATGTCCCTACAAGTGTTTGACCTCTGTCCTTGAATGCTGTGCCTGTTGGTCCAGGCCTTAAGTCCCTACGTGGGCTTGACCTGTGTCCTCAAATGCTGTGCCTGTTCGTCCAGGCCTTATGTCCCTAGATGGAATTGACCTCTGTCCTTGACTGCTGTGCCTGTCTGTCTAGGCTTTATGTCTCTACAAGGGTTTGACCTCGATTTCTGTGCCTGTCCATCTAGGCCTTATGTCCCTAGGTAGGATTGACCTCTGTCCTCGACTGCTGTGCCTGTTTGTCCAGGCCTTTTCTCCCTACAAGTGTTTGACCTCTGTTCTTGAATGCTGTGCCTGTTGGTCCAGGCCTTATGTCCAGTCCTAACGCCTGAACCCTCATTGCAAAGAGAAACCTCTAGCAATTAAAACTAGTAATCCTTCACAGCATGGATCCTTAAATAAAACAGTTTTATTTAGTTTCAGGGCAGAGAAGAGAACTTCCTCCGTCTTGCTTATGAAGTCATGATCTGTTTGCAAATGCTTAAATCCTAACAATTTGTATCATTATACACTCTAGGGGCCAAACCATTCTAGGGAGCCCTTTCCTACTCAGAGAAAGGGAACTCTCCCCGGTGTTGCAGCCTATCTCTTAGTACCTGTTGATCCATGTTCAGAACGAGAAAAGATCTCCAACACAGTGAGACCATGATCACAGTAAGACCCTGCTCCATGTCGCTACGCTTTGAAGGCTTGTGCTCTACTCTAGGGGCCAACCCATTCCAAGGAAGCCCTTTCCTGCTCAAAGAAAGGGAACTCTCTCCGGTGTTGCAGCCTATCTCTTAGTACCTGTTGACCCATGTTGCACCGTTGTTCACATGGCACCCTGCTCCAGGTCGCCATGCTTTGAAGGCTTGTGCTCCACTCTAGGGGCCAACCCATTCCAAGGAAGCCCTTTCCTGCTCAAAGAAAGTGAACTCTCCCCGGTGTTGCAGCCTATCTCTTAGTACCTGTTGACCCATGTTGAACCGCTGTTCACATGGCACCCTGCTCCAGGTCACCATGCTTTGAAGGCTCGTGCTCCACTCTAGGGGCCAACCCATTCCAGGGAGACCTTCCCCGCTCAAAGGAAAGGGAACTCTCCCTGGGTGTAGCCAGCCCGTATCTACTCTCTGACCCATGTTGAACCACTGTTTACATGGTAACCTCCTCTGCCTCGGCCTTGAAAATTCTCGTTTGTATATCTGCTAGAGATGTGAATCGTGTCCTCGATCGTCTTAACGATCGATTTCGGCTGGGAGGGGGAGGGAATCGTATTGTTGCCGTTTGGGGGGGTAAAATATCGTGAAAAATCGTGAAAAATCGAAAAAACGTAAAATCGCAAAACCGGCACATTAAAACCCCCTAAAACCCACCCCCGACCCTTTAAATTAAATCCCCCACCCCCAAATGACTTAAATAACCTGCGGCTCCAGTGGCGGTCCGGAACGGCAGCGGTCCGGAACGGGCTCCTGCTACTTAATCTTGTTGTCTTCAGCCGGCGCCATTTTCCAAAATGGCGCCGAAAAATGGCGGCGGCCATAGACGAACACGATTGGACGGCAGGAGGTCCTTCCGGACCCCCGCTGGACTTTTGGCAAGTCTTGTGGGGGTCAGGAGGCCCCCCCCAAGCTGGCCAAAAGTTCCTGGAGGTCCAGCGGGGGTCAGGGAGCGATTTCCCGCCGCGAATCGTTTTCGTATGGAAAATGGCGCCGGCAGGAGATCGACTGCAGGAGGTCGTTCAGCGAGGGTTCCGGCACCTCGCTGAACGACCTCCTGCAGTCGATCTCCTGCCGGCGCCATTTTCCGTACGAAAACGATTCGCGGCGGGAAATCGCTCCCTGACCCCCGCTGGACCTCCAGGAACTTTTGGCCAGCTTGGGGGGGGCCTCCTGACCCCCACAAGACTTGCCAAAAGTCCAGCGGGGGTCCGGAAGGACCTCCTGCCGTCCAATCGTGTTCGTCTATGGCCGCCGCCATTTTTGGCGCCATTTTGGAAAATGGCGCCGGCTGAAGACAACAAGATTCAGTAGCAGGAGCCCGTTCCGGACCGCTGCCGTTCCGGACCGCCGCTGGACCCGCAGGTTATTTAAGTCATTTGGGGGGGGGTTCGGGAGGGTGGGGGATTTAATTTAAAGGGTCGGGGGTGGGTTTTAGGTTGTTTTAGTGTGCCGGCTCACGATTCTAACGATTTATAACGATAAATCGTTAGAATCTCTATTGTATTGTGTTCCATAACGGATTAAGACGATATTAAAATTATCGGACGATAATTTTAATCGTCCTAAAACGATTCACATCCCTAATATCTGCTAACTCCACCAGATTTTAAAAGACCAGCGAGAGCTCACTAGATGCCAACGGAAACACCCCACTCTAGGGGCAAATCCATTCTAGGGAGCCCTTTCCTGCAAAAAGGAAAGGGAATTCACCCCAGGTGTAGCCAGCCTATATCTACCCTCTACCTCTGTGCCTTGCTGCCATACACCAGATGATTCACTCAACTCCTTGTGGTGTTCTGGACATTATCATGGTTGCTCAGTGTGTTGGTGCTAGTCTTTCTACTTGCTATGTTCCTCCTTCATTGTGCTGTAGGATGTTGATGCCACTTGTCTTGCCACTTTGCTTGTCGTGCTGCCTTCGAGGGTTCATGCATCTGTTATCGGTACTCTCTTTTGAAGCTGTGGTGTGTTTTTGACATTCTCGCTGCTGCTTTGCATCTCTATTAAAGCACTCCTCTTGCCACTCCTGGTACCCCTCTGCCCCTTTATAGTGCCTTAGGCTATTTGTGCCACTTTGGTGCCACTTTGCCACAGTCTAAGTACCTTGGAGCTCTTTTGTTGTTCTGATGATTGCTCCCCAGAAGTTTCGTCAAAATTGATAAGAAAACCCCAATTCTGCAGCCAAAAATAGGCTAAAAATACTTCCCCCATTGACTTTAATGGGAACCGGAAAACGAATGCACGTATCAACGTATCGGGGGGGCCATTTAACAAATACAACGAATTTGCCCGCTGACGAATATGAATACCAAATAGGACGAATCCGTACCCTCTGCACATCCCTACCTCTGATGCTATACCTTCAGGATCTTTGTGCAATTTAGCCTTGCTGCCATTCCCAGACATAATGTTTCTTGGGATTCTTTCTGCCAATGTGCTTTCCTCCTTACTATAGACCTTATACCTTGAGTTGTTCTTGCCAGTCTGGGGGGCTGCTGTGCATCTTCCATATTTTTTGAGGCCTTGATGCCACTCTTTATGTTGTTTAGTCCCTTTAATAATGCCTTGAGTTTTTTCCTGCCATGTTTTCTGTTTTATTGACATTTCATAGTGCCTTAATATGCTGATGCCACTTTTACTTCCACTTTGCCTCTTATGATGCCCTCAAGGGTTCATCTACTATTGCTGGTGCCCTCTTATAGAGACTTGGGGATGTCATCCCCCCCCTCCCCCCCGATGCTTCTTTGCTGCTCTTACAGTGCCTTGGAAAACTCCTGCCAGTGCTTGTACCCCTTTGTCCCTTTGTAGTAGCGTTAGGCTATTCATGCCACTTTTTTATTTATTTATTGAAATATTTCTGATACATTTCAAGAATCCACTTGAATCATCAAACAATGAGACATTAAAGAAAATACATATCCAAAACTTACAAACAATATAAAACTGCATTGAAATACCAAGGAAGAAAAACATGCTAAAAAATCCTAGTTCTCAAACCCGGGGAATCCTAACCCAAGCCTAGGAAACAGATATTAATTCTGATGCAAGTTAATCACTGATCTAAAAAGAAAAAGGGATCTTATAACATTCAATGAGTGGCTCATAACTGCATATCAGAAGCTCTACTAGCAGAAATAGGAGAGGAATCTAGTACAAGTGAAGGCTTATTATGCAAAAAAGATGAGAGTTGAGAGGGTTAAAAAAAATTAAGAGGAATTCTGATATTTAGTGAGGCATTTACAGGGGATCTTTAAAAGGAAAAATGCTCCCAGTTCTAATAATACCCTAGGCTTCAATAAGAGAATCTGTCACCTTTTCTCCTGTGTTTGTCTGGCCAGGTTTGGGTATATTCAAATTTAGGTAAATTTAGGAAAGTTTCAATTTGGTGGTGGAAAAATAATTTCAAGACCAGTCTCGATCCAACTCCAGAAAAAAATGTAACCTGTTCATTCTGAGATAACTCAAGAACTGCATAAAAAGTCAAACTGGCTGGCTGGATCCGAGACAGAGACGTCTTATTCTTTTCTTCAGGCAAGTCCTTTTTAAAAGGTGATAACTCTTGCTCAGGGATTTTTAGGATATCCACTAAATACTTCTTCCACATATCTTTAGGGGGAACAAGAGGATCTTTAGGAAAATTAATGAAACAAAGTTTTTTTCCCTGCATTTGATTTCTCATTTTCTCCAATCTGAAGAGCAGAAGTACTTTCCAGATCCAATTTTTTGGCATTACTTTCACATTCCAGCTTTTTCACATGGACATCCAAAGCATTTACACAGTTCACCACTAGATATATATAAGCTGAAATATTATTATTAAGCATCTCAATAGCTTCCCAAATCATTTCTAAAGTGAAATTATTTGGCCTTACCAGTTTAGAGGTAAGGCCAAATAAACTTCCATATTGCTGTTAGGCTTCACCTCCAGGAATAATCCGTGCACCTCTGAGAATTTCAAACTGATCTGAGGCAGTTCCAACCCATTCCGCAGTCTCAGGATGAGGCTCATCGCTAAATGTGTCAGAAGCCGACGACTTGCTTTGATGCGGGTCTAGCATCTTTGCCACAGCAAGATTTGCAGGGGCTATCCATTTCTCTGGGGATAGAGAGGTTAGTGAATCAAGGAAGAGGTTGAGTGACTCTTCCTCTTGAATCCCTTCCAGTGATCCAGCTCCTGGAGTAAAGGTCCCTGGGACAGTGTCAAATGACGCTGTTCTGGCCCACCCCTCCAGCCTGGAAAGGCCCAGCACTTCGGTGTGTACCGGGTTTTTCGTGCATTGCCGGATCCGTTGTAAAATGTACGCGGTGTGCACAAGGCCCATGTAAACCCCGGTATTTGTGCGCGCAGGCCTTTGAAAATTTACTTGACAGGCTGGGCAATTTTCCAAAAGCTCATTTCTGTATGTAAAACACTCTTTTACCTGCATAAATGGATTTGAGTATTGCCTCTCCATGCTTATGAAGAAGTATACAATTTCACATTTTATACTAGCAACATTGATCTCTTTCCCTGCTTTATAACAGGTCATTCATATTTAAGAGAGAATTTTTCACATGTGTCTGCATTATTGCAAAGTCCATGGGTCCTTTACCCTATGGACTTTGCACCAGTTCTCAAAAGGAAAATACTTTACATTTGAAAATTGCCTAAGGAAACGTATCCATGGAGTAAATAAGACACAAACAGGCCAATGCAATGTGTACACGCTAAAAATGTGCATTCAAACTGGATGCACATTTTTTAAGGCGTGCACAATCACCTCTCCTGGGCACTCAATGCAATAAGCAAATGAGCTGCCACACTAAAAAGGACGTGATAGGAATAAATTGTGCATCTCTAGTGTGTTCATAGAAGTGGCTGTGCGTTGGTTAGTAAAATGGATGCTCAACTTATGGGCATCCCTTTTTTCCCATGGCAGCTATTTTACTAACACAATATGCACACACAATATACATAGCCTGGAGCACGTATATTGTGGGTGTATATTGTGCGTCCCGAAATTTTTTTTTTATATGAAGAATTTTTTTTTTTGTGCATGGTACAGCTTTCTGTAGTTCTTCCTACTGTTTTCCCGAAAATAATACATCCCCCGAAAATAAGACCTAGTAGAGGTTTTGCTGAATTGCTAAATATAAGACCTCCCCCGAAAGTAAGACCTAGCAAAGTTTTTATTTGGGAGCATGCCCGTCGCAAATACACCAGAGCATGCAGCTGTGATTTTTTTACCCTGCAGGATTCACAGTTAGTTGTCATCACAAACCAGCATAACCAGACAACTATTCAGAATATAACAAATGTTCATTTTTTTGTTCAACACTATATGTGAATTCTTCTTCATGGAAAAATAAGACATCCCCTGAAAGTAAGGCCTAGTGCATCTTTGGTAGCAAAAATTAATATAAGACACTGTCTTATTTTCGGGGAAACAGGGTAGTATTGAGATGATATTAAGCAAAGGAACTACAGAAAAGCATTTTTTTTGTGTTTTTAAGTTGAACCCTTGATGTGCGAGAAGACCTTATGCCTGCTCCATGCAGGCGTCTAATTTCACGGGTTAAAAAGTGCACCTTTGGCACACAGGGATTCTTTGCATTGTAAGGTAATAGCTAATAGCCTCATCTACATGGCATTTACATATGATGAGTGCTATTAGCTATGCATTTGTTTGGACATGTGGTTTGGATGCGCTGATCCCCTTATTGCATCGGAAGTTATAGATGCATGTACAAAACGTGCATTGAATCTCTCATTAAGCTGCGTGCTAGCTGGGCACACTTTATTGCAATGGCCTAAACATTTTGAAAATACAAAATTATACATGTTGTTGCCCCCCCCCCCCCCCAAATTAACCCTGCCTCTGAGCTCACCTACTTTTCCCTCTGTGTGTTTTGTTGATCACTGTGTGTACTTTTATGTGGCTAAAGGGTGGGTCATTTCCAGGCAGCCTCCTTACCTGGATAAATATCTATCTATTTACCTATATAGCTTTTGCATATTGCCCTATAAAAGATGAGTGCTAGTAGAAATTAAGTTTAATTACTGAAGTACATATTATATTTGATGAGCCATCTCTCAGATAAAAGAAATTATCAGATAGGTTTAAAAACTGGGAGGCCAATATTCAAAACTACTTAGCCAGATATGTAGTGACTTATCTGGTTAAATGGTGGCCACTGAATATCTGTGATCAGTGGTCATCACTTAACTGGATAAGTACTTATCCGGCTAAATAGTTAACTGGATAACTTGTGGGTGGATCAAGGAGGAGCTTTTTATCCTATTAACTTAGCTGGATAAGCAGTGATATTTGAACATATCTGGCTAAGTTAACTGGATAAGTTAGACCTACTCAAAAGCTAACTAGTACTTTCTACAGGGATATTCAGCAGTATAGACTTGCTGCTAAAAATCTCATGTAAGTTATAGAGATGTGAATCGTGTCCTCGATCGTCTTAACGATCGATTTCGGCTGGGAGGGGGAGGGAATCGTATTGTTGCCATTTGGGTGTGTAAACTATCGTGAAAATCATTAAAATCATGAGCCGGCACACTAAAACCCCCTAAATCCCACCCCCGACCCTTTAAATTAAATCTCCCACCCTCCCGAACCCCCCCAAATGCTTTAAATTACCTGGGGATCCAGCGGTGGTCCAGAACGGCGGCGGTCCGGAACGGCCCCCTCAATTGAATCCTGTTGTCTTCAGCCGGCGCCATTTTCCAAAATGGCCACCGCAAAATGGCGGCGGCCATAGACGAAAATGATTCGACGCAGGAGGTCGTTCCGGACCCCCGCTGGACTTTTGGCAAGTCTTGTGGGGGTCAGGAGGCCCCCCCAAGCTGGCCAAAAGTTCCTGGGAGTCCAGCGGGGTTCCGGGAGAGATTTCTTGCCGCGAATCGTTTTCCGTACGGAAAATGGCGCCGGCAGGAGATCGACTGCAGGAGGTCGTTCAGCGGAGGTCCGGAACCCCCGCTGAACGACCTCCTGCAGTCGATCTCCTGCCGGCGCCATTTTCCGTACGGAAAATGATTCGCAGCAAGAAATCGCTCCCGGAACCCCGCTGGACTCCCAGGAACTTTTGGCCAGCTTGGGGGGGCCTCCTGACCCCCACAAGACTTGCCAAAAGTCCAGCGGGGGTCCGGAACGACCTCCTGCGTCGAATCGTTTTCATCTATGGCCGCCGCCATAGATCGGCGGCCATTTTGGAAAATGGCGCCGGCTGAAGACAACAGGATTTAATTGAGGGGGCCGTTCCGGACCGCTGCCGTTCTGGACCACCGCTGGATCCCCAGGTAATTTAAAGCATTTGGGGGGGGGGTTCGGGAGGGTGGGGGATTTAATTTAAAGGGTCGGGGGTGGGTTTTAGGGGGTTTTAGTGTGCCGGTTTTCCTGCCCTCCCCCTTCCCCCGATTTACGATTTTTTAACGATAAATCGGGGGAATTGGTATTGTATCGTGGCCCTAACAATTTTTGACGATTTAAAATATATCAGACGATATTTTAAATCGTCAAAAAACGATTCACATCCCTAGTAAGTTAGACAGATAAATTTTGACTGGCTAGCTTACTAAAATGTTCAGTTTTGAATATCTAATCCTATATATTTTCAGGCCATAGGACACTAAAGTATGTATCTGATCTGCAAAATATACAGGATTAAATTATACCCTTGCCTTTAATGGATGAAATTTCTATAATCTTATCTGAAGATTTTGCATGTACTGTAAGTTACATCGCAGTTAACTTTCTGTTTCTGTGTGGTATCATTGTCCCATAAATTGCCATATTTCTTATGTTAACTGCCATGTGTTTTGAAATCATGATAAGGCATAACATGACACATAATATATCTGTAGCAAAAATCCCTTCTTGGAGCAAAGTATGCAGTTAGTCTTGGGAAAGTCAAAACTGGGTCATATATTTCCCAAAACATCCTCAAGTAATAGAAAGGAATATTTTATTTACATCATTTATCACTCACAAGTCCAACTGCTTGCTTTCTGCAAGATACATTGCAACATCCATAATTCCAATTGACAAGTTTAAATAAAAAGTACATTAAATAATAGCAAACATACAATCAGGTCAACATAGAAATCATATATCCTATAAATATACTTTTTCTTTAAACCATCAACATTATTGTCACTTCTCTAATAAGTATTATAATTATGAAAAATGTCACTTGTCAGGGTTCCCATAGACCATTAAGTACTATTTTAGGTCTGGTTGTTGAAATGTATGCTTAATTTGAATTTAAAAATATATTTCTAGAAAGGACTCTCATGAGAGGTGCTGAATTATGAAACGAGTGGTATTATGGACCTGCTTTCCTGAAGAGACTTGTTAAAGCCCATAGCTGAGATATGATAAACAGGGCCAAGCAGTATGTGGTCAGAGAGGGAGGGCAAGCCAGCTGTGAGCACATCATTCCTTCAGCCAAGGTTTATACTTTGATGGCTCCTTTGGAGGTATGAGTGAAAACTAAACCTCTGTTCCCTTCTCTTTTTCATTTTTGCCATGCAAAGATAATCAGGTTTATGTAAAGTATGTGTGCTTTTTTGACAGTCTGCAATATCTCATTAATTCAATCACAGCAAACGCTATTGTTCTCAAAGTGTTTGATATGTGGATAGGGATGGAGGCTTTTCTAATCCTGTCAATCAATGTTAACATTTTTCTTGCAGTTGCCATGGCCAGGGCCAAAGTTCATGAAAACACAGAATAAGAGCCAACAAAACAAGAATAAAGACTTATTTGAAATACTCTTTTTAAAAGACATCTACCATGCACAAAACATGGGAAGTAAATGTAAGCAAGTTTGGACACTATGGCTCACTGAGTGGAAAGAGCAAAAAAAAAAAAAGAATTTAAAAATCAAATAAGCCTATAAAAACTTGACCCAAGAGTCTCTGGGAAAAACTCAATGAATTGCTCCCTAGCAGAACAATGTTCTTTCTTTCACTCGTTCTTGAGGAATACAATGCCCAATATATTATAACACATGCCACTGATGTCTTTACACTGTTATAAGCCAACTTAGACCAACGGAATGCTGATAGAGGGCAACAAGAGATTGTGCTGTTGTAATTCTTCCTTTCTTCTGCTCTGTTACAAATAAGTACTGGGAAAATTATTCATGCATAGAGGCCAACAAAGCAAAGATGGGAGATTTGCAATGTCACACAGTGAGATGTGACAAACTGTTTTAAAAACAACATTCATTCATTCCAATAGACAATGGCAAATCACCTCTATTTCTTTATGAATATAAGGACTCCAGTATCTCACAGTATCCCTCCAGTAATAAAAGTCATATACAAACAAAAAGACCTAGGTTGTCTGTGTGTGGCTGCTGCATGACTTGCAGCTCATACCCTTTCAATTTATAATTAAAACCTATTTTT
The DNA here is from genome assembly GCF_901001135.1 of Rhinatrema bivittatum. Classification (NCBI taxonomy): domain Eukaryota; kingdom Metazoa; phylum Chordata; class Amphibia; order Gymnophiona; family Rhinatrematidae; genus Rhinatrema; species Rhinatrema bivittatum. The sequence continues at coordinate 360,730,155 of NC_042616.1, read as the reverse complement.
CTTAAGTATTAAACTTCAGCTAGCTCATATTAAAATTATAATATGAATTTTAGGATGGATTCTTACTAGAGATAAAGATAATCAGAAAATATGCTAGGTAATGTTTAACAACATTATTAACTATCTGATGGTGACAGCTCAAGAAAAAAAAGCATAGAAATTGTTTTATTTTTAATGAATACTGGTTACTGAATCAGTCTACTTCTCCATGATGCTACATATTTATAAGCCTTCTCATGTTTTAAATTCTGCTCCACATGGGCTTTTAGAGATACCCTCTCTTTCTTCTACGTATTTCAGGGAGACATGGGACAAGGCCTTCTCTGTTGCCAGCCCCATTTTTGGAAAACCTTACCAGAAACTTGCTTACAATGCTTTGTTTTACAGCTTTTTCAAAAGCTTTCAGCTCTCTTTTATTTGATCATGCTTATGGTTTAATCTAGTAGTAGGCATATGCATTTATTTTTATGGGCACTGCTTTAATGTGTGTGTGGGGGTGGGGGTGGCTCATGCTTTTCTATCAGTACTCTTTTATGCAGTGAGCTTCATGCATTTTACATAGGTTTAGGAAATGTTCATCATTTGGTTTGTGGTGTTCTTGTGTTTTCAATTTTATGTATATGTTGATACTGATGTTATTGTTTTGGAACTTAGTTTTATTTTATATATTTTTAAGTTGTTTTTATTTTTGTTATGATGTTATCATTGGGCATGTCATTTTATACCCCAACTCGAACTTGGGTTAGGTGTAAATTATAAATAAATATAAATAAATGGAAAGAAAAATAAATTGGATAGAAATAACTTGGTAGGGTCCAGCCCAGTGGCTCAGTGGAAGAAGGACTGTACACTGCCATGTGGTAAAACATGGCTTCAATTCCCAGCTCAGGTCAGCCAGGGAGGGGGATGCTCGGGGGGGGGGGGGGGGGGGTAGCTCTTACAGACTCTTAAGGGGAGGAAATCACAGTCATCATGCAAGGGTGACACCTAGCAGCTGGATTTAGGACGATGATTGCAGGTTTCTGGAAGGACTTTTGCCTGCAATGAGTGGGAGTAAAGTGAACTGGGAGTGGATATAAACTGGAGAAAAATAAGGGCTCATAGTGTCAGATTTCAACCCTAGTTCCAACTGTGTAGAGGTATAGAGGAAGAACCTGCCAAATCTAAAAAAAAAAAAAGGATAAAGAAAACAATGACTTAGGAATCACAAAATAGCAATATATTTTTTTATTTTACAGATTACCTAAAGGTTCTCTTTTTCCTAGTTACTTCATTAATGCAGGGGTACTGGTTGAAATCATGGTAGAAATTACCTTCAACTACGAGAGAAATATCACATCCCCCAATACTCATACCACCCAACACAACAGGGAATCACTATAAATCATACGACTCATTTGTTATCATATGAACTTTGTAAACAATGCTCTATATAATAATTTCATCATACATACACTCTATAATGTGTTTAACAAATGTTTACAATTTTATTATATTGCACTTTTTCCATCATACACAATTTGGGGCAGATTTTAAAACCTGCGCGCGGGTGCAGATTTGTTCGCGCAACCCGGAGCGAACAAATCTAGGCCCGATTTTATAACATGCACACGCAGCCATGTGCATGTTATAAAATCCAGGGTTGGTGCATGCAAAGGGTGCATAATTGTGCAACTTGTGCGCGCCGAGCCGCGCAGCCTGCCTCCGTTCCTCCGAGGCCGCTCCGAAATCGGAGCGGCCTCAGAGGGAACTTTCCTTCCACCCCCAAGCACCTTCCCTTCCCTTCCCCTACCTAACCCACCTCCCAGCCCTACCTAGAACCCCCCTTACCTTTGTTGAAGAAGTTACGCGCGCCAGCCGACGGCCGGCCCGTGATCCCAGGCACAGCTGCAAATGGCCACTGTACCTGGAGGTTCAGGCCACGCCCCTCCCTGCCCCCAGACTGCCCCGGACCGCCCACTCCCCACCCATTTTTGCAAGCCCCAGGACATACGCACGTCCCGGGGCTTGCGCACGCCGAGATAGGCTCGGCGCGTGCAGGGGCAGCTTTTCAGGGGTTACACGCATACCTTACATCACCTTTTGAAAATCTGCCCCTATATTACTTTACATACAAAATGTCATCAAAACATGATATAAAACAGTACATATCACATATGTCATATATCATGTTTTGATGACATTTTGTATGTAAAGTAATATATTGTGTATGATGGAAAAAATGCAATATAATAAAATTGTAAACATTTGGAAAACACATTATAGAGTGCATGTATGATGAAATTAATATATAGAGCATTGTTTACAAAGTTCATATGATAACAAATGAGTCGTATGATTTACAGTGATTCCCTGTTGTGTTGGGTGGAGAAATTACCTTCAGACATTCATGAACAATACTTTACATGTAACAAGATCCCAGGGAGGTTACCTTCTGTGCTTTTTCTAAGATGAACCCAATCCATATGTGGCCATGCAGTTGAAACTGAATCCAAAACATAAAAGAGGAGTGTAACATTCCAGTCCACTCTTCAGTTTGGTTGAGATTGCAACTGTCTAGTAGGAGAACTACTGAAGTTTCAAGAGAATTGATAGAAAGAAACCAAGCCATGAGAAGGGAGGGGCTTTAATCCTCCCATAGAGATATAAATACCTATTTAGTGAGAGGGTATTATGGCTAGTCTCTCGTTCTCTCTCTCTCCCTCCAGTGGTTGCATGTAAGAAATACCTCAATTCAGGCACTTATCTCAAAGTGGGAAAAAGTTATCACAATTTGCAGTAACTTAGCACTTCACATAGGTATTACTGCAAATTGTAATAAACTGCCTATTACCATAAAACATGCCCCTTTTTCTATCGCATGTAATATTTAGTGCATTTTGATAAATCCACGTCCAAGGGAGAAATGTTGGAAAGCTATGACCACAACTGCTCATAGTCTGGACAATAAAATCTCAGACATTCAAACCCTAATGGTGGAGGCAGACTTGGACATCACTGCTGTTATGACAACATGGTTCACTGTGTCTCATGATTGGGATACAGCCATCCTGGGCTATATTTATTAAGGAAGGACAGAGGGGACAGGAAAGGGAGAGGAATAGCTCTTTATGTCAAAAAAAAATATCCAAGCAACTGAAATACAAGGGACAAAGGATAGGGAAGAAGCATTATTGGCTGTTCTAAAGAAAGAAGATGGTGCTTCCATTTACACGGGTATTGCATAGAGGCCTCAAATTCAGACAAGACAGCTGGACAAAGATCTGTTCAAAGGAATCCATAAGGTGGGAAAGAAAAGAGACACATTGTTCGTTGAGATTTTAATTTGTCAGATGTAGATTTGAGTATCTGTTCTGCAAAATTTACAAGAAGTAGAGGGATAATGGATGCCTTTCAAGGGGTTCTGTTCAAACAAATGCTAATGGAAATGATGAGGGAAAGTGTGATACTCAACCTAGTCTTCACAAAAGGGGATAATATCTCTAATATCCATGTAGATGGCCACCTGAGCACAAGTGATCATCAGATGGTATGGTTTGATCTCGCAAATAAGATACAGAGAAGTCACACAAAGACCCGAGTTTTGAATTTCAAAAATACAGACTTTGTTAAAATGGAGATGTTTCTGGAGGAAGAACTGAATGACTGGAATAAAATGGGTGAGGTAGAAAAACAGCGGGCTAAATTAAAAGGAGCTATTACAAAGGTAACAAATCATATAAGTTAGAAAAGTAAACAAAAGTGAAAGAAAAAAGAAACTGATCTGATTCTCAAAGGAACTGGCTAAAAAAGAAAGGCAAAAAGAATAGCGATCAAGAAGTATAAAGGATCCAAAAAAGAGGAATACCAAGAAGAATACCTGGTGAATTTGAGGTAGATGAAGAAAGAAATCAGAAAAGCAAAAGGCTAAGTGGAAGAAAAGATTGCGAAAGAGGAAAAGCGAGGTGAGAAAACATTTTTCAGATATATCAGAGAAAGAGGGGAGGCCAAAGTGGCATGGTGAATTTGGAAGATGACAAAGAACATTGTGAGGAGAGAGACAAAGAAATGGCAGCAATATTAAACAAATACTTCATTTTGGTGTTCACTAAAGAAGAACCTGGAGAAGGACCATTCCTTGTTGAGAAGACCATAGATGGGAGTGGGGAAGATGAAACTCCATTTACAGAAGAGAATGTATGAGAAGAGCTAGGAAAATTGAAAGTGGACAAGGCTTTGGGGCTAGGTGAGGTACATTCCAGGATAGTAAGAGAGCTCAGAAATGTGCTGGAGGGTCCTTTAAAAGATCTGGAAATGGAATTAGTGACTGGAGAAGAGCTCTGATGTCCTGTTTCACAAGAGTGATAGCAGAGAGGAAGCTGGAAACTACAGGCCAGTTAGCCTTACCTTGGAGGTGGGAAAATTAATGGAAATGCTGCTGAAGGAAAGGCTAGTGATCTATAAACAAACTGGTGGTTTGCTGGATCCGAGGCAGCATGGATTTACCAGGGGAAGGTCCTGTCAGACAAATCTAATTGACATTTCTGATTGGGTGAATAGAGATTTGGACCAAGGAAGAGCGCTCAAGCAGGCCAATGCAATATAGTGCGCGCAGCCAAGTGCACGACTTTACATGTGCTTGGATGTGTGTCCAAAACCTCTTATGTAATAATGGGATTAATGCATCCAAACAGGCACGTAGCTAATAGCGCTCATCACATGTAAATTGATGTTGATGAGGCTATTAGCTGTTAGCCACCCATGCAAAAAAAAAAAAAATGTGCACACGATGCGCATATTTTTTACTCAAAAAATTAATGCCTGCCCCGGAGCAGGCATTAATTCTTGAGTAGGCATTAATCCTTGAAGAGCCCCTAAAGTTAACAACAAAGCAGAAAATACTGCTTTTCTGTAGTTCCTCTGACTTAGGAGTAAAGGGAAAATAATAATAAAAAAAAATGTCGCTGGCAGTCAGGTTAGGAAAATGAACATTCTATTAATGAGCATCTGTTTTCCTAACCCAGACTGACAGCCACCTTTCCCAGGTGCCTGATGCCAAGGAGGTACTAGGGACTCAAAATTTCCCCTAGAGCCTCCTTTTTACAGCAGCAACCCATTTATATATTAAATCAAGTACCCAGGAGAGGTGGATCGGCACTCGTTAGGAGGGGGGGCTCAATCATGAGCACCCGTTTTCCACGCGCTGATATTGCATCAGCCTGCATGTGATTTACTTGGATTTCAGCAAAACTTTTGATACAGTCCCACACAGGAGGCTTATAAAGTGAGAAATGGGACTTGACACCAAGGTGATGGAGTGGATTATGAATTGGTTGACTGAGAGGAGGCAGCATGTAATGGGAAATAGAACCTACTCTGAAGAGAGAACAGAGTAAGTGGAGTGCCACAGAGAGCTGGTTTGGAACTGGTTCTGTTCAATATCTTTGTGAGGAACATTGTGGGAGGGATAGAAGGTAAAGTTTGTCTATTTGCAGATGATACTAAGATCGGCAACAGATTTTACATTTATTAAAATTTATGAATTGTCTAACACTAAAAATAGGTCTAGGTGATGAACAAGGATACATACATAAAACCTATAATAAAAATAGTGAAAGAACTAAAATAGCAATATAAAATAGAAGCTCAATAAACAATAAATTATATTAAAAAATAATCAAATTAAAACAAATTAAAATTATCAGATAAAAATAAAAATCATAATTCATTAAAAATAGGCTGCCTTAAACAAAATGGTCTTTAAATGCTCTCTAAAGCTTTTAACTGAATCATACTGATGTAACTCCATTGGTAGAGAATTTCAGAGGGAGCATTCTTGGGTGATATATAAGCAAGCAACTTTCAGGGATGGAACATCTAATAAGCCCCGCTGCAAAGAACTTAAATTTCTTGAGGTTTGATAAAATTTCAAGATAGCATTCACCCATGAACAGGATTGGTTGGTAAACAGATTAAAAATATTTGTGACAAATTTATATTTAATTATCTAACCAGTGTAACTCAATGAAAACCGGGGTAATATGATCAAATTGTCTCAAACCATTGATTAAGTGAGCTGAAGAGTTTAACAAAAGTTGTAGTGGTCATAGTGTTAAGTGTGGAAGGTCACCATAAAGACTATTGCAGTCATCGATAATTGTAAATATCGAGGCTTGTAATACAGTACGGAATTCTGCAGCATGTAAAAGTTTCTTAAGCCTGTATACAACAAGAAACCTGCTAATGACTTGATTGATTTGAGGTAAAAAAGAGTACTGTCTAAGACAATGCCAAGACTTTTGATTTGATTCTTGATTTGAAATTTTGTATTATCAAGCTGGATGATTTTTTTCTATGAGCATAAAGTAAGGACTCCACAAGAAACTGATTTAGACATATTTAATGAAAGCTTGTTGTGGTTTAACCAACTTTTGAGAGCAGAGAAGCATATATTAAGGTGCTTGAGAGTTTCATTCCAAAAGGAGCGAATATCCAAAACAAACTGAATATCATCAGCATAGACTTTGTAGCAATCAGTCAAATTAAAAAGGATTTTACAAATTGGAGTTAGATAGATATTGAAAATAGCAGCAGAAAGAACTGAGCCCTGAGGAACACCAGTTTTATTGAGAGAAACTAAAGAGATTTTGTGATTAAATTTAATGTGCTGAGAACGTTCAGAAGGTATGAGCGAAACCAGGTTAGAACAGTTCTGGCTAATCCACATTCTTGTAACTGAAAGGCAAGAATGTCATGGTCAAGTGTCGAATGCAGAGGAAATGTCTAAAGAAACAAGGAGAAATTGATGACTGCTATCAATACCCCTTCTTAACATGTCAGTGAGTGATAAAAGAAGAAGTTATGTCCTCATAGCATGCCTGAATCCAAATTGGTGTGGATCAAGAAGATCAAATGTTTCCAAATGGTCAGTTAATTGACAAAGTTCCGATGTCTCCAGTATCTTAGAAAGGTATGGTAAAAACAAAATGGGGCTATAATTATTAGGGTCAGAAGGGTCCAAATTATATTTCTTGAGGAGCAGACAAACAACAGCCTTCTTCAGATTGATGGGAACCACACCTTCAGTAAGGGACAAATTAATAACTTGTATAAATGTAGAAGATAATGTGTCCCTTGTAACTTTGAAGAGAGCCATTGGACAGTTACTTGACGGTGTTTTTAGATTTAATCATGAGTTGGCTTATCTCACTAGATGACACAGTCAAAAGTATCCCAAATATTAGATGTCTGATAAATAGAGTCCACATGCCAGTTCGGCACAGCTGAGAATTTAGAGCAAGCTTTTTAAAATGAAATGAATGAATAAGGTTTGTTTCATTAGGTAGGCCCCCAATTCAGTTTGAGGCCTTCCCCGAATGAAATGAATTAGCCTTATTCATCATGTTTTGCAGTTTTGTTTTAAACAAATGCACATCCCTACAAGTTACACCCATGCCCCTTTTTTTTTCATTCTACCTCTACCCTTAAGAGATCCACATTGTTTTCATCTTTACCACCTCTTCTAGCAAGGAATTCCAAGTATCCACTGCCCTCTCCATGAAGCAATATTTCCTGATGTCAGTTCTGAATCTTCCCTCCTGGAGTTTTTACATGCCTAAAGGAATAGAGAGAATGAAAAGTGACTTAAGAAAGCTTGAAGAGTGGTTGAAGACTTGACAGCTGGGATTCAATGCCAAGAAGTGCAGTAATCTAAAAGAGCTGTATGTGATGGGGATGGGGGGGTTGAAAGACTAATGTGCATGGACTGGGAGAGGGACCTTGGAGTAATAGTATCTGATGACCTGAAGGTGGAGAAGTAATGTGACGAGGTGATAGCTTAAAGCCAGAAGAATGCTGGGCTGTGTAGAGAGAGGAATTACTAGTAAGAAGAAGGAGGTGATTACCTGGAGTACTGTGTTCAGTTCTGGAGACTGTATCTCAAAAGGGATGGAGACAGGATGGAGTTGGTCCAAAGAAGCATGACCAAAATGGTATGGGGTCTGTATCAGAAGACTTATGAGGAAAGACTGAAGGATCTGAATATATACCCTGGAATAGAGGAGGTGCAGAGGAGATGTGATACAGACCTTCAGATATCTGAAAGGTTTTAATGATGCATGAACCTCAAACCTTGTCGGTTGGAATGCAGACAGTAGAATTAGGGTTCATGATATGAAACTCTAGGGGGAATGATTCAGAACCGACTTCAGGAAATATTTCTTAATAGAGAGGGTGGTGGATGCTGGGAATTCCTTGCCAGAAAAGGTGGTAAAGATGAAAACAATGTAGATCCCTTAAGGCTAGAAGTAGAATGAAAAAAAGGGGGCATGGGTGTAACCTGTAGGGATGTGCATTTGTTTAAAATGAAACTGCAAAACGCGATGAATAAGACTAATTAATTTAATTCAGGGAGCCTTGAACTGAATAGCCCCCCCCCCCCCCCCCGAATGAAACAAACTATTTGTTTGTTTTGTTTTTTAAAAAAATGCATTGGGCCTAGTTCTAGGCCCGAAGCTGGGGTCTCGCCTACGGCATAGACTGAGGCCCAAAGGAGTCACGGCCTATGCCCTAGGCAAGGCCCTGGCTTCGGGCTGAGGCATCAGCATCGTATTCAGGCATAGGCAGATGCCCAAAGCAGGGACCGTGGCCTAGGCATGACCACAATGCCGGGGTCCTGGCCGAAGCCCCTGAAAATAAAAAAAAATAAATTAAGAACTTACCTGATACATTGGATTCCGTCGGAGGTTGGGTCCCAATGCTGGGGCTTTGGCCTAGGCCGGGACCCAGACTCAGGCCTGACACTGCAACCTGATCCGGAGGCTGGGTCCCAATGCTGGGGCCTAGCCCCAGACCCAGTTATGACACCAGGGTTTCAGATGGAAGGCCAGGTCCCAATGCCTGGGCTTCAGCACAGGGTCAGACCCAGGCTTCAGTGTCCACTCCTGGGAGCTCCCCGTTCAATGTCTTCTGTCTTTGGCTCTTCACTGCCAAATGATGGCATCCTCTGAAGTTGTGCCAGAGTGAATTAACTCCAGCGTATCCTCACCCATGGACAGTGTCATTTTGATTATGGCATGTGTACGGCATTGCCCAACATCAAAATGGCATTGTTCGTGGAGGTGAATATGCCAGAGTTATTTCACTCCAGCACGACCCCAGTGGCTGCTGTCATTTAGCAGTGAAGAGCCAAAGAAAGAAGACATTGAATGGGGTAGCTCCCAGGCTTGGACACCGAGCCCTGGGCCTGACCCTGGGCTGAGGCCCATGTGTTGGGACCTATCCTCCAGGTCGGGTTGCGGCATCTGGCCTGGGTCTGGGCCCTGGCCTAGGCTGAAGCCCTGGCATTGGAACCTAGCCTCCAGGTCAGGTTGCAACATCGATCCTGGTTCCAAGCCCAGGCCCCAGCTTGGGTCACAGCATTGGGCCTAGGACCAAGCTGAGGCCCTGGCACCAGGACCTGGCTTCTGGATCAGGCTGAAGCCTTGGCCTTAAGTATGTTGGAAGTGCTTACCCTGAAATGGGAGCAGTCACATGATCTTGATTTTTGTGCAATTTCCCAGCACAAGTGAGGAAATTGTAAGGGAGAATGGCCAAGAATAAAGACAGATGGGGTGAATACCTCTCAGCCCCACTGCTTCTGCTGCAACTGTGGTATTGATTTACTGGCCACACTGTTGCTTATTGTTCTGGTTACCTGGGTCCCATCAACTTTGCCCCTAGTGACCACACTGGAGGAGGGGTATAGGGATCCTGTTAGTCCCCTACTAGAGCTAATTAGGACTTAACCTTTTAGTGTGGGAGGAGACAGTTTACTGATAGCGTTTGCAGCTCCCCATGTGGAATGCTTGCAATGGAACTGTCATGCTGTCTATACTGAGGGTTCGCTATTTTATCTTTTTGGATCCTTTTTGCTTTTGAGGAGGCAGCAATCCATTTGCTGGGCTCTGACTTAACTTAAACCTCCATGGAGTTCTGCATTTTGGATGAGTTTCTTTCCACCCTCTCATTCTATGCTTTAATTTTTGATTAAGAATTTGAGATAGGCGTGCCAAATCCTTTTGGACTCAATTAAGCTTACTTAATGTTGCTCTTCAATGAAATGGGAGAGGTCCCCTTCCAGCAAGAAGGACTTTAGATCATGAAAGATCCAAGGAGAGGACAAATTCCAGTCACCCTGTGGGAGGAAGAAGGAGAAAGGGGAATGAAGGAGATGGAGCACATCTATGGCCCATGAATATCTACTGAATATTGGGAGATGAGGAGAGAAAAGGTGTCATCCTTGATACTACAGGAGGAGATAGGAGATAAAACATTTTAAAGTACTCCTTTGATACTTCAAGCTATCATGGAAGGGAAGCAGAAAGCTTTGCCCAGAATTCAATGGGAGAGAAGATATCGAGTAACTGAAAGCATTGATTTAATTCAATATAACATCTGAATCTAAAAGAGACTGTAAGAAGTCACAAACTTCTTAGAGTCCTTGTAATAACTTGAATATGAAGTAGCTGCAAAGATTAGATTCATTTGCAACTTATCCGTAAAAAGAGAAATGTTGGAAACCACTAAATACCATATCATGTATGTCATTGATTAGTGCCTTAATTATTCTTTAAGTTGTGATCATCAGTGCTGTGCACAAAAGACTTAAAAGTGGGGACATCTAAGTGCAATTTGAGGGCTTTAAAAGGAAACTTCCCCCCTGTACAGAAATCCCTGGATATACATCTTGTGTGTTATAGTGACAGTGTCCATCTAAAATAAAATGTAAGAAATGGTTTCTGAGTTCAACCATCACAGGGGCAAGAGAATGAGAGATATGGGGGAAGGGAAAGTTTGTCATCAAAAGGAGAGACGGAAGAGTGAGGTTGAAGTAGGGGTACTAGGGGTACTAGAGTAAAATAGACTTAGTTTTTGGGTACTTGCCAGGCTCTTATGGCCTGGATTGGCCACTGTTGGAAACAGGATGCTGGGCTTGATGGACCCTTGGTCTGACCCAGTATGGCATGTTCTTATGTTCTTATGAGGAGCAGAGGGAGAGGTCATGAATGAGTGAATTAGAGGGGCTGGGAGTTGTATGGGGAGAAAGGGTGAAAGTGTGAGTGAGGGGATTGATGATTCTGCAGGGTATAAGTGAGATGATAATAGTTAGGAGGGTTCCAATATATGATAGTTAGGGAGTCCAGTGAGGTGATTGGAGGGTCATGGAAAGAGTGAATGAGGGGAGGGAGGGTATAGGAAAGGATGAGTGAGGAGAGCACTCAATACTGCTTTTTTCCTTCCTTTCCTATGGAGATAAATAGCAGGCTGTGCTTTTGAATTCCAGGTCCCAAAGCCCAAGGAAGATGAGAAGATTGGGTAATACATACCAGTCTTCCATTATCCCCCAAGGCAGATGAGAACCAGTTGATTTTATCTTGAAGAAGTTGCCTATGCCTTACTGGCTAAGGAAGCAGAGGAGAAGAGCTTCTGGACAGAGTAATTTTTCAGGAGATGGAGGGGGATGGGGGGGGCGCTGTAGGATGACTAGGGATCAGGAGTGAGACTTGAGAGCCCTAGGACCACTGGGGGAGGACAAGCACCACTAGAGGATTCGAAAGGGGGGCTGGGAATGGAGGACTTCAAAGAGTGTTATGTTTGCTGGCTCATGGATTGCCCCCATGAACTGACTCACTCACTTGGTGCCACTAGCCCTACCTACACCGCAACCTGTCTCACAGCCAGGACACGGATGACAAAGCCCACCATGGTCTTTCCTCTAGGCATGCGTGCAGCATGGCGTCAACCAGCCTATTTAGGCCCCCCAGAGGTAGCAACTCTCCCCAATGCACCCTGATAACATCACATGGCCAGGTATTTAAACCCTGGCTATGCAATAGGGCATCGCTTCGGCAATGGGTCAACTACCATAGGTAGTCTTAATTGCTGCATTCCTGCATGACCTGCCTTTGTCTCTGCAGTCTGATCCAACCTTCTCTGCCTGCCTTGTCTCTCTAGCCTTGCCTGCCCGCTTCGTCCCTCCTATCCCAGCCTTTCCTCAGACTGACTCTAGATTGACCACAGCCTGGACCTGGACCACTCTCACTTCCTGCCTGCCTCTAATCTCAGCCTGAACCTTGACCACCCCTATCTGTTGCCAGCCGCCGTCTCTAGCCATGACTGGGACTTCCCCCCATTCTATTCTCTATGAAATTATTGCCTAAGTCCTGCTGGTCCCCAGAACCCGAGGGCTCAACCTAAAGGGAAAGAGGGTGGTAAAGGAGAAGCCCTAGATTAATCTTACACAGCCCAGTCTTGCCAGCTATCGGGGAGAACCTACAGGGCCTCCCCTGTAGGTTGAGTCAACCTCCCCACAACTACAAGGGTCCACAGTCCTTAAAGGTTGCTGAGGTCATGGACCTGGTAGTCTTGTCATTACTCCAGGCCATCTTGAATCAGGTTAACACAGTCTTAGAAAGACTTGCCATCTGAGAGAAACCAAGATGGCGCCCTGAGAGGACGTAACTCCGTTTGCTCTGTGTTCTCAAGATTCTTTGTTACTGCTTTGGCTAGCAACCCTGGAAAAAATGCCTCATAAGAGAAAAGGTAAAGTCCGGGTATACCCACCCGACCCGGACCTTACCTCGGGGCAACGTTTGATATCTGAGTTCGCCTCTTCTTCACCCGTTTTGAGGGTTTCAACCCCCGCTGGTGAGTCGGCGAGAGGAGAGCCTTACTCCCCTGGGGAGCTTTCGTTGAGCCCTCCCGCTCCGAAAACACCGCTGGAAGCCTTGCCACGCACCGTCTACGGAGGAGACGAGTCTCATGTCGATGACATCATTCAGAGTGCTTGGCTGGGTGGCCCAGAAGCTGCCGATGCGTTGGGAGGAGAACCGAGGCCCCAAACGGCTGCTGCACAAGGAGGAAAGGGGCAGGAAGCAGCTGAAATCCCTTCAACATCGGAAGAAAGCAGCATGTCTGCAGGATTTGGGGTAAGGAGATCCTCCCCATTGCAATTTGTTAAACCAACGGTGGTGACCCTTGATACCATCTGGGACTTTATGGTGAGGATGTCGGATAAACTAGACAATCAGGCCCAAATGTTTGAAGAGTTTTCTGCAAGAATTGTGATACAAGAGCGCGACAACCAGCAGAAATTTGTGGAACATGAGGAAGCAATAAAGAAAACTAATGAGGAAATAAGAAATCTTCATAGCATAAATGCCACTATGATTTCTGAAAGGACTTATATGTCGAGGAGATTAGAATCAATAGAAAATTTTATGAGGCATCTAAATATAAGACTAACAAACTTTCCTATTGTAATGGGGGAAATCCCTTTGTTAACCTTTAAGAAATATGCAATAGAGATATTAAAGATACCTCAAGAAGAGATTCCTCCTGTAAAGAAATTATTTTTTCTACCTAAAAGGAATAACCCAGACCCAGCTGTTTCTAATGTTCAAAGGTTGGACTTTCAAAACCTAACCGAATATTTAGAAGATTCCACCATCAAAATTGTGGATAGGGCTATACTTTTTGTTTCCCTTTTTGATGAAGCTAGTGTTTCAAAGATAATGAAGAATTATTTTAAAAATGTAAATGAAGTATATTGTGGTGGTTTAGTGCGTGTGTATCCGGATCTTGCTAAACCTACGCAGCAACGTAGGAAGGCTTTCTTACAAATGAGACCTGAGGCCTTAGCACTAGGAGCCAGCTTTATGCTGCGCTATCCTTGTAAGTGCATCATTAAACTGGCCAGGAATACTCATATATTTTTTCTACCTGATCAACTACGGGCCTTTTTGAATGGGAGAAGACCTCCTAGCGAATCATAAAGGGAGAGTTAGATAGGGGTAGATATCAGGAGCTAAAGTATTTTTTTTTGTTTCCTAAAAAAACTCCTTATATGTTTCCTTTCTCTCCACATTTTCCTATGTAATAAAGGAATTTAAGTAAGAAGTATTTAAAACTCTCTGAGTTAAGAGGGTCTATGACTTCTTTGTTTATTTACTTCAGGACTATTTTCTATATTGAGATTCTTTGTATTTCCAATGCAAAAGTTTTGTTTTGTGTAATTGTTAAAAGATGATAAATAAAAAATTAAAAAAAAAAAAAAAAGAAAGACTTGCCATCTGTATGAATGCCTTGACCTCAGCACCATTTCCACTGGTGCTCATCACCTCCTCTTCTAAAGCTACCACTGTACCCAGGCTTCCAGTACCTCTGCTTCCAGAGCCACCTCACTACATGGGCACCCTAAAGAGTATTGGGGATTCCTAAAACTATGCAGAGTACATTATGCATTCCAGTCCAGCCTGTTTGCAACTGATCTCTCCAAGGTCCTCTACATCCTCTAGCTCCTTGGTAGTACAGCCTTAGCTTGGGCTTCCCCCATATGGGAAAGAAAGGATCTTTTGCTCCACAGTCTACTAGACTTTCTGCAACAATTCAGGCTGGTCTTTGAGGAGCCCAGGTGAATATGCTCTTTAGCCAATGAGATCCTGCAGATTCACCAAGTGGGGTGCGCCCTCAGTGAATATACCATAGAGTACTGCACCTTGGCCTCGAAATTACAAAGGAGGGAAGACAGCCTTATGGCTATATTTCTACAAGGTTTATCAGGTAAGATTAAGGATGAGTTAGTGCGTCGAGATGTCCCTGCTTCCCTGGATGCCTTAATTGATCTTGCAGGCTGAATAGACTGATGTTTTCAAGAAAAATCTAAAGAAAATAAATTTACCTGCCAGCCGATAACCCTGGCATCTCATTTTTAGTGGCCTGTTCTCCAGCACCTACCTCAGACACACAAACATCAGATGAGCCCATACAACTGGGTAGGAGTAAACTTCTTCCAGAGAAGAAACTCTGCAGAAGACAGATGGACTTATGTCTCTACTATGTCTCTACTATGCAGGCTGGAGGAAACCCTAGGCCATACACATTCCTTCCCTCAACTCCTTGTACCCATCAGGATCACCATATATGAGACTCAGCTTTATAACAAAGCCTTCCTTAACACTGAGGCTAGAGGAAATTTTATTGACCAGGCCTGGTCCGCCAATATAAGATTCCTAACATTCCACTTCAACCACCTGTCACCATTTCATATGTCTATGCGGATCCCCTGCCAGGCCAACATTTTGAGATGATGGCTCCTATCTTTTTCCATACCAGACTTCTTTATTCGGAGGCCAGCTCTCTCCATGTCACCCCATGGGTGGTGAATTGCCTTATATTGGGGCTACCTTGGTTTTAATGGCATCAGCCTGTGCTTGACTGGGCTTTTCTAGAACTTGCCCAATGGGTTCCTTCTTGCTCCATCAATTGTCTGATGCCTATCCAGCCTTCAGTTTGTCTAACCAGGACAGCTACCGTGTCAGACTTCCTCCACAATATGCTGATTACTGTGATGTGTTCTCCAAACAGCAGGTTGAGACACTACCATCACATCATCTGTTTGACTGAGGTATAGAACTTCTCCCCAATAAAATTTCTCCGAAGGAAGAATTTACCCATTCACTATACCAGAGACCGAGGCTACGAGCAAATACATTAAAGAAAACCTAGCCTAGAGCTTCATCTGACCTTTCTTCTCTCCTGCAGAAGCGGGCATTTTCTTCATGGCCAAAAAGAATGAAATGCTCAGATCTTGCATTGATTATAAAGGTCTTATGCCATTACTAAGAAAAATCATTATCTGCTGCCCTTCATCTGTGAACTATTTGACTGCCTGCAGGGTATAAAGATATTCATCAAGGTGGAACTAAGAAGCAACTATAATCTCATTCATATCAAATAAGGAGATAAGTGGAAAACTGTCTTTAACACCAGTGAAATACACTACAAGTATCTTGTTATGCCCTTTGAGCTTTTCAATGCTCCAGCTGTGTTCCAAAACATGGTCAATGAAATCTTCAGGGATCTTCTTTATTCCTCCATTGTGGACTGCTTAGATGATATTCTCATCTATTCTCAATCTCAGGGCTCGCATCGACATCATGTACACCAAGTGCTTCAATGTCTTCCTTTTTGGGCTACATTATTTCTTGCTGTGGTTTCGTGATGGACCTGGTGAAACAGAAAGCCATTCTGGATTGGTCGTGGCCAGATGACCTTTGAGCATTACAACGCTTCTTAGGGTTCGCTAACTACTACTGCCAGTTTATCCCCAGGTATTCCACTCTAGCCACCCCACTTACTGCCTTGACCAGAAAAGGGGCAGACACCCAGAACTGGTCCCCAGAAGCCATCAAATACTTTCAGGAATTAAAGCATGCCTTTGCTCAAGGTCCCTGCCTGTGACACCCAGACCCTGAACATTCCTTCATTATGGAGGTAGATTCCACTATCCTTAGCGTAGGGGCTTTCCTCAGTCAACACAATTATGAAGAGACTTTGCTACTTTGCTCTGTTTTCTCCAGAAAATTCTCTCCTACAGATAGAAATTACACAATTGAAGACTGCAAACTCCTAGCAGTCAAGTTGGTTTTGGAGGAATGGTGACATCTCTTAGAGGGAGCTAAGTACCAGATTAACATCTAAACAGGCAAGAACCTGTAGTACCTCCAGTAAGCCCAACAACTCAACCCCAGACAGGCTCGCTGGTCCCTTTTTGTTATGCTCCGTGGCCGCAGGCGGCTGCGGCCGCTGTTGCTCACCTCTTTGTTTGCTGCCTTAGCTCCATTAGGGGAACTCGCGGTAACTGCCAGCTACCATTGGCCTTCCACTCTCCGTTCTCAGGCCTCCTCGAGTGGCATGGATGCCACCAACCGCCATCTTACCTGTGGGGTTCCCTAGGCTCGCAAGCGCGCTCCCCGACCTGCTTTAACCACATCATGGTAGGAACCTCGGGGGCGTCCCCACTAGATGATGTCACTGAACCTGGATACTTAAGTTCACCAACCCAGACAGACAGCATCTTGGCAACGAGTTCACTTGCTACAATTATCTACTCTCTTTGCAACACTGTTCTGGTTCCTACTTTCGTGTTGGAGACTATCGGGTACCCGCTCCTCGGGGGCCCTATCTCGTCTCTTGGCTATCCGCTCCTCGGAGGGCCTTCACACGGATTCCTACCTGTCTCGCTCCCTGAGGCATCTCCGGACCTGCTACTGCCTTCAGTCACTGTGAGTGCTACTCTGCGGTTCCTGTTGTATTCTCTACGTGGGAACTCTCTACTGTGTACCCTGCTCTGCGGACCAGTGCCGTGACATCTGAAGAGGAACCCTCACCAGTGTACCCCACTACCGTGAACTCCCACCGAAGGCCCCTCTTATATACCATCTCTACGGACCCAGTGTACTTTAGTCACTATACTTCTATCGGCACCTCCGCTCCTCGGGTAGTGCTATTACTATTTGTATACTCCAGTTTCCGAGCCGAGTCTGACACCAGCAGCTGCGATCTATAAAAGCCGTGAGGATAAACAAAAGGAGATAGATGCCAGTTGTCTTTTACAAATATTTATTGTGGTGGAGACGTGTTAAAAACTGCCCGACTCAGGCCGACTTTCGCCACTCTTAAAGTGGCTGCCTCAGGGGCTCAAACGCTCATTTGGACCAAATACCAATCAGAATAAAGAAGAAAGATTTTGTGATGCAATACTATTTCAGATACATCTGCAGTGAGGGTTTAACTTTTGTTGTATGTGTTATATAGTATGATCTCATTTCTTTCATATGAAAGTATGTAAACCACACTGTAGAAATTTTGTCGTGCTTCTTGGCAACCGGATGTTCAGTCTTCACTCGTACAGGCAAAGGGGTACCCTGCTCTGTGGACCATTGCCGTGACATCTGAAGAGGAACCCTCTCCAATGTACCCTACTCTGCGGAACTCTTCCGTTACCTCCCACCCAGGGTCCCTCTTGAATACCATCTCTGTTATGGGAGTCTCTGTTTAGTGGACCCATGGGCTGACCTGCTGGAGACTGGGAAAGGTCAATGTCTCTAATGAATAGCAGGCTGGGAGGCAGATGTTCAGGCAGGACGTAGATGCTCTTCACCCTGGAAGCTGGTACTCCCCCGGGAGGAGCCCGTAGGAGCCCAACCGCTGGGACTTAGGTGGCTTCACCCTTGGAAGCCGAAGCCCCCCCCCCCCCGGGAGGAGCCCGTAGGGGCCCAGCCACTGGCACTTAGGCGGGTTGTGGATCAGGACAGGTAACTGGAACCAGACTAGGACAGTAGCAATACTGTAACTGGGCTCGGGTTCTGGAACCAGGCAGGAACTGTAACAAGACTCGGGTGCTGGAACCAGGCAGGAACTGTAGCAGGATTCGGATACTGGAACCAGGCAGGAACTGTAGCAGGATTCGGGTACTGGAACCAAGCAGGTACGGTAGCAGGCAGGCTGGAACCAAGCAGGTACTGTAGCAGGCAGGCAAGAACCAAGCAGGTACTGTAGCAAGCAAGCAGGAACCAAGCAGGTACTGTAGCAGGCAGGCAGGAACCAGGCAGGTACTGTAGCAGGAACAGAGCGACGAAGCAAGGTGAGTCACTCCGGGGCACAGCGCAACAGGAAACCGGGAGGCTAATCCGTTGCAAGGCAAAGACTGGATGACCACGGCCGGCTTATGAAGGCCGCGGCGTCTGATGTCAGGAGTTGGGCGGAGTCACCGCTGGCGGGAAACGGCCTAGAAAAGCGCCCAAGTGGCGCGTGCATGCCTAGGAGCCGGGCGTCCATGGGAGAACTCACAGCGGCACAGCCTCAGCGGGGATGCCACCAAACAGGCCGCAAACCAGACCTCTGGAAGTGGGAGCAGGTCCGGGAGCCTGGAGGTAAGAGCCTGGCTGCAGTGCTCGCGGCCAGAACCGCAACAGTACCTCCCCTCTTACGCCCCCTCTTAGCCAGTCCGGGTTTACTTGGGTGATCCAGATGGAACTGCCGTAATAAGTCCTTGTCGAGGATGTTACGGGCCGGTTCCCAAGAATTATCCTCGGGTCCGCATCCCTCCCAGGCAAGCAAGTATTCCCATCGGCGTTGATGAAACCGGACATCCAAAACTTCACGCACTTGATACGTGACCTCGTCCGGTACTGAAGGATCCGATGGTTCAGGAGCCCGGGAGTGGTACCTGGATAACACAAGAGTCTTCAGAAATGACACATGGAACACATCATGTATGTGCATGGAGGAGGGTAAGCGCAGATGGTAGGAGACTGCTCCCATTCATTCGGCGACTCGAAAAGGCCCACAGAATTTCGGAGCTATTCTTCTAGACGGAATACGTAGCTGTAGATTTCTGGTGCTAAGCCAGACACGGTCTCCTGGGAGGAAGATGGGTGCTGGCTGACGATGCTTATCTGCCCACTTCTTGGTGGACAGGGCGGCTTTACAGATCTTTTCCTGGGTAGAGATCCACAAGGAACGAAGCTGGCAAGCTGAGAGTTGCACTGCTGGGAGTGCACTAGGTTCAGGCGAAGGTAGGGGCGGCCGAAGTTGCTTCCCATAAACAATGAGGAATGGCAAACTTCCAGTAGCAGCATGCGTGTGATTATTATACGAGAACTCCGCCCATGGGAGTAGCTTAGCCCAATTATCTTGTCATTTGTTCACGAAGAAAAGTCTTCAAGGTTCGATTGGTTCATTCCATTTGCCCATTTCTTTGAGGATGGAACGCTGAAGAAAGACTAAGTTGCACATTGAAGCATTTGCATAGGGCTTTCCAATAACGAGCTGTAAACTGTGGTCCTCGATCGGAGACTATATCCTGCGGGAGACCGTGAAGTCTAAAGATATGCTGGGCGAACAGGCCGGCCAGGTCAGGGGCAGAAGGTAGCGTAGGTAAAGGGACAAAGTGTGCCATCTTGGAAAATCAGTCCACGGTTACCCAAATGACCGAATTACCTCCTGAGGCAGGAAGGTCCACGACGAAATCAGTGGAGATGTGTGTCCAAGGCTCCACCGGGATGGGCAATGGTTGCAACAGGCCCCTGGGCTTCCTGATGAGCGGCTTTTGAACAGCACAGGTAGGGCATGAGCCCACAAAAGCTTGGACGTCCTGTCTCACTGTTGGCCACCAGTAGAAACGGTTTAACAAGTCTAAAGTCCCTTTCCAACCCGCATGGCCCCCAAGTGAGGGAGTCATGGGCCCAAGCAAGAACTGCTCTCCGGGAGCGACGTGGAATGACGGTCTTCCCTTGGGAGGACACCGAGGTTGCAGCAAGACTTACTTTCTCAGGGTCCAAGATATATTGGGGTGTATAAGGAGTCTCTTCGACCTCAGAGGAGTGCGAGAGCGCGTCAGCTCAAACTTTCTTCGAGCCGGGTCAGTAGCGTAACATAAAGTCAAACCGGTCAAAAAACAGTGACCACCGAGCTTGTCTTGGATTCAGGCATTGGGCTTGCTTCAAAAATGCTAGGTTTTTGTGATCGGTGTAAATCGTAACCGGATGGTTGGCTCCTTCCAACCACTGTCTCCATTCCTCCAGGGCAAGTTTCACAGCTAGCAAATCTTTGTCACCAACACAGTAGTTGCTTTCTGCCGGGGAGAATTTCCTTGAGAAATATGAACAGGGCAACAGCTGTCCAGAATCAGAGTTCTGACTCAGTACGGCCTCCACGGCCACATTAGAGGCATCAACTTCCACCATGAAGGGCCGGCTGGGATCCGGATGGCGAAAGCAGGTGTCTAACAAGAAGGCTTCTTTAAGGGCCTCAAAGGCTTGACAGGCAGAAGCAGGCCAATCCACCACGTTAGCCCCCTTTTGAGTGAGGGCAGTTAACGGAGCCACAATACGAGAGTAATTGGGAATAAAGTGACGGTAGAAATTAGAAAAGCCAAAGAAGCGTTGCAACGCTTTAAGACCCCTTGGCTGGGACCAATTCTTAATAGCAGCCACTTTCTCAAGATCCATTCGAAAGCCAGCTGCAGAGACTATGAGGCCTAGGAATGGCAGGGAGTCTTCTCAAAGCTACATTTTTCCAGCTTCGCGTACAGACCATGCTCCCTAAGTATCTGGAGCACTTGACGGACATGCTGACGGTGTGACGACAGATACTGGGAGTAGATTAACACATTGTCGAGGTAAACAGTTACACAGGTGTTCAGAAGGTCCCGCAACACCTCATTCATCAGGTGCTGGAACACCGCCGGGGCATTACATAAGCCGAAAGGCATCACGAGGTACTCCTAATGCCCGTCCCGGGTACTAAACAAGGTTTTCCACTCATCTTCAGGACGGATTCTGACTAAATTGTACACTCCTCGCAAGTCCAACTTTGTGAAAATCTTCACTCCTTGAAGCCGATCAAGGAGCTCCGGGATTAAAGGGAGCGGGTAGCGGTCTCGCTTGGTAATAGAATTTAGGCCTCGATAGTCTATGCACGGCCTCAGTGAGCCGTCTTTCTTGCTGACAAAAAAGAAACCTGCGCCTGCAGGTGACTTGGACGGACGGATAAAGCCCTTGACCAGGTTCTCCGCAATGTACTCGGACATGGCCCGGGTCTCAGGTATGGATAAGGGATAAACCCTTCCTCGGGGGGGGGGGCATAGTACCAGGTAGCAAGTCTATAGCACAGTCATACGGACGATGCTGCGGAAGGATCTCCGCCTTGCTCTTGGAGAATACATCCGTAAAGTCCTCATAAGGTGCAGGAGGACCCACGGCAGTGTTCATCAAGGGAAGTGCGGGAGTCTTAGGCACTTTCATACAATTAGCTAGGCAAAAAGGACTCCATTTGACAATCTGTAGCGTATCCCACTGAATCGTGGGTGAGTGTTTCTGTAACCACGGCAACCCTAGCACCACAGGGTAGACAGCCTTCTCCAACACTAGGAAGGCTATCTCCTCCGAATGGATCGCCCCAGTGCGGACCATAATGGGTACTGTGGACATCCGGACAGGTCCTCGAAGAAGCGTCCCCTGGATAGAGGTAATTTGTAACGGAACCTCCCGTCTATGCGTAGGGATACTCAACTGGCTAAGTCCTGCAGAATGAAATTACCTCCGGCTCCGGAATCCAGGAACGCCATCGTCTCAAAGTAGCCTCTGGGATATTCCAAGGTAACCGGAACAGTACATTGAGGAGCTGTAGCACAGCCTAGGAGGAGCTCCTCCCGACCTCCTAGGCTTTGGCATTTTCCGCACACTCCTGGCAGCATGCCAAGAAGTGGCCCTTCTGGCCACAAACAAGCACAACTTCAATGAATGGCGACGTTGCCTTTCTTCAGCAGAAAGCAGGGCCCATCCCAGCTGCATAGGTTTGCAGGTGGGAGCGTCTGGACAAGAAATCTTGGACGAGGGCACAGGTCTCGGCCCACAAGCTGGACTATGGCGAGAGGAGCATTGTTCCTTGGTCCGTTGTTGTAGGCGGCGGTCAATGCGAGCAGCCATCTCAATCAAGGTGTTGAGGTCCTCTGGCAGATCTCGAGCAGCAATTTCATCCTTTATGAGTCCGGAGAAGCCTTCCAGGAAGATGGCCTTAAGACTACCATCTTGCTAACCTACTTCTTGGGCTAAAGTCCGAAACTCCATTGCATAACTGCCAAGGAGTGGGCCCCCTGACAAAGTTGCAGCAGGTCAGAAGTAGCTGTGGCTACTCGGGCGGGCTCATCAAAGGCCTGGCGAAAATTCGTGATGAACTGTTATAAGTCCGTTAGCAAAGAATCATTGTTTTCCCAGAGGGGAGAAGCCCAGATTAAGGCTTTCCCATCAAGCAGGGACAGGATATATGCCACTTTCACCTCATCCGAGGGAAACTGCCAAGGCAACAAGGAGAACCGTACAAAACATTGGTTCAAGAAGCTGTGGCAGGTCCTTAAATCACCAGCGTAACGAGAGCGTGCCGGTAGCTGAGTCACAGAGGAACTGTGACCCTCGGGGGCCCTGCCAGCAGAAGGCAAGGACTCCAGGCGCGAAGATAGCCATTCCACCATGGCTGCCAAGGTGTCTATGCAGCTCTGCTTCTGTAGCATCTGCCGGGCCATCCCGGGCAGATCCGAGGGAGCAAGTGCATCTACCGAGTCAGTAGAGCTCCTCCCCCTGGGCGGTTCCACCTCTCGCCTCGGTCAAAGGGTCCACATACTTACAAATCCTAACACTTTTCTTTTATTGTTTTGATTTTGAGCTCCGCTACCAACCAGCTGCAAAAAATCTACAGGCAGATGCTCTCTCCGGCTCCTTCCAAATGTAAGATGTAATGGAAGTATTATGCCACATCATTGATCTACAAGAATTATCTTTGATTCTGCCACCTCTGTCCCCGCAGAAAAGATGATTGTTCCTAAGAGGCTTCAGGAAAAAGTGTTGAAATGGACTTGACTCACACATGGCTGGACATCCAGTTGTATCCTGATCCCTCAGTCTTCTTCACTGTCACTATTGGTAGCCCCAATTAAAGAAAGGCATGAAGGCCTACATGGATTCCTGTCCTTCTTATGCACAGAACAAACATGTTTGTGCCTGACCCTGGGGATTATTACAGCATTGTCAGCTCCCAGGGAACCCTGGACCCACATTTCCACAGACTTCATTGCGGATCTCCCTTTCTCACATGGCTCCACTGAAATGTGGATCGTAGTGGACAGATTCTCTAAAATGGCTCATTTCGTACCTCTCTATGGACTGCCTTCAGATCCTGAACTAGCCTGCCTCTTCATTCAACATGTGTTCAGATTACATGGCTTACCTTCGCACATTCTGTCTGGCAAGGATATCCAACTCACAGCCCGCTACTTGAAGGCTTTCTGCTAGAAGTTCGGCATCACTTTAGATTTCACTACAGCCTACCACCCTTAGGGCAATGGACAGATTGATAGGATCATTCATGTCCTCAAGGCCTTTCTGACTTTATGTTAACAAAAGGCAAGATGACCGGGCCATCTTATTTCCTTGGGCATCACATAACAGCTACCTGATCAGTGCCACTGCTACCTCTCCATTCCAGGATATCTATGGAAAACATTCTTGAGTACCACTTCCTCTGCCTCTCATGGTAGACAGCAGCCTGTTTCACCTTTGAGGTAGAGACACCACAATCTCCTAAATTCACAGACAGAAACTCAGGCCAAGAAACAAGTGCCACGTTGACCAGTGCCACAATTCAAAGTGGGTGATCTCATCTGGCCAAGTACCCAACACTTACGCCTTCATGTCCCCTCACTCCATTTGGTACCTCAATTATTTGGACCCTACCCTATCCAATGACAGGTAGGACCTGAAACCTACCAGGTAAAGCTACCCATTTCCCTAAATATCCATAATGTGTTTCACATCTCGCTATTGAAAATGTGATCCTTTCCTGGCCCTCCAGGAAGCCTCCTCACACCTTTGGAACTAGCCTCTGAAAAAGATACACCATATTAGGTACAAGAGACCCTGAACTCACGTATACAGTGAAACAATCTAGAATACTTCATCATTTGGAAACACTTCGATCCAGAGGAGAATTCATAGGTGCCTGACAATAACTTAAAAGCTCCGCTCCTTGTAAAAGAGTTCCACAGACAATTCCCCTCCAAACCAAAGCCTCGGATCTTGAGGAGGGGACTTAAGAGGAGGGATACTGTTATGTTTCCTGGCTTGCAGGCTGCTCCCATGAGCCGGCTCACTCATCTGGTGCTGCCAGCCTCACTGACACCATGACCTGCATGGCGGCCAAGTCACCACTGCCATCACCTGCTGGGGTCTTCTCTCTAAGCATGGGTGCATGGTGCACATCGGCTTATTTAGGCCTCATGGCAGGAACCACTCTCCTCCTTGCAGCCCGATGACATCACACAACTGGGTATTTCAACCCAGCTGTGCAACAGGGCATCGCATCCGCAATTGTTTAACTATGGTAGGTAATGTTAGTTGATGTGTTCCTACCAGATCTTGCCAAATCTCTCCAAGCCTGCCTGATCCAGACTTCTCTGCTCATCTTGGGGCTGATGCAATTCATGTGCACTGAATGTGGGTGCTGAACACTCAGCATCCGCTTGCCTAACATGCCCCCAGACACCCCTCCTGGGGGCACCATGCAATATTTAAATTAGGGGTCATGTTATCCTTGAGAACAATATTAAGTAGGAGGATATACAGAAAAGCATTTTTTCCTGCTTTTCTGTCCATTTGGGAGCGCTCAGAAAATTATCGCCTGCCCGGAGTGACTTAGATGCAACTTAGATGCACATTTTTTTTTTGCATTCGGAGTGAATAGCTAATAGTCTCATTCACATGCATTTGAATGTGATGAGCGTTATTAGTTTCGCTCCAAGTTGGACACGCATTGTGGAGGCACTAATCCTCTATACAACCCACATTGCCAATTAAACAGTGCACTCGGCTGAGTGCACTGTATTGCATCAGTCCCTTTGTCTCTCCAGTCTTGCCTGCCTGCCTTGTTTTTCCAGCCTTGTCTACCTGCCTCATCCCTCTTAGCTCCACCTTTCCTCAGACTGACTCTCAAATTGATCACAGCCTCTATCTGGACCATTCTCTCCTGCCACCTGCCTCTGACGACAGCTTGGACCTGGACCATTTTCGCCTTCCATAGGCCTCTGACCACAGCCTGGACCTAGTCCACTGTCACCTGCCACCTGCCTCTGATCTCAGCCTGAATCAAGACCATCCCTGACTGCTGCCTGCCTCTGACCCTAGCAATGTCCAGGACTTTCCCCCATTCTATTCTCCATGAGACTATTACCCAACCTAAGAGGAAAGGGGCTGGTAAAGGTGCAACTCTAGACCACTCTCACACCAGCCCAGTCCCACCAGCTGTTGGGGAAGACCTACAGGGCCTTGCCTGTAAGTTGAGTCAATCTCCCCATAGCAACAAAAGTCCACAATCCTTACAGAGAGGAGGAGGAGAAGGAAGATGAGATTAGAGAGAAAGGGTCACATTCTACCCTCCTCCCCCACCTTATATATGAGAACCTCCATTCCCCATCTCCAGCAGTGATCATTCCACAGCTATTCTTTGCTCACCAGAACTTATCAAACAAATAATGGCTGGGGGTTAAGCACTAGTGAGAGCTGGCAATGGAGTATCACTGGGATAAGAATGAAATGGAAGAGTGTGTTTACATATGTGATTGTGAAAGAAAAAATGTATATTTAGGAGAGAAAGGGAATTCATACCCAGTCATGGACCCTTGCACATATCATCTGGCCTTGCTGCATCTCATCCCTCCACCATTTCACAAAGTTTATTTTGTTTCATTTTCCTCACACCTTCACAAACAAAAACATGAACTCAAGGAAAATATAAAAGGAAATAAACAGAGATAAATATCCAATATCCTTTTCTACTTCCTTTTTGTCTACAAATTAAGCCCTGATCATAATCACATGAAAGTAGCGCCGGGAGGTAGACCCTTGGCTTGGTGCAGGATTGGTAGGCTCCCTGGTCGGACCCAGAGAGCGCATGCCACCAGGAAGCGGAGAACAGGAGGAAACAGAGGCTAGCTGGAGCTTCACCAGTAGCAACCCGGGGTTCCCTCAGATTGAGCCCTTGGTTACCCAGGCCGCCTGGTCTTAGGTGGGCCTCGCAGGATCTCCAAGAGATAACGTTCAGGGGTGTGCCCACCATGAACAAGGGTGTACGGTCGATGTTCAGGTCAGGGAGCTCAGAAGCCAGAGAAGGCCAGAACAGAGTCTCTGAATGGAGAGCGAGGATCAAGGCCAGAGTCAAGGATAGCATACTCAGCCAAAGCAGGGGTCAATACCTGTGGTCAGTCCGTGGATAGTCAATCATGCAAAGGTCAGGTTCCAGGCGGTGATCAGACGTGGTCAGTGTTCAGGCAGAGGTCAGTTCTGGGCAGCATTCAGACGTGGTCGAGGAAAAGGGCAAAGGTCAAATCCAAGCGGCGGTCAAACGTAGTCAAAGAAAAAGGCAGAGGTCAGTACCGAGAAGACAGTCCGAATAGTACTACCTGAGGAGACGAAGGAACAGGGGGACGCTGGAACAGGAGGATGCTGGAACAGAAGACTGGAACAAGACACTGGAACAGAAAACTGGAACAAGACACTGGAACAGAAGACTGGAACAAGGCACAGGAACAGGAAGGCAAACTTTCTATCAAACGTGATTGACCCAATTGCCAAGGCATCGTTCCGGGGAACAGGCCTTGCCTTATATACTACAGAGTCGTGATGTCATCAGGGAATAACTCGACTGGGTTTCCCGCGCTTGGCCCTTTAAATGGCAGGAGGTTGGCAGCGCGCACGCCTAGCAGCGGAGCCGAGGAGGCGCTGGACGTGGAGCCCCAGCGGGAGCTCCGCTGTGAGGCCTGTGATGATGTCGGAGTCAGAGCATGATGAAGAGGGCGACGGGGACGGCTGGGACCGACAGCGGCAGGGAGGCCTGAGCTCGTGGATGGCTGAGAGAGGTGAGCAGGCCTGGCCGTGACGCGTACGCGGCCGGGAAGCGCAACAACATATTCATGCATAATTCTTATTTCTTAGAAATCTGGTGAGCATGCATGCACTCAAGTGATCATGCACAACAGTAGAAGTCAATTTAAATGGTGGTGTTTAGGATGTGTCCAGTCAGGGTTAGCAAATACATATGTACTTTCATATTTTATTAATGGAGTACTTGTGTGCATCATTAAATATGTGGGAACAATTTTACACCAGATTTTTAACATACCAAATTCAAACCTAATGTCATTTGTGACCTGGTGCTTGGAATGGCAGATACTATTGGACATTGGAGAGTGCAAATTGGTAGCAGTTCTTGAAGAATGTGTGCTGTGCTTGTGTGGTAATTTGTTTTTTCTATCTGCTGTTTCTTTGAAGCATCCTTCATTTCTTCTGTATTTATTATTTATTCAGTTTGTCACTCAGTGTGTCTCAGGTTTTGGGGGTAAGGGGTTTTCTTTATTTAGTTGCCTTTCAGTGTATGTCTTTTTGTTTTGAGAGTATGTATGTCTGCTGTTACTGGTAGTATGTCTGATGTTGATGGTCGTGGGTTTAATGCAACTGGAGGTTCTATGGCTGATGTGACTGGTGGTGGTAAGAAATGCAGCAAAGAGTGCAATAAATGTGTGGATCCTGAGGGATCAATAGGAATGTGCAGAGGAAAAAAATATGGTTTGCATTATTCATTCATTTTGTAGGGCAACTAGATTCTTTTCATTAGTTTTAAATGAAAAAAAAATAGTTTATTTGTTCATTCATTTTCCATTAGAGTCAATAAAGGAATTTTAGATTTTAGATTCACAAATTGACATTTTTTAATCATTTCTATTGAAATTGGAGGATATTAATTATCAGAGAGGTGAAGGCATGCCAACGCACTAAGACTATGTCAAAATTGCACCAAAAGTGGCATGAAGAGCCTAAGGTACCATAAAGGGGCAAAGGGGTTCCAGCAGTGGCAGGATTTTGCCAAGGCACTGTCTGAAGAGCAAAGAAGCAGCTAGACTAAGAAGAACACCCCAAGGCTTCAAAAAAGGGCACCAAAAACAGTAGCATGAACCCTTGAAAGCAGCATGAGAGGCAAAGTGGCACCAAGAGTGGACATCCCAAGGCGCAATGAAGGAAGAATGAAGCAGAAAAGGCAGCAAGGAAAACTCCAAGGCACTGATAAAAGGACAAAGCAGCACAAAGAGTGGCATCTGAACATAGAGCATCATGAGAGCTACAAAGCAGTTTCCATAGTGGCAAGAATACTCCAAGTTATAGAGTCTGGGGTATGACAGCAAGTCAGAGTGATAGCAAGACTCTCAAGATGCAAAACACTGGATATGACAGTAATACTGGGTAGACACAACTTAAGGTGAAGGATAAGGGGTATAGCAGCAAGGCAGAGTGACATTTGAGATGTCTGCTTTCCTTTGGAAGCACTGGAAACTTGTCAGATTTAGTGCAAGAAAAGAATCTTTCATCGTTATTTTTGTGACGTGAGCTTTTAGTGGTGAATGAATTGTGGGTTTCTTGTGAAATTTGCTTTCTGATTGAAACTTTAGTCATAATCAGAACATGATAAGAGTGTCTTCTCAGTAATTAGAAAGGTTTGCTTTATTAAGAAAGTTTTTCTCATATTCTGCAGTCAAACACTGTGTCTTCCCGTTCTTGATTTTATGGTGTTGAATTAGTTCTCTCTTCCTTCTGAAACTTTTACCACATTCAGAACATGTAAAAAAAGTCTCTCTTCTACATGATTTTTGTTCTGCCTGTATTTCTTCCTTTTGCCTGTGGATTTTTGCAGATAAAATACTCCAGTATAACCAACAAACTAATTAGGCTGGGATTGAGGGGGAAGAACAAATTGAAAAACATTTAAACAGATGGAGTGGGAGGAGAAACATTTCTTTAACATTTTTTTTTCTGGGGACAAAATACCCCAGTATAACCAACAAACAGGGTAGGAGAACCAGGCTAGGATTGTACATGGATAGAATAAAATGAAGAGTAAAATTGCTTTATACATTTTTTTTCTGGGGTCAAAACAGACACCCTAGTATAACAAACTCAGAACAGAAAACATGGAGACACCAAAATTCCCATGCTGATACATATTAGGCATGACACATTAGCCATGACTTAATACTCATAATCTCAGGATGATGAGTATTAAGTAAAGAGGTAGAAAGAGAGCGGGGGGGGGGGGGGGGGGGGGGGAGGCTAATTCTAAACAAACTTTCATTCTGTTAGAGCATACGAGTTACATCGCCTCAAGGATTAACAGAAGGGACCTTTAAATAACACTCCCACAACGGGTTCTGGTTGCTCATACCTGAAAGGGAATGCCAAGATGCCATTATGCTCGAGTTTAGAATGTACTTAAAGTAAGCTTTTGAATTATGTTGGATAAGTGTGATTTGAAGTACCTGTTGACCATTACCATTCATCTTGAACCAAATAGTGCTACAAAATAGTATTATTTATTACAGACATGGTTATCAAAGCCCTTGAAAAAGGATTGTTATCCGAAACACAGTCCTGTATCGGGCTTCGGGCTTCAGTTATGACAGCTTCTGCTTAGAAAATAGCCACTGCTATTACTAGCAATGGTAACATGGAATAGACTTAGTTTTTGGGTACTTGCCAGGTTCTTATGGCCTGGATTGGCCACTGTTGGAAACAGGATGCTGGACTTGATGGACCTTTGGTCTGACCCAGTATGGCACGTTCTTATGTTCTTATGTTCTTAAGCTAACTAGCATGGATAACGAAAAAACCATCGGCCTTGAAATCTATTCGAGGATCTGAGATTATTCCTTCGTTGAACAGATCCCCTACCAATGTTACTAGAACTGGCCATATTAGAATGATCGTCTTCAAAACAGACCTGGAGGAGCTGAGGCAGACAGAGAGGTTTATAGATGAGACCTTCAGTGACATAGTAGCAAAGTCCAAACTTCAGACTGGCAGCCCTGGTGCTGCCTTGGAGGAAGAAGGTCTAATGATTGGAGACCATCAACCTGGTGCAGTAGGAAAGGATCTTCTAGCAAGGACCTGCTCTTCAGGTGATGCATTGTCCTTTCACACTGAGGATATCTCCCCAAGGCCTACTGTCAGGGAGGGAAGGGTTAGGTCGGCCGTCATAGTTGGTGATTCGATTATTAGGAATGTAGCAGCTGGGTGGCTGGTGGGCGTGAGGATCGCCTTGTAACATGCCTACCTGGTGCGAAGGTGGTGGACCTCACGCATCACCTAGATAGGATTTTGGACAGTGCTGTGGAGGAGCCAGCTGTCATGGTACATGTGGGCACAAACGACATAGGAAAATGTGGGAGGGATGTTCTGGAAGCCAAATTTAGGCTCTTAGGTAGAAAGCTTAAATCCAGAACCTCCAGGGTAGCATTCTCTGAAATGCTCCCTGTTCCATGCACAGTAGGGATGTGAATCGGGCTTTGGACGATTGAAAATATCGTCGATATTTTCAAAATCATCAGAAATCGAGGGCTCCCCCGAAACGATAGGAAACCCCCATGATATTGATCATGGGGGTTCTCTTATCGTTTTGGGGGTGGGCAGGAAAAATGGCACACAAAAATAACCCCTAAACCCACCCCGACCCTTTAAAACTAATCCCTTTGCTTCCCCCACCCTCCCGACCCCCCAAAAACATTTTAAAGGGTTAGGGTGGGTTTTTTTGTTTATCGGCTCGGGCGCAGCTGATAAACAAAACCGCGATCCGGCCCGATGAAAATAAATCCACACGTGAATCGGAACCGGAATCTGAACCGATTCCGGTTCCAATTCACATCTCTAATGCACAGGTCCCCAGAGGCAGGCAGAGCCCTGGAGTCTCAATGCGTGGATGAGATGGTGCAAGGAGGAGGGATTAAGTTTTTTTAGGAACTGAGGAACCTTTTAGGGAAAGGGGAGTCTCTTCCGAAGGGATGGGCTCCACCTTAACCAGGGTGGAACCAGACTGCTGGCACTAACCTTTAAAAAGGAGATAGAGCAGCTTTTAAACTAGAACAAAGGGGAAAGCCAACAGTCACTCAGCAGTGCATGGTACAGAGAGAGGTATCTTCAAAGGATACTAATGATGCATTAGAATTAGGGCATCCCAACAGTGAGGTTCCAATAATAAGAAAAGTAGTACAAGTGCCTGTAACTAAAAACTCATCTGAGCAAAAAATTCTAACTTATCCCTATCAATTAAAAAGCAGAATGAAAATACAAACAAAAAACAAACTTTGAAATGTTTGTATGCTAATGCCAGAAGTTTAAGAAGTAATATGGGAGAATTAGAATGTATAGCAGTGAATGATGACATATACTTAATTGGCATCTCAGAGACATGGTGGAAGGAGGACAACCAATGGGACAGTGCTATACCGGGGAACAAATTATTAGGGATGTGCAGAAGGAAATCATTTGTTTCAATTCGGTATTCGTTTCACTGGGACCCAAATCCATTGTATTCGTTTCATAGGGGGGGAAAACCAATTCGTTGATTAGTTTTATTCGTTTTCCGATTTCCTATTAAAGTCAATGGGGGAAATATTTGCAGCCTATTTTTGGCTGCAGAATTGGAGTTTACTTATCAATTCTGATGAAACTTCTGGGGAGCAATAATCAGAATGAGAAAAGAGTTCCAAGGTAATTAGAATCTGGAAAAGTGGCACCAAAGTGGCATGAATAGCTTAAGGCACTTTAAAGGGGCAAAGGGGTGCATTAACAGAGGTGCAAAGCAGCAGTGAGAATGTCAAAAACACACCACAGCTTCAAAAGAGGGCACCGATCACAGATGCATGAACCCTCAAAGGCAGCATGACAGACAAAGCAGGAAGACAAGTGGCATCAACATCCTACAGCACAATGAAGGGGAAACATGGCAAGCAGAAAGACTAGCACCAACACACTGAGGAATCATGATAGTGGCAAGAACACCATGAGTGAGTCATCTGGTGAATGGCAGCAAGGCAGAGTGGCAGAAAGCTGATAGGGGCAAGACAGGCTGGCAGAGCAGAGGTTGTCTGGTCCCTGTGGTTTTGATAGGGGCAAGACAGGCTGGCCCCAGGGGAGAGTTCCCTTTCCTTTGAGCAGGAAAGCGCTCCCTAGAATGGGTTCTCCCCTAGAATGTGGTGTTTCCATTGGCATCTAGTGAGCTCTCGCTGGTCTTTTAAAATCTGGTGGAGTGTTACCAGATATACAAACGAGAATTTTCAAGGCCGAGGCGGAGAAGGGTGCCATGTGAACAGCGGTTCAACATGGGTCAACAGGTACTAAGAGATAGGCTGGCCATCTACCCCGGGGAGAGTTCCATTTCCTTTTAGCAGGAAAGGACTCCCCAGAATGGGTTGGCCCCTAGAGTGGAGCACGAGCCTTCAAAGCATGGCGATGTGGAGAAAGGTGCCATGTGAACAGCGGTTCAGCAAGGGTCAACAGGTACTAAGAGATAGGCTGGCTGGCTACCCCGGGGAGAGTTCCCTTTTCTTTGATCAGGAAAGGGCTCCCCGGAATGGGTTGGCCCCTAGAGTGGAGCACGAAACTTCAAAGCGTGTTTGTTTTAATTAAGGATCTATGCTGCGAAGGATTATATTTTGAATTGCCAGAGACTGAGGGTTCCCTTTGCATTGAGGGTTCAGCCGTTAGGACCAAAAGAAGCACTGACATCATCTTCCACCCAAATCTACAATATCAACCTATGTTGACTTTGTAGTTTACACAGTGCCTCTGTAAACTATGGGAAGACAGAGAATAAACTAGAGTGCAACTACCACCAGTATTCTATAGTATTAGAAACATTACTGTTGTCACCTATGAAAGATTTCGGGAACATGGCCCATATTATGAAGGTCATGAAAACTATTGAGCATATGAAATATGCAAGCTTCAAACATATTAAATCAGTTTTTTATGTTCTTACATTCAAAATGTGGATGGACAGGCACAGCATTGGAGGTCAAACCCTTGTAGGGACGTAAGGCCTGGACGGAAAGGCACAGCATTAGAGGTCAATCCCTCTTAGGGACATAAGGCCTGGATGGACAGGCACAGCATTTGAGCTCAAACCCTCGTAGAGACGTAAAGCCTGGGTGGACAGGCACAGCATTTGAGGTCAAGCCCTTTTAGGGACATAAGGCCTGGATGGACAGGCACAGCATTCTAGGATAGAAGTCAAGCACTCATAGGGACATAAAGCCTGGACGTACAGACAGCAGGCACAGCATTCGAGGATAGAGTTCATGCCCTCATAGGGGCATAAAGCCTGGACGTACAGGTACAGTATTCGAGGTCAAGCCCTTGTAGGAACGTAAGGCCTGGATGGACAGGCACAGCATTAGATGATAGGAGTCAAGCCCTTGTAGGGATATAAGGCCTGTATGGACAGGTATAGCATTAGAGGATTTCCTTTGTGCAGGTATGTTGTGGTTTGATCCGTCACTTCTTCTTGAACTGGTTCACTGCCAGAAGAAAATGGCATCTTTTTCATTTCTGAAAGATAATTCAACAGAGGTTGCTTTTAGAGCAATAGAGACTGCCATTTGTGAAGCAAGAACTGATCTGGAGATTATTTATGAATACCCAGAAGCTATTAACTGTACTTATGCACTTCAGCTGATGACAAAGGAACATGAAGAGCACTCAGAAATAAGAAAACCGCTACTCAACTCAAAATCTACAATATCAACCTATGTTGTCTTTGTAGTTTACACAGTGCCTCTGTAAACTATGGGAAGACAGAGGATGAACTAGAGTGCAACTACTACCAGTTTTCTATAGTACTAGAAGCATTAATATTGGCACCTAAGAAAGATTTCGGGAACATGGCCCATATTATGAAGGTCATGAAAAGTATTGAGCATATGAAATATGCAAGCTCCAAACATCTTAAGTCAGCTTTTTATGTTCTTACATTCCAAATGTTGCAAACACGAAAATGAATATTCTGTAAAGAAGTGATGCACAAATACATGAAACTGAAATTAGAAATACTAGAAGTAAACTCAGACAGGCACAACATTTCAGGTGAGGCCCTTGTAGGGACGTACGGCCTGGACAGTGGACAGACAGCGGTTGAAGTCAGGTACATATGCTGATATTATCAGGAGCATATGAGGCAGTTGGAGTTGCTGCAAGGCTTTAAATTGCTTTTATTCATCTTTCCATTCACAGGAAAAATTTGGAAACCCAAGCAAAGGCATGTTTATTTTCAAAACCACTAGCATTTCCATCAACTCTGGTGCCAGCCTTGAGTGGTGAGGGCACATGATATCCACTGTCACAGAAAATACACGTTCACTGGGCACACTGCTTGGTGGCATAACAGATATCGCTGAGCCACTTTTGCTAGGTGTGGCCAGACAGTGGGCTCGTGTGCCCAATATGCCAGTGAATTTGTCTGCATGTCCTCTATGGGCTCTGTGAGATACCGTGCACTGACATTTGTGCTGGTGTCTTCTTTGCTTGGGTGGGCTGAGATTCCTTCTTGCCAGCTGGTTTCACTCTAGCCCATTCCAGAACAGATGCTTGTTTATGGGCAACATGGGTTTGGCGTACTGAAATGGAGCAGGAAGTACTAGCTGTCACTGACAGAGTGCTGCTCCTGCTTGAACTAGCACTACTCTCTGAAGTGCCCGATGTTTCCTCCTCTGCTTCATGCCTAATCTGTCTCTGCCTATGGTGCTCCTGTTCATGGAATTTTACTAACAGCAGGTCCTTCACAAATGTGAGACAATCTGACTGTAGGGCGAGTTTCCCTTTCACACAGGGATCACAGACTGTGGCGAGCATGTATGTCTGGTCTTTTGTTAAAGGTCTTAATCTCTCTTGCACCTGCTTCTGCAAAAAGTCCAGACAATGCAGCACCTCTGCTGTCATTCCCTCTTCCTGTCTAAAGCCCTCCAAATTTTCCTCCAAAAAAATAACTATAGGGATGATGTCAGCCAAGGTGGCACTTCTGGAACTCAGCTCCTCTGTGGCATCCTTGAAGGGCTGCAGGATTTTTACCAGCTGACTCATGACTAACCAATCATGATGCCCTAGGGGACTCTGCATACCTATGTCCATTGCCGCAGAACGTTCATGAAGGGATGTCTGCTGCTCCACTAACCTCTGCAGCATCATATAGGTGGAATTTCACCGGGTGCCAATGTCTTGAATGAGATGCTTGTGAGGCATCTCCAAATCAGTCTGCTTTTGTCGGAGAACCTGCCCTGTCTTCACACTTCTGTGGAAGTGTGCTGCTATGTTCTTACACTTATGTCTTAAGTTGTCCCTGCCTGACAATTCCTGTCAGGCAGGGACAATGCCCGTCAGGCAGCTATACCAGCTGCCAGGCGGGCTGGCAGCTGGTATAGCTGCCAGCCCGCCAGCAACTGTCTGATGCATGCTAGAATATTGGCTGAGGTATGGGCCTCATCCGTCAGGTGGGTGTGCAGTAAAGACCACCTCCACCCTGATACTTGTTCACTAATGGAGCTGCTGCCTGCCCCTGCCTCAGCCAGATCCTACTAGTGTGCTGTCAGGGAGAGGTAAGAGTGTGCAGCATTCATGGCGGTCTGGATATCGCAGGTGAAATGCCCACACCCCTGTGCCTTAGCTAGCAGCGCTTGGATGCGACTGTGACACTGGATTTACAGGCTAGGGATGACCTTTCTGTTAAATGCGGTTCTGGAGGGGACTTTGTAATTTGGAACTAAGACCTTCAGCAAATGCTTGAAACCAACATTCTCCACTACCTGCAAGGGCTGGTCATCAAGGGCAATCAATTCCTCAATGCTCCTGGTTACAGCTTTTTAGGCTGCCTGCCTACTTCCCCGGGTTAGCATTACCAAACACCACCCAATTTCCTCCATGTTGGGTTGTCGCTTCTGCCACATGGCAGGGGGCTGCTGGCCTGCCACCTGACTGCTAGAAGGGGCTGAGTGCGTGGGATGACTCTGCTCCTTTTCAACCATTTTATGCTGCCTGGGAAAAGGGGTCCCCCTGACTGGTACTGCCACCATCCCCAGATGGTGTTGGGTGTTGGTGTTGGGTGTTGCTTCTGCATATGATGCATCATGCCAAAATTAGTTAGATGTCCCATTTGCTTGCCTGTGCTAATAGCCCTGGCACAGTAATTATACTGAGTAAAACGCGGGTCCTGCGTCACTTTAAAGGGGCTCCAGATCACAGATTTTTTTTTGTGATCCCTTCTCTATAGCCTTTGGGGTGGATGCTGGCACTGGAGTTGAGTATTGGGTGCACCCTGAGAAGCAATGCCAGGGGCATCAGTCACACTCTGGGCATGCGCTAACTGCTCTTCCTCCTCATCATCATCAGTTTCATCTCTCCCCTGCAGCACTGAAGTGAATGCTAAGACAGAACTAACTAATCGTCCCAAACCTTCTTCAGTTATTACTTATTCCATTTCTGATGATGAGAATCCCACCCAAGATGATTCTTCATTGGAATCAGAAGCAAAAAGTGTCTGCACTACATTTTCAGTGCTAACCAGAGTCTGCTGTCGCACTGCTGCTTTTGGGTCTCGCCCTTTTGTCTTGCATGACTCAGCCTCCCCTTCCCTCACCTCCAAACTGGCCGTGGCGGTGCATCATCTTTAAATTTCAGTTTTTTCCAGATGAAACTGCCTGCCCCTCCAGAGATTTTAGATTAGAACAGTTCCATTTTTAACTTTTATGAGGGACTGGCACTGCCTTTAGATGTGCCTCCTCTGGCAGTGCCTCCTCTGCCAGTCCCAATCACTTGACCACATCTAGCTTTCCCTGACATCATGGATTTAAAGTCACTGCCTACTAGGGATTTCAATTAAAAGAATTATTTATTTATTGGTGACTGAACACCTATATAAAACTACACAGAGAAAAAAGACTGGAAGCCTGAGCAAGCCTAATTCCTACAGTGATGTTGCTTGTTCTTTGAAAATACCAACTCCTAGACAGCCACTGCAACTCTCACACTATCTCCCACCCACACCACCCAAACCATGCCTGCAACCTACTCCAGGGGGTTAAGATCAGCAGCAAAATGCCACTGCTGACAGTTTCTCTCAGTGGGAGAGACAGAGAGACAATCTGAGTTCAATAAAAAAAAAAAACGTGGAGTAAAATAGCCTGGCTGGCACAGCAACAAAAAGGAACAAATATCTTTTTCAATGGAAAATTCTATGAAAGTAGCAAGCACAGCAGCAATAGCAATTGAATATAGATTTGAGACACTCAGACTAGGTCTGAGGAAAGCTACCTCCCCAGACAACACCCGAGAAAAAAGTGTGTGGCACACCACGTGCTTAAGGTATAAATAGTACAGCGTCAGCAGGAACAGCATCACAGAGCACTGAGCGCAGCAATAGGCTGCAATAGAAAAATGCTTAACTCTGATAGGTTGCATTCTCGTCTCCTTGCCAACCTGTCTGACCCTCTCTATGACAGGGCTGTGAGGTCACTTTTGACTCACAGGAAAGGGCTGGTTTTTGCTATGGATACTCCCACATGGCCTTCTCCTACTTCAAATGGCTGCTAAGATATCACGGTGAACCAAAAGAATGAAACTAATAAGATATGTTTCATTCATGGGGGATCACCATGTGTTTTGCGATCCCATGAATCAAACGAACAGGGACTTATGTATTGCGGATTGCACATTCATTGAAAATGAATACACATCCCTTCTAAAAGCACCTCTGAACTTCTATATTTGATAATTTCCCCAAAAGGTAATTTTCAGAGAAATGTATCTAAATAAACTGGCATGGCTGAAAATTGACCTTCTCCATCCCTTTGAAAATACACTATAGACGTGATAGAACATGACTTGATCTAACATGAAATTTCTTATAATACAATCAATGATTGGCTCCCAAGTTTTTCAGGATTAAAATGCACATCTTGTGATTTCATGATTT
The DNA here is from genome assembly GCF_901001135.1 of Rhinatrema bivittatum. Lineage (NCBI taxonomy): Eukaryota > Metazoa > Chordata > Amphibia > Gymnophiona > Rhinatrematidae > Rhinatrema > Rhinatrema bivittatum. Next base: position 360,691,962 of record NC_042616.1, on the reverse strand, counting down.
TGTACATTGATAATGATAGAGTGCAGGTGTTTTATTCATAGCATTTTTGTTCATAGCAATAAAACCTTTATTTCCATGACATCTTTATTTCCAGCATCCAAAGCATTGCACAGCATCAGATTATCCTATTTTTCTTATCTATTACAGCAAAATACAGGCACCAAGATGAGAGAACACATCTCTCCGGTTTTGTTATCCCTTCTTTAGCTTCATATTCACTGGCGGATATGTAATAAACTTGCTGTCACTATCCACACCTTTCATCAAATCTCCTTGGATCCTCTCTGTACTAGAAATACACATTCCATCACATAGTCCCTGGTCAGCTACACAAGGGAGGGAGACGAAGAAATTAATCAAGACAGCAAAAAGTCAAGTGGAAGAGAGGATTGCCAAAGACGTAAAGAGAGGTGACAAAATATTTTTCAGATATATCAGTGAAAAAAGAAAAGTTCAAAGTGGTATAGTGAAATTGAAAGGTGGAAAGGATCAATGTGTGGAGAGAGATGAAGAAATGGCAGAAATATTAAATGAATACTTCAGTTCTGTGTTCACTAAAGAGGACCCTGGAGAAGGACCATCGCTAGTTAACAAGAAACTGGAGGGGAGTGGAGTAGACGTAACTCCATTTACAGTAGAGAATGTATGGGAAGAGCTGGGGAAACTGAAAGTGGACAAAGCCATGGGGCCTGATGAGGTTCATCACAGGATACTGAGGGAGCTCAGAGATGTGCTGGCGGGTCCGCTGTGTGACCTGTTCAATAGATCCCTAGAAACGGGAGTGGTGCCGAGTGATGGAGAAGAGCGGTGGTGGTCCCGCTTCACAAGAGTGGGAACAGAGAAGAGGCTGGTAACTACAGACCAGTTAGCCTCACTTCTGTGGTGGGAAAAGTAATGGAGTCACTACAGTCGGGAGAATTGCTGGACCAGAGGCAGCATAGATTCACCAGGGGAAGATCCTGTCATACAAACCTGATTGACTTTTTTGACTGGGTAACCAAGGAATTAGATCAAGGAAGAACACTCGATGTCATCTACTTGGATTTCAGCAAAGCTTTTCATACGGTCCCGCATAGGAGACTGGTGAATAAAATGAGAAGCTGAGGAGTGAGTGCCGAGGTGGTAGCCTATATTGCAAACTGGTTGACGGACAGAAGACAATGTGTGATGTGCCCTATCCCTATTAATACCAGGAGTGTTGTGATCTTCCTGCACACAGTGCCCTAACCCTGGCACCAGGGGTGTTGTGATCTTCCTACATGCAGTGCCCTATCCCTATTAATACCAGGAATGTTGTGATCTTCCTGCACACAGTGCCCTAACCCTGGCACCTGGGGTGTTGTGATCTTCTTGCACACATCCCGGTATCAGGGATAGGGCAATGCATGCAGGAAGATCACAACACCCCTGGTATTAGGGATAGGGCACTGCGTGCAGGAAGATCACAACACTCCTGGTATTAATAGGGATAGGGCACTGCATGCAGGAAGATCACAACACCCCTGGTATCAGGGATAGGGCACTGTGTGCAGGAAGATCACAATACCCCGGAGGAGTGAGGGTCAGGCAGCTCCCCCCTGTCTGTGAAGCCAGCCTCTCACTAGTAATGCAGGGAGGGAGCTGTCTCAGACTTCACCATCCTCCCCCCCCCCCCTCACCCACACACCATTCACTAGCTGGGACATGGGGGAAGTCAGGAGTGAGGGTCAGGCAGCTCCCCCCTGTCTGTGAAGCCAGCCTCTCACTAGTAATGCAGGGAGGGAGCTGTCTCAGACTTCACCATCCTCCCCCCCCCCCCCCTCACCCACACAACATTCACTAGCTGGGACATGGGGGAAGTCAGGAGTGAGGGTCAGGCAGCTCCCCCCTGTCTGCGAAGCCAGCCTCTCACTAGTAATGCAGGGAGGGAGCTGTCTCAGACTTCACCATCCTCCCCCCACCCTCACCCACACACCATTCACTGGCTGGGACATGGGGGAAGTCAGGAGTGAGGGTCAGGCAGTTCCCCCCTGTCTGTGAAGCCAGCCTCTCACTAGTAATGCAGGGAGGGAGCCGTCTCAGACTGGTATCAGGGATAGGGCACTGAGTGCAGGAAGATCACAACACCCCTGGTATCAGGAATAGGGCACAGGTTCTAGTCATATTGACTGATCACATTACTTTTTTTGTCAAGTACCAACAGTTTTCATTTCCCATCCCTCCAACCATCACCTCAGTTGGAACCTTGGTAACATCAATAGATAAGAGTGCAGCCAGCCAATAGGAATACATATTCATTCCTAACTGACCTTTACTGACCTGGAAAGTGTCAATAATTTGTATCATTTTCTGTTAGTGTTCCTGAGTTTCCATTTCCATTTCCCATCCCCCCAACCATCACCTCAGTGGGAACCTGGTTAACATCAATAGATAAGAGGGCAGCCAGCCAATAGGAACACATATTCATTCCTAACTGACCTTTACTGACCTGGAAAGTGTCAATTTGTATCATTTTCAGTTAGTGCACACTAACTCCCGTTAGTGCGCACTAACACGATTTAACGATTTTTAACGATAAATCGTTAGAATTTCTATTGTATTGTGTTCTATAACGATTTAAGACGATATTAACATTATCGGACGATAATTTTAATCGTTAAAAAACCGATTCACATCCCTAGCACATAGGCCAGGATGTGTATTTGTGTATTTGTGTATGTTGTGGGCTGGGGGGGGGGGGAGGGGGAGAGAAGGAACAGCATGCACATATGGAATATTCAAAGCTATGTGTACTAATTTACCTTTATGCGACCATCCACACAAACAGCAGGTACAAAGAAATGAAGGCTTTTTGCACCTATTTTATGTTAGTGATCTTCAAAGAGAAACTACCTGGGTAATTTTCATTTGGAAATTAGCTACAAAGTTCATACAGTAAATGTATCCAGTATCCACATGCTTTACAACTAAACAATCTATTTGAAAATTGCCTTAAATTGCTTGCTTTAAGAAAATGATAATCTTCCCTGACAGGGGATCGAATGTAAACTATGTCAGTGAAAATGCCAAACCTAAACCACTAGACCACTAAGAATAGTTTATAGTTAATGATTACAACAATGAACAGCTGCTATATAGTAAATATAAAAATCAATTTCACAGTTTTTTTCTATATAAACTAATCCCCTTTATAACAAATTAGCTGGGCAGCAACAAATACACTATAAAAAAAAAAAAAGATTTGTTATAATGGAATTTGACTGTTTTATATTGCACAATAATTACTTTGGGAGGTAGTAGTTCCGTTTGTTTTGATCATAGTTTGTTATAAAGATGTTTATTATAAAGAGGGACCATGGTATTGTTGTATGAGTTTATATAGATGTGTGCTTTGTATCATAAATCTACTAAAAGGAAGACTAATTTTTAAATTGAAAACACTAAAAGGAGACAGAAAAGCTATAAACATCATGATTTAATAGAGTTGTTTCAGCTAAGCAGAAGTCAGTTTGATGCAGATGGAACTGCATGATTTTCATTTAAATGTCTTCATATTGAGGGTGACGTGCACAATCAATCTTCCTAGTGACAAGGCAGGAGGTCAGAAATTATTGATGCTTAGTAGCCACAGGATCATAAACAAGGAAATTGAAAGTGATACTTAATTGACATAGCCCTGTCTGGTGAAGTGTGAAAACACTGCTTCCTTCTCACATATGAAGAAAAGGCAAGTGGAAGGGAAGAATGGGAAAAAATGTTCCCCTTTAAACATCATGTGAATCATTTTCAACTGATAATCATTTTTATGAAAACTAGGGAACTTTTTATTTTATTTTATTTTGTCCTAAGAGGGTAATTTTTGATAAATGAAAAAATGCTTCTTAAAAAGAATTTTTATTGAAAACCATTTATATGGTTTGTTTTTAAACAATAATTAAGCTATATAAAAATAAAAAATGCACCAACTAAAACAATTAACAATTTATCAAGTTAAGACATATGACACAAACTTTTAACTGTGAAATGTCACTTTTGCTTTGAAAGGAAATAGTGCAATCATCCTTGGCTCTCACCTTCCTTCGGCTGGCCCAGCCTGACCACCGACATCGTCTTGCCAGCACGGCAGGGGCTGTGCTGGGGTTCTATGTGGCAAGAAGCCGCCACCGCTGTCTCTCCAACGTGGCAGGGAGCCGTGGACTCCAGTTCCTCTTCGCGGCCCGGGGCCCACAATCTTCAGTGTCTTCTTGCGGCTTGAGCCACCTCAGTGCTCTCTGTGTGGCAAGGATGCTGCCACTGACGTCGGGGCCTGCAAGGCCCAGCTCTGGCTCCTCCCCTGCTTCAGTGTTCAGAGTCTTCAGCAGGACCGCAGTCTGTGGTCCTGCACTTCCTCTTCTGTCTCTCCATAGGCGTGGGGCTGCGTCTATCTGCCCTTCTTGAAGGGCCAGTGAGGGAGTGGGCTCTGGATGACCTCACTTCCTGGATCCACCTCTTCAGCCTACAAAAGGTTCTTCAGGTCATTCCTTCATTGCCTTTGCAAGGAGTAAGTCCTCCTAAGGACTCCACATCTGCTTCTTCTCCTAGGCACTCTGTTCAGTGTGGGATCTTGTGTCTTCATTGTTGTTCCATGATATGGTCTCTGCTCCGATATCTTTGAAGTTCCTGATGTCCAGTTGTCCGCCTGTTCCTGATATCCAGATGTCTATCTGTTCCTGATGTCCAGTTGCCCGCCTGTTCCTGATATCCAGATGTCCGCCTGTTCCTGATGTCCTGATGCCCATCTGTTCTTGATGTCTTCAGCTCTGCTGACCCATCCCTCGTGGTCCTCGACCGGCCCAGCTGGGTTGAGTAGGGGGCGTAGTGGCCCAGTGGTCCACGACCAGTCTGGCTGGATTGTGTGGGGCGCTGGTGGATCATTCCATCCAGTGGTGCCATGGAGTCATCTCACCTCTTGTCTGACCTGCCTTGTTCCTGAGTCTGTCTTGTTGTCCATAAGCCTGATGTCTGCCTTGCTTTGATGTTCTTGCCTGATGTCTTCCTTTCCTGGACAGGTCCTATCCTTCAGTGTGGCCCGCGACCAGTCTGGCTGGACTGTGAAGGGCGCCTGAGGGACCTGGATACCTGCCCGTTCCTGTCCTTGGATTTCCATGGCTCTGATGTCTTCTCGTGTGGTCCACGACTCAGCCCGGCTGGGCTGAGTAGGGCGCCAGTATGGACATTGTTTGCCTGGAGAATCCTGACTTTTAACCATTGGTTTTAATCTTGCCTTGCCATGCCTGTCTTGCCATGCATTTCCCTGCCTTACCTTGCCTGTCCTTACCTTGCCATGCCTTGAGTCTTCGTCTGTCCTGCAATGTCCTGAGTCTTCGTCTGTCCTGCAACATCTTGAGTCTTCATCTGTCTTGCCATGCCTGATGTCTTTGTTTCCCTCAATGCCTGAGTCCTCGTCTTTGTCAATGCCCAAGACTTTTAACATAAGAACATAAAAACATAATAAAATGCCAAACTGGGTCAGACCAAGGGTCCATCAAGCCCAGCATCCAGCTTCCAACAGTGGCCAATCCAGGCCACAAGAACCTGGCAAGTACCCAAAAACTAAGTCTATTCCATGTTACCATTGCTAATGGCAGTGGCTATTCTCTAGGTGGACTTAATAGCAGGTAATGGACTTCTCCTCCAAGAACTTATCCAATCCTTTTTTAAACACAGCTATACTAACTGCACTAACCACATCCTCTGGCAACAAATTCCAGAGTTTAAGTGTGCGTTGAGTAAAAAAGAACTTTCTCCGATTAGTTTAAAATGTGCCCCATGCTAACTTCATGGAGTGCCCCCTAGTCTTTCTACTAGCCGAAAGAGTAAATAACCGATTCACATCTACCCGTTCTAGACCTCTCATGATTTTAAACACCTCTATCATATCCCCCCTCAGTCAACTCTTGTCCAAGCTGAAAAGTCATAACCTCTTTAGTCTTTCCTCATAGGGGAGTTGTTCCATTCCTCTTATCATTTTGGTAGCCCTTCTCTTCTCCATTGCAATTATATCTTTTTTGAGATGCGGTGACCAGAATTGTACACAGTATTCAAGGTGCGGTCTCACCATGGAGCGATACAGAGGCATTATGACATTTTCCGTTTTATTCACCATTCCCTTTTTAATAATTCCCAACATTCTGTTTCCTTTTTTGACTGCCGCAACACACTGAACCGACGATTTCAATGTGTTATCCACTATGACACCTAGATCTCTTTCTTGGGTTGTAGCACCTAATATGGAACCCAACATTGTGTAATGATAGCATGGGTTATTTTTCCCTATATGCATCACCTTCCACTTATCCACATTAAATTTCATCTGCCATTTGGATGCCCAATTTTCCAGTCTCACAAGGTCTTCCTGCAATTTATCACAATCTGCTTGTGATTTAACTACTCTGAACAATTTTGTGTCATCTGCAAATTTGATTATCTCACTCGTCATATTTCTTTCCAGATCATTTATAAATATACTGAAAAGTAAGGGTCCCAATACAGATCCTTGAGGCACTCCACTGTCCACTCCGTTCCACTGAGAAAATTGTCCATTTAATCCTTCTCTCTGTCTCCTGTCTTTTAGCCAGTTTGCAATCCATGAAAGGACATCGCCACCTATCCCATGACTTTTTACTTTTCCTAGAAGCCTCTCATGAGGAACTTTGTCAAACGCCTTCTGAAAATCCAAGTATACTACATCTACCGGTTCACCTTTATCCACATGTTTATTAACTCCTTCAAAAAAGTGAAGCAGATTTGTGAGGCAAGACTTGCCCTGGGTAAAGCCATGCTGACTTTGTTCCATTAAACCATGTCTTTCTATATGTTCTGTGAGGCTAACCGGTCTGTAGTTTTCCGGATCGCCCCTGGAGCCCTATTTAAATATTGGGGTTTCATTTGCTATCCTCCAGTCTTCAGGTACAATGGATGATTTTAATGATAAGTTACAAATTTTTACTAATAGGTCTGAAATTTCATTTTTTAGTTCCTTCAGAACTCTGGGGTGTATACCATCTGGTCTGGGTGATTTACTACTCTTGTCAATCAGGCCTACCACATCTTCTAGGTTCACCGTGATTTGATTCAGTCCATCTGAATCATTACTCATGAAAACCTTCTCCAATACCGGTAACTCCCCAACATCAGTAAACACCGAAGCAAAGAAATCATTTAATCTTTCCGCGATGGCCTTATCTTCTCTAAGTGCCCCTTTAACCCCTCGATCATCTAACAGTCCAACTGACTCCCTCACAGGCTTTCTGCTTCGGATATATTTTAAAAAGTTTTTACTGTGAGTTTTTGCCTCTACAGCCAACTTCTTTTCAAATTCTCTCTTAGCCTGTCTTATCAATGTCTTACATTTAACTTGCCAATGTTTATGCTTTATCCTATTTTCTTCTGTTGGATCCTTCTTCCAATTTTTGAATGAAGATCTTTTGGCTAAAATAGCTTCTTTCACCTCCCCTTTTAACCATGCCGGTAATCGTTTTGCCTTCTTTCCACCTTTCTTAATGTGTGGAATACATCTAGACTGTGCTTCTAGAATGGTATTTTTTAACAATGACCACATCTCTTGGACATTTTTTACTTTTGTAGCTGCTCCTTTCAGTTTTTTTCTAACAATTTTTCTCATTTTATCAAAGTTTCCCTTTTGAAAGTTTAGCACGAGAGCCTTGGATTTGCACACTGTTCCTCTTCCAGTCATTAAATCAAATTTGATCATATTATGATCACTATTGCCAAGCGGCTCCACCACTGTTACCTCTCTCACCAAGTCCTGTGCTCCACTGAGAATTAGATCTAAAATTCTTCCCTCTCTCGTCGGTTCCTGAACCAATTGCTCCATAAAGCTATCATTTATTCCATCCAGGAACGTTATCTCTCTAGCATGACCTGATGATTCATTTACCCAGTCAATATTGGGGTAATTGAAGTCTCCCATTATTACTGCACTACCAATTTGGTTAGCTTCCCTAATTTCTCTTTGCATTTCACTGTCCGTCTCACCATCTTGACCAGGTGGACGGTAGTATACACCTATCACTATAGTCTTCCCTAACACACAAGGGATTTTTCTATTTCTGAGTCTTCGTCTTGTGCCATGTCTCCTACCATCTTCTCCTCTGTCCGACCTGCTGCTTCACGCTGCTCCCCAGTGGCAGTCTGAAAGGGCTTGGAATGGTAAGAGGTCCATTCGAAGACCACCATTGCATTGGTGGTCTCAAGGAAGTGTGCAGGTTCGGTCAAGGGTCAGGGACGTCTCACCACAAGGACAGACATCCCTTGTCCTGTGCTGAGGAGCACCCCGTGGTGCTCCCTTCCATCTGCAGCACAACAGGTTGCGAAGGCCATGTACCCTGTTGGATATCCTTGTCCCGGGTCTCGTATGTGGACTTCCTTCTGGTTTCAAAATATTTTGGGGTGGATTTTCTTCTCTACAGGAATTTCTTCTCTCCACGACCTGCAGGAGGTGCCTGTACTATCAATGTTCCTGGATTTTTGATCTCCAGAGGATGGGAGAGGACCCTCTTTGAAGGGGGGGAACTGTTGTGATCCTGCTCGTGGCAGGGCCATGAGCAGGCTCTCACCTTTCTTCGGCCGGCCCAACCAGTGACGTCATCTTGCCAGCACGGCAAGATGCCGTCTCTACAACGTGGCAGGGAGCCACGGACCCCAGTTCCTCTTCGCGGCCTGGGGGCCGCAGTCTTCAGTATCTTCTTGTGGCTGGAGCTGCCTCAGTTCTCTCTGTGCGGCAAGGATGCTGCCACTGATGTCGGGGCCTGCACGGCCCAGCTCCGGCTCCTCCCCTGCATCAGTGTTCAAAGTCTTCAGCAAGACCGCTGTCCGTGGTCCTGCACTTCCTCTTCTGTCTCTCCATAGGCATGGGGCTGTGTCTCTTTCCCCTTCTTGAAGGGCCTGTGAGGGAGTGGGCTCTGGATGACCTCACTTCCTGGATCCGCCTCTTCAGCCTACAAAAGGCTCTTCAGGTCATTCCTTCATCACCTTCGCAAGGAGTAAGTCCTCCTTAGGACTCCATGTCTGCTTCTCCTCTTAGGCACTCTGTTCAGTGTGGGATCCTGTGTCTTTGTTGTTGTTCCATGTTCCAGTCTCTGCTCCGATATCTTTGATGTTCCTGATTTCCAGTTGTCCACCAGTTCCTGATGTCCAGATGTCCGCCTGTTCCTGATGTCCTGATGCCCATCTGTTCTTGATGTCTTCAGCTCTGCAGACCCATCCCTCGTGGTCCGCGACCAGCCCGGCTGGGTTGAGTAGGGCACATAGTGGCCCAGTGTCCATGACCAGTCCGGCTGGACTGTGTATGGCGCTGTTGGATCATTCCATCCAATGGTGCCATGGAGTCATCTCACCTCTTGTCTGACCTGCCTTGTTCCTGAGTCTGTCTTGTTGTCTGTAAGCCTGATGTCTGCCTTGCTTTGATGTTCTTGCCTGGTGTCTTCCTTCCCTAGACAGGTCCTATCTTTCAGTGTGGTCCGTGACCAGTCCGGCTGGACTGTGAAGGGCGCCTGAGGGACCTGGTCACCTGCCCGTTCCTGTCCTTGGATTTCCATGGCTCTGATGCCTTCTTGTGTGGTCCGCTACTCAGCCCGGCTGAGCTGAGAAGGGCGCCAGTATGGACATTGTTTGCCTGGAGGTTCTGGACTTTTAACCATTGGTGGTAGTCTTGCCTTGCCATGCCTGTTTTGCCATGCCTTGCCCTGCCTTGCCTTGCCTGTTCGTACCTTGCCATGCCTTGAGTCTTCGTCTGTCCTGCAACATCTTGAGTCTTCGTCTGCATTGCCATGCCTGATGTCTTTGTCTGTCTTGCCATGCCTGATGTCTTGTTCTACCACAGTGCCAGAGTTTTCATCTACCTCAGCGCCTGAGTCTTGTCTTCTTCTTCTGAGTCTTAATCTTGTGCCATGTCTCCAACCGTTTTGTCCTCTGTCCAACCTGCTCCTTCCAGCCGCTCCCCAGCGGCAGTCCAAAAGGGATTGGAAAGGTCGGAGGACCATCCAGAGACCACCATTGCATTGGTGGTCTCAAGGAAGCGTGCAGGTTCGGTCAAGGGTCAGGGACATCTCACCGCAAGGGCACACATCTCTTGTCCCGTGCTGGGGAGCACCCCCTGGCACTCCCTTCCATCTGCAGCGCAACAATCCTTTTTCCATTGATAAGCAGGCTGAATTAGCCATGACATGTGGATGATAGCATCTGGCAGCATCTAATGTACTCATCTCTCCTGGCTAGTAGAGCTTTTTGCTCTTCTGAGCATGTGCTAGAATTCCCATTTGAATGTTGCCTCCTCAGTCATTTTTGGTCTGAGCACTGCATAAATGTGTACTCATTCTCTCCATATTATTTCTCAGAATTATTCAATTTTTTCTTTTATTATTCTCTTTTTCAGTTGCCTCACTGCTCTTGCAGCACCCACATCAGCAATTTTCAATACCTCTAAAAAATAATAATAAAAAAATAAACCCTGCATTTGTGGTCAGGTTATGTCCTTCATAGATGGTTTGGAATTATTTTACCAGTGTCTAGTTCCAGACCATGAAGTAAGTTTGGTGATAAAAAAAATAATCTACCCCTTAATGTTCCAGGGTCCATTAAGGAACCTCAGGTTAGCAAATAAGGGTTTTCTAACAATCCCCTCAGTGAAGTCAGCAAACCTTAGCCAAATGAGAGAGCAAGCATTATCGATAGCAGGCCCCAAACTCTGGAATACATTACCAGCTGAGATGAGATTACAAGCAGATACTAAAAAATTCAAGTCCAAACTTAAAACATGGCTATTCAGCTGTGCGTATGCAGAATCCAACTAAAAATGACCTTTTAACTCTCGCCTTTATTTTAGAAGTTTTAATATCTTTTATTGCTTTTATTTTTCTTATTGTTCTTTGTTTTACACTGAATCCTTTTTATGTTTAAGTTTTGTACTAGCTCTTAATTATTTCTAATTTTATAGTTACATAACTGTTAGAAATTTGTTTTATTAATGATTTATTGTATTTCATTTCTTTTATATTGTAAACCATTGTGATAGAACACCTGATACGACGGAATATAAAACCTAATAAACTAGAAACTAGAAACTAAGGTAGTGCAAGAGGTCTTGGCATTTATAAGTGCTTTTATTTATTGTACAAAACAAATAATACATCAGCAGTTTGTTTACTTGCAGCCCAACCTCAATTACAACATTATTGGTTTGGACAGCATTTGCTACATGAGCTGCCTTCTCCTTACAAACAGGTAGAACAGTTAATGAACAGAAGTTGCCTTCTCCTGGAGTCTTGGGCACTTATCTGTTCCTGCATCAGTCTATTAGAAGACATAATCAGTCCTCCTCTAGCAGTGCAGTATTGTCTGCTTTGCCAGGAAAAATTTGAGCAGGAGTTCCTCAAAAACTTCCCCATTGATGAAGCAGGCCAAAGCTGGTGCTGACCCCACTGCAGTGAGAAAGAAGTGGCATCACTATGGGTTCATCATAGCAACCTCCACTGATGAAGCATTTGTCATCTAAATACTGTGCATTGGCACCATTGCGCAAAGTGCATCAGCACTCTCACTGCATGGCACTTTGGCACTGTCACCTTTTGATGCAACAATGCACAGTGTGTTGATCCTGATGATGCACAGTGTACATGCTTATAGTGCCTGACTGACTTTGATGTAAACAATAGGGATGTGAATCGTTTTTCAACGATTAAAATTATCATCCGATAATGTTAATATCGTCTTAAATCGTTATAGAACACGATACAATAGAAATTCGAACGATTTATCGTTAAAAATCGTTAAATCGTGTTAGTGCACACTAACGGGAGTTAGTGCGCACTAACTCCCAGTTAGTGCGCACTAACTGAAAATGATACAAATTGACACTTTCCAGGTCACTGAAGGTCAGTTAGGAATGAATATGTATTCCTATTGGCTAGCTGCCCTCTTATCTATTGATTTTACCAAGGTTCACACTGAGGTGATGGTTGGGGGGCTGGGAAATGGAACTGGAAACTCACGAACACCAACAGAAAATAATACAAATTGTTGACACTTCCCAGGTCAGTAAAGGTCACTTAGGAATGAATATGTATTCCTATTGGCTGGCTGTGCTCTTATCTATTGATGTTCCCACTGAGGTAATGGTTGGGGGGATGTGAAATGGAAACAGTTGGAAGCTTGACAAAAAAAGTAACGTGATGATCATCACTCATGTACTAGAACTTGTTTGTTTATTATTTTTGTTAGCAGGCATGTGAAATGCTAGTGCATGTTGAATTTGCCAATCACTGTGCATTTTAGAAAGGTGGTCCTGGCTGGAACTACACAGTTCAAATATATGTGGTAATTGATTGTTGGTAAGTGTATTTTTTAAGTAGCCACACTGGCCACCAGATCACGGATCATGGAGAGCTGCATCCCTGCTCCCAGCCAGTCTGGAGCTGCCTGTCCCAGTAATCCATGCAGAGCTGCATCCCTGCTCCCAGCCAGTCTGGGGCTGCCTGTCCCAGTAATCCATGCAGAGCTGCTTCCCTGCTCCCATCCAGTCTGGGGCTGCCTGTCCCAGTCAACCATGCAGAGCTGTATCCCTGCTCCCAGCCAGTCTGGGGCTGCCTGTCCCTGTAATCCATGCAGAGCTGCATCCCTGCTCCCAGCCAGTCTGGGGCTGCCTGTCCCAGTAATCCATGCAGAGCTGCATCCCTGCTCCCAGCCAGTCTGGGGCTGCCTGTCCCTGTAATCCATGCAGAGCTGCATCCCTACTCCCAGCCAGTCTGGGGCTGCCTGTCCCAGTAATCCATGCAGAGCTGCTTCCCTGCTCCCATCCAGTCTGGGGCTGCCTGTCCCAGTCATCCATGCAGAGCTGTATCCCTGCTCCCAGCCAGTCTGGGGCTGTCTGTCCCTGTCATCCATGCAGAGCTGTATCCCTGCTCCCAGCCAGTCTGGGGCTGTCTGTCCCTGTAATCCATGCAGAGCTGCATCCCTGCTCCCAGCCAGTCTGGGGCTGCCTGTCCCTGTAATCCATGCAGAGCTGCATCCCTACTCCCAGCCAGTCTGGGGCTGTCTGTCCCTGTAATCCATGCAGAGCTGCATCCCTGCTCCCAGCCAGTCTGGGGCTGCCTGTCCCAGTAATCCATGCAGAGCTGCATCCCTGCTCCCAGCCAGTCTGGAGATCACAACACTCCTGGTATTAATAGGGATAGGGCACTGTGTGCAGGAAGATCACAACACTCCTGGTATTGATAGGGATAGGGCACTGTGTGCAGGAAGATCACAACACCCCTGGTATCAGGGTTAGTGCACTGTGTGCAGGAAGATCACAACACTCCTGGTATTAATAGGGATAGGGCACTGTGTGTACATGAAGATCACAACACCCCTGGTGCCAGGGTTAGGGCACTGTGTGCAGGAAGATCACAACCCCACTGGTATCAGGGTTAGGGCACTGTGTGCAGGAAGATCACAACACCCCTGGTATCAGGGTTAGGGCACTGTGTGCAGGAAGATCACAACACTACTGGTATTAATAGGGATTGGGTACTGTGTGCAGGAAGATCACAACACCCCTGGTGCCAGGGTTAGGGCACTGTGTGCAGGAAGATCACAACACCACTGGTATCAGGGTTAGGGCACTGTGTGCAGGAAGATCACAACACTCCTGGTATTAATAGGGATAGGGCACTGTGTGCAGGAAGATCACAACACCCCTGGTGCCAGGGTTAGGGCACTCTGTGCAGGAAGATCACAACACTCCTGGCATTAATAGGGATAGGGCACTGGGTGCATGAAGATCACAACACCCCTGGTGCCAGGGTTAGGGCACTGTGTGCAGGAAGATCACAACACTCCTGGTATTAATAGGGATAGGGCACTGTGTGTACATGGAGATCACAACACCCCTGGTGCCAGGGTTAGGGCACTGTGTGCAGGAAGATCACAACACTCCTGGTATTAATAGGGATAGGGCACTGGGTGCATGAAGATCACAACACCCCTGGTGCCAGGGTTAGGGCACTGTGTGCAGGAAGATCACAACACTCCTGGTATTAATAGGGATAGGGCACTGTGTGTACATGGAGATCACAACACCCCTGGTGCCAGGGTTAGGACACTGTGTGCAGGAAGATCACAACACTCCTGGTATTAATAGGGATAGGGCACTGTGTGTACATGGAGATCACAACACCCCTGGTGCCAGGGTTAGGGCACTGTGTGCAGGAGGATCACAACACCCCTGGTATCAGGGTTAGGGCACAAGTTCTAGTCACATTGACTGATCACATTACTTTTTTTGTCAAGCTACCAACTGTTTCCATTTCCCATCCCCCATATACTGTCAGTGGGAACCTTGGTAACATGAATAAATAAGAGGGCAGCCAATAGGAATACATATTCATTCCTAAACTGACCTTAACTGACCTGAAAAGTGTCAAATTGTATCAATTTCTGTTAGTGCGCACTAACTCCCGTTAGTGCGCACTAATCGGAAAAAACTATTTTTAACGATTTTTCAACGAAATAATCGTGCCAAACACGATTTTCTTCTCCTGCCACACGATTTCAATCGTTAAGACGATATGGCACACGATTCACATCCCTAGTAAACAATTACAGTGCCAAAGAAACATGCATCATCAAAGCACTCCTGCTCGGCACTGACCTTATTGATGTATTTGAAACAAGGTCACACGATGCGATCGAAGTTTGCTTCTTTGAAAACTTCCAATCACCTAGTACTGTCAAAGCATGTCTCCAGAACCATCAAAACTAAAAGTATTGACTCCATTATTGAAATGACCCCTGGACCATGGGCATCAAACAGAATTTCCATCACAACTTTATGCCATTCAGCCAAGATTAGGTGTAGAGAATGCTCTGTTGCTTCTATTCCATCCTATAAGCAGAACCCTTACCATTTCAAAGCTTATATTTGAGGGTTTATGATTGGAAACACAAGACCCAATATGTTCTCTAGTGCCATTTTTCTACAACAGTCTTCCTATTCCGGAACAGGAGCCCAGTCTCAGGCAACACAACTATATACATTTCTATAAGGAAGCAAGAAAATTTAATATTTGGCAATTTGGGGTTGTTGACCCCCACAGAATACCACCATATAGAATAGAAGGGACCTCTTTAGTTCCCATTCAATCAAGTCTTATTATTATCCTCATCCTTTTTTCCCAAGTCTCACCCATGTGAAAAGATGCAACTGAGCTGGAACATAAGAACATGCCAATCTGGGTCAGACCAAGGGTCCATCAAGCCCAGCATCCATCAAGCACCCAACAGTGGCCACTCCAGGCCATAAGAACCTGGCAAGTACCCAAAAACTAAGTCTATTCCATGTTACTGTTGTTAGTAATAACAGTGACTATTTTCTAAGTCAACTTAATTAACAGCAGGTAAAGGACTTCTCCTCCAAGAATGTATCCAATCCTTTTTTAAACACGGCTACACTAACTGCACTAACCACATCATCTGGCAACAAATTACAGAGTTTAATTGTGCATTGAGTGAAAAAGAACTTTCTCCAATTAGTTTTAAATGTGCCACATGCTAACTTCATGGAGTGCCCCCTAGTCCTTCTATTATCCGAAAGAGTAAATAACTGATTCACATTAACCCGTTATAGACCTCTCATGATTTTAAACACTTCTAGCATATCCCCCCTCAGCCGTCTCTTCTCCAAGCTGAAAATTCCAAACCTCTTTAGTCTTTCCTTATAGGGGAGCTGTTCCATTCCTTTATCATTTTGGTCGCTCTTCTCTGTACCTTCTCCATCGCAACTATATCTTTTTTTAGATGCGGCAACCAGATTTGTACACAGTATTCAAGGTGCGGTCTCACCATGGAGCGATACAGAGGTATTATGACATTTTCCGTTTTATTCGCCATTCCCTTTCTAATAATTCCCAACATTCTGTTTGCTTTTTTTGACTGCCGCATCACACTGAACTGATGATATCAATGTGTTATCTACCATGACGCCTAGATTTCTTTCTTGGGTGGTAGTTCCTAATATGGAACCTAACATTGTGTAACTATAGCATGGGTTATTTTTCCCTATATGCATCACCTTGCACTTATGCACATTAAATTTCATCTGCCATTTGGATGCCCAATTTTCCAGTCTCACAAGGTCTTCCTGCAATTTATCACAATCTGCTTAGCTACTCTGAACAATTTTGTATCATCTGAAAATTTGATTACCTCACTTGTCGTATTTCTTTCCAGATCATTTATAAATATATTGAAAAGTACGGGTCCCAATACAGATCCCTGAGGTATTCCACTGCCCACTCCCTTCCACTGAGAAAATTGTCCATTTAATCCTACTCTCTGTTTCCTGTCTTTTAGCCAGTTTGTAATCCACGAAAGGACATCACCACCTATCCCATTACTTTTCCTAGAAGCCTCTCATGAGGAACTTTGTCAAATGCCTTCTGAAAATCCAAATATACTACATCTACCGGTTCACCTTTATCTACGTGTTTATTAACTCCTTCAAAAAAGTGAAGCAGACTTGTGAGGCAAGACTTGCCTTGGGTAAAGCCATGCTGACTTTGTACCATTAAACCATGTGTTTCTATATGTTCTGTGATTTTGATATTTAGAACACTTTCTATTATTTTTCCTGGCATTGAAGTCAGGCTAACTAGTCTGTAGTTTCCCGGATTGCCCCAGGAACCCTTTTTAAATATTGGGGAACATTAGCCACCCTCCAGTCTTCAGATGCAATGGACGATTTTAATGATAGGTTACAATATTTACTAATAGGACTGAAATTTCATTTTTGAGTTCTGTTATAACCCGGGGTTGTTTACCATCCAATCCAAATGATTTACTACTCATCAGTTTGTCAATCAGGCCTACCTCATCATCTAGGTTCATCGTGATTTCATTCAGTCCATCTGAATCATTACCCATGATAACCTTCTCTGATACAGGTATCTCCTCAACATCCTCTTCAGTAAACGCTGAAACAAAAAATCATTTAATCTTTCCGCGATGGCCTTTCTTCTCTAATTGCCCCTTTATCCCCTCGATAATCTAACGGTCCAACTGACTCCCTCACATTCTTTCTGCTTCGGATATATTTTAAAAAGTTTTTACTGTGAGTTTTTGCCTCTACGGCTAACATTTATTTATTTAGGATTGTTTATATACCGAGGTATTGCAAGCTGCCTTCACTCCGGTTTACACTTCTTTTCAAATTCTCTCTTAGACCGTCTTATCAATGTCTTACATTTAACTTTCCAACCCTTATGCATTATCCTATTTTCTTCTGTTGGATCCTTCTTCCAATTTTTGAATGAAGATCTTTTGGCTAAAATAGCTTCTTTCACCTTCCCTTTTAACCATGCCGGTGATCGTTTTGCCTTCTTTCCACCTGGAATACACTGAACTGTGCTTCTAGGATGGTATTTTTTAACAATGACCAAACCTCTTGGACACTTTTTACTTTTGTAGCTGCTCCTTTCAGTTTTTTTCAATTTTTCTCATTTTATCAAAGTTTCCCTTTTGAAAGTTTAGCACAAGAGCTGTGGATTTGCCTACTGACCCCTTACAGTCATTAATTCAAATTTGATCATATTATGATCACTATTGCCAAGTGGCCCCACCACCATTACCTCTCTCACCAAATCCTGTGCTCCACTGAGAATTAGATCTAAAATGTCTCCCTCTCTTGTCAGTTCCTGAACTAATTGCTCCATAAAGCTGTCATTTATTCTATCCAGGACTTTATCTCTCTTGCATGTCCTGATGATACATTTACCCAGTCAATATTGGGGTAAATGAAATCTAAACACCACTCAGGTTGGTACTGCACTTTGAACAGAAAATCGTGAAGAACAGATCAAATTCCTGGATCCAAATGTTTATTAAGTATAAACAAATTCAACGGCAACTCCACTGTCAAAATTATTGTATTATTCCAATCACAAGTAGGGGTCCCCCAACACGTACCCCGTGTTTCGCCCACTGGCTGCGTCGGGAGGGACAGCATCATATAATCAATATTCTGTAACAATAAAGTTAAAAAGTTATACCATGGATCCCAAAAAGCAAAGGGTATATACCGGCACATATCTTTATGTAATAAACTTACAACCATAACATACCTTTAAAGAGTTCAACATCAGGGTTACAGGGAGTGCATCTAAGGTATAATGCAACCGACATTTAAACGCCAGACTACATTTTGGCGCGAATACAATCAGCCAATCACAGTCAGAGAATGAGAAGCCAATCAGATCGAGGCAGGTAAGTACTTGGGAAATCCTTTCAGGTGAAGAAACTCCACTCCAAATCACAATTAAGACCATTCGGGGTCACCGTATCGAGAAGGTAAATCCATTTCTGTTCTCTCCTGATTAACAAGTCAGAAAAATTGCCCCCCCCCCCCCCCCCCCGCATCGGGGTCGGACCACATCCAGTACAAAAAATCTCAAATCTGTCATTTCATGGGAATGTTGTATCCAGTGCTCTACAAATGGTTCATTTTCCCTTCGATTTTTAATGTTTGATCTATGCTCTATAATGCATGTTTTCACCATTCGCTTCGTTTTGCCCACATAAAGTTTATTACATGGACAAAGAACCACATACACAACTCCCGTAGAATTACAATCAGATGAGCTTCGAAGTGTGAAAGTTCTATGTGTACTAGGGTGGGTGAACTCAGACATAGCCATTGTCAAAGAGCATACTGATCAGTGGCCACATGGATTGTGCCCACTCACATCAGAAGGTGTAGCAGGATTAAATACAGTGTGAACAGCATATCCCTCAAATTCTTACCTCTCCGATATGTGAAACGGAGGGTTGAATGAAAAAGACGGTCCAAAGCTAACACTGTCCAGTGCTTCTGTATTAAATCTGAAATAGCCTTACTTTTTACAGAAAATGGCAAGATACAATTTATTGACTCCTCCTCACATTGATTTTTCGGTAAAAATAAAAGGTCTCTATTAACATATAGGGCCCGCTTATATGCCCGTTTCAAAATTCTATAAGGGTACTCTCTCAGGGTGAACCTCATCATCATCTGCTTAGCTTGTAGGATGTATGCCTCCTTTGTGGAACACAGCCAACGTAACCTCGGGAACTGACCTGTCGGAATGTTCTGTTTAAGAAAACGTGGCTGACAACTCTCATATTGCAGAAGAGTATTCCTATCTGTACTTTTTCGGAAAATAGTAGTATTGAAACGATTGTTGGACACAGAAATCAAGATGTCTAAAAAAGAAATACGACTAGATTGTATATCAAAATTAAACTGTAAATTGCTATCACAGCTATTGAGCCAGTCCAGGAATACCAAAAAATTGTATGTCGGTCCCCAACCAAATAAAAAATATATCATCAATGTACCTTAACCAGATCGGTAAAAATTGTGACCATGCAGAGGGATATATGAATTTTTCTTCGAACATAGCTACATATAGACAGGCTAGGCTGGGACATTGTTGCTCCCATAGCCGTGCCCTAAAGCATCGATCTGTGCAGTCTGGGTAAGTTGCTGGATGCAGCGGTTACTACCCTTAACCATAAGCCTTATGCTCACCTTTGATGCATTTCCAACATTGCTCTCTGCATCAATGAAAGGGGATGGCAGGAAATTTGAATCAAACAGTTACCAACAAGGTTGATGAAACAGATAAGTATGGGAAAATAAGTGTGGAAGCTTGCTGGGCAGACTAGATGGGCCGATTGGTCTTTTTCTGCCGTCATTTCTATGTTTCTATGTTTTCTGTGAGCCTCTTTGATGTATATAGGCTCAAAATATCATGAGAGGGTATCAACCCGTTGATTCTTTTCCATGGAATGGAACTTTATAAGAAAATCAAAACGGTCAAAAATAGTGACCACTTTGCCTGTCAAGGATTCAACTATTGGGTGCACTGCAAATACTGGAGGTTCTTATGACTGTATAGATAGTGATGGGAATAACCGCTCCCTCTTACAGGTGTCTCTATTCCTCCAAAGCCAGTTTGATTGCCAAACGTTCTCAGTCCCCAATGGTATAGTTTTTTTTCAATGGGAGTAAACTTCTTAGAAAAGAAGAAACATGGTGTCAACCTTCCCATGTCATTCAGCAGGGACAGCAGTGCCCCCACACCAATGGATAAGCGATCCACCTCCATGAAAAAGGGCTTCTGGGGATCTGGATGTAGCAGCTAGGAGGCTGACAGGAAGGTGGATTTGTTTAAAGATTTTGGTGGCCACTTTAGGCCAGTTGTGAGTGTCCATTCCCTACTTGGTAAGGGCTGTGAAAGGCACAGCCAGAGAAGAATCGTGGGGAATGAACTGGTGATAATAATTTGCCAACCCCAAGAATCATTGCAGGGCTTTGAGGCCTATGGGTTGCAGCCAATTGTGAATAGCAGCAACTTTTGCGGCATCCATCCTAAGGCCCTGGTTAGAAATTATGTATCTCAGGAAGGGTAGTTAGGTCTTCTCAAAAAAGCATTTTTCTAACTTGGCATATAGATGGTTATCCCTCATTCCTTGCAGGACAAGCTCATCGATGACTTTACAGAACTGGTCAAGGAACAACTCAAGATTCCCCATAAAAGGACCATTTCACTCCCACAGTGGAGAAACCTAATCCAGGGCTAGTCCAGAGATTAGATACAGGATAAACATCATTTTGCTCCAGTTATTAGGAAAAGAAGCCGCTTGTTGCTTGAAATGCATCAAGCATTGGTTGATAAATCCTCGGTGGTGGTGCTAGATGCGGTATTGAGGCTGGCGTGCATATTAACGCTGGAAAAGGTAGTGTCAGTAGCATTGCCAGTAGTGCTTTGGCCTGTAGAATATTAAGGCCCATGGTCAGACCATGCTGCAACCATGTTATCTGGTTTCATTGGTCTTCCTGCTGCAATACAATAAAAGTCATGGTGCAGCTGAGGATGAGGGTAAGTCTGCCGCATCTCAAAAAAGATATAGTTGCAATAGAAAGGTATAGAGAAGGGTGATCAAAATGATAAAGGGAATGGAACAGTTCCTCTATGAGGAAAGACTAAAGAGGTTAGGACTTTTCAGCTTGGAGAACAGACGGCTGAGGGAGGATATGATAGAGGTGTTTAGGAGGTGTAGAATGGGTAAATGTGAATCGGTTATTTACTCTTTCGAATAATAAAAGGACTAGGAGACACTCCATGAAGTTAGATGTGGCACATTTAAAACTAATCAGAGAAAGTTCTTTTTCACTCAACACACAATTAAACTCTGGAATTTGTTGCCAGAGGATGTGGTTAGTGCAGTTAGTATAGCTGTGTTTAAAAAAAAGGATTGGATAAGTTCTTGGAGGAGAAGTCCATTACCTGCTATTAATTAAGTCCATCACAGAGATATTATCCACTGGCTTCATGGGGGCTTATTTTCTGCAATAGATGCACGTCCACACACTCAAGGGAGGCTGCAGTGATGCCATCTTGCAGATTGGAGCTTCGGCAGCAGTGAGTGAGGGCCATCCATGGTGTTGTTACTGCAGTTGGCCAACTGTTACACCTATATTTATTTATTTATTTATTATTTGTATATACTGACATTCAATCTGAGATATCACATCAGTTTACATTCAGGTACGGTAGGGATTTCCCTATCCCCAGAGGGCTTACAATCTAAGTTTTGTACCTGAGGCAATTGAGGGTAAAGTAACTTGCCCAAGGTCACAAGGAGTGACAGCAGGACTTCAACCATGGTCTTCTGGTTCATAGCCCACTGCTCTAACCACTAGGCTATTCCTCCTTCCTATATGTTGCTAGATCAAGAGCTTTGAAGATCTTGGCTGCCAATTTCCAAAGGGAACACTGAAATAAGTCAGCACAACTTTAATAAATAGGTTGTTCTTCTTCTTGGAGAACTTGTGAGTTCACAACCACTACCTGCCCTCTGAGTGGCTGCCTCCATTCTGGGTTGCCACTTCTATAGGGCTCAGTTACATTCATACCTGACACTCACTCCCATCTAAGCTTCCATCCCTTCCATTCATTCCTCCCCCTGTACCTGCACCTTCTCTGCCTGCTGGCCCTCCGTCTGTCTTTGCTGAATAGGCCTTGCTTTTTTTTTTTCCTCCACCTTTCTCTCCTGCCTTCTCCCCTCCAGCTCTCTCATCATACCACCTCTTCCTGTCTTCCTTACTCTACTCCTCTGCAGCTTCTCACTACCACTGCTGTTCCCTTTAGCAAGCCAACCCTCCTCCCTCTTCTACTCCTGGGTCTCCCCCCTCACCTGACCCACCTCACCTCTCTTCCCTCTATCCTCACTCTCCCTAGTCTCTTACTTCTGATGTCCACTCACATTTCTACCAGTCACCATCCTCACTTCAACCATGCACACACACTTTACCCTTTCATACTCGTAATAAGAAAGGATAGGCAGACAAACAAGACAGACACAACATTCATGCACTTCATTCACACACAGGAAAATAAACCAGACAAAAGGAAAGGAAAACACAAAGGAAACAAGAAAAAAACAAGAAAATCCACTCAAATAATTGGTTTCAAGTAATGCTACTCCTCCTCATTCCTTACTCCTTTCACCCATCTCCACCAATGCCCTGACAAACCCTCAAAGGAGCAGCTGCAGAAGGCTGGGCTTTAGAGTACAAGAAAATACTGCTTGGTGAAATATTTTCCCATTTTCATAACATTACTCCTTTTTTAGCATGTGCCATTTACCTCAAATAATGTGTAATATTGGCTAAGTCTCTAACGGACGGATTTTAAAAGCCCTGCTCGCGTAAATCCACCCGGATTTACGTGAGCAGGGCCTTGCGTGCCTATTTTCCATAGGCCGCCGGCGCGCGCAGAACCCCGGGACGCGCGTAGGTCCCGGGGTTTTCTGAAGGGGGCGTGTCGGGGGGGGGTGTCGGGGGCGGGGCTGAACGATGCGGCGTTTTGGGGGCGGGACGCAGCGTTTCGGGGGTGGGCCCGGGGCGTAGTTTCGGCCTGGGGCATTCCGTGGGCGTGGCCTCGCCCTCCGGAACCGCCCCCGGGTCGGGTCTCGGCGCACCAGCAGCCCGCTGGCGCGCATGGATTTACGTCTCCCTCCGGGAGGCGTAAATCCATGGATAAAGGTAGGGGGGTTTAGATAGGGCCGGGGGGGTGGGTTAGGTAGAGGAAGGGAGGGGAAGGTGAGGGGAGGGCGAAAGAGAGTTCCCTCCGAGGCTGCTCCGATTTCGGAGCGGCCTCGGAGGGAACGGAGGCAGGCTGCGCGGCTCGGCGCGCGCCGGCTACCCAAAATCGGCAGCCTTGCATGCACCGATCCAGGATTTTAGAGGATACGCGCGGCTATGCGCGTATCTTATAAAATCCAGCGTACTTTTGTTTGCGCCTGCTGCGCAAACAAAAGTACGCGATCGCGCAGTTTTTAAAAATCTGCCCCTAAATGTATTTCTCCACCCTAACTCTACACCTGTAGTCACTGACTTTTTAGGATCCTATATTTAGGGACTCAGCCCTAGTAAATTTTTATAAAGTGCCAATTTAGGAGCTTATCTCCAAAAGTTTGGGGCCTAAATCATTTGAAAATTGATCCATTTGTGTTTACAAAAGAATTAAGAAAAACAATATGAAATAGTAGAATTTCACAGAGATTTGACTTGATTTTCTTTAAGTCAAATTGCTCAATATATTTTTTGTAAAATTATTGTATAAATATTGTTTGAGAGAATGTTATGTGTGAGTGATACAGAAGGAGATGGAGAGAGTATAAAGCAAGAGTATAAATATATGGTTCTCTATTTAGGACGAAACATGAGGAAAAACTAAATGGAATAGACAGCTTCCATTACCCCCTAAAATTCACTAGAGAATAATTTGTAAAGGCTGAATAAATTGTCTTTGAAAAGGGTAATGATGTATAATAATTTCTTGTCAGCATGTCAGCTACAAGTAGAGTGAGTTGGATCCCTGTTTTTTTCAGGGCAACACTGTAGTTGGGGGGACAGCTAAGAGAGGAAAATAAAGAATACATTGGAATCTCCAAAGAAGAATCATCTCTTTTAGAAACTGATATTGGATATTACGGCAATAAAAGAAAGCTGAGAAAACTCAGGATAGCAGTCCAGCTAGATACTAACTCATTTTTGTTTTCTTATTATTCATGGAAAAAAAAAGTTCCAGATCACACCTGCAACTAAAAGGAGAGAAATTCTGACAAATCAGTGATGAAGGAAATATACTTATTCCAATGAAATGTATCTGCTATGAAGATATAATCTGAAATAAAAGTGGGGCAAGATCCTTCAGTCTACCACTATATGTCCCTAGTTTCTATCTAGATAGTAAACCCGTTTGAGCTTTTTTCATCCCTCTTGGCTTCCTCCCACTTTAGAGAGCTGGGATTAGTTGCGCTTGCCATTATATCCCAGCCATTTTGTGATTGAGTGGGTTTCTCAGAATGAGATTCATACTGAACAGCAGATTGCTTCCACAGCTGAGTTTTATAAGTGCTTGAAGGGTTTAGAAAAACGGACAAAGGAAATAGGGACACGGCAGGATGATATGGAAAATCGTTAGTGTCGGAACAACATAAGAGTCCTCGGTGTCCCAGAGTTGAGCAGAAATGAAGATACTGCTAAATTGCTCAATGATAGTTTCCAATCTTGTATCCAGGGTTTGGAGAGTGTTCGATTAAGTTTGATAGATCCCACAGGGTTGGTAAACACTCTCCTATGATCACAGGC
This sequence comes from Rhinatrema bivittatum, assembly GCF_901001135.1. Taxonomy (NCBI): domain Eukaryota; kingdom Metazoa; phylum Chordata; class Amphibia; order Gymnophiona; family Rhinatrematidae; genus Rhinatrema; species Rhinatrema bivittatum. The sequence continues at coordinate 360,667,250 of NC_042616.1, read as the reverse complement.
TTCCGAAGTCAGCACTACTTTGAACATAATCCAACCCTCCTTTGCCATACCTAGGGGTATCAATGGTCTGGATTATGAAGAGGCGAAGGTCAAAATATTTCAGGATCTGTCCACTTTAGAAAGATGGAAAAGTTTTCATCCCCTCACTATTGTGTTGAGAGATAAAGGGATATGTTACTGTTTGGGGTTTTCCTTTCACATTCAGTTCATCTAGGATGGTGGAGATTATTGCATCACAGACCTAGAGAAGTGCAAGGAGAACTTGAATGCTATAATTTCTGCATAGGGGTGTACACTTATGGAATTATTCTGTGCAAATATATTGGATTTTCTTGAGGCATCAGATTCCTTCTTTTTCGTTTTGCTCATTATCTTTTGAGTTGCTCTTTTGCTCTTGATATTTACATTCTCTCTTTTTTTTTTTTTTTTGCTGGGGCTGACATCATGCTTTATAGAAAGTATGAAATTGGGAGGAGTGTTTCTTCTTCCAAGCCTCAAGTATCAGGGTGGATTCCATTAGCTGACTCCTGGTGCCAGCTTTGCTACCTTTGAGACTAGGATTTGTTGGTGGATCTTATTTGGGGGGGGGGGGGGGTGTTTCCTTCTATTTCCTTCTTTCGTTTCTGCACTGTTACCTGTTTCACAATATCATATGGCTATTTAGTGGGCAGATTTGTCTCTGTTGACTTTGTACTTACAAAATTGCTATATCCCATCCTTTTGTATTTTCCTGTTCCTCATTCAAAGTAAAGGGGCTAAACTCCCCTACATAAAAGGATTTACTTAGGGAATCTGCAAGGAAAATAGCCCTGGTTTATTTTGTTCAAGAATAAATACATTTTAAAAAGGACAGGAAATATTATCTTAGGAGCAAATATATTATCGCTTCTTATTTTGCCTCCAATGTTGTTAAGAAGAGAGGAGTGGGCATTCTTTTGTCCGGCACTTTCCTTTGGTAGTAAGTAAAGCTCATAAGGGTCCGAGGAGGCATTATATCTTTGTTAAAGGAAGGATGGTAGGGTACTCCATACGCTTGGCCATCATTTCATTTACTCTCCAAATATTGATCAATTTTCTTTTATTTTGGCATGTTTTGCTGAGCTTTTGCTTTTCCACAGGGAAGATTATTCATTGGGGGGGGGGGGGACTTTAATTTTGTGGTATAAGGCTCAGCCATTTCAGCACTTGCTTTCTTTTTTTTTTTTTATTTATGCAGTTTTCAAATATAACTCAAGACAATACACTTGAATAGAAATTAATAGAGATGTGAATCGGAACCGGAATCGGTTCCGATTCCGGTTCCGATTCACATCGTTAATTTTTTTCTGTGCGGCCCGATCGCGGTTTTATCAGCTGCGCCCGAGCCGATAAACAAAAAAACCCACCCGACCCTTTAAAACTGTTCCTTTAGCTTTCTCCACCCTCCCGAACCCCCCCCCCAAAACTTTTTACAAGTACCTGGTGGTCGAGTGGAAGTCCTGGGAGCGATCTCCCGCTCTCGGGGCCGTCGGTTGCCACTAATAAAAATGGTGCCGATGGCCCTTTGCTCTTACCATGTGACAGGATATCCGTGCCATTGGCCAGGCCCTGTCACATGGTAGGAGTAATGGACGGCCGGTGCCATCTTTAAAAATGGCACGGGCCATCCAGTGCTCCTACCATGTGACAGGGGACGGCCAATGGCACGGATATCCTGTCACATGGTAAGGGCAAAGGGCCATCGGCGCCATTTTGATTAGTGGCAGCCGACGGCCCGAGAGCGGGAGATGGCTCCCGGGACCCCCACTGGACCACCAGGTACTTGTAAAAAGTTTTGGGGGGTCCAGGAGGGTGGGGGAAGCTAAGGAAACAGTTTTAAAGGGTCGGGGTGGGTTTACGGATTGTTTTGGTGTGCCGTTTTTCCCACCCTCCCCCAAAATGATAAGAGAACCCCAGGAACAAAATTGTGGGGTTCTCTTATCGGGAGCCCCCGATTTCTGATGATTTTGAAAATATTGTCCAATATTTTCAATCATCCGAAGCCCAATTCACATCCCTAGAAATTAAGTGATGATTCATATAAAATACATACATTTATGAAGAAATAGAAAACCATCAGGAAAAAGCGACATAAAAAGATTGCCACAATCAAAGTCCCTAAATGGGGGATAACAATATCACCACTTCAAGGTATTCTAGTTAGAGAACTAAAATATAAGGAAAAGCAGGCTTTATCAAGGGCCTATATAATGTATGAACTACATTCTGTCATTGGGGGTCATTTATCAAAATGCAATAAGGCGTTTTTGCATGCGAAAAGCCCTGTTAATGTATGTGATTGCACCATATTGTATGGTGCGATGCAAATTCAGAAAATAGGAGGAGTTAGGGGCAGAGTTAGCCTGTCTGCAAAGAGCTATTGCACAGCTGTAATGCTGATTTTAACTATACCTCTTTGAATTGTGTTAGGCTGTGCAATAAGGTTTCATTGCCCTTTGTGATGTCTCCTGTAAGGCCTATTTCAGGTGAATTGAAGGGTCCAGAGCCAGGGAGGGAGGTAGAGAGAGAGAGAAAGAGAGAGAGAGAGAGACTGGCCATAGTATCATGGCCCATAGGTAGGTATTTGTATCCCTATGGTAGGCCCACCTAGTAACTCGAGGTGGGGATTAGGTAAGAGTGTAGGGGGTTAGGGGCCACTTTGACATTGCACATGACACCTACAAACAGAGCAGTGGTCTCATGAAGATTTGATTACCTTTGGAGTGAGGAAACTCACTCCAAGATGAGATTTGGGCAAGGTTCTCTCAACCTAGCTTGATGTACTCTCTACCTGGGTAACATCAAGCTAGGTTGAGAGAACCTTGCCCAAATCTCATCTTGGAGTGAGTTTTCTCACTCCAAAGGCCATCAAATCTTCACAAGAGACCACTGTTCTGTTCGTAGGTGTCACTTAGAATGTCAAAGTGGCCCCTAACCCCCTACACTCTTACCTAATCCCCACCTCGAGTTACTAGGTGGGCCTCCCATAGGGATACAAATACCTGTCTAGGGAGGGGACACTATGGCAAGGCTCTCTTGCTCTCTCTCTCTCTCATTAACAATGGTTGAATGCAGGAAATACAACAGGTCAACACTTATCGCAGAATCTGAAAAGGGTATTGGTATTGTAATAAATGCTATATTAGCATAAAACACAGTACTTACTGCATTTTGATAAATCCAGGCCATAGACGGTTAGTTAGGCATAGGAGTAGAAAAAGGTATCAAGGATATTTTATTAGTCAAAAAAGCAGACAATTGAGATGGTTGAAATAAGATATAGGAGGCATTTTGATGTTTTATGATACAATTGCTAGGCAACTTTAAAATAAAAAAGTGTTACGCCCATCAGTCACAGATGGCTGCGACCTCTCATGCTCACCTCTTTTTCTGCTAAATCTTCATTCCTTGGACAAATGATGGCCTCCGCCAGCCAAAGCCATCCATCCTAGTGTCCCCGGGACGCCTTGGGTGCTGCCGATCGCCATCTTGGATCATGGATCACTTAGACGCACGCACATGGGCCACTCTTGTACATCTCATGGTGGGAACCTCGGGGTCGTCCCCCCTGAATGACGTCATCCGCCTCCAGTACTTAAACTAATCAGTCCTTCACTGCTACGAGTTAGCAAGGACTTCCTTCCTGCTGAATTCCGCTCTTCAGACTTCTGTTCCAGTTTCTTCATTGGCGTGAAATTCTCTGGGTACCCGCTCCTTGGGGGCCCTGTCCATCTCTGGTTATCCGCTCCTCGGAGGACCTTCAGCCTTGATCTACTATCGGTTTCTCTCCCTGGAACCTTCTCTGGAACTGGCTCCTGTGAGTAACTATTTCTACGCACTTCTGCTATCTAAAGCCTCGTTGGGGATTTGCTGCGGTATACCCCATGCATCGGGCCACTACCACTTCTCCTCTGAAGGACCACTCCGGTATACCCTGTCTATTGGCTATTGCTGCACTTCGGACAAGCCTTCTTATTTCATCTCTGAAACTCATTCCCAGTGTACCCCGCTTGCGGGCCACTACCGGATCTGCACGTCCGAGTGTTCTCCATTACATCAAGACTTTCTGGCATACACCGCTCCACATACCACTACCGGATTGTCATCTATGACATCACCATCACTGGGTATACCCCCTGCTCTGAACTTTACTTTCTGCTATCAATAAAGACTCTATTCCACAGCTATGTCTGATGTTGCTGAGGTAACGCCTACCGGCAGTGAGGTTCACAGGGCTCCTCCCTGTGAGTGGAGACACCTCTCACCTCGGCCCATGGGTTCACACTAGTACTAAACATAACAGATTGCTAACTCCTTGGACCTGGCATAGGCCTTAGCCATCCAGGCTATTCCTGGCCTGACCCAGCGGATCTCAGAGCAACAAAAGGTATTGGAGACTTTGGCTAATGCCATCAATCAGCTAAACTCTCAGCTGGACTCTGCCTCGACACCTGTCAAGCCCATCTCTGCTTCACAGACGCTTCCTGTCCAGTTTTTGGTGCCCTTGCCTGCACCTACTCATTTTATAGGTGATCCCCTGTTATGTAGGGGCTTTCTGAATCCATGCTGTATGCATTTTTAGCTGCAACCTACTTACATCCCAGACGTAGTGTCCAAAACTACTTATATCTTGTCCCTTTTGGATGGAAAGGCCCTGGCCTGGGCCTCACTCTTTGGGAAAGAATGGATCCAGTCCTTAATGATTTAGCAGGGTTCCTTGCTCTATTTCTTTCTGTATTTGACAACCCCACTCGCAAGACTGTCACTGGATCTGCACTCCTGCATCTACAGCAAGGTACCAGATCTTTGAGTACGTGATTGAGTTTAAAACCCTATCCTCAGAACTACATTGGGATCAGGGATGCCTACATGCCATATTCCTGGAGGATCTCCAGGCACGCATAAAAGACAAATTTGCTACACGTGAAATCCCCGAGACTCTGGTCTCCCTCATCGACCTCACTGGTTGCATTGATCGTCTCCTGCTTGAGCAATCCCAGGAGACTAAGGGATCCAAGAAGTTCTCCTCGGGGGTTCCGCGCCCTCGTCCAACACTGGTCACCCAGACTACTCCCACACGAGGAGGAAGAACCCATGCAAATGGGCCGCATTCACCTATCGGCTAAAGAGAGACGTCACCAGCAAAGATTAGGCCTCTGCATGTACTGCGGTCAGCCAGGTCATGCTGTGCCCTCTTGTCCTATCTGTCTGGGAAACTCTCAGACCTAGGATCTGCCGGAGGACTCTTCCTAGGTCTCACCTCTCCATCTCCTCCATTGACACTTCCAGTCTCCATTATCTCAGATGTCCTTGAGTTCCATACTTTAGCCCTGGTGGACTCCGTGCCGGAGGGAACTTTATACTCAAACAACTCATGGAGCACCTATGAATTAACACCATGCATACACCTACACTTCTGCTATTATCATCAATTCATGGCAAGCCGTTGCCTGGTGAAGTCACCTATTCTACTCAACCCATTAGACTCCGCACTGGATTTCTACATACGGAGACCATTTCCTTTTTACTCTTGGGTAAAGCAATACACCCAGTGGTACTTGGACTGCCATGGCTACAAAAACACACACCCCACTTTGACTGGAGTACCCTGCAGTTGTCCCAATGGGGCAAGTCTTGCCATGGTAAGTGTCTAGAGACTGTGTCTCCTATGCCTTGCCTGACCACCACCACATCTCTTCCGGGTTTACCTCCAGAGTACTCCGATTACCAAGATGTATTTTCCAAGAAGGCAGTGGACACCTTACCACCTCACAGATCTTTTGACTGCACCATAAATGTAATGCCTAACACCAAACCCCCCAGAGGAAGGGTGTACCCACTTTCTCTGATGGAGACTAATGCAATGTCTGACTACATTCAAGAAAACCTGGCTAAGGGTTTTATCCATCCTTCTAAATCACCTGCTGGAGCTGGGTTCTTTTTTGTGGGAAAGAAAGACGGATCCCTTCGCCCATGAATAAACTACCACAGCTTAAATGAGATCACTATGAAGGATCGCTACCAATTGCTACTGATCTCTTTGATAAGCTTCAAGGGGCCAATATATTCACTAAATTGGACCTCAGAGGGGCGTACAAATTGGTCCGAATACATCAAGGTGATGAGTGGAAAACTGCATTTAATACCCGTGATGGCCATTTTGAATATTTAGTCATGCCCTTTGGCCTTTGTAATGCCCCAGCTGTTTTTCAAAACATGATGAATGAAATCTTCAGGGACATGCTTTACAGCTGTGTAGTAGTATACCTAGATGACATCTTGGTCTTATCTCAAGACCTCCAAAGCCATCAATTAGATGTCATCAACATTCTGCAGAGACTATGAGACAACCGTCTATATGCCAAATTGGAAAAATGCTCCTTCTACCAGAAGTCTGTTCCATTTTTAGGCTAGGTCATATCCAGAAAAGGATTTCAGATAGATTCGCAAAAAACTAAGAGTATTCAGGACTGGCCACAACCCACTGGCCTCAAGGCTCTGAGAAGGTTCCTTGGTTTTACTAACTACTACAGATCATTCATCGACCACTATTCTACGTTGACGGCGCCTCTTACAGCCATGACTCGGAAGGGAGCCAACCCCTCTCAATGGTCTCCAGAAGCCATGACCGCCTTTCAGAAACTTAAAGAGGTGTTTCTTCAAGAGCCATGTTTAAGCCACCCCGATCCTCGACAACCCTGCATCGTAGAGGTGGATGCTTCCGACATCAGGGTTGGTGCCATCCTCAGCCAACATAGTGATAATCACACCTTACATCCCTGCTCGTTTTTTTCGCGATGCTTCTCTCCAGTCGAGCAAAACTATGGGATTGCAGACAAAGCGTTATTGGCGATTAAATTGGCATTCGAAGAATGGTGTCCATGGCTTGAGGGTGCACAACATCAAATTACAGTTTACACTGACCACAAATACCTCAAATACTTACATCATGCACAACTCCTGAAACACAGGCAGGCATGCTGGTCTTTATTTTTTAATCATTTTGACTTCAACTTGCGATACCGTTCCGCAGACAAGAATACCCGTGCAGATGCACTCTCCCGATCTTTTGCTACGGAAGATATACCTGATTCTCTGCGTCACATCATTGACCCTACAAGAGTACTCCTCTCTGCTACCCACACGGTTCCGGCTGGGAAGACGGTGGTTCCCCAGATGCTCAGAAAAAAGATCCTCAAGTGGGCACATGACTCTCTGCTCGCAGGTCATCCTGGACAAGCCAGAACACTTGCCACTATACAAAGATTCTACTGGTGGCCCACCATGAAGAAAGATGTCCAGACCTATGTAGAGTTCTGCCCTGACAGAGTTCTGCACCTGACAGAAACCACCGGTGGCTTGTCCCTGGGGTCTCCTTCAGCCACTTCCTGCACCAAGTGAACCATGGACGCACATTGCCACTGATTTCATTGTTGACTTAGCAGTATCCAACGGCAACAACACCATCTGGGTCACGGTGGACTGGTTTTCAAAGATGGCTCATTTCGTGGCATTACCTTGTTTACCTTCAGCTCCTGAATTAGCGAAGCTTTTCATCCACCACGTCTTTTGCCTTCATGGCCTGCCAGACACATACTCTCCGATTGAGGGGTCCAGTTCACAGCTAAGTTCTGGAGATCTCTATACAAAACGTTTGACATCTCCCTGGATCTCACATCAGCTTACCATCCACAGGCCAATGGACAGACTGAGAGGATGAACTGTACGCTAAACCAGTTTCTCTGGGCATACATTAATTACAGACAGAATGATTGGTCCGAACTGATCCCCTGGGTCAAATTTGCGTTAAATTCACCAGTCTACTTCAACCGGATCCTCACCTTTCCAAGTTGTCTATGGACGTCAACCTCTACCTCCTCTCCCACAGCCTTTGTCAGTCTCGTCCCCTGCAGCACAGGCATCGGCGCAAGAACTGCACCAACCCTGGTAGCATACCAAACAACTTCTTCAAAAGGCTGGACAAAAGGCTAAGAAGTTCTATGATGCTCACCATCGTGCAGCCCTGCAGCTACAACCCGGAGACAAGGTGTGGCTCAGCACCCGTTACATTCATCTAAAGCTGCCCTCTGCTCTATTCGCATCAAGATACATTGGACCCATCGCTGTCCTTTGCCGCCTGGGTCCAGTCACTTACAGCCTTCAGCTGCCTTCCTCCCTTAGAATCCATAACACCTTCCACATCTCTCTGCTAAAACCACATCTCTCTGCTAAAAACCATTCTCTCGGAATTTTCAAAGAGAACATCTAAACCTCTTACTGCAGAAGAGGACATCACCTACCAGGTCGAGGATATATTAGATGTAAGAATACGTGGAAGATGCTGGGAATATATCATATCCTGAGAAGGATTTGGTCCCGAGGAGAATAGTTGGGACCAAACATCCTCGACAAAGACTTGATCAGGCAATTCCACATTGCTCATCCTAAGAAACCGAAACCCCCAGGGAGGGGCCCTAAGAAGGGGGGTACTGTTACGTCCGTTGATCACAGATGGCTGTGACCCCTCATACTCACCTCTTTTTCTGCTGCATCTGCATTCCTTGGAAATGGCAGCCTCCACCAGCCAATGCTCACCAGCCTGGTGTCCCTGGGATGGTGTGGGTGCTGCCGATTGCCATCTTGGACCAGGGATCACTTAGGCACCCATGCCCCCGCATGGCCCACTCTTGTACACATCATGGCGGGAACCTCGGGGGCATCCCCCTGAATGAGATCATCCGCCTCCGGTACTTAAACTAATCGGCCCTTCACTGTTACAAGTTAGCAAGGACTTCCTTCCTGATGAATTCCACTCTTCGGACTTCCGTTCCAGTTTCTTCATTGGTGTGAGACTTTCTGTGTACCCACCCTCAGCCTCTCCCTAGAACCTTCTCTGGAACTGGCTCCTGTGAGTACTTTTTCTACAGACTTCTGCTATCTAAAGCCTCATTGGGGATTCGCTGCAGTGTACCCTGTGCATTGGGCCATTACCGCTTCTCCTCTGAAGGAACCACTCCGGTATACCCTGCCTATTGGCTATTGCTGCACTTTAGACAAGCCTTCTCATTTCATCTCTGAGACTCATTCCCAGTGTATACCGCTTGCGGGGCACTACCGGATCTGCACGTCTGTGTGTTCTCCATAACATCAAGGCTTTCTGGCATACCCCACTCCGTGGACCACTACCGGATCATCATCTGTGATATCACCATCACCATCACCCCTTGCTCTGAACTTTACTTTCTGCTATCAATAAACACTCTATTCCACAGCTGTGTCTGACGTTGCTGAGGCCACGCTTACCAGTGGTGAGCCTCACAGGGATCCTCCCTGTGAGAGGAGACACCTCTCACCTCGGCCCAGGGGTTCACACTAGTACTAAACATAACAAAACCTCCCAACTCCAAAACCTTTGGTTTAAGTAACAGGAATTGCTTCCTCTTTTTTTGAGTCTGCTTGGATAAATCAGGAAAAACCTGAATCCTCATATTCAAAAAAAGATCCAACCTATGGCGGAAGAACATTTTAAAAATCCAATCTTTAACTGATTCCATCAAGAAAGAAACTATCAAAGTAGCTGGCTTAACCAGGTCTTTTTGAGATGTTTCTAGGAGAGCGGTGACATCCAAAGGTGACTTTGTGACTTTACAATAGAAGAAAGCACAGACATATCATTGGAGTCAACAGGAACCTTTTTTAAAGATGGTATATAGTAGATATGTGAAATAAATATTTCTTCCACATTTCTTTGGGGACCATTGTGGGATCTTTAGGGAAATTAATAAAATGAAGATTTTTCCCCTTAACTTGATTTACAAGATTTTCCAACCATGAAGAAAGCCATTGACTTTCCTTAATAATATTTTGTTGCAGGCCAGCCACATTTTCTGAATCTTTTTTGCAAGAATCACAGTTCACCTTAATATTGGCCACTTCAGATTTTCATGGATTTCAAACGGCCATCCAAATGGCACAAAGAATTAGCCAAAGGGTTAATCTGATGAGCAATATTCTTATTATGTGCCTGGATAGCGTCCTATAAAGATTCAGTAGTTATTGTTGAAGGTCTTACCAATTCCATTGGTTGGAAAGCAGGAAACATGGAAATTATTTCTTTATTATGCCCAGCAGCAGCGTCAACAGACAAGTCCCCTTGCCTTTCCTGGATCTTTAGTCAGCTCTGAAGGAGAAAGCACTGAATCAGCGGTAACAGTAGGGGCTATGGCACCTTTGGAATCTCCAGCTGATGCCTTTCCCTGAAGCTGAGTCAGTGCATGAGCCTCTGCAGGGTTAGAGGGGGAAAATCGTTGCTCCAGTTGAAAAAGAAGTGGACAAGTTTGGGAGGGGACCAGGTTCAGCTGCTTCCTGGTCAACCTCCAGTGAGCTGACTCCCAGAGCAAGCCCTCCTTGGTGCAAATGGGCATCGATCGGATCCAGAACAGCCGAAGAGGATGACAGCGAAGGTAATCTCCACTTTCTGGCTCTTCTCTTCCTGCCAGAGTGGGGCATATTGAGGCAAAAGAACTGGGCTCAGACAAGGCAGCTCAAACATGTCAAGCCAGTGCAGTCATCTTGAAATCCCCCAATACACTGAGCAGTTGTTTTCTGAGCATAATTTGGTGGATTCCAGGATGTACTTGTATCCCAATTACAGAGAGTATACCTTCTTCTCTACCCCTTATAATTCATATTCAAAGATTGACTTTATTTTTATTGATAACAGCTGGTTGGGATCACTTAGATCTGCAGATGTGGGTGTTATTACATGGTCCAATCATGCCCAGGTTTTTTGACAATGTATTTTTAATATTTGAGATCATTCTTCATGAAGAAGGAAGATGAAATGCTGCTTGTTGAAGGATGAGAAAATTTGTTCTTCTGACAGAGACAGTATTGAGGAGTACTTTGACCTGATTTATAACGATGAAGTTGCAAGAGCTACTTTATGAGAGGTGGCTAAGGCCATATTGCAGGGGAAGCTGATTGCACTGAATATTGTTGGAAAGCTAATAATTCTAGGGCAGAGTCAAGGAATGATAAGGCTGTGAATCAGATACTACTCCTCTGCATAAAGGGTCAGCATTGGCCCTAAACACCCCCCTGCCAATGTGTAAAAGACCCCCCAAGAGTCCAGGTAGATCCCCGCTCACTCCCTGCCACCTACAGAGGTTGCCTAGCAGGAGAAATAGTGAAAAAATAGGTAATAAAATTGTGCAGCATCACCTCGCCCCGTTTCCAAATGCCTTCCCTTGAATAAAATTCTCCCCCGGTTCCAAACCCCCCCCCCCCCCCCACCCCAACTTTAAAAACCTTCTCCAGTTGCAAGTACCCCACCTTAAATGCCATTCCCCCCAGTCTTCTACCCACCAGAGCCCACACCCCATCAGCCAAAGCTGGGGTCTCTGATGGTCTATTAAGTTCCCTGGTAGTCTAGTGGGGCATGGAGTGCTTCCTAGTCTCTGGGCTGGTCATTGATTTCTTTCAAAATATTGCTGGCTGGCCTGTGCCCTTATCACATGATAGGGTTGTGTGGAAATTGCATTTAATGGGGGCTGTTTGCAACGGGGGGGGGGGAGGGTTCAATGTTGGAAGGTATTTGGAACCACGGGGGATAATTTTATTCAAGGGGAAGAGTTTGGGAATGGGGTGGGGCATCACTATTCCATTTATTATCTGTTTTCACTTTTTCCCTTGCTTGGCCACCTCTAGATGCAGCAGGAGTTTACCCAGACTCCTGGGGGATTTTACACAGTGGAAAAGAGGTTATTTTAGGGAGACATGGCCCTTTAATTTTTAGCATGGAGGCACTGGGATGCATGTTAGCATCCTGAGTCCTCTGAGAAAAGTTTGCTACAACTCAGGAGATGTAGCTAACTTTTCAGAAAACAACATGGCTTGTTTTATTTGAAGCAAGCTGCATTATTTTATTTGTATTAAATTGGTTATGGGTGAGCTGCTTTGCATACATTTGCAAATTTTATGCATGCAAAGCAGCTCATTTCAATAAGGGGTGGTTTTGGGGGTAAAATATTGTCTGATATAACTGCATTAAACATATTACACATGGTAAACATAATTTTTTACATGATAAATGCTGTTTTTGCACATTAACTGTTTATCGTGGCTTTGTAAATATACCCCTTAAGTTTGGTTATGGGGGAAATTTTCTTAACTGGGTCCAATATTTTTATTCAAAACCTATGACTGAGATTAAGGTGACTGGTTTGCTTTCCCTAAGTTTCCCTCTTTTCAAATGAACTAAGCAAGGATGGCCTCTCTCGCCCTTTTTATTCACCCTAGCCATAGAACCTTTTTCTGCTTTGATTAGATAGCACTCTCAGTTTTCAGAGATCATTAGGAAAAATGGTAGAAACAAACACATTTCACTGTTTGCTGATGTTCTGCTTTTATATATTTTAAACACCTCCCAGTCTGTAAGGTTTGAGTTAGAAGTGATTAAGAAATTAAATAAGCTGTTGGGTTAGAAGGTGAATAAAGTCAAGACAGATAAGCTGATGCAATAACCTGAGTGTTAAGAGCCTGTGCACTGCATTTCAGCTCACAGTTTAAACACACAAGTTAATTTTTTTTAATTCCAGATGCAGGAAGTTAGTGCTATGCTAATTCATCGGGAGTTAAAATGTATGTACACTGAGTCAAAATGCGCAGTCAGCACAGGCTGAATGCACATTTCAACTTGGAATGGTAGAGTACTTACAGGAGCAAATCTTTTTTTATGCTCCTAATTTAGGGGCACAACTTTTGCCGCACTCCCAATTAAAGAACACATCTCATGTAGTGTTCCCAACTTAAGAGCTCATCATTTGCTGTGCTCCCAATGTAGGAGCCCATCTTTTCTTCTGCTTTTAGCCAGCTATCTGGACAATTAGGATTAAAAACATAAAAGCATTGTTGAGCCGCTGCCGCTTGTCCCCCCTTGTCCACATTGCAAACTTGACTCCAGCTCTGACCAAGAGTAAAGTTTCTAGCATAAAATAAATATGTGCTCAGCCAGTGCACCTTTCTGCTTTGGGAAAGAATGCTTAATGCTCTCATTTGCATGGAATTTCCATATGAGGGAGCTGAGTTGAGTGCATATTTTTAAATGCACATTTTGTGCAGGCAAAACTCCTTCCTGCATCAGGAATAACATTTACCTACACAAACTTGTGTTCAGCTGAATGCAGTTTATCGCATTGGCATAAGAGATTGTAGAAATATGGAACTTCCCAGTGACCAAGAAATGATTGGAGGAGTCATTAGGAATGTGCATTCATTTAAAAGGCTTATCTGTGAGGAATATACTATATTTGTTTAATCCATTTGCCCCCAAAAATATATGAGTAAGTCCCATGAATGAAACATATTTCATTCATTTAATTTGTTTACATTTCCCCATTGAAAAGCATTGGCTGCATTAAAAAGATAGAGTCTGAGGTTGGGCAGGTCATGTGGGAGTTTCCATAGCAACCAGCCCTGATGCCGATGACTCGTGTGAGGTTAGAGGAGAACCGGGATCTGTTGTCAAGGAAAAAAGACTGACAAAGTAAGGTAACTTATCAGAGAGAAGCATTTTTCTAAATCAGTGAATCACTAAACTTTCTATCCTTAATAATATAAGAACATAAGAAAATGCCATACTGTGTCAGACCAAGGGTCCATCAAGCCCAGGATCCTGGTTCCAACAGTGGCCAATCCAGGCCATAAGAACCTGGCAAGTACCCAAAAACTAAGTCTATTTCATGTTACCTTGCTAGTAATAGCAGTGGCTAGGGATGTGAATCGTTTTTTGACGATTTAAAATATCGTCCGATATATTTTAAATCGTCAAAAATCATTAGGGCCACGATACAATACCAATTCCCCCGATTTATCGTCAAAAAATCATAAATTGGGGGAAGGGGGAGGGCAGGAAAACCGGCACACTAAAACCCCCTAAAACCCACCCCGACCCTTTAAATTAAATCCCCCACCCTCCCGAACCCCCCCCCCAAATGCCTTAAATTACCTGGGGGTCCAGCGGCGGTCCGGAACGGCAGCGGTCCGGAACGGCCTCCTGCAATTGAATCGTGTTGTCTTCAGCCGGCGCCATTTTTCAAAATGGCGGCGCAAAATGGCGGCGGCCATAGACCAACACGATTCGACTGCAGGAGGTCGTTCCGGACCCCCGCTGGACTTTTGGCAAGTCTTGTGGGGGTCAGGAGGCCCCCCCAAGCTGGCCAAAAGTCCCTGGGGGTCCAGCGGGGGTCCGGAAAACGATCTCCTGCCGCAAATCGTTTTCCGTACGGAAAATGGCGTCGGCAGGACTTCGACTGCAGGAGGTCGTTCAGCGGGGGTTCCGGACCGCCGCTGAACGACCTCCTGCAGTCGATTCATGGACTAGCTCCTCTCAATCTACAAATAGCTCTCAAAAAACACTCCTCCAACAGACCCATAAGAGAAGCTTACAGAGAATATCTACAGGTACCACACGCCAATACCACCCAACATATAACACTGAGAGACAGGGCCTTCTCTACAGCAGGTCCCCCACTATGGAACTCAATACCCTTAGAATTACGACAGGAACCATGTCTTCCAACCTTCAGAAAGAGACTTAAGACATGGCTGTTCAAGAAAGCCTTTCCGGACCCTGACTGATGCTCGACCGCCAAATACAGCAAGACTGATTATCACCCAATAAACTGATACAGACTTACCAACCACTGCACGTTCTACTTCTTGTTAAACTTCTTGTTAAACTTCTATCATCCTCTTCTTCTACTCCCAGTTAGAACCATCCTTGTTTTATTGTAACTGCTTTTTCTGCGCACTTGTTATAATTTGTTATATTTTGTAAATGTATACTCATGTTATAGTTATGTACGTTTATAATTTATTGATCACCCCTTGTTTTATGTAAACCGACATGATACGAACTCCGTGAATGCCGGTATAGAAAAAACTCAAATAAATAAGTAAAATAAATAAAATATTGAAAAGTAAGGGTCCCAATACAGATCCCTGAGGCACTCCACTGCCCACTCCATTCCACTAAGAAATTGTCCATTTAATCCTACTCTCTGTTTCTTGTCTTTTAGCCAGTTTGTAATCCTTTTTATAGTATTCCCTGACTGCTTTAGTGTAGTGACCTCAGTGGAAGTGTGGACCCTTGGCCTGTGCTGGGATTGACACTACCTGGGAAGAAGACCTACCACAGGTTCCCAGCGACAGGAGGCGAGGCAGACGGAAGGCAGGGGCCAGCTGGAGTTTCACCAATACCAATCTCGTACCCCGCGAGTTGAGCCTTTGGGTGCCAGGTCCGGCTGGGCTTAAGAGTGCCCCTGTGAAGATGTGGAAACCATGGATACGGGATCTGGTCCAATAGTTGGTGGCAGGCAGCATTCAGGCAACATGAGGTCCAGTCCAAAGGTCAAGCCGGGGAATCCATCCAAAGGGAGGAGGAGGAAGCTGGGGTCTGGGACAGGCAAAGGAAGGCAAAGACAGGAGCAGGAACTAGACCAGGGTGAGGAACTGGGACAGGTGGGCAAGTGAAGGCAGGAACAGGAAGCATGAGCAGGATCCATGCAGGAGCAGCAGGAAGCACCAAGAAGACCTGTTGCCAAGTCGTTGGACCTAGGTTGCCATGAGGTCTATATGGGAAAAGGCCCCGATGTGAACAGGAGGGGTCAGCAGTGTCTCCCTGCCGTGGGCCCTTTAAATTCACGTGGGTAGTGCGCATGTGCGCCTAGGGGGCGGGGACAAGAAGGCCGAAGTCGGCGGCGTCACTGCTCGGGGAGAGAGCACGACGGCCCCAGTGGTGTGAGAGGAGAGCAGGCCCTGCCAAGAATCTGGAGTGGTGAGGGAGCTTTGGACCACCAACTTGGGGCTGGTAGGCCTAACATTTAGCTTGCAGTTGGATTCTCTCATTCATGGAGGTTACATCCTGCTTTGCTGTTGTGTTTGAATTCTGTATTTACTAAAGTCTTCTGTATCAACAGTGCTTTAGTTCAAGATTAGAAACATTCCATCTGTTCTAATCCTGTTAGCTGATAGCTGCTTTCACACTGTATTAATTGCACATAAAACCCACCTCCTAAGGGAAATGGAAGTTAAAGAGCATGCTGCCATTTAAGTGAACTACAGCAGAAAAAAAAGAGGACAATGCAGCTATGTAACATGAGCTGCCAGTCCAGGAATTTCAGAATAAGATTGAAAAGTTTGAAGGACCTCTTACTGTGAAGGTACTTAAATGAGCATTGAATAGATGAGTCAGAGACTCAGGTAGAGGATTTGCATGAAATGGGGCCCCCCTACAGTTGGTAACTTGCAGTGAAATATCACTTTAATTCAAAAGATAGCAAAATCCAAAATTACAGAACTATGACAGGAAAAAATCACACATTGAAGAATTCTGAATGAGAGAGGGATTTTTGAGAAAAATATACTGAAAAACAGTCCTAGGAAACAAACAGATTCTCACCCTGACTAAAAAGGGGAGTCAGACCCTTGGATACACAGTTCTCAGACAAGAAAAAAAAAGCCATGCAGGATGGAAGGATGTGCATACATTCTCTTTCTATGGTCCTGCTTGGGTCTTGGCCTTTTGGGTGAGAGAAGGTGAACCATCCAATCAGGCTGGATAACAGTGAATGACTGGCCATGAGCTTAGTGGAGTTAAAATCACTGAAAGCTGAGACTGCAGAGGGCCTGAATCACTGAATGCTAAACAGACCATGAGCCTACTGGAACTATAAACCCAAGCCATGGAAAAGCTTTCTACCAAGGAAGATGAACTGAAGGACAGCAGATCTGGAGGTGAAGCAGTCCCTCAGGAGGAAAGGGATCCCTGCGGCAGATTGGAAGGTGACCCTGGGTCCCCCAGTGGCAGCTCAATCAGTCCCTCAGGATGGTGTGCATCCCACTGGCAGATCGAACAATCCCCTAGGAAAAAGGGGGCCCTAGAGGCAGATCAGGAGTTGGCTCTGGTTCCCCCTTGAGAAAGGAGACCCCAGTGTCAGATCGAGTGCTCCCCCAGAAGGGTGTGGTCCCCAGCAGCATTCCAGGAGGCAGAGTCAGGATCCCCAGGAGGTTGTCGACCCCAGTTACAGACTGGGAGCTGGAGCCAGGTCCCCAGGAGGGTAAGGACCCCAGCATTGGCACTAACCTTTCAGCAGAGTGCAAGCGGCACTGAGGAGATAGCAGTGGTTTAGATACAACAGACCCCCCCAGGCAAGCACTGCCCACCAGCTCAGTTGCATCTTTTCACATTGATGAGACATGGGGGAAAAGGGGAGGATAATAATAACACTTGATTAAGTGGGAACTGAAGAGGTCCCTTCTATTCTATATGGTGGTATACTGTGGGGGCCAACAACCCCAAATTGTCAAATATTAAATGCTCTTGATACTTTGTAGAAATGTATATAGTTGTGTGGCCTGAGACTGTTAACAACGAATACATAAGTGTGCTTTTTGATATCATGTAGAAATGTAAATACTTATATAGTCTAATAAACCTGTATAAATTTGTATATAATGCCAGCCTTGTTCACAGTTCCATTTGTTTTCCTGGGGTGAAGGAAGGGAAATCCTATCCACTACCTCCTTCTTCCCCAGGTGGAGGCACCAGGTGCCAAGAACGTGAGGACTGATGGAGTTTGCCCTAGGAGGGCTCCTGCCAGGTTGGTCCTAGACCCAGGAACACCCTGTGAGGTACGCGGTCAAGGGGGCATTACAGACAGTTTTAATTTTTTTTTTAACATCTTACTGCTGTCACTGCCACTGACATAGAGGAAGATTAGTGTTTTCTATCAACCCCTTTTCCTCTCCTGGGGGAAAGCACTGCAGGCTGCCTGCCTGGCAATGATCTTTTTGCAATGATTTATTACATTTTAAACCTGTTGCTAACCAATGTAGCACCAATGATGTAGCTGAACTCTGCCACAGTTTCCCACATAGAGAGGCTATTTTAACTCACTTTGCATGGGTCTGTGTCTGTTAGATAAATCAGTGCAAGAGTGCAGTGTGTCTGTGCCAGTTATCACTCTAGGTAGAGCCAGCTACCTTTTGGATTACTTTATTTTGTTACTGCATATAAATTAATAGTGTACTCACTGCACTTCTGTTTTACCAGTAGTGCTCTCACACATAGTATAGCACTATACCATTCTTTGCTTTTTCTGTGTGTGAGGAATGCATTTGCATGCATTGTAGTCAGCAGAGCAAAATACTAAAATAGTTGTCCTACTGTAGTGTATTCTCTTTGTGTGTTCAACCTTAAACACAGAAGGATCACTGTAGTAGATAGTCAAACTACAGGGAAGCCCACAGTTGTTTGCAGGGGATTTGCTAGACAAACAACAGTGAGTTTCCCAACTAAGGCAAAGGGATTTTTTTCAAATCCCAAACATCGTATAACCAGCAGTGCCTTTTGAAGTACAAGTACAAGTGATGAAACCTAAACCAGAAGTGCAAACCGTTAGTGCAGCAGAGGTTATAAGATCAATTTTGTAATCCTCTTCTGATTCAGAGCTTGATGAATCTCCCTTCAAAGAATTTCCTGAAGCAGAGATGGGAGAGGCATTACCTGAAGACCCTAAGGAGGCTTAGTCAATACTATGCTACCACCCACTTCACTGACAGAGGAGAGAGAGGCAGGAGGATAATGGATATGATAAAGAGGAAGAGCAGGCCACACTGACAGTGCAGGAATAGAGGATGAGTGAATAATCTGCTGCAGTTCCTCAAGCTCCATCTGTGACCACCCCAATTTCACTGCCAGCAGCATCATCCAGCTCAAAAGGATGTAGACAGTGGTAAGGGATCATGAAAGACATCTTTTAATCTGCAGCCATATTCAATTTAGGGAGGACCCATGCTTTGTGTGTTGTAACAATTGCACAGAGGACATCAGCATAAGAAAGCAACTGAGTCACTTAAGCAATTATAGAATGGAGCATCACCTGAAGAAGCAGCATCCCCTTCAATATGCACCTGGGGATGGTAGTAATAGTAGTTAGGAGGGCCCTTCTTTAAGACAGAGGACACTAGTCTTTGAAACCAGGATGAGTGTCTCTAAAGCTCCTTCCAAGACTACAGCTCCTTCTACCAGTCAGGTGGCAGGCCGGCAGCAGCAATTTCCAACTATAGCTAAGAAGCGACAGTCCACAATGGAGGAAATGGGGTGGTGTTTGGTGGCACTGTCATGAGGAAAGAGGCAGGTAGCATCCAAGGTGGTGACAAGGACTATTGGTAAGATGATCGCTTTAGATGATCAGCTCCTGCAGGTCATTGAGAACATGGGTCTCAGGCATTTGTTGCAGATTCGAGTGCCAAACTATAAACACCCTCCAGGACCACTTTCAGCAGAAAGGTCATCCCCAGTTTGTACAAACATTGTTGTAGCCATTTGTAAGCACTGCTAGTGAAGGCACAAGAGATCAATGTACATTTCACAAGTGACAAATGGACACCCATAAATGTCTCACTCTTTATGATGGCCCACTGGTGTGACCTGGACAAGGTAGGGGCAGGCAGCAGCTCCACAGAGGCCGGAGCAATAGAACACAGATGAACTGTGCTGTATACTCACCTGTCAGATGGTTTCCATACCTTTGCCAATATTTTAGCAGCAATTCGAGAAATGCTGGAGGGCTGGTAGCTGGATCAGAGAGCCATAAGTCTCAATGCAGGTTTCTTTATCACCAGAATGGCTCTAATATGATCAAGGCAGTATACAACAGTAGATATCAAGGTGTATGATGCTTCTCTCACAATCTTCACCTAGAAGTGAAGGAGGTCCTGGAGCTTGGGTCCAGGGATTCAGAGCATGTGAACCTGCACATCTTATCAGAGAAGTGTAGAAAAATAGCTGGACATTTCCACAGAAGCGTGAAGGAAGGTGACCTTCTCTATGAAAAGCTGGAGGAATTAGAGATGCCTCACAAGCATCTCATCATAGATGTGAGTACCCCCTGGAATTCAAACTACATGATGCTGCAGAGGCTAGTGGAGCAGCAGACACCCCTGCATGATCTATCTCAGGAAATGGAGATAGGTATGCAGGGTCCCCTAGGGCATCATGACTTGTCAATCATGAGACAGCTTGTAAAAATCATGAAGCCCTATAAGGATGCCATAGAGGAGCTGAGTGCTACAAGTGCCATCTTGGGAAATGTCATCCAGAGAGTAAACATCCTGTTAGAAAAGTTGGAGGGCTTTCAACAGGAAGAGGGAATGAGAGGTGAGGTGCTGCACTGTTTGGTGTCCTTGGAAAAGCAGGTGACAGAGAGACTAGGAACTCAAACTAGAAACCCTACATTCATGCCCATTATATTATGTGATCCACATGTGAAAGGGAGATTTGCACTGGAGGTGAACAATCTGACACACATGAAGAGCATGCTGACAGAGGAGGTCTGTCAACTAGAGCGCCAGAGGCTGAGGCAGAGGAGGGATGTAGCACAGGAAGAAACACCATCACTGGCCAGGTCAGACAGTGGTGCAAGTCAGAGCAGCATCCTGTCATCACCACCTAGAACACCCTCCACAGGAAAATGGAAACAATCCTTACTTCTGTCCCAGGAGATTGCTAAAGCAGCTGGGAAGAAAGATTCACATTCAGTTCCACCAAAGAAGAAGGCAGCTCAAATCTCAGTGACACGCTATCTCACTGAGATCATTGAGGACATGGAGACAGATGTGCTGGCATATTGGTCTCACAAGTCTAGCATCTGGCCAGACCTAGTGAGAGTGGCTCAGCGCTAACTCTCTTGTCCACCAATTAGTATCCCCAGCGAAAGAGTGTTTTTCATTACAGGAGATATCATAAACCCTCATCGCTCCAGGCTGAAACCACACTTGATGGAGAAGCCAGTGTTCCTTAAAATTAATCTACTTTTGTTTGGCTATCCAGATTTGCCATGTGAGTTGCAAGATGAATGAAAGGAACATGAAGGTTCTGCAGCTATTGACTGCTCTGTCTTTTTGAATGCCATGCCTCAGTAACAACAATGGGGCCTGTGTGCTCGCCCGCTCTTCCACGCTTCTTTCTGTAACAGCCTGTATGTTTGCTAGTAAGTAAAAGATTATGATTGCTGAATAATCCTCTTTTATATGCTTGTCTGATATATTTATAAGGATATCCTCTTTCACTAGGTTTGGCACTTAACACCTTGGATTCCCTCCTGTAATCACCAATATCTGTACAATTACGTCTAATTCTGAGAAATTGTGAAACAGGTCAATTGTCCTTCAGTCTTTTGGGGTAGACAGTGTCATATCTCAACAGACTATTTCGATCCGTGATCTTCCTATATAATATGGTACTTAAACCCCTCTCTCTGTTTTTGTAGACAACATCCAAAAAAATGATACTAAACAAATCAAACTGTAAAGAGAACTGAATGTAATAATTACAACTATTTATCCACTTATGAAATGAATGAAGATCTTCTACAGTACCCTTCCATAACATGAAGATGTCGTCTATGAACCTTTTGCAAACCCTGATTTTGTTCAGACATGGAGAAATACTGAGCCACAATTTCTCAAAATCTGCCATATAAAGATTTGAAAGTGAAGGAGCCGTTGTAGCACCCATGGCTGTTCCAGATATCTGTTGGTAGAATTTGTTCTCAAAAACAAAATAATTCTTTTATAAGGCAATGGATGCTACGTGTATAATGAAGGTAGTGGGTACCTCATGTGGTCTTTGTCTAGAATCAAGTATCTGTTCAGTTATAGAAAGAGCCTTTTTCTGGGGAATACTTGTGTACAATGAATTAATATCCATTGTTACTAACAGATATTCTTCTAAATCATCACTTAAACATTCCATTTCATTAATGAAATAGATTGTATCTTTTATATAAGATGGAATTCATTTAATATAAGGTTTCAAAAATGTATCTGCATAGATGGATAGAGGCTCTAATATTGAATTATTACCTGACACTAATGGCCTCCTTGGAGATTTGGTCAATGTTTTATGAATCTTAGGGAGCATATATATAGTCGGTATTCTAGGATGTTCTTTATTTAAAAATTTAAACTCCATCCATTTAAGAAATCCAGCTTTTAATCCCTCAACAGTAATAGCCCTAATTTGATTCTTAAGTGTCTTAGTAGGATCAAGAATCAAACATTTATAAGTATAAACAGCATTCAATTGCAACATGACTTCACTAATGAAATTACTATGATTTTGAATGACAATGACCCCACCCTTGTCAGCCTGTTTGATGACTAAATCCTTATCTGTAATCGAATTTTGAAGGGCAGGACTCTCTCCTTTACTCAAATTATCAGAAAAATAATTATTTTTCTTCTCCATCATCTCAGCCTCCTTTAATACCAAGGATTGAAACGTAGCCAGAGCAGGATTTAAAGGACCAGGTGGAATCCACGCGGACCGTGGTTTCACCAGTTCAAAAGACTCAGGACTGGGATTTTCAGCAAAAAAGATCTTCAAAGAAATTTTTCTAAAAAATCTATCCAAATCTATTCTAAATTGAAAAGAATCATAATGCTTAAGAGAAACAAACGATAAACCTCTTGATAACAACTTATACTCATCTGTTGTAAGTGTATGTTTAGAAAGATTGATTATAACTGATTCTGTCTCATCAACCTTGGGTTCGAACTCATCCACCTCAGTGGTTGTCCCTGATTCCTCCAATCCTTCCATTTCTTTTTGCCTTTTAATTTCTCTGTTCCCGATTCTGAAAACTGAGTGATACCAAATGTATCAATTTCATCACTACTAGAGCCTGATTCCGAAGACCCAAACGTAACTTTTTTGGCCACTTTTTATGCATGCATGGGTAAATTGAACCCTTGCTGTAATCGTTCTCATCTTGATGGATCTTATTGTATTTACTTTTTTTTTAATCACTATGAAATTGATCAATCATTTTTTGCAGATCTTGATATTGATGATCAAATAGATCAACTGCTGTAGTAGCTTTCCGAGGTACTAATTCTTAATCTAATTTTTCTTTTAAAGAATTAGCTAAACTCTTTGTGGATTCAGCAATTAATATCATTAAATCCAATGAACATTTATTCAATATAGAATTCCATCTCTCTAACATTTTTATCATCCAAAAACAGCTTGGGTTCTTTAAACACCCTTAATCCACGAGGGATTTTCTTATGTTTGCAATATTCGATCAATATTATACCATGTAATTCTGTACGTATTAGGGATGTGCAGACAAAAGGTTTTCGTTGAATCGTTGATACGTTTTCGTGGGGTGTCGATTTCGTTCAATATGGACTTATGGAGAATTCCATAAGTTGAGGATCTGTCCATACTTTTCCCGGTTCCCTAAATAAAAATTTAACCCCCCCACCCTCCTTAATCCCCCCCCCAAGACTTACCAAAACTCCCTGGTGGTCCAGCGGGGAGTCAGGAAGCCATCCCTGCACTCCTTTGCAATTTCCTCACGGCGCAGATAGCCTGTGTCACAGGGGCTGCCCGTGCCATTGGTCAGCCCCTGTCACATGGTCACCGGCGCCATCTTGTGCTCCTACCACCTGACAGGTAGGTCATGTGGCAGGAGGTCGCTCCGGGACCCCCGCTGGACCCAACCGGAACTTTTGGCCAGCTTGGGGGGGCCTCCTGACCCCCCCAAGCTGGCCAAAAGTTCCGGTTGGGTCCAACGGGGGTCTGGGAGCGGAGGCGTGGAGGAGCACGTGACGCCGGCGTCACTCCACTCCGGCGTCACGTGCTCCTCCGCTCCGGCGTCACGTGCTCCTCCGCTCCCGGACCCCCGTTGGACCCAACCGAAACTTTTGGCCAGCTTGGGGGGGCCTCCTGACCCCCCCAATCTGGCCAAAAGTTCCGGTTGGGTCCAACTTGGGTCCCGGAGCGACCTCCTGCCACATGACCTACCTGTCACGTGGTAGGAGCACAAGATGGCGCCGGTGACCATGTGACAGGGGCTGACCAATGGCACGGGCAGCCCCTGTGACACAGGCTATCGGCACCATGAGGAAATCGCAAAGGAGTGCAGGGATGGCTTCCTGACTCCCCGCTGGACCACCAGGGAGTTTTGGTAAGTCTTGGGGGGGTCAGGAGGGTGGGGGGTTTAAGTGTTTATTTAGGTTCAATGTATTCAACAGAAATATGTTGAATACGTTGGAACTCGCGATGCGTTTCTCCTCAAACCTTTTTTTTCTCTTTTAAAAATATAAGTTGCGTTTTACATATGCGTTCAAAACGAATGCACACCCCTAGTACGTATACGTCTCCTATATAAGCTGGGAATGTCTATCCAACCCTTGCCAATGAGGACTGTGATTTATAGTTATGGCATGCCATGATCCAACCATTAAAACTGAGGTCTGTCCCAGCTAAGGCAAGCTATGTTCCAAACATTACCAAAGGGTCTGTCAACTATTTATTTATTTATTTATTTATTTAGGTTTATATTTCGCTTTTCGCACTAGCGCTTCAAAGCGGATTACATTCAGGTACTGTAGGTATTACAGCTCCGGCATGCCATGATCCAACAATTTACACTGAGGTTGTCATTGGCAAGCCATACTCCAACCATTAGCAATGAGGCCTATCACTTACAGCAGCTATGGTAAGTAATAAACCCTTGCAAGTGAGGCCTGTCACATACAGCTTCGGCATGCCATGCTCCAATCATTACAAACGAGAAGGTCATTTACAGCTACTTCATGCTATGTTTCAACAATTAACACTGAGGCCTGTCACTTAGAGATGTGGAATGCAATGTTCCAAATATTACCAATTGGGTCTGTCATTTACAGATATGTCATGCCAAGTTCCAACCCTTGCCAATAAGGCCTGTCACTTACAGCTCCGGCATGCCATGTTGCAACCAATAACACTGAGGCCTGTCACTTACAGATATGGCATGTCATGTTCCAAAGATTACAAATGAGGTCTTTCACTTATGTTGCGTCCGTCGGTCGCAGACAGCTGGGACCACTCTGCCTCACCTCTCTTCTACCTTTTCCTCCTCCCTGGGAAGGATGGATGCTTCCGGTGCTGATTGCCGAAACCTTCGGCGTCTCCGACACAGCATGGGCATCCCCATCTGCCATGCTTCTTCCTGAGGCCTCCTAGGCGCGCGCGCGCACGCCACCTATGCTTTTGAATATGTCATGGCGGGAACCTCGGGGGTATGCCCCACCGCATGATGTCAGTACCTCCGGGTATTTAAACCTCCGCTCCACTCTAGCCCAATGAGTTAGCAAGGACTTCGGTTTTGCTACTCTGACCACTTCTAAGCTGCTCCCTTGGATTCCTCACTACCCTCTGGGATAACTCACTCCTACGGAAGCTCTGGGTACCCGCTCCTCAGGGGCCTCTTGCTTCTATCTGCCCTTTGGGGTTCAACTACCTAACCTAAGGACACCTGTTCCTTGGGGGTCCTATCTACTTTCTTCCAGGATCCCTCGGCGCTCCTAGGTACTCACTCCTCGAGGGCCTATCCTGCTCAGGGTATCCTGCACCTTGGACCTCGGGTCCCTCTCTCCATTCTTCTACCAAGGAAGTTACCAGCACTGCCACTCTGTGAGTATCGCTACACTCCAGCTCTCCTTCTTCCACCCTTCATGTTCGGCTTATCCCGCGCTGCGGAACACTACCCAACCTTGCTACATCCGGTGAGACCATCATCTATAGAGATTGTCTGAGCTTACTGTGATATCGCTGGTCTACAGTACTATCCCTTCCTTGAAGCAAGATTCAACTTACATCAGCAGTACAAAAAAGCTTTCTTTCCTCAGTGTCTGCTTACTAGAGTCTAGCCTATCGTTGTGGTTCACCACGGGGTCCCTCCCCATGGGAGAAGTTATCGCCACTTCGACCAAGAGTCCACAATATACCACAAACCCAACAACTTAATCCTATGGCAAGCCATGTTCCAAAGATTACCAATCAGGTCAGTCTTTTAGAGCTTCAGCATGCAAAATGGAATGTAATGTTCCAACCATTAACAATGAGTCCTAGCACTTACATATTATGCGTGCCATGTTCCAATCATTACCAATGAGACCTGTCACTTAAAGCTATGGCATACCATGTTCCAGTCAATACCAATAAGGCTTCTCACTTACTGCAGCTATGTCATGCCATGTTCCAACCATTATCACTGAGGCTTGTCACTTACAGATATGGTATGCTATGCTATTTTACAACCATCACCAATGAGACCTGTCACTTACAGTGAATGTATGCCATGTTCCTACCATTACAAATGTGGTCTGTCAATTACAGCAGCTAAAGCATGCCATAATCCAACCTTTAAAACTGAGGCCTCTCATTTACAGATTCTGCATACCATGTTCCAAACATTACCAATGAATCCTGTCACTTCCTGCTATAGCATGCCATATTCCAACCATTACCAATTAAGGCTGATACTTACAGATACAGCATGCCATTTTCCAAACATTACCTTTGAGACCTATAATTTACAGCTATGGCAGATATGTTCCAACCATTAACACTGAGGTCTGTCACTTTCAGATTTGGCATGCCATGTTCAAAACATTACCAATGAGGGTTGTCATTTGTATATACGGCATTGAATGTACCAACCATTACAGTTGAGGACTGTCACTTACAACTCTGGCATGCCATATTTAAACCATTACCTATGAGGCCTTTCACTTACAACAACTACGTAATGCCATGTTCCAAACATTACCTGTGGGTCCTGTCATTCACATGTAGGCATGCCATGTTCCAACCATTAACACTGAGGCCTGTCACTTTCAAATATTGCATGCCATGAGAGGAGTCAAAGGGGAGGAGCCAAGATGGCGGCTTAATGCCGACATTGCTCTTCTCGGATTTGCATTGCAATTTCTTTTTCCTTTTTAAAATTACTTTCTGATGCTGTCCAAGAGGAAGGGTCCCTTCCTCTGTCCGGGCAGCCAACCATCCAGCAATGCCAGGCTGTAGCTACGTTTTCGGGGACCGTGGATCCGGCTGCTGTGTGGAGTGGAGAAGAACTCACCACAGCTTCAGAGGAGGCGTCGTTGAGTCCCCGTGACATCTGTCCACTACTGTCTGTATGGGAGGGGCCACAGCAGCTTGTCGCGCTGAGTACCGAAGAGGTTTCTCAAGCAGCAGACACCGAGAGAGCAGCTGCAATGCATACCCCCGTGTTGGAAGTCTCTGTGATCAGAGTTGGAAGTTCAAGTGCACCCTTGTCAGGTGAGAAATTGCAAGAAGTATTTTAAGAAGTCAAACATACCATTTATGCGACAATCTGTAGACTTGGACTTGGCTAAGGCTACACAAGAAGGAAGGGATTCCTAGCCTTGCGCCAGGATACCCTAGCCCTAGGGGCATCCTTCTTTTTGAGATATCTGTGTAAATGCTTAGTCAAGTATAAAGGAGATAGTTTTGTGTTCTTCTCACCTGAGCAACTTAAGAACTTTATTGATTCCAGGAAAATGTTACCATCTGCTAGGAATGAAGTTTAGGTGACGTCTTTATATAAAATTGGTAGCTGCTTTAAGCTAAGTCTTACTTCTATTTGGTTTTTTTTTCAATCTCCTAAATAAGGCTAACTTCCCCCTATAGGTTGGTTGTGGTCTAAAGGATATTGTGATTCTGATTTTGAATTGAGAGAAATGTTTCCTTTTGTTATTTCTATAAAGTGATGTATCATGTTGCTGAAGCAAAGTGGATTCTTTGTGAAATTAGATTTTGAAATTTTAATAAATAATAAATTTAAAAAAAAAGTATATATATATATATATTTTATTTATTTATTTTATTTATTAACTTTTATTTACCGACATTCGTGCAGCACATCATGCCGGTTTACAATATATATATATATATATTGCATGCCATGTTCAAAGTATTACCAGTGAGGGCTGTCATTTATAATTACGGCATGCCATGTTCCAACCATTACTAATGAGGCCAGTCACTTACAGCAGCTAAAGCATGCCTTGTTCCAGACCTTTCCAATGAGGCCTGTCATTTGGAGCTATGACATGCCATGTTTCAACCTCTACCAATGAGGCCTGTCACTGACAAATAATAGCATGCTATGTTCCAAACATTACCAATAAGGCCTTACTTTTACAGCTACGGTATACCATATTCCAGCCATTACTAATGAGGCCTGTCATTTACAGCAGCTATGGCATGCCATGTTCCATCCATTACTAATGAGGGCTGTCACAGCCTCGGCATGCCAAGTTCCAACCAATACCAATGAGGCCTGTCATTTGCAACAGCTACGGCATACCATGTTCTAACCATCACCATTTAGATCTGTCACTTACAGCTATGACATGCCATGTTCCAATCATTACCAATGAGACTCTCACTTTCAAATATGGCATGCCATGTTCCATTCTTTACTAATGAGGCCTGTCATTTAAAGCTATGGAATGTCATATTCCAACCATTAACACTGAGGCCTGACACTTACATATACGGTATGCCATGTTCCAAACATTACCAATGAGGTCTGTCACTTTGGACTATGGCTTGCCATGTTCCAACCATTACCAAATAAGGCTGTTACTTACCGATACGGCATGCTATGTTCCAAACATTACACATGAGGCTTATCATTTACAGCTATGGCATGCCATGTTTCAACCTTTAACCTTGAGGACTGTCACTTTCATCCACAGCATACCAATGAGGTCAGTCCCTTGCAGCAGCTACAGAATGACATTTTCCAACCCTTTCCAATTAAGCCTGCCACTTAGAGCTACAACATGCCATATTCCAAACATTATGAATGAGACTGTCATTTATAGCCATGGCAAGCCCTGTTCCATTACCAAAGAGGGTTGTCAATTACAGCAGCTAGGTTATGCCATTTTCCAATCCTTGCCTATGAGGCCTATCATTTACAGCTAAGGCATGCCATATTCCACTGTGGCCTGTCACTTAAAAATATGGCATGCCATGTTCCTACCAATCTAAATGAGGCTTGTCACTTTCAGCTACAGCATGCCATGTTTTAACCATTACCTATGAGGCCTGTCATTTATAGCAGCTATGGCATGTCGTTTTCTTATGATAACCAGTGAGGCCTAGCACTTACAGTTATGGTATGCCATGTTCCAGCCATTACCAATGAGGTCTCTCACTTACAGATACAGCATGCTGTGTTCTAACCATTACCAGAAAGGTCTGTCACTTACAACATCTATGGCATGCCATTTTCCAATGATAACCAATGAGGCCTCTTCCTTTCAGCTATTTTATGCCATGTTCCAACTATTAACACTGATGCCTATCATTTCCTGCTACAGCATGCCATCTTGAAACCATTAACACTAAAGCCTGTCATTTATAGGTATAGCTTGCCATGTTCCAGTCATTACCAATTAGGTCTGTTACTTACAGTTACAGTATACCATGCACAAATGCTAACCACTGAGGCCTGTCATTTACAGTTATGACATGCCATTTTCCAATCATTACCAAGGAGGCCTGTTACTTACACCTATGGCATGTCATGTTCAAACCATTACCGCTGATAGAGATGTGAATCGTGTGATCGATCGTCTTAACGATCGATTTCGGCTGGGAGGGGGAGGGAATCGGATCGTCGTCATATGACAGGGCAAAGGTAGCGCCGGCGCCATTTTGTTTTTTTGTCCCCGACGTCAGGAGCGTAGGAGATCGCTCCCGGATCCATATGGCTGGCGCCATTTTCCGTACGGAAAAACGATTCGCGTGCAGGAAGTCGTTCCCGGACCCCTAGGGACTTTTGGCCAGCTTGGGGGGGCCTCCTGACCCCCACAAGACTTGCCAAAAGTCCAGCGGGGGTCCAGCGGGGGTCCGGGAGCGATCTCCTACGCTCCTGACGTCGGGGGACAAAAAACAAAATGGCGCCGGCCCTACCTTTGACCTGTCATATGACAAGGCAAAGGTAGCGCCGGCGCCATTTCTATAACGCACCGGAGGCCCGAGAGTAAAAGATCACACCGGGACCCTCCCTCTGGACCCCAGGTAATTTAAGGCATTTTGGGGGGGTTCGGGAGGGTGGGGGATTTATTTTAAAGGGTCGGGGTGGGTTTTAAGGTTGTTTTAGTGTGCCGGTTTTCACGCCCTCCCCCTTCCCCCGATTTACGATTTTTTGACGATAAATCGGGGGAATTGTTATTGTATCGCGGCTCTAATGATTTTTGACGATTTAAAATATATCGGACGATATTTTAAATCGTCAAAAAACGATTCACATCCCTAAGTCCGCTGAGGTCCTAGCCAGAGATTGCATTACAAACTTACTAAAACACTCCTCAGGATTTTAAGACCATTCTTCATCTATGGTATTCACTTTATTACATTCTTGCTTTTGCCAAGGCTATCCATTCTTTTGCACACTTGTGGCACTGCTTCATAAAACATAGCTAATTTCATGGTCCTCTAGCACTTCCTCTGTATTGTGCATTTGGTTCCTACCTACTTCCTAGCTATGAAGAGTGTGGCTTATTCCGTGACACAAACATATCCTACCGGACTGGTGGTTGAGCCTGGTGTAGCCATATTTTGACAAGAAGAATCATCTACCCACTCTATGGTTGTCTGCGTGCTCCAATGGAGTGACTTGTATTTCCCTTGCCACTCTGCTGGGATGCAGCTTAGGGGACAATGAGGCCCAAAAGTCTCCCTACACACACACACACACACACACACACACACACACACATACACACACACAGACAAAGTTTCAAAATCTGCTCCAGGGGTCTTGTGAGATTCCTGTCCATTGACCCACCAACTTTAGAGGTGACACAGTCTTACAAAAGTTCAAAAAATAGATATATTTTTTCTCAGCAATGCTCTGTCCCTTTCCAAAACACTCCCCCTTCCAAGTAAATGACCCTAGATTCCTAAACCCAACCCGCCTTCTTGGTTCAAACTCCATCCCTAAGGCATCCAACCTCCCCGGTCCCCCTTCCATAGATTCAATCTCTGGTTTCATGTGATAGCGACAAAGGCCAGTTGGTGCCATTTTGAAGAGGCATTGACAGGGTTCAGAGCTTTAGGGTGCTACAGGCTACCACCAGACCACCACAAATTCTTCTTTGAGAAAGCTGGGGTCTGGGGGCCCCACTAGATGACCAGGGTCTATTTCTTGATAAGAGGGGAGAGAGGGGGGCTGGGAGGGGGGACCCACTAGAACCCAGAAGTTGAACCTGTGGAAGGGGTGGGGGTCAAGGGGGGATTGAATACAATGCGGTGGGGATTTGAACTGGTGGTATTAATTTTTGGAATATATGATCATTTGCTGGAAATGGAAGGTGTTTGGGAAATGGCTGGGACATCACAAAGTAAAATTACATCTTTTTTTTTTTTAATTTTGCTAGGCTGCACTGCCTCTAGAGGTGACAGAGGTTGGGCAGGGATCTCGCAAGATTCTCCCAGGGGATTTTGTATGGTGAAAGAAGGGGTTGGGCTGATTGGCCCTTTAACACGATGGCAGGGCCAGGTGAAATGGGTCACCATCATGTGTTTTATACTGTTTTGCCACAGTACTTTTTCTCGTTCATTTTTTCCATGGAAAAAAAAAACTGCGCTGAAACACCTATGTTGTTTTACTGGGGAGAAGCGAAATATTGCAGAAATACCCTCCCCTCCCGGTGATATTTTACCCCTTCCACAGTAAAATATGGTGGCTTTGTAAATCTCCCTGTAAGTTGGATAAGTTGTTTGACATGAATGATTTACCTTTTTTGGGAAGAATGGCTTGACTGTATGGGTCCCTCTCTAAAACTCATGGTTTGGCAGAATAGTTTCCATTAAAATGAATGTTCTTCCCTGCTTCCAATTTTGTAAAGAAACTTGAATAATTGATTTCTCATTTCATCTAGCAAATTAGGAAACCTAGAGTGTGGTT
Organism: Rhinatrema bivittatum; assembly: GCF_901001135.1. Lineage (NCBI taxonomy): Eukaryota > Metazoa > Chordata > Amphibia > Gymnophiona > Rhinatrematidae > Rhinatrema > Rhinatrema bivittatum. Next base: position 360,635,379 of record NC_042616.1, on the reverse strand, counting down.
CCAGATTCTAGCAGGCTTTAAGGGTAAAGGAGGCATGGTGCTTCCAGATTTTAGGGTTTATTTTTGCTGAAGAGTGTTGTGTTTTTGTTAAAAAACAAAAACTTTCTGGATATTCATTGGATTTCTTTGGAGAGGGAGTTAGCCAAGCAAAAAAATATTGCTTTCAACCTTTGGGCCTCCACTTCCTTAACGATGGGCCCCAACGTTTACGGACTGCTTCTATGGCCAAGTACAAAAGCAAAGCACGTTCAAGCAGCATTGTCTGAATTATCAAGAAGGCTGCTCACCCCATAAAAATGTTTCTAGCAGCAATTTTCTTATGGGTTTGACAGTTGCTTGGTTGCTTGCCAGTTACCCCAAGCCTTAACATAACCTGCATGGAGCGGCAATTACTCCCATATGAAACTTGCTGGGCAGACTCTATGGACCATTTGGTCTTTTTCTGCTGTGTTTTTCTGCTGTGTTAAGAAAGCATGCTCTTGTCCCTCATCCCTTTATTTCCTCAGTCTTCATAGTGTGGTATAATATCACTGCTTCTTTGAAGCTCTCATATTTCCATTCTCCTCTTAATCCCCTTTCTAATAACCTAGACTTTCTTGGTCACTTTACTAGGATAAATTTCCCATTGTGGCATTTCAAAGGGTCAACCAAAATTTTAGTAGTAATTCTTCATTTCAACATAGAATCTTCAGAAGAAATTTCAGTTTCCTAATATCACTATTTTTCATTTCTTGCAATTTAAGGATTGAGCACTTTTAGAACCATTCAAAACTTGTTGTGGAAGAGGGCTTACAGATATTAAAAAAAGAGGACCCCTGGTAATAAAAGCTTTTTAACTATCTTTTTATAGATTGTTAATGGACAGGGAATCTTTCTCCTTGGATGCAATTAATTAATTTATTATTTTTATATACTGACATTCAATCTGAGATATCACATTGGTTTACATTCAGGTACTGTAGGTATTTCCCTATCCCCAGAGGGCTTACAATCTAAGTTTTGTACCTGAGGCAATGGAGGGTAAAGTGACTTGCCCAAGGTCACAAGGAGTGACAGTGGGACTTGAATGCTGGTCTCCTGATTCATAGCCCTCTGCTCTAACCACTAGGCTATTCTTCCTCCCCTGCTGAGTTTGAATCCAAGATCCCATTCCCAATGAGTTTGAATCCAAGATCCCATTCCCAATGGGAATGGGATCTTGGATTCAAACTCAGCAGGGAAAGCTGGACAAATATTTTTCATAGGATAAATACAAGTAATTCAATTTCTGTATCTACTCAGGAGAATGGGTATACATTTTTTTACCAATGGAATTTTACACTATTTATTTATTTATTTATTTATTTAAATCTTTTTCTATACCGTCGTTAAGGTGGTTACCGTCACAACGGTTTACAATAAGGCACAAAAGTAATGCTATTTACCTCTATCATTTTACACAGGTGCCATAATGTTCGGTAACATAGTTTTAATCAAAGTTAGTTAAATGAGTGTGAACACTATCATGTCCTGGTCGATTCTATAGCAGTTTGAGTGGGGACTCATTCTATAAGTAATTTATCCTTTACTGATCAAAATAAAGTGCAAGAAGAACTCTCTAAGCTGGAGAGGTTGTGGTGCACATGGCACTTTTTCCATGTTTGGGGGACTTGTCCCATTATCTGTTTTGGTTGAAATATTCTCTTTGATCTATTGAATGTCTAGGGTGAAACTCCCTGCAAATCCTGCTTTAATATTACTAGGATACAATATTAAGGCTAACGCTGTTGTTAAACACCCTTCCATGGTGTTAGTAGCTGTAAGGCACCTAATTACTTTACAATGGAACTCCTGTTACCCGCCCCGTACGCGCCCGGCCCGCACACGGGCCTGCTCACCTCTCTGGTTCCACGGCAGGTCCCAGGTCGGCCTCCCTAGAGGTAGCTGCGAGCTCTTCCAGGCTTGGCGTCCCGCGGTGGCAGTCACCAGGCTTTCTACTATGCACCAGGCCTCATGCCAGAGCTTGGCATCCTCAGTAACATTGGCCATGCCCCTACGCACATGCATGCGAGCGGACCGCCCAGCCTCTTGTAGGGCCAGGGGCGGGTCCTAGCATCGCGGTGCGCCCTGATTGATTCCCTGATATAAGGAAGTCCCTGCCTGCAGTTCCTTGCCTTGGCAATCGGGTTTGTACTTTGCTAGATTGTCACTGCATCTGAACCTTGTTCCAGTCTTATTCCAGTCTCATTCCAGGATCCTTCTGTTCCAGTCTTGTTCCTGCCTTGTTCCTTCTTCCTAGTATTCCAGCATCCTTCTGTTCCTGTGTTCATCTGTCTGTCTCTCCAGGTAGTATCTCCGAACTGTTTCACTGGTACTGACCTCGGCTTGTTCCTTGACCTGCCTGCCTGCTGCCTGCCTTCTGACTTCAGCCTTCTCCTTGACCTGTCTGTCTTCTGCCTGCCTTCTGACCTCAGCCTGCAACTAGACCCATCTGCCTGCTGCCTGCCTTCTGACCTCAGCCTGCCTGTGACCTCATCTGACCTCCGGAACCTGACCCCTGCTTTGTTGACCTCAGACTGACCCCCGGATTCTGACCTCTGCCTGCTTGACCACGTCTCCAGATTCTGGCTCTGTTCCTAGCCTTGTCATCACCTACACTTTTCTGGTCCTCCTTGCTCCATCTGACCTCCAGTCTCGAACCTGACCACTCTCCTCTCCTGTCTGTGGGCAGGCCTGTCTACTATCTCTCCAGGAGACCCTGTGAGGCCCACCTAAGTCCAAGCATCCCACGTCCCTACGGGTTCCTCCCGGGAGGACCTTGGGCTTCCAGTGGTGAAGCTCATCCTAGCCTCTGTCTCCTCCTGTGCTCCGCCCCCTGGGGGCAGGTGCTTCCTTGTCCCTACCAGGGAGTTGTTCTCCACTGCTCTAGGACAAGGGTTCATCCCAGAGCGCAACAACTCCCTTTCTGAACTGACATATCCTTGTAGTTCCAAAACTTAGGGCATACTTATGCTATGGAGTGTATGACACAGCAAGTCAGAGATACTTTTCTGGACATCTTGGAAGTTTTGAAGCCTTTTTTGGATTTGATGGTTAACGAGAGGGAGGGCAAGCCTTTGGGGATTTTGTAGCCCTTGTTTTTCGTTTCACTTTCTTAACTGCATTTTTTGTGCTATGTGTTTGCTTTTCTTTATCTTTGGCAATTGGGGTTTTAGAACTGTCTTTGTAGCCATGTATTCTAATTTATTCTATCATATTCTCTTCTTTGGTTTATTTCTATTAACAGACTTGGGGTAAATTTTCAAACCCCGGCACGCATAAAAGCGGGAGGTTTATGAGCATGGCCGGGCCTTATGCACACTGGGCTAATTTTCAAACAGCCCGGCCATGCACGTATACCCCCGGGATGCATGTAAGTCCTGGGGCTTGAAAAAGAGGTGGTCCAGGGGTGAGGCTAGAGGCGCCCAGCACCGCGGCCATTTGCTGCGGTGCCGGCGCGCGCAACTTGCTCCTGCTCTGAGGCAGGAGCAAAAGGTAAAATAAGAAAATCTGTGGTAATTAGTATAGGGATAGGGGGAGGGCAGGATAGGGGAAGGGGAAAGGCGGTTAGAATAGGTGGTTGGTAAGTTCCCTCCCAGTCCGCTCCTCAATTGGAGCGGACTGGGAGGGACCTGGGGAAGGCCCAGATGCGTCGCCGTGCGTATTTGCTAAAGTTGACCCCCTCTTGCGTGTGCCGACCTGGCATTTTATAACATGTGCGCTCACTCATAAGTTTTGAAAAAATCTACCCCGGGCATGTAGATGTTGTGAAGCGAGAGCCCACGCAGATGGAAGATGTGTTGGACAAATAATTTAGTCAGTTCAGGCACTGAAGGAAGGCCTGGAAAGGGTGTGAAAAGCACCATCTTAGAAAATCAGATCACCACCACCCATATGCTGGTGTTGCCACTAGAGAGGAGAAGGTCATTGACAAAGTCAGCTGCCAAGTGGGTTCAGGATTCCTTGGGGGGCTGACAGAGGCTATAACAACCCCTCAAGGTTGATCTTGCACATACTTATTCACGGTATACGTAGGGCAGGACTCTATGTAGTGCTTCATGAGGCCACCAACAGTGTTGGAAGATTATTTCCAAGATTCGGGTGATGCCTGGGTGACCTGCCAACCAAGAGTCATGGACCCACTGAAGAACCTTCAGATGTAGGCACTAGAGAACAACATTCTTCCCAGGAGGAACTGTGATTGCAGCAGTAACTACAATCTTTGAAGGGTCAATGATATGTCACAGGGATTCCAAAGAGTCTTCAGTATTGAAGGAACATGTGAGAGCATTCGCTCATTAGTTTATTTCTGCAGGACTGTACCTCAACTCAGTCAAGCAGTTTGAAAAACAATGACCAGCAGGCTTGTCGTGGGTTCAGTCTCTGTGCTTTCAGGTTTTTGTGATCTATGTAGATAGTTATGGGATATCTGGCCCCTTCCAACAAATGTTCCCACTCCTGTAAAGCTAGCTTGACCACTAGTAGCTCATAATCTTCAATTGTATAGTTCTCTGCCGGAGAGACTTTTCTCTAGAAATAGAAGCTGGTCATGAGGGTACCATTATAGTTGTGCTGCAGGAGAATAGCACCTACCGTAAGGGTAGATGAATCTACCTCCAGAATAAATGGCTTTGAAGGGTCTATGTTACCTGCTCCGTACTCAGAATTTAAAGACGTGTTCTCCAAACAAAACACCGATATTCTGCCTCCACTCTGGAAGTTTAACTGCCCCATAGAACTCCTACCTGGAACCATGCCTCCCAAGGACAGAACCTATCCTCTTTCACTCACAGAAACCCAAGCGATGTCTACATACATCAAGGAAAATTTGGCCAAAGGGTTCATAAGACCTTCTACTTCCCCGGCAGGTGCTGGGTTCTTCTTTGTAAACAAGAAGGATGGCAGTCTAAGACCATGCATAGATTACAGAGGTTTGAATGCAGTAACCCGTAAGGACTGGTTCCCACTGCCACTTATAAGTGAACTGTTCGACTGCCTAGAGGGTGCACAAGATGAGGCTGGACAAGGATGGCCGGATGAGGCAAGGTTGGACGAGGCAAGGCTGGAGAGGCAGAAATACAGGAACAAACTGAAAGGCAAAGAAACACTAGAATGCTGTAGCAACATGCAAAGCTACTAGGCAGGAGACCAATTGCTGATGCAGTGCTTCGGGGCACAGTTGGGCCTTAAGTAACCAGCCGCATGATGTCATCAAGAGGTGCCTGCATTTGGGTTCATGCTGTGGGCCTTTTCAAGGCAAGCATGGTGAATGCACATGCACCTAAGGAAAGCCCATGAGGGGGGTAGGTCAGTTTCCTGTTTATTTATTTTATTTTTTTATTTAAAACTTTTCTATACCGTCGTTTAGTAGTGCACCATCACAATGGTTTACAGTTAAGCACAAATATGTTTAGTTTGGTTTCTAAATTATTCATAGGGTGCCAGTAATATACGGTTACATAGTTCAATAATATACTCTAAATGGGGAATGGGTGTGGTTACCATTTATGATTGTTAGGGTAATCATATGTTTATACTGTCTTTCTAATATAATACTTAAATATGAGAAAAATAATAAAAATAAGCAATTCTGCTTCTTATAGGTGACTTTCAGCTTTGTGTATGTGTTGTTATTCAGCTACCTCACTGTGAAATACTTTCTTGAAGAGCCATGTTTTTAAGCCTTTTTTGAAGAGTTTTAATTCTTTCATTAGTCTTAATTCCAGTGGTAATGTGTTCCATAATAATGGTCCTGCCAAAGATAGTGCTCGCTCTCTAACTTGGGTCAACTTTGCTGTTTTGACTGAGGGTATGGTTAGCAGAGCTTTATTGGCCGATCTGAGATTTCTTTGAGGGACATGTAATCATAGTGCAGTGTTTAGCCAGTCAGCATTTTCGTCATTTATTAGTTTATGAACTGTGCATAGTGTTTTAAATTGCACTCTTTGTTCTATTGGGAGCCAGTGTAAATCTACAAGTGTTTGGGTGATATGTTCTCTTCTGCCTTTACCAGTAAGTATTCTGGCAGCTGAGTTCTGTAGTATTTGCAGTGGTCTAATAGTAGTATATGGTAATCCTAGGAAAAGTGTGTTACAGAAGTCCATGCTGGCAAATATTAATGCTTGTAGTACTGTATGAAAGTGTTCCTGATTTAATAAGGGTTTTAGTCTTCTAAGGACCATCAGATTGGCATAGCCTTCTCTTGCTTTTATTGATATGTGTTGCTTAAGGCTCAGTTCCATGTCTATAATTACTCCTAGGTTTCTAGCTTTATCAGTTAACTCTACTGATTTGTCATTTTTAAGTCGGATGGGATTTTGAATTCTTTCAATGTTTTTTCGTTGTATAAATTCTGTTTTTTCAATGTTGATTACTAGTTCCATTTGGTTTAATAGTTGTTTAATTATGTCTAGGTATAACATTGCAAACTTCAGTGTTTTTTCAATTGATTCTTCAACTGGTAGAATTAATTGAATGTCGTCAGCATATATGTAGTGTATGATACCTAGCCCAGCCAGTAGGTGGCAGAGGGAGAGCATGTAAATGTTAAATAGAGTCGCCGAGAGTGCTGAGCCCTGGGGGACTCCTGTCTTTAGTTTGATTTTGTCTGATATTGTGTTTTTTTATCTGTAACTGATAAGATCTATTGTTAAGATAGGATATGAACCATTCAATTGTTTTGTTTTGTAATCCAATTTCTTCCAGTCTTTTCAATAGTATGTCATGGTTTACCGTGTCAAATGCTGCAGATACATCTAGCAGTATCATGATGTAGTGTTTTCCACTGTCAAATCCGCGAAGTACGTTATCTGTTAGAGAGATTAGTAATGTTTCGGTGCTATAGTGTTTTCTGAAGCCATGTTGTGATGGGAAGAGTATGTTATTGTTGTCTAGATGTTCTGCTAGTTGCTTATGTACTGCTTTTTCTATTAATTTTGCGATCATGGGCAAGTTTGAAACAGGTCTATAGTTACTTAAGACGGTTGGGTCGATGTTTTTCTTTTTCAGAATTGGTTTTATTATTGCACTTTTGAGTAAGTCTGGCATAACTCCTTCACTGAGTAATAGGTTAATTATTTTGGTTAATGTGTATGAGGTTATATCAGCTAGTTTTTTTATATCTGTGGTGGGAATGGTGTCAATTTTATGTGGTGCAGGATTCCATTTTTTTTTACCATGCATTCAACTTCGGTCTGTGATACCTTGTCGAATGTGGAGAATTGTGTCACATCTCTTTTTTGCTTCTTGATTTCCTGTTTTGTTAGGATCAGAATCTTTGCTTTAAAGTTTGTGATTTTGTCTGAGAAATAGTGTGCTAGGTCGTTGCATTTTCTTCACTTGTGGGGCTTGGGGCATATCTGTTTTATCATTAGTCAGATTTTTAACTATGTTGAATAGTGTTCGTGGGTTGTTTGAAAATTTTTCAATTTTTGAACTAAAGAATTGTTTTTTTGCTTCAAGAATTATTTTTTTATAAATGGCTAGTTGTTTCCTAAATTTGGTTAAATTTTCTGCTGATTTGTCTTTTTTCCACCTTTTTTCTTTTTTTCTCAGATTTTGTTTAATTTCCTTTATTTTTTCATTAAACCAAGGGTTTTTCTGTTTTGGTTCATGGATTTGCATTGTTCTCGTGGGGTTAATGTCATCTGCTAATTTACTTGTTTCGTTATCCAATCTGTTGTTGCGTCTATACAGTTTTTGTGGTTGAGGTTTATCAAAGTTTCTTCTAATTTATTTTTTAGTATGTCATGGTTAAAGGGGGGGCGATATTTAAATTCTAAGGGCTCATTTTTCTGTATTTCTTTTGGTTTTATGAATTTAATGGCGGATTGGATTAGGAAGTGATCCGACCATGGAATTTGACTATAGCTAGTATTCATGTGTTCAAGGAAGCTATGATTGATGTATGTCAGATCGAGGGAGTGGCCAGCTTTGTGTGTGGGTTTATCTGTAATTAAGGTGAACCCCAGTGCTTCCATCGTACCGTTTAGTGTCTGGCATGTATTTGATCGTGGAAACATGTCCATGTGAAGGTTAAAATCTCCCATTATGATGGTAGGTTTTGATGTGTTTAGGTTTATTGTTATATATTCTATTAAAGGGGATAGGTTTAGGTCAAGTAAGCTGGGTGGGCAGTATATAATGCATATTTGTTCCGTATCAAATAGTGTAGTTTCATGGTTTGGGGGGGGGGGGGTTGTTGGAATCAGTTTACATTTAAAGTTTTTCTCAATAATTAGTGCTATGCCGCCTCTGCCATTATTTATCCTTGGAATTGAGAATATGTCATAGTTTCTGTGTGCTATTTGATTTTTGATAATAATGTCGGATTTTTTTAACCACATTTCAGTGATAGCAATGAAATTTGGTTTAATGTCATATAATAGGTCTGTAATTATTGGGAATTTCTTTGTTATGGATTGGGCATTTACTAGAATGAAAGTTAAGGTTAACAGTTTATTTAGACTTAGTGTGGTTGGATTCTTGGCTTTCTTTGCTTTGATGAGATTATGTCGGTTGGTATTTTTGTGATCATGTGATATGTAACTTTCTTTTTGTGTTTGTAAATATTTGTGTTTGTTGCTGTACTTGCCTTTGTTGGTGCATATTTCTATGGGTTCTGCTGTCGATCTGCCATACCTCCATGTGGTGACCTGCCACATGGAGATATGGCAGCCTCCAGACTGAACTAAGGGTCCAAGCGTCAGGATGGTGAGTGATGGCAGTTGCGAATGAGTCTCGCAACCAGTGGCTGTACAGTACCCCCTTTCCAAATTCCTCTCCCCAATCTTCTGGCCTTGGGCTTATTGGGAAGCCTCCTTTTACAAATCATGTGGCTTTTAGATGAGTAGTTGGTTCCCAAGAATTCTCCTTGGATCCAAATCCTTTCCAGGAAATCAAGTACTGAACTTGATTCCGAACTATCCGAGAATCTAAGATTTCCTGGACTTTGTAGTGGGTGTCCTACTCAGTTGAGACTTCCATAGGCTAGAGGGGTGATCTGGCCGGCCACAAAAGCATTTCAGGCTTTAACAGAGAGACGTGGAAGACATCATGGATATGCAGAGATGAAGATAATTTGAGATTGTAGGCCACTGGACCGAGTTGCCACTCAATGAGAAATGAGCCCACAAATCGCAGAGCAAATTTCAGCGAAGGTATCTTCAAACGCAAATTCTTTGTACTGAGCCAAAATAGACTCCATGGGCAAAGCTGGGGTACCTGTCAACATTTCTTGTCCACTTGTTTTTTGAATTGCTCTGCCACTTGCTCTAGTTGGTGGTGTGTCTTCCATCAAAGTTCCTGGAGTTCATGTCCCATCAGGTTATTTATAGTGAAAGTGACTGATATCAGAACAGGTCTTGGTGTTCAGGAGTGGTGCCCAAACACTATGTAGAAGGTATGATGATACAATAGAACTGCTCACATGTTATTATGGCAGAAGGAGGGAGGAGGGAGGCCCAGTTATCTTGCCTTTGGTTCACATAGACTCGTAGAAAGGCTTTGAGACTCTTATTTACTTCCTTGGTTTGTCCATTACTCTGGGGATGTTAAGCTAAAGTGAAATTACAAATTTTCTGTACAACACTTTCCAGAAGCAGGCTGTGAACTGTACTCCCCAATCTGAGAGAATATGAAGAGAAAGTCCATGCAGTTGAAAGTTAAGTTAGACAAAGAGTTTAGCCAGTTCAGGCACTAACAGAAGAACTGGAAGGGGCACGAAATGTGCCATCTTAGAAAATCTATCCACTACTACCCATATGGTAGAGTTGCCTCCAAAGAGAGGAAGGTCAGTGATAGTGTCAGTGGACATATAGGTCCAGAGTTCCTTGGGGGATGGCAGTAGCTGCAACAGCCCCCAGGTCAAACTTGCACACTTTTATTCATGATACACATGGGACAATACCCTATGTAACACTTTATGTCAGTCTTCATCTGTGGCCACTAATAATTTTGGAAGATCATATATAGAAACATAGAAACGACGGCAGAAGAAGACCAAATGGCCCATTCAGTCTGCCCAGCAAGCTTCACGCTTTTTTTTTCTCATACTTATCTGTTTCTCTTGGCTCTTAGTAACCTTTTGGTTCTATTTCCCTTCCACCCCCACCAGTAATGTAGAGAGCAGTGTTGGAACTGCATCTAAGTGAAATATCTAGCTTAATTAGTTAGGGGTAGTAACTGCTGCAATAAGCAAGCTACACCCATGCTTATTTGTTTACCCAGACTATGTAATTCAATCCTTGTTGATTGTTGTCTGTAAATTGATCCACTTTTCTTCATTCCCCCTGCCATTGAAGCAGAGAGTTATGCTGGATATGCATTGAAAGTGAAGTAGCAGACTTTCTCCCCTGCCGTTGAAGCAGAGAGCTATGCTGGATATGCGTGAAGTAGCGGTCTTTCTCCCCTGCTGTTGAAGCAGAGAGCCATGCTGGATATGTGTGACGTAGTGGTCTTTCTCTACTGCCGTTGAAGCAGAGAGCTATGCTGGATATGCGTGAAGTATCAGGCTTATTTGGTTTGGGGTAGTAACCGCCGTAACAAGCAAGCTACTCCCCGCTTTTTTGTGAATGCAAACCTTTTTTTCCACATTTCCTCTTGCCTTTGAAGCTTAGAGCAATGTTGGAGTCGCATTAACAGTGTGTATGTTTATTGAAGAAGGGTATTATCTCCAGGTAGTAGCCATCATTCCCATGAGCCACCCACTCTTCATTCACGTCCTCTAGACTTTATGGATCCACAGTGTTTATCCCACGCCCCTTTGAAGTCCTTCACAGTTCTGGTCTTCACCACTTCCTCCAGAAGGGCATTCTATGCATCCACCACCCTCTCCGTGAAGAAATACTTCCTGACATTGGTTCTGAGTCTTCCTCCCTGGATCTTCAAATCGTGACTTCTGGTTCTGTTGATTTTTTTTTCCGATGGAAAAGGTTTGTCGTTGTCTTTGGATCATTAAAACCTTTAAAGTATCTGAAAGTCTGTATCATATCACCTCTGCTCCTCCTTTCCTCCAGGGTGTACATACTTAGATTCTTCAATCTCTCCTCATAAGTCATTTGATGAAGACCCTCCACCTTTTTGGTCGCCCTTCTCTGGACCGCCTCCATCTTGTCTCTGTCTCTTTGGAGATATGGTCTCCAGAACTGAACACAGTACTCCAGGTGAAGCCTCACCAAGGACCTGTACAAGGGGATAATCACTTCCCTTTTCTTACTCAATATTCCTCTCTCTATGCAGCCCAGCATTCTTCTGGCTTTAGCTATCGCCTTGTCACATTGTTTCGATGACTTCAGATCATTGGACACTATCACCCCAAGGTCTCTCTCCTGCTCCGTGCACATCAGCCTTTCTCCCCCCATGGAATACAGTTCATTCGGATTTCCACTCCCCAAATGCATGACTCTGCACTTCTTGGCATTGAATCTCAGCTGCCATATCTTCGACCACTCTTCCAGCTTCCTTAAATCCCATCTCATTCTCTCCACTCCTTCCGGTATGTCCACTCTGTTGCAGATCTTAGTGTCATCCGCAAAAAGACAAACCTTACCTTCTATCCCGTCCCCAATGTCGCTCTCAAAGATATTGAACAGGACCAGTCCCAACACCGATCCTTGCGGTACACCGCTTAAAACCGCTCTCTCTTCAGAGAGAGTTCCATTTACCATCACACATTGTCTTCTGTCCGTCAACCAGTTTGCAATCCAAGCCACCACCTCGGCACTCACGCCTAAGCTTCTCATTTTATTCACCAGTCTCCTATGCAGGACCGTATCAAAAGCTTTGCTGAAATCCAAGTAGATGACATCAAGTGCTCTTCCTTGATCCAATTCCTTAGTTACCCAGTCAAAAAAGTCAATCAGGTTTGTCTGACAGGATCTTCCCCTGGTGAATCCATGCTGCCTCTGGTCCAGCAATTCTCCCACCTATAGATAGTTCACTATTCTCTCTTTCAACAGTGACTCCATTACTTTTCCCACCACTGAAGTGAGGCTAACTGGTCTGTAGTTACCAGCCTCTTCTCTGTTCCCACTCTTGCAAAGTGGGACCACCACCGCTCTTCTCCAATCACTCAGCACCACTCCCGATTCTAGGGATCTATTGAACAGGTCACACAGCGGACCCGCAATCACATCTCTGAGCTCCCTCAGTATCCTGGGATGAACCTCATTAGGCCCCATGGCTTTGTCCACTTTCAGTTTCCCCAGCTCTTCCCATACATTCTCTACTGTAAATGGAGTTACATCTACTCCACTCCCCTCCAGTTTCTTGTTAACTAGCGATGGTCCTTCTCCAGGGTCCTCTTAAGTGAACACATAACTGAAGTATTCGTTTAATATTTCTGCCATTTCTTCGTCTCTCTCCACACATTGATCCTTTCCACCTTTCAATTTCACTATACCACTTTGAACTTTTCTCTTTTCACTGATATATCTGAAAAATGTTTAGTCACCTCTCTTTACGTCCTTGGCAATCCTCTCTTCCACTTAACTTTTTGCTGTCTTGATTAATTTCTTAGTCTCCCTCAGTTCTACCAGATATTCTTCTTTGTGCTCCTCCCTTTGGGATCTTTTATATTTCTTGAACGCTGTTCTTTTGGCCTTTATTTTTCAGCCACCTCCTTTGAGAACCAGATAGGTTTCATTTTTCTTTTGCTCTTCTTTACTTTTCTAACATATAGATTAGTTGCCTTGGTAACTGCTCCTTTTAGATCAATTCCAAGATTTGGGTGATACTTGGTGACCCGCCAAGTGGGATTCATGTGTCCTCTAAAGAACCATCTGTTGTAGACTCTGAGAAACCTTGCCTAATCTGCAGGAGTTCAGTTGCCTTGGAAGCCGTGTGACTCCTAAAAAATCTATTGGAATTCTTGAAGAAAGCTTGTAAGGTCCCCCAACAGTGGATCATTCATTTCCCAAAGGGGTACAGTCCAAGCCAGGGTGGTGTCACCCAACAAAAAAAGAATATAAGTGACCTTGACCTTGACTCAGTCTGTCAGAAACAAGAGTGTTTGTAATTCAAATTGTATCTGATATTGGCTTAAGAAGCCTCTAAATTTTACTGGATCTCCGTATCTCAGGGGCAGAGGCAGGTGAATCATGTAAGTATTAGGCCGTATTATTATGCCATAACAGAGGCCAGAGTGGATCGGGCAGCCATGCTCTGAATGTCTCTGGCATCTTCTATGCTATCTCATGATAGCAGTGACCTGAGGCGAATCCACTGAGCTCATGTGCTGTGATGGGTGGCATAGGTGTCAATCCTTGTTGGTGTTGTGTAGTTGATGCAGCCTTGCAGATGGACCTATGAAGCCTACCCTGACAGATAGCAAATGCACCCTGTAGCAGGACAGGCTGGAGCTTCACCTATACCAGGATAAGACAGACAGGACAAGGAGAGGCTGGACAAGGATTGCTAGATAAGGAAAGGCTGGAAAAAGAAGAATGGATGAGGCAAGGCTGGAGAGGCAGGAAGGCAGGAGCACTAGAATGCTGTAGCAACATGTACTGCTACTAGGCAGGAGACCCGTTGCTGAGGCAATGCTTCGGTGCACAGCTGGGTCTTAAGAACCCTGGTGGGTGATGTAAACAAGAGGCACCATGGGCTCTTTGAAGGCAGGCATGGTGTGCATGCATGCACCTAAGGAATGCTCAAGAGGGGGAAAAGACGGCATCATGTTGGTGGTGTCCAACCACATGGAGGAAACATGGCAGCCTCCAGGTCATGCTAAGGGTCCAAGTGATGAGGGATTGATGCAGTTCACGATCGAGTCCTATAACCAGCAGCTGTAACATTTTATCATTTTGATTGCCCTTCTCTGTATCGTTTCTAAATCTACTACATCTTTCTGAGATGTGGTGACCAGAACTGCACACAATGCTAAAGATGAGGTTGCAGCTTAGAGCGATACAAAGGCATTATGATATTCTCTGTTTTATTCGCCATTCCTTTCCTATTAATTCCTAGCATTCCTTTTGATTTCTTATTCTTGGCTGCTGCTGCAAACTGAGCAGAAGATTTTGACGTATTATCAGCAATGACAAATAGATCCTTTTCCTGAATGGTGAATCCCAATGTGAAACCTTGCATTGTGTAGCTCTATTTTAAGTTATTCTTCCCTAAGTGCATCACTTTGAACTTGTCTACATTAAATTTCATTTGCTGCTTGTGATTTAACAACTTTTGAATAATTTTATATCATTGGCAAATTTGATTAGTCACTCATTGTTCTCATTTCCAGGTTATTTATGAACATATTAAAAAATAGTGGTCCAAAAACAGATCCCTGGGGCACTCCAACTTTCTCTATTGGGAAAATTTACCATTTAGACTCACTCTCTGTTTTCTATTAACCAGTTTGCAAGTCACAATAGGACTTTTTGATTTCCTATGAAGTCTCTTAGGAAGGACTTTGTCAAATGTTTTCTGGAAATCCAGATACAATATATCAACTGACTTACCTTTATCCACATGTTTATTTATACCCTCAAAATATGTAACAGATAGATGAGGCAAGATTTCCCTTGGTTAAATCCGTGTTGGCTTTGTCCCATTAAACTATGCCTATCTATATCTATATCTACATGTTCAAAAATTTTGTTCTTTATCATAGTTTCCACCTTTTGGCCTGGCATAGATATCAGACTCACAGGTCTATAATTTTCTGGATTGGCAATCCTCCAGTCTTCAGGTACCATAGATGATTTTAATGGTAGTTTACACATCACTAATAGCAGTCCGCAATTTTATTTTTCAGTTCTTTCAGCACTTTGGAATGTATACCATCTGGTCCAGATGATTTGCTACTCTTTAGTCTGTCAATTTGCCCTGTTACATCTTCCAGGTACCATGAGATTTGTTTCAGTTCTAGTGAATCATCAACTTTAAATATCATTTCTAGCATGGGTATCTCTCTTATATAGTCCTCATGAAGGCCAAAGCAAACAATTCATTTAGTCTCTCTGCTATGATTTTGTCATACCTAAGTGCCCCTTTTACCCCTAGATCATTTAATGGTCCAACTGATTCCCTCAAAGGCATTTCACTTCAAATGTACCAGAAAAAGTTTTTATTATGAGCTTTTGCTTCCATGGAAAGCTTCTTTTCAAATTATCTCTTTGCTTTCTTTTTCATTGCTTTACATCTGACTTGCCATTGCCAAAGCTTATGCTATTTCCCCCTTTTCCATTACTTGAAATATGTACTTTTAGCTATTATAACCTTCCTCACTTCACTTTTTCACCATGCTGGTAGTAATTTACCTTCCTTCTACCTTCTCTAATGTGTGGAATACATCTGGTCTGGGCTTCCAAGATGGTATTTTTAAACAATGTCCATACTGATGCAACCGTCCCTTCCTGACGGCTGCTCTCCGCCTACCTCTCTCCTTTTGCTCCTCCTCCTCTTGCTGTTGATAGATGCCTGGCTGCCGTGGTGTCTGTCTGCCATCCTCTCTGGCATCCCCGGACCGGCTTGGGCACTGCCTCCCGCCATATTCCATCTGTACCTTAGGGTGTGCACGCCGTGTGGTCCTCACTCTTATTTCCTACTTGGCACAAACCTCAGGGGGCGTCCCCCTGTGATGATATCACACTGCCCAATATTTAAAGCCTACACTGTTTGCTAGCCTTTGAGTTAGCAAGGGGAATCTTACAGATGGGATTTGCTCTCCGTACCCAGCTAATCTGCCTCCAATCTTCATTGGACTCTTAACGCTAACGGGGTACCCGCTCCTCGGGGACCTCACTTGCTTTTCAGGTCGCTATCAGGAAACCGGTACTCGCTCCTCGAGGGCCCATGTTCCCTGACTCGCTGCCTGCTCCTACCTTCTCTTCTGCCTGGAAGGATTCGCTATCTTCAACACCAGTGAGTACTACCATCTCCACCTCAGAGCTTTCTCTGGAACCAGGTACTTGCTCCTTGAGGGCCTGCCTCCGTTCCAGCCCTGGTGCCATCTCCTACATGGAACCACTGTGTGAGTACATCTCCTACAGGCCTCTCATTTCTCAGGGATCAGGTACTTGCTCCTTGAGGGCCTGCTCTTCCTATCCTGGGGTTCTCCATACTGGGGCTTGTTCATATTCCACTGTACTCATTATTCTCAGTTATATTCACTTCAGCACTGCTACCAGAGGAGTCGCTGTTCCAGCGCCTGAGGGATACTAGCCCAGCCGGGTTACTTCAACTACTCATCACTGCCACCTCTGGTGGCTACACAACATTGTTTAAATAAAGATCAATCTCTCTGTGTTTGTGTGTCCTCAGCTGAGCCTGACCTGTGGCCCCTCACGGGACTGCCCTCATGGGTGTTGTCAGCTGCTACAGTGTCCAAGGGTCCACCCAGACCTCACTAATTATAACACATACCTGATATAAACTCTTAACTTTTGCAGCTGCTCCTTTCAGTTTTTTCCCTAACCATTTTCTTCATGCTAACATAATCACCTTCTGAAAATTAAATGTTGTTGCAGTAGATTTCTTTAGTGTCCTCCCTCCAGTTATTAAGTCAAATTTGATCTTGTTGTGATCACTATTGCCAAGCGGCTCCAACACTGTTAGCTCTTGCACCAAATCTTGTGTTCTCTTAAGAACTAGGTCTAAAATAGTTTCCCCTCTCGGTTTTTTTAACAACTGCTCCAAGAAGCAGCCATTTATTTCATCTAGGAACTTTACCTTTCTAGAATGTCCTGATGTAATAGTCACCCAGTCAATACTGGGGTAATTGAAATTACCCATTACTGTTCTGCTAATTTTCTTAGCTTCCCTAATTTCTTTTAGCATTTCATTGTCTGTTTGTTCATTCTGGCCAGGTGGACGGTATTACACCCCCACTGCTATTTTATTCCTTTTATCTGGAATTTCTGTCCATTAAGATTCAACATTGCATTTGCTTTCCTGCAGAACTTATATCATGTTTGACTCAATGCTCTCTTTAATATATAGTGTCACCCCTGCACCAATTTGATCCATTCTATCATTTAATATAATTTGTATCCTGGTATCACAGTGTCCCATTGGTTATTCTCTTTTCACCAGGTCTCTGAGATAGCAATCATATCAATCTTGTCTTCCAGTGCTATAGACTAACTCCCCCATCCAATTTTTTAGACTTCAAGCATTTCTATACAGACATTTCTAAGCATGTCTTTTATTTGCATTAACAACCTGCATTATTTTTATTTGCATTAACAACAGGGATAATTTGGAATCTTTCTGCTCTGTCTGCTCTTTACTTAAAGGCACCTGGGCCACTTTACCATATATTGTAACCTCTCTACTAGGATGTCCAGATGTTTCTGTTCTTTTAGTATCCTTCAAAGATACATCATTCCAAACCATGCGATTTAATCGACTGTTGGCTTTCCCCAATCATCTAGCTTAAAAGTTTATGTCAGCAGCCTGGTTCCATTCTAGGAAAGGTAGAAGCCATCCTTTCAGTAAAGGCCCCCTCCTTCCCCAAAATGATGCCCATTCCCTAACAAACCTAAAACTCTCTTGCCTGTGCCACCATCTCATCCATACATTGAAACTATGGAACTCTGCATGCCTCTGGGGACCTGCACATGGAACAGGAAGCATTTATGAATGGCTCAAAATCTGGTGTAAGACAGAAAGTTTTGGATATATTGGGGGCTGGGCCCATGATTGGAACAGTCAAAGGCTCTATGTCAAAGATGGCTTACATCTGTCTCTGGCAGGAAAAAGGATCCTAAGTAAAAAATTCAAATCATATGCCATAAAGCATTTAAACTAGAGGATGGGGATGGCAAAAGGAAGTTGGAATATCACCGCTATCAACTCCAGGAAGTGGGTAGAGAAATATCAAACATTAGCTGAATAGGGCAGAAAAGATATCCAAGAAGAGGAGCAAGCTGAGTGAGAGATGTTGGAAAGCTATGAGCACAAATGCTTGTAGTCTGGGCAATAAAATCCTATATCTGCAATCCCTAATGGTGGAGGCAGACTTAGATATTGTTTCTATTATGGAAACATGGTTCAGTGAGTCTCATGAATTGAATACAGCCATGCTGGGCTACAACCTGTGGAGAAAGGATAGAGATGACAGAAATGGGGGAGGAATAGCTCTATATGTTAAAAACTACATCCAAGCAACTGAAATGCAGGGATTATAGGGAAAGGAAGAAGTGCTGTTGGCTGTCTTAAAAAGAGATGATGGCATTTCTGTTTATACTGGTGTGATAATCAGGCCTCCAAATCAGCCAAAAGAACTGGATAAAGATCTTGCCAAAGACATCAAAAAGGTGGGAATGAAGGGTGAAGTGTTGCTCATTGGAGATTCTACATCTATCTGATGTGGATTGGAGTATCCCTGCTGCCAAATCTTCAAGAAGTAGAGAGATTGTGAATGCCATTCAAGGGGTTATGCTCAGACAAAGGGTGATGGAACCCAAGAGGGAAGGACAGCTATTGGATCTGGTATTCATGAATGAAGACAGTCTCTCAAATGTCCAAGTATGTGCCCACCTGCACACCAGCAATCATCAGATGATATGCTTGGACATATCAGCCAAACAGGAGGGAAGTTAAAAAGGGCCAGGGTTCTGGATTTAATGGCTACAAACCTCAAGGAGGAGCTAGAAGACTGGGAGGAAATGGGCTGAAGTGTAATGACAGTGGACCAAATTAAAAGGAGCTATAACAAATGCAATAAACAATTTGTGAGGGAGTCTATAGGAAACTTGCTTAGACTACCTTAAGGGACTAGCTACAACTGTCTCGCCCAGTGCTCCTTAAGATCCAAACCCACAAGGAATCCTGGGAGAAGGGAGGAGTCCTACACCAGAGTATAAGAACTTGGGGCCTAGAAGGGTTAGACAGGACCTGGAGAGCAGACAGGAAGCCATCATATGAAAATACATGTTATGTGTGATGTTTGAGTGCTACCAGAACAGCAAGGTGAGCTGTATTTGTTTTTCTGTTTATGCTTTCATTGTAAATAAAAGTGCACCGAAGGAAACAGCTAGAGTCTGCCTCCTTGAATTCCTGGCTGTTTCCCAAGCTGCTATTGCCCAATTTACTACACATTTATGTAAAAAGAGTAAATAAAGGTAAGAGAAAAAGGATGAGAGAACTCAGAAAAAGAAACACAGGCAAGAATATTCGGTGAAGCTGAAGAAAATGAGGTATGAAATCCGGATGGGGAAAGCTCAAGTGGAAGAAAAGATTGCCAAAGAGGTAAAGCCTGATGACAAAACATTTTTCAGATATATCATAGAAAGGAGAAAGACCAGAGGAGGCATTGCAAGATTGAAAGGAGACAAGGAGAAAGGTGTGGAGAAAGATGAAGAAATAGAAGAAGTATTTAGCAATTACTTCTGTTAAGTTTTCACTAAGGAAGACATTGGAGAAGGACTGTTGCTGGCTAGCAAAAGAACAGGTGAGAGTAGTGGACATTAGGGATGTGAATCGTTTTTTGACGATTTAATACAATTGTCAGATATATTTAAAATCGTCAAAAATCGTTAGAGCCGCGATACAATAACAATTCCCCCGATTTATCATCAAAAAATCGTAAATCGGGGGAGGGCAGGAAAACCGGCACACCAAAACAACCCTAAAACCCACCCCGACCCTTTAAAACAAATCCCCCACCCTCCCGAACCCTCCCAAAATGTTTTAAATTACCTGGGGTCCAGTGGGGGTGTCCCGGCGCGATCTCCCGCGATCTCCCGCTCTCGGGCCACGGCTGCATTAATAGAAATGGCGCCGGTGGCCCTTTGCCCTTACCATATGACAGGGCAAAGGTAGCGCCGGCGCCATTTTGGTTCCTGACACCCGACGTCACGAGTGCAGGAGATCGCTCCCGGACCCCCGCTGGACCCCCAGGGACTTTTGGCCAGCTTGGGGGGGCCTTCTGACCCCCACAAGACTTGCCAAAATTCCAGCGGGGGTCTGGGAGCGACCTCCTGCACTCGCGCCGTATTGCCAATATTCAAAATGGCGCCGGCGCTACTTTTGCCCTCACTATGTCATACGGGTCGTATGACATAGTGAGAGATCGCGCCGGGACACCCCCACTGGACCCCAGGTAATTTAAAACATTTTGGGGGGGTTTGGGAGGGTGGGGGATTTGTTTTAAAGGGTCGGGGTGGGTTTTAGGGTTGTTTTGGTGTGCCAGTTTTCCCGCCCTCCCCCAATTTATGATTTTTAATGATTTTAAAAAAAAAACAAACATGACGATCAGATTTCCCTTCCCCCCAGCCAAAATCAATTGTTAAGATGATCGATCACACGATTCACATCCCTAGTGGACATACATCCCCATTTTCAGAAGAGAGTGGGTGGAAGTAGACAAACTGAAATTGAAAAAAGCTATGGGCCAGATGAGATACATCCCAGGATACTTAAGGAGCTCCAGAAAGTGCTGATGAGGACCTGTTCAACAGATCCTTGGAGACAGGAAAAGTGCTGCAGGACTGGAGAAGAGAGATTGAGATCCCATTTCACAAAAGTGGCAACAGGGAGGAAGCTGGAAACTACAGGCCAGTTAGCCTTACCTCAGTGGTGGGAAAATTAATTGAGAGACTGCTTAAGGAATGGATGATGAACTATCTGCAATCCAATGGGTTACAGGTTCAGAGACAAGATGGTTTTACCAGTGGATGGTCCTGCAAACAAATCAAATTGATTTATTTGAATGGGTAACTAATCAAGGAAGAACAATTGATATGTTTTACTTGGATTTCAGTAAAGCTTTTGATTTGGTCCCACATAGGAGGCTCATAAATAAAATGAGAAACTTAGAAATGGGTCCCAAGAAAGTGGAATGGATTACAAATTGGCTGACTGACAGACAGATGCCAGCAGTAGTGGAACATGGAATCTATTCTGAAGAAAGAAGAGTGATAAGTGAGTTCCTCAAGGATCGGTTCTGGGACTGGTTCTGTTGTAAGTAATATTGTGGAGGAATTAGAAAGTAAAATTTGTAATTTTGTGGATGACACTAAAATCTGCAAAAGAGTGGACACACCTGAAAGAGAAAGAGAATGAAAATGACCTAAGAAAGCCTGAGGAGTGGCTGAAGATTTGGCAGCTGGTATTCAATGCCAAGAAGTGCAGTCATGCATTTGGGCTACAAACCAAAGGAATCATACAAGATGGACTGCGAAAGACTGATGTACATCGAATGGGAGAGAGTCTTCAGGGTGAAGGAGGCAAAGCTTTGTGACAAGGCATTGGCTAAGGCCAGAGGGATTTTTGGCTGCATAGAGAGAGGAATAAATAGCAGGAAAAAGGAGGTAATAATGCCCCTGTACAGATTCTTGGTGAGGCCTCACCTAGAGTACTGCATTCAGTTCTGGAGACCTCATCACAAAAAGGATAAGGATAGAATAGAAGTAGTCCAGAGGAAGGCAACCAAAATGGTATGGGGTCTATACGAAAAGCCATATGAGATCTTAATATGTATACCCTGGAAGAGAGGAGAGACAGGGGAGATATGATACAGACCTTCAAATACCAGAAGGGAATTAATAATTCACAAAATAACAAATCTCATCTGAAGGAAAGGAAGCTCTAAAACTAGAGGTCACGATATGAAACTCCAGGGGGGGAGACTCAGGAACAACGTCAGGAAATATTTTTTCATAGAGTGGGAGGTGGATGCATGGAATGCCATCCCAAAAGAGGTGGTGAAGAAAAAAAGGTAATGTAATTCAAAAGGGCGTGGGGCAAACACAAAGGATTCCAGCTGGCTTTTTAAACAGGCATACACTTGAACTATCCTCACACGTTCCCCATCTTTCTTAGTTTACTCATTTTCTTCTCTCAGCTTACTCTCTTTGCAAATTCTCTGGTATTTCTCTCGCCTGATAGCACTTACTGTACCCCCCTCTGGTAAAGCAATGCTTTTACCACCATATTTTTCTGTACTTATTTCCTTTGTTATTCCTTTGTTATTCAGTTCTTGTTATTCTATGAGTTTGCTTTGTAAAGCCTGTTGCTATTTTATATCACTCTTGTGTTTCTTGTAAAGCCTGTTGCTGCATTATGTTACTTGTAAACCGAGGTGATGTTCCGAACGTGCCGCGGTATATAAAAATACTTAAATGAATAAATAAATAAATAAATAAATGAAGAATTGAAGTAACTAGGGTGCTATACAAGTAGTTTACAATAGACTTGGGGTAGCCTACATGGAACAGCAGTTGCTACTACCCTTAACAGAAGGCAGCATTACTCTCAGCTTTAATGGCAGGGGCGGGAATGGGAATTGGATTGCGAGACAACAAATGCTGGGCCTCAATTTTTACAGTCTGGGGTACTGATATGCAGACATTAGGGAAATAGCACTGGACTGCTTCGAAAGACATGCCCAAAAGCAAAGCATGTTCAAGGAGTATTGTCTGAATTATCAAGAAGGAGTTATGAATTTAAATGTAACATACTATCATAGCAATTTTCAAAAGCCATTTTCTCGCATAAAGTGCACTTATATATGAATAACCTATGGACAATTCAATAGGGATGTGCATTTGTTTGTGATGAAATAGTAAATATAGACTATATTTCCTATTTCGTCATGTTTCAGGGGGTCCCCGAAATGATAGGAAAACCCACGAAATTTAGTGTGGTTTTTTTTATCATTTTTTGTTTGGGGGGGGGGGAGAAAGGGCACATAAAAGAAAAACCACCCCAACCCTTCAAATTTAATTAATTCCAACCCCCCACCCTCCCGACCCCCCAAGACTTGCCCAACCCCCACCCTCAAGACTTACCGAAAGTCCCTGGTGGTCCAGCGGGGTCCCAGGAGCGATCTCCCCTTTTCGGGCTGTTGGCTGCCACTAATCAAAATGGTGCCAATGGTCCTTTGCCCTTACCATGTCATAGGGGCTATTGGTGCCATTGGCCGGCCCCTGTCACATGGTAGGAGCAATGGATGGCCCGAGTCATTTTTTAAGATTGCACTGGCCGTCCATTGTTCCTACCATGTGACAGAAGCCGGCCAATGGCACCGATAGCTCCTGTCACATGGTAAGGGCAGAGGGCCACCGGCGCCATTTTGTTTACTGGCAGCTGACAGCCTGAGAGTGGGAGATCACTCCCGGGACTCCTGCTGGACCACCAGAGCCTTTAAGCAAGTTTTGGGGGGGGTCGGGAGGGTGGAGGATTGTAATTAATTAAATCTGAAGGGTTGGGGTGGTTTTTTTTTTTTTTTTCAGTTCGGGACAGCCGAAAAAAAACTGAAATTTCCCGTGGTGGGCCAATAACAAAGGCCGAACCAAAAGGTTTGGCCAAATCACATCTCTACAATTCAACGGCATGTATTGTAGCAATTTCCAAAAGCCCACTTACATAGGTAAAGTGCATTTACACATTTAAAGCCAATTTTAAGCATGTAAATGCTTTATAAAACAGGTCCTTAATGTGCAAACATGGTGACCATCCACAAGAAAATGGTGGAAGGTTACTTCATTTTCTCTGCATTATAGAGATGGAAGACTAGTGCAACATGAAGGATTTTTCCCTAGTTCATGGAACTGCCAACCTTGGTGGTAATGTATTTTCCCATAAACGTTTCTCCCTGATGAATATCTCCAAATAGCTTTCTATTGCACATAACTTAACAGGAATGAACCTCATTCGTAAGCCAGTATACATTGGGAATCATCTTAATCTTTCAGATTTACTGCTAATGCTCTTTTAATAATTGCAATGTACAAAAAGAGCTTCCTTCAGAGGTTCATGGTATATAATATGTACTGTACAAGCAAAACATCAAGGTGCAAATGGAAATTCTTCTTAACCAGGCCAGTCATGCCCAACACAATTGGGACTATTTCAGTATCTTTATGCTACATTTTATTGGTCTCTTATTCCATCTCTTTGTTCTTAGGGATCTTCTCCCTCTCCATACAATCCACAAAGGAGTCGTTTGGTATTGATATCTCTATTAGCAGTGTTGCTCTTGTTTTTGTAATTGGTGCTCTAGCTTTGAAATTGTTAAATAGGAAGCAAGGGCTCTAGGGGCTTCTTACTCCTGGCAGAGGTACACAATGGTTGGTTTCCTTGTTAAAGCAAAACCTCCATATGATTTAATCCCCTTTCAGATTCAAAAACTGGGTCCTAGTCTATAAATCCTTTCCAGGAGGTATTTTCTCCTCATTTGTTACCTCTCTCTTCTCTGATGCATATTCAGCATAATACAGATATTCATTGCACTCATAGCTCCATAAAATCTCCACTATTGCCACACCTAAACAGCAGACACACACATTTAGAAACAAAGAGAACTCACACTGGCATACTATCATACAGCAGGCACACAGACTGAAATATAAAGAGGATAACCAAACTGACACACAGAGAAGACACACAGAGCAGGCTAACAGCACACAAATGAAACAAAACACTGACAATGAATCAGTAATAAAAACTCTCCCAAACTCTAGCACAAACCAATCACAGTGTCACAAAAGATAAATGAAGTTCAACTTAACGCTCATTTTATAGGAAGTACAATTGAGTGTGCAGAGATGTGATGATATATTCATGTATTCACATTATAAATTACATGGCATTTGCATATTTAAAGAATATGCCCCAAAACATCCCTGATATGATATGTCATATGTGTAAATATGACTACAAGCCAGAATTTGTGTGTAGTAGATGTTGGCTTTTGAAAAAATAGATTCCACACATAAACTCAACTTATTTGCATATAGAGACATTTTAAATGCATAAACTCTGACTAATTCTTTCCTCTTTGGAAGATACCCCCATAGTTTGTAACTGTGCAGGCTATTTGAAAATTGCCCCCAATATAATCGCTTGTTTGTTTTAAAGTAATAAATAGAAAAGCTTGTCTAGTCATTCTGTACTTGTTAAATATAATTTATTGTGACTTGAAAAGAAAAAAAGGAAATGTAACATAATGAAAAATTATCAGAACATTTTCCACTGAGGTCATTGAATATGTTTATTTAATAAACAGAAGATGACTTTATTATTTGATTTCCATATGAAATCATCTCCTTATCTGTTATTTGTATCTAAGCGGGGTGATTTATACAAATCTAAAAATGTAAAATTCAGAGCATGAGTATAATAGTAAGCTTATTTAATGTCAAGTGCATTCAAAATCAAGATTTCTTCATTTGTAGCAGCAACACTGTTAAATCTGAAAATTACTCTCCCTTTCTGCATGTCCTTCTTCCTTTATAACTCTGTTGTTTGAACATAAATAGCTGAGTGCAATGACTTGTCTCCTCCACTTTCCACACTGGTCAAGACAGATTAAAAATTCTGGCATACCACCAACCAGTCTCAGCATACCATTAGCATATATATGAGATTTGAGACATTTTCTAATATTCTCCAGCAGAACTCATCTGTCAGCCAGGTGATGAATTATAAAAACTGTTAGCTTATTTATAAAAAAAAAAGAAAGAAAGTGTGTTGGGGGAAGAGGAAGAGAGAGGCAGGAAAAGAACATGACACTCAAGCTTTCTCTTGTTTTACCTAGCCACCTTTGTGGCTTGTCCTATAAGTATGCATGAACCTCAATAAAACAGATCTAATGTCAGAACACATTTAATCAGATGACAATTTAAAAAGATAGCTCAAATTTCTTCTTAAAGTGATGGCAGCTTTAGTAAAATATTTTAACCACTTCTTTTTTCAAAGAGATCAACGAAGTTCACTGTTTAATGCCACATTAATGAAGGGAAAATTAAACTATTGAGTCTTTATTATATAGAATGGGATCAATTTTCAAAAATGTTGAGTGCCTAAATTTTAGGTGATGAAATGTAGGCTTATTTTTGTAAAGGTCCTAATTTTTTGGATGAAATATCCTAAATAAAGGAAGAAAAAACTTAAGAGGCCAGTACTCAATAAGCTGGTGATTGGACAAGTTATCCAGCTAAAGTTAGCCAAATAACTTGTCATAGATATTCACTGGGAAAAACATCCCACTCAATATACTCATCTAACATTATCTGGCTAGGGATGTGAATCGTTTTTTGACGATTTAAAATATTGTCCGATATATTTTAAATCGTCAAAAATCGTTAGAGCCGCGATACAATAACAATTCCCCCGATTTATCGTCAAAAAATCGTAAATCGGGGGAAGGGGGAGGGGAAGGGGGAGGGCGGGAAAACCGGCACACTAAAACAACCCTAAAACCCACCCCGACCCTTTAAAATAAATCCCCCACCCTCCCGAACCCCCCCAAAATGCCTTAAATTACCTGGGGTCCAGAGGAAGGGTCCCGGTGTGATCTTTTACTCTCGGACCTCCGTGCATTGTAGAAATGGTGCCGGCGCTACCTTTGCCCTGTCATATGACAGGGCAAAGGTTGCCAAAAGTCCAGCGGGGGTCCGGAACGATCTCCTACCGCGAATCGTTTTCCGTACGGAAAACGATTCGACTGCAAAATGGCGCCGGCCGTATGGCAACACGATTCGACTGCAGGAGGTCGTTCCGGACCCCCGCTGGACTTTTGGCAAGTCTTGTGGGGGTCAGGAGGCCCCCCCAAGCTAGCCAAAAGTCCCTGGGGGTCCAGCGGGGGTCCGGAAAGACCTCCTGCAGTCGAATCGTTTTTCCATACGGAAAAACGATTCGCGGTAGGAGATCGTTCCGGACCCCCGCTGGACTTTTGGCAAGTCTTGTGGGGGTCAGGAGGCCCCCCCAAGCTGGCCAAAAGTCCCTGGGGGTCCAGCAGGGGTCCGGGAGCGATCTCCTACGCTCCTGCCATCGGGGGACAAAAAAACAAAATGGCGCCAGCGCTACCTTTGACCTGTTGACAGGTCAAAGGTAGCGCCGGTGCCATTTCTACAACGCACGGAGGTCCGAGAGTAAAAGATCACACGGGACCCTTCCTCTGGACCCCAGGTAATTTAAGGCATTTTTGAGGGGTTCGGGAGGGTAGGGGATTTATTTTAAAGGGTCGGGGTGGGTTTTAGGGATGTTTTAGGCTGCCGGTTTTCGATTTACACGATATTTAAAAAACCCAAACCGCGACGATCCAATTCTCTCCCCCTCCCAGCCAAAATCGATCGTTAAGACGATCGATCACACGATGCACATCTCTATATCTGGCTACATATAGCTGGATAATTAAAACAAAACCTAATTGGCTATATTTGAATATAACCTATCAGGTTTTAAATTTATCCAGCATGCGTGGCTGGATACTTGCCAGTTAACCAGATATATTTGAAAAGATATCCAGTTACGTGGCAGTAAAAAGAAAGAAAAAATCCTTTGGGCTTTTAGGCACAATCCTTTAGCTGTCTACCCCAACAACACTGAAAAATAATTAAGGCCATAACACCCAAACTCTCTCCAATTAAAAAAAAACATTAAGCAGTTATGGTCTTGCACTCCAAATTCTAGCC
The DNA here is from genome assembly GCF_901001135.1 of Rhinatrema bivittatum. Taxonomy (NCBI): domain Eukaryota; kingdom Metazoa; phylum Chordata; class Amphibia; order Gymnophiona; family Rhinatrematidae; genus Rhinatrema; species Rhinatrema bivittatum. Next base: position 360,607,996 of record NC_042616.1, on the reverse strand, counting down.
CCCCCCCCCCTTTTTTTACCTGTCTTTAAAAAAAAAAAAGTTAATCTCTTCCTTATCCACCTGCAACCATTATGCAATAAACCACCCTCACCCCAGGAACTGCCAGGATTCCCCTCTATCGATGAAACCCCCAAAAGGAGTGGAGGTCTCTTACCCACAGTTTCAGCATTTCTCTGACTGCATAGTGAAAGTAATGATCAGTAGAAAAAAGGAGGTGATATTGCCCCTTATTTGGATTATTGTATACAGTATCTTCAAAAGGATATAAACCAGATGGAACTGGTCCAGAAGATGTTTAATAAAATGGTCAGTGGCCTTCATTCTAAAGCATATGGGGATAGACTTAAAGGTCTAAATGTGTATACCCTAGAGGAAAGGCGAAATAGGAGAGATATGATGTGTTACATACCGCCAAGGTTTCCATGCACAGGAGGTGGTCCTCTTTCAACAGAAATTAGGCTCTAGAATCAACGGTCATAGGATGAGTGTGAAAGGAATAGTCTTGACTGTCATCTAAGAAAATATTTCTTTATGGAGAGTAGTGGATGCATGGAATAGTCTCTCCATTCAGGTAGTGCAGAGGTGACAAGGACAGTATCTGAATTCAAGAAAGTATGGGATTTACACAGAGATTCTCTGAGGAAGTGGTAGGGATCATAAATCTGAATAGTTGGGGATGGATGGGAAGACTAGTAGATAGGCAGTGTGGCCTTTTTCTGTTGTCATAGTAACATATATGGTAACATAGTAAAGACCAATTAGTTCATCCAGTCAGTCCAGCAAGTTTCTAATGGTAGTAACTACTGCTCATGCAGCTTAACCCCATGCCTTCTGTTAAGGGTAGTAACTGTTGCTCCATGCTGGTTACCCACAAGCCTTAGGTTATGAGTAGTAACATTTACAATAAAAAACAAGAAATTGTCAAACACACAATGAAATTACTGCTAGCAACATTTTTTATGGGGTGAGCAGCCTTCCTGATAATTCAGAAAATGCTGCTTGAACATGTTTGCCTTTGGACTTGTCTGTAGAAGCAGCACTGTGCTTTTTCCCTAATGTCTGTATATCAGTACCCCAGACTATAAAAGTTGGGGCCCAGCATTAGCTGACTATGAATCCATTTCTCTGTACCTCCACCATCAAAGCAGAGAAACATGTTGCTTTCTGTTAAGGGTAGAAGCAACTGACGTTCCATGCAGGCCATCCCCAAGCCTATATGGAAATTATGACAGTAACTTTAAAACGATTAGGTTGGCACCCATATATGAGCATATGCAATATGCATGCATGAGCACACATATGCAGGAATTTTAAATCATCCATGCAAGTGAATGCATACTATTTAAAATTCACCTAGCGCTCCTAATTTTAAGTAGTTACAGGAACAAACGTTATTCGCATATCTTTCTTTGGATTTTCTCGGCTATAACATACAGAACTAAGCAGATTTTAAAAGTTGCTCTTTCTCAGCCCAGATATTTGCATATATGAGTCTTTTAATGTGATCAACTATTTTATAATATACCCCTAAATATGTGGCAGAAAAGTTACTTCAATTCTTCATTTCCATTCTCAAGCCAACAGGCATCCTCTGTTTGTCCTATGCCCTTTTGAATACCATTACCGTTCTTTTGTTCACCATTTCTTCCAGGAGGGTATTCCATGCATCCACCACTCTTTCTGTGAAGAAATATTTCCTGTTTGAGACATCAAAGAATTGGATTGCCATGAAAAGCTCCAGGTGCAAGCCCTCAAAACACATGACATGCTATTCTTTTTCCATTTGTGTGATTACATTTTTTGTGTCAAATTCACAGGTTTAAATGAAATATTTCCTGACTTTGTTCCTGTTTTCCCCCTTAGAGTTTCATATTGGTACCTCTAATTTTACAGCTTCCTTTCCATCAGAAGAGATTTGATTTTTAGTGCATCATTAATTCCTCTCAGGTATTTGAAGGTGTGTATTATATCTCCCCTGTATCACCTATCTTCCAGGGTTTATGTATTAAGATCCTTCAGTCTCATCTCATATGGTTTTCCATGCAGACTCCATACCATTTGGTCACCTTTCTCTGGATTGCTTCCATTCTGTCCTTATCCTTTTTGAGATTAACTCTCTAGAACTGAATGCAGTACTCTAGGTGAGGCCTCACTAATGATCTGTACAGGAGTATTATTACCTCCTTTTCCCTGCTGATTATGCCTCTCTCTATGTAGCCCATCATCTCTCTTGCTTTGGTGAACACCTTATCACATTGCTTTGTCACCTTCAAATCAACAGACACTATTACCCTGAGTCAAGTTTCTTTTGTAAGTAAGTGACTTTTAGAAGCATTTATTCAAAGTGTTGCTTCTTTGCTTAGCAATAATAACTTCAAAAGATAAATGGTAACCTGTAAACCACCGTTTGTAATTGTTTTGAAGTTGTAGAAGAATGCAAATACAAATTTTCCTTTTGAAAGTCAATGGAGGTGTCATTAACACCTCTTCTTTGATATCCCAAGGGAGCCCCTTTGTCTGGAAGCCAGTACTGTATTATTTTCTAGATTGCACTGACACCAAGTGGACATTCCTGGACAGGAGAAGATATTACAATGTATTATAATGAACTTTCCATGAAATACTAAGTTATATTTGAAATGAAAGGATTTTGCATCAGAGCTTGGAGCGGCAGTTACTACCCTTAACAGAAAAGTGGGGATAACCTGCACGGAGTGGTAGTTACTAACTTGGGAAGCTTGCTGGGCAGACTAGATGGACCATTTTGGTCTTTTTCTGCCATCATTACTATGTTACTATGTTATTTAGTGTTCTGTAGATTAAGGAGATGTGGACCCCTAACCCAGTGAGGGATTGGTACTACCTTAGGAGACAGCTCATCGGGTTCCTTCGTTGGGTGGTGAGGCCAGATCAAGCGGGAAGCAGTCGAGTCTTCGCCAGTGGAAGTCCGTGATCTCCCCCCCGGGAGGTGCCCGTAGAGACCCGGACCGCTGAGACTTAGGTGGACCTTTGGGAGGTCAAAGGTTTGAGGAGACGGAGCAAGGGCCAACTGGATCTTCTCCACTGGAAGCCCACGGCCCCCTCCCCCCTGGGAGGAGCCCTTAGGGACCCGGACCGCTGGGACTTAGGTGGGCCCTTGGATGGAAGATTGTTGAAGTCCTGTCTGAGGTCGAGTACCTAAGAATCGCCACATGCCAGTCCAAAGTCAAGTACCAGAAATCCGTCAAGATCCAAAGCAGGAGGAAGGCTCGAAGCGGAACCAGAAGACTCACATGAGTGAGCAGACTTGTTGCCAAGTAGAAGCACAGGAAGAGGAAGCCTCCCTATATCTTCTCCAGGATATCCTGCAGCTGTAGTCAATTGGTAATCAGGCCCCTTTAAGAATCGGGAGGAGGCAAGGCTGCATGCCTAGGGGAGGGCCGGCCCGCTGAAACTCAGAGAGGGTTGGCCTGACGCTGAAGAGGGGAGGTCAGCGCGCGCATCTCCCGCGCCGATCTGCCCAAGAGAACCTGCTCAGCCCGGTGAGGTTTTGGGCCTTCCCCGGGGACGTTTTCCCGATGCTGCCGCGGCTCCAATGCCAGTCCCGGCGTTGCAGCAAAGGTAGGCAGGGGTCAGCCTCAGGTGACCGCGGCTGGAAACGCTAACAATACCCCCTTCTCTAGAGCATCTCCCCGGCAGTTTTGGCTTGGAAGGATGATCTGCATGGAATTGAACAAGCAGGCTCCTATCCAAGATATTGGCAAGGGATTCCCACGTATTTTCTTCAGGGCCGAACCCTTCCCGTGCCAGGAGATATTCCCATCTCTTGTTATGTTTCCGTACATCCAGTACCTCACGAACCTGATAAGTGATGTCATCCTCCGAGGAGAGAGGTTGTGGTACTGGTGGTAGGCTGGATGGCCAAGTTAACACCAATGGCTTCAAGAGGGAGATGTGGAAGGTGTTGTGGATTTTGAGTGAAGGAGGTAGTTGAAGTTGATAAGCTACTGCACCTATATGATGGAGTATGGGAAATGGACCAATGAATCTTGGAGCAAGTCGCATTAACGGAAGCTTTAAACGGATATATCGCGTGCTCAACCATACTTTCTGACCAGGTTGCAGGGGAGGACAAGGTCTCCGTTTGCGGTCGAAATATTTTTTCACCATTTGGTTGGATTTAAGCAGGGCATGTCTCGTAGAGGTCCAAAGTTGATGTAGTTCATCGACATAAAGTTGGGCCATAGGAGAGGGGACAGTAATTGAAATAGGCAGTGGTGGACGAGGTTGCTTGCCATAGACTAGTTGAAATGGAGAGAAGCCAGTGGCTGCGGAGGGGTGTGAGTTGAGGGCAAACAGCCCACGGAAGCACATTTGCCCAGTTGTCCTGTTTATCGTTGACATAGATTCGCAGGAATTGTTTGAGGGTTCTATTCGTTCTCTCTGCTAGGCCGTTGGTTTGTGGGTGATATCTGGACGTGTATTCCAGCGTGACATCAAATTTCTGACAGAGCGATCTCCAAAACTTGGCAGTGAATTGAGGTCCTCAATCTGAAAGGATATTCTTGGGTAGGCCGTGCAATTTAAAGATATGATGGATGAATAATTGTGCCAGTTGAGATGCGGCAGGTAACCCCGGAAGGGGTACAAAATGAGCCATTTTACTGAACCAATTCACAATTACCCAGATGATGGTATTGCCACTAGACGGGGGCAGGTCTATGATAAAATCTGTAGAGATGTGTGTCCACGGTTCGGTGGGCATAGGCAAGGGTTGGAGCAGGCCATGAGGTGGTCCTGAGGGATTCTTATGCTGGGCGCATATATGGCAAGATTCCACGTAGAAACAGACGTCCTTAGTCATTCCGTGCCACCAATAGTATCAACGAAGGGCGAGCAGTGTCCGGTGTTGTCCCGGATGCCATTAGCTGCGGGAATCGTGGTCCCAAATCAATACCTGCTTCTGGAGATAAGGTGGCACGAAGGTTTTTCCCGGGGGAATGCACATAGTGGCAGCCAGAAGTACTCGTGATTGTTCAATGATGAACTTGGGAGGTGTCGAAGGCTCGAGAGAGAGCATCTGCCTTTATATTTTTCTTGGCCAGACGATATCGCAAGATGAAATTGAACCTAGCAAAGAATAAGGCCCACTGGGCCTTTTGGGGGTTGAGACGTTGAGCTCGGTGCAAGTATTCTAAGTTCTTATGGTCTGTGTAGACTGTGATCTGATTTTGAGCTCCCTCTAACCAGGGTCGCCAATCTTCGAAGGTGATCTTGATGGCGAGAAGCTCTTTATCTCCAATGGCATAGTTACTTTCTGCTGGGGTAAACTGCCGAGAGAGAAACGAGCAGGGATGGAGTGTGTGTGTGGCGGATATCTGACTGAGAATGGCCTCTACACCCTCGAAGGAGGCACGCACCTCAACGATCAACGGTCATTAAGGATCAGGGTGATGAAGACACGGCCAACTCTGAAATGCTTCCTTGATTCAAAGAAAGGCAGATATCACTTCTATGCTTGGGATCGGCACCCTTCCGGGTAAGGGCCGTGAAAGGCACCACAATGGAGGCATAATTGGCAATGAAGGAGCGATAATAATTGGCGAAGCCCAAGAATCACTGGAGCGGCTTCAATGCAATTGGTTGCGACCATTCTTGTATGGCCCTCAGTTTCTGAGGGTCTATGCAGAACCCCTGACTGGAAACGATATACCCTAAAAACGGAAGGGTTTCCCGTTCGAAAAGACACTTTTTGAGTTTGGCATAAAGCTTGTTTTCTCTAAGCCACTGTAACACTTGGGAGACATGTTGACAATGAGCAGAGAGGGATTTTGAGAATATTAGGATGTCGTCGAGATAGATGACGTCACATTGGTATAACAAATTTTGGAAGATTTCGTTCCTAGTGTTTTGGAACACAGCGGGGGCATTGCAGAGTCCAAACGGCATGACTAAGTATTCGTTATGGCTGTCCCTGGAGTTGAAGGCCGTCTTCCATTCATCCCCCTCTTTGATATGAATTAGGTTGTAAGCTCCCCTAAGGTCCAATTTAGTGAAAATTCTAGCACCCTGAAGATGGTCAAACAGCTCCGAGATTAAGGGAAGTGGATAACGATCCTTGACAGTGATGGCGTTTAAGCCTCGATAGTCAATGCAGGGATGGAGCATCCCATCTTTCTTCTCAACGAAGAAGAAGCCAGCCCCCGCTGGAGAAGTAGATTTACATATGAAACCTTGATCCAGGTTCTCCTGAATGTAACGTGAAATGACTTGGGTCTCAGTGGAGGAGAGGATGTAGGTGCACCCTCAAGGGGGCTCCATGCCTGGTAGGAGCTTAATGCTGCAGTCGAAAGGCTGATGAGTTGGTAACTTTTCCACTTTTTGCTTCGAAAAGACGTCCGAGTAAGCAGCATGGGGGGTCGGTAGACACTGGGGATAGGTAGCGGTAGTAGAGCATTGTACCAGAACAACAGCATTGAGGCAAGTGCTTTGGCAGGCTGATCCCCATCAGACCAGTTGTAGAGTTTTCCAGTCGAACTGGGGGCAATGCGTTTGGAGCCAGGGGAGTCCCAAGACCACAGGGTGGCTTGAGCGTTCGAGAATGTGGAAGGAAAATTGTTCCACATGAAGTAGTCCGGCGCGGACTTGAACAGGTGTGGTGACATGACCCAGGAGCGGTTTACCCTGAATAGATGGAACCTGGGCGCGAAGAAGTGGAATTTTGAGGTGGTCCACTAAGCTCTTCATGATGAAATTTCCCCCGGCTCCCGAGTCCACCAGGGCTAAGGTATAGAATTTGTGCCCCCCTGACATCAGCGCGACTGGCAGAGTTAGTGGAGGTGTAGGTGATGTCAGACCCAGGAAGAGTCCTCCTTCAGATCCTAGGCCCGGGAGTTTCCTGGATGCACCGGGCAGGATGCTAGGTGGTGCGTGGCCCCACAGTAGAGACAGAGTCCATCTTATATATGTCTATGACATTCCTGAGAGGAGAGTTTACCTCGTCCCAGTGGCATGGACTCTTCGGTTGATGCCCATGAGGTCCCAGGTTCGCTCTTGGGGGACGGCGAGTGTCGAGGGCGTCTGACAGTACTAAAAGTTTTTTTAGAGAGCTGGACTTCTCGATGAGGGAGTTCAGAGATCTTGGTAATTCTCGACCAGCGAGTTCATCTTTAATTCTTGAGCTAAGTCCCTCCAGGAAGATGGTTCTTAAACTGTCGGAGTCTCAACCGAGTTCTGAGGATAATTTTCTGAACTCTATTGCGTACTCCACGAGAGTGTGAGTGCCCTGGTGTAGATGAAGGAGATTGGCTCCGGAGGATACCTCCCGAGTGGGATCGCCGAAACTGATACGAAAAAGTTCCCAAAACTCTCTCAAGATGTGCAGCACAGGGTCGTCATGCTCCCACAAGGGAGATGCCCATTCTAGGGCTTTCCCCTCGAAAAGAGAGAGAATGTAAGTTGTTTTAGTGATGTCATCTGGAAAGAGGGCTGGTTGCAAATGAATGTGCATATTGCACTGAATAATGAAGCCCCTACAGGAGCAAGGTTCGCCTGCGAAACATGGAGGAGCCGGAAGGCGAATTCCTGGACGGGAGTCAGAGGTTGTTGGTATTGATGTTAAGGTAGGGTTCATGGGTCTGAAGGTTTCGAACCGTTGATTCAAGTTCTCCACGGCAGAGACGAAAGCGTCCAGGGTCTTCTGTTGATCCGAAATTCGTTGAGCCATCCCTGGAATGGCCTGAAGGACAGAGGCCTCTGCCGGGTGCATGGACTTGGCAATCTGTTCTGTAGATTAAGGAGATGTGGACCCCTAACCCAGTGAGGGGTTGGTACTACCTGAGGAGACAGCTCCTCTAGTTCCTTCGTTGGGTGGCGAGGCAGGATCAAGTGGGAAGCAGTCGAGTCTTTGCCACTGGAAGTCCATGGTCCTCCTCGGGAGGAGCCCATAGGGACCTGGACCACTGGCACTTAGGTGGGCCCTTAGATGGAGAATGTCGAAGTCCAGTCCGAGGTCGAATACCTGAGAATCGCCGCTTGCCAGTCCAAAGTTGAGTGCCAGAGAATCGCCGCTTGCCAATCCAAAGTCGGATGCCAGAGGTTTGCTGCTTGCCAATCCAAAGTCAAGTACCAGAAATCCATCAAGATCTGAAGCAGGAGGAAGCCTTGAAGAGGAACCAGAAGACTCACACGAGTGAGCAGACTTGTTGCCAAGTCGAAGCACAGGAAGAGGAAGCCTCCCTATTTCTTCCCCAGGATATCCTGCAGCTGTAGTCAATTGGTGATCAGGCCTCTTTAAAAATCGGGAGGAGGCGTGGTCACGCGCCTAGGGGAGGGCCGGCCCGCTGAAACTCGGAGAGGGCTGGCCTGACGCTGAAGAGGGGAGGTCAACGCGCGCGTCTCCCGTGCCGACCTGCCCGAGAGAACCTGCTCAGCCCGGGGAGGTTTTGGGCCTTCCCCGGGGATGTCTTCCCGCCACCACTGTGGCTCCAATGCCGGTCCTGGCATTGCGGCGAAGGTAGGCAGGGTCCAGCCGCGGGCGACCGCAGCTGGAAACATTAACATTTAGGGATGTGCAGAAGGAAACAATTTGTTTCGATTCAGTTTTCGTTTCGCCGGGACCCAAATTCATTACATTAGTTTCATAGGGGGGGAAACCAATTTGTTGACTAGTTTTATTGGTTGTCTGTTTTCCCATTAAAGTCAATGGGGGAAGTATTTGCAGCCTATTTTTGGCTGTAGGATTGGGGTTTTCTTATCAATTCTGATTAAACTTCTGGGGAGCAATCATCAGAACAAGAAAAGAGCTCCAAGGTACTTAGACATTGGCAAAGTGGCACCAAAGTGGCATGAATAGGCTAAGGCACTGTAAAGGGGCAAAGGGGTACCAGGAGTGGCAAGAGTGCTTTAACAGAGGTGCAAAGCAGCAGCGAGAGTGTCAAAAACACACCACAGCTTCAAAAGAGAGCACCGATAACAGTTGCTTGAACCCTCGAAGGCAGCATGACAGGCAAAGTTGCAAAATAAGTGGCATCAACATCCTACAGCACAATGAAGGGGGAACATAGCAAGCTGAAAGAGTGTCAGAAAAAACCACGAGGCGCCAATAAAGAGACAAAGCAGAAGCAAGACTAGCACCAACACACTGAGAAACCATGATAGTGGCAAGAACACCACAAGGAGTAGAGTGAGTTGTCCGATGTATAGCTGCAAGGCGGAGTGGCAGAAAGTTGATAGGGGCAAGACAGGCTGGCAGGGTGGAGGTAGTCTGGTCCCTGTGGTTTTGATAGGGGAAAGACAGGCTGGCCCCAGGGAGAGTTCCCTTTCCTTTGTGCAGGAAAGGGCTCCCTAGAATGAGTTTGCCCCTAGAGTGGGGTGTTTCCGTTGACATCTAGTGAGCTCTCGCTGGTCTTTTAAAATCTGGTGGACGTAGCAAATATACAAATGAAAATTTTCAAGGATGAGGCGGAGGAGGTTTCCATGTGAACAGCGGTTCAGCATGAGTCAGCGGGTGTTAAGAGATCGGTTGGCTACAGCCGGGGAGAGTTCCCTTTCCTTTGCCCAGGAAAGGGCTCCCTGAAATGGGTTGGCCCCTAGAGTGGAGCACGAGCCTTCAAGCATGGCGTGTCGACATGGCGGAGGTTTCCAAGTGAACAGCAGATCTGGTTCAACATGGGTCAACGGGTACTAAGAGAAAGGCTGGCTACACCCGGGGAGAGTTCCCGTTCCTTTGCGCAGGAAAGGGCTCCCTGAAATGGGTTGGCCCCTACAGTGGAGCATGAGTCTAGTGAATACTCAGAAGCTATTAACTGTACTTATGCACTTCAGCTGATCACAAAGAAACTTGAAGAGCTCTCAGAAATAAGAAAACTGCAAATCGAGTCCAAATCTACAATATCAACTTATGTTGACTTTGTAGTTTACACAGTGCCTCTGTAAACTATGGGAACACAGAGGATAAACTAGAGTACAACTACCACCAGTTTTATATAGCACTAGAAACATTAATGTTGGCACTTAAGAAACATCTATGGAAAATGGACCGTATTATAAAGGTCATGAAACTATTGAGCATATGAAATATCCAAACTCCAAGATGGACAGACAGGCACAGCGTTCGAGGTCAGGCCCTTGTAGGGACATAAGGCCTGGATGACAGGCACAGCATTAGAGGTCACACCCTTGTAGGGACATAAGGCCTGGATGGACAGGCACAGCGTTAGAGGTCAAGCCCATGTAGAGACATAAGGCCTGGACGGACAGGCACAGCGTTAGAAGTCAAGCCCTTGTAGGGACATAAGGCCTGGATGGACAGGCACAGCATTAGAGGTCAAGCCCTTGTAGGGACGTAAGGCCTGGATGGACAGGTACAGCATTAGAGGTCAAGCCCTTGTAGGGATAGAAGTCCTGGATCGACAGGCACAGCATTAGAGGTCAAGCCCTCTAGGGAACTAGTGCATGGATGGACAGGTACAGCATTAGAGGTCAAGCCCTTGTAGGGATGTAATTCCTGGATGGACAGGCACAGCATTAGAGGGCAAGCCCTTGTTTCCCGCTTTTTCTATCCATGCAGTTTGTCACTTGTGTGATTATTTTCTCTTGCAAATTTGCTAACAAAATTTTTGTAATACTTTTTATACTTTTTGCTGATGCACCCACAATGTTCTCTCAGTTCTTTTCATTGAAGCTGCTCACAACCACTCATCCGTTTGATCGCAGCGGCATAGAATCTGTCTCTGGTGGTTTTGAATGTCTGCAGGGTCTGCCCTCCCTCTCTTCTTATACCTACTGGTTCACCATTTAACTTTTGATTCTGTTCTTCAAATGCATTTCAAATTGATCACCATTTTTATTTTCACTTTAGTTTTTTAACTTTGCCGCTATTACATTAGTTTCGATCTCTTTTGATATCTTTGTTCTACAATCGGGCCTAGGCCTTGACCCAATGGGTTACTTTTTTTTTCTGATTTTCAAAACAGAACCAAATTCTAATGAAATTTTGTTGGAATTTAAAACATTCCATTTTGAAAATGACCGAAAACAAAATAAGAAATTTCATCTCATTTTCTATTTTGTTTCTTCTCAATGCCCATCCTTATTTGATATCAGTGTAACTGTTTATATTTCTGTTTTACAAAATCTGCATTTAATTGTTTTATCACTACTCAAAGAGGTTACCATAGATTCACAGTATGCCTCTTACTTTAAAGTACTGTATGGACCTTATTCAGTGCTCGGTGGTGCATCTGAAAACAATATACCCACATTCCATAGAGCATCACCTAAAGAGAACCTGAAAATGTCCAGGTGACTGCTCTACCAGTCTTGCCTTCTCTAGAAACAAAACAAACAGAACCAACACCACTTTCAAACTAAAACAAAGTGAACCAAGCCCTTTCATTCTCAATCATCACCATCTATTTATTTTATGATTTTCCACCAAAGAGTATAAAGTATTTCATAATGGTCAAGAATTATGGCCTGCCTGGAGCGGAGAGAGGGGGCTGCCGCCAACCTGCCCAGCTGAACGGAGGGAGAGAGATTAAGAACTGCTCGCACCTGCGGGGTTCCCGATTCTGACATCATCAGCTGAGGACCGCGAGCTCAAAAGCCCGCGGTGTGGAGGTGTGAGTGGGGCCTGCCTGGAGCGGAGAGAGGGGGCTGCCACCAACCTGCCCAGCTGAACGGAGGGAGAGAGATTAAGAACTGCTCGCACCTGCGGGGTTCCCGATTCTGACATCATCAGCTGAGGACCGCGAGCTCAAAAGCCCGCGGTGTGGAGGTGTGAGTGGGGCCTGCCTGGAGCGGAGAGAGGGGCTGCCGCCAACCTGCCCAGCTGAACGGAGGGAGAGAGATTAAGAACTGCTCGCACCTGCGGGGCTCCCGATTCTGACATCATCAGCTGAGGACCGCGAGCTCAAAAGCCCACGGTGTGGAGGTGTGAGTGGGGCCTGCATGGAGCGGAGAGAGGGGGCTGCCGCCAACCTGCCCAGCTGAACGGAGGGAGAGAGATTAAGAACTACTCGCACCTGCGGGGCTCCCGATTCTGACATTTATTTATTTTATTTATTTATTTGACTATTTTCTATACCGGCTTTCACGACCAGGGGTCGCATCATCAGCTGAGGACCGTGAGCTCAAAAGCTCGCGATACTGCGGCGCGTAGCTGCCGCCGGCACATCGCCTAAGCCGCGCGCGCGGCTTAGATCGGCTTTGATCGCCTTGATCGCAAACAGTGTTGGTTCCTTTTTTTTTTTCTTTTTTTGATAATTTATGGGGCGGAAAAGGAAAGCGAAACTTGTGACCTCATCTCCAGCACCACAGGTAACAGGCCCCATGGACTCACATATAAGCAGGTTAAACATGCCACAGAAGGACTCGGATAGAGACATTTTAAATGTCTCCTTAAGTCCTGGCACGGGACCTACACCTCTACAGCCCATAGGAAGAAGAACAGGAGCAACATCTGACGTTGAAGAATCAGCAAAAGTAAGTGGCTTTGAATCCTTATCTCAGTCACTGAAAGTTGCGACACCTCCCTGCTTAGGGCTTGATCAGCATGAAGGAGGTGAAGGATCTTTTACGGTCAAAATAGATAGTCTTCGGACAACTACCGTCAACGAATCTAAAATTACCATGGGAGATCTGTGGAGGATGCTGTTAAAAGTGGACTCTAATGTTTCCTTAATGAATTCTTCTCTTTCAGCTATTGTTAATGGGAATAAGGTTGCCATACAAGAACAAGGGAAAAAATTGAGGGATGTGGAAATATCAATGGAAACTATTAATTTGGAAATACAAAATGTTAAATTAATGGAAAATTTACATACATCTGCCAATGTATTGTGTGAAGGCTCACCGCCCATGCTGACCTGGGTGCCGTTCCGCTGCCTCCAGCTCAGGCCCCTCGCGAGTCCTGGATATCCCTGGAGTCCCTCAGTCGCACAGGACTCCCTTGGTTCAGGTCTCCGCTGGCCCTGGTTTTGCGGGGCTTCTGGGTTCTCTTTGAATGGAGTGGGGTTGAAGCAGTCCCCCAACCCCCAAAGATAACACAGAGAGAGAGAGGTTCCTCAAAGCAATTTTATAAAGCAGAGTAGCTGAATCTGTTACATTGGCTCCGTCCCCTCAGGAGCTGAACAAATGACCCTGCCCCCGCTCTCCAGCAGTCTAACCCCTTAACACATGTGCTGGAGCAAAGGTACTGTTTGAGCCTCCCCGGCTCTTCAGTTCACCAGCAAACACCCCTGCCCTAACTTCCCTTAGGGTACAGGTTATCCGTTTCCCTTTTCTGGCTAGGCTGTACCCATGAGACAGCTGGAGGATTCCTCTCCCCTGGAACCTACCTCCATTTCCTTCCCCCTGTTGCTTCCTGGCACTGGCTTTTTCTGGCCACTACCGCTACCTAGGCACGCCCCCTTCCTCTAGCTCCCTAGGCTCACCTGTGTGACTCATTAGTCCAAGTCTGCCACCTGCTCTCCTCCAGGCTCTCCCTACAGGTCAGGTGGTGGTTCAAGGAACCTGGGACATGTAGTTTCTCGCTCTCAGCTGCTCCCCCTGCTGGCTGGCTCTAGCATTACTAGCCACCTATGGTATCTTATCCATTCCTGCCCCCCGGCAGCGCTGCACTACATCACACACCCTCCCCCTTAAAAAAAGTCTCTGCACGGGGTGTGTAGTGCTTCTAACCTGAACACAAAAAGCCCCTCTTTTAGAAGACAGCACACCATCGCTTCCTTCAAACCTCTTAAAGTTGTAGAGTGCAGAGACTCGCCTTTGGTTCAAATCACCACACACCCTTCCCCTTAAAAGTCTTTGCACAGGGTATGCCGTATTCCTATCCCCTTTTAATTTCAAACTTAAACACAAAAATTCTCTGAGACAAGAACATACCAATCCTTCTTCCAACTGGCTACCAATAGGGATATGTAGAAAGGCTTTATAAGCAGTAGCCTCATCTACTCTCCTCTGGTTTGTTCTGAGTCTTTGATATTCCACCATAAGGAATTTCTCTGATTTCTTGAAAGTCCACCACCCTCTGTCCTTTCTATTCCTAGCAGAGGATGTGACCAAGATTACTATTGGGACTTTGCTGTTACCCAGACCTTTGAGTAACTGGCACCAACGCCTATATCCGCCAGATATTCTTAGTCTATTCTGTCTCTACGAGCTCACTCCCTTTATTATCTGAAACCATGAGGACTCCTTTCCCTCCTGAAACTGGCCTTTTCCCCTGTCAGCTGGTGGAGGCTGTTCGGTTTCCTCTTGATCTGGCTTGCGGGGTTCCTGTGAGTCTGCTCTTAATAGAGTGTGATCTCTAGCAAGCTGCATAATCTCCTCTTCCCTCGGCAAGCCCCCTGAAGTCTCTTGCAATTCTCCCTGAAGTCAATTCGTCTTGTCTCCCCACCTCTGCAATGCCTGGCCTTCCTCAACCGCCTGCACTAGGCAATAGGGCTGTTCCTCATCCTGGATTCCCAAAGTCTGCTTGTCCCATTCCCCGGGCAACTGACCCTTCTCCCCAAGATAGAGGCCATCCTCCCCCCCACCTGATTGAGTCTGAACATGATGACCTTGGGCTTCAGATACTTCACTAACTTCTGGCCTCACTGCTCTGGACTTGACTGGACAGGTAGACCCCGAGTGAAATGCACACTGAGTCTCCCTGGTATCTAAGCAAGCTCTCTGCTCTTCTTTCAACCTCTCCAACTCTAGATTCAAATTCCTTTTCTCGAGCTCCGCTTCCCAGTGCAACAACTTCTCTGCCTCCAGAGCCTCTTGCAGCCCAGTAACCTGAAGTTGCCGTTCCTCTTCTTTCTGAGTTAGCTGTCTGACCCTAGCATCAACTGAGACCTCCAGCGCTGCCTTTTCCTCCAAAATCTTGTAATTTTGGTCTTGCAGCCCCTTGAACCTGTCTTCCATCTCCCGTTGCTGAGTAGCATGCCGCTCGGCCTCCTGGTCTAATAACTGTTTTAATCTGGCAGCTTCCTCCTCAGCAGTTTCCCTAAGTTGCTGCTGGGTGGCTACAAGGTCAGAGAGCTCCTGGCACTTTGCCTCCCACCTTTTCACCTCTGCTTCCTGCATACTCCTCTGTTCCTCTATCACCCTTGTCCACCTTTCTTCTGACTCAGCATTACTCTGCTGTGCTTGCTGCAGCTTCCCCTGCAGGCATGCAACTTCCCCCTTAGTGGCCGAATGGCTATCGAGTAATCCGGACATTAGCAACTGCAACTGCTGATTTTGTTCTATCTGCTGCTGCAATAAACTCAGGGCTGTCCCCAACTCCAGCTCTACCTTCACCTTCCCCTGAAGGGCTAGTGCTAGTTGTTGGGCCAAGGACCCTCCCACAGAGTCCTGATCTACTCTTCCCCCTGGCTTGCGCGGACTCTCCTGTTCAATCCGGATGCCTTGTACTGAGGAAGCTTTCTCCTCTTCTACCTTCTTCTTAAAATCAGCTTGCTTCTTCCTTGCTTTCTTCCCCTTTAGACCTGGAGTCTTGCCTACTTCTAGGCTTCCTTCCACACTCCCTATCTTCAAATAACCCTCCCCCTTTTGACCACTGCATGGGGAGTCTCTTACTATTTTTCCACTGGTGCTGCTTTCCTGTTCAGTATCAGCAGTGCTCAACCCCTCCGGAGCCAGGCCCCCTTCTCTGGCTGGGAAACAAGCTTGGAGAAATTCCTCCCTTTTATCCCACTCTACTGTCCCTTCCTGCCCAGAGTGTGCCTCTCCTATCTCGTGGGATTCTGCTGAAAGACAAACCCCCATGAAGAAGTCTGGGTCACCTGCATCGTGAGACTGTGAGGTACTCTCTCCAACCTCCCCCATCATTATCTGCCTAGCATGACCCCCCTTCATCTTCTGGGCCTTATTGTCCTTACTAAAACTGTGCAAAACACCCCTTGACTGTTCCGCCTTCAAACCACCCCTATTCTCAACCTGGGTACAAACGTTGAGGGTGCCTATACTCTCACCCCTTCCATGCGGAGACCCCTCAAAACCCATCCCTTCCCCAACCCACTCTCTGTAAAGCATTTCTAGTGGGTCTTTGGGACAAGTCTTCCCTACATGGCTGTCTTCTCCACAAATCTGGCAAGAGGTACTGCCCCCCCAGCTTCTACCTTTTTTCCCATTTCTTTGGGGTGTCCCTCGGGCTCCTCTATGTACGACACTTCCTGTGCTAGGCCCTAACTTTGCCACCTTAATCTCCTGCCCCTCTCCATGTACTTCTTCACAAGGGCAGTCTTCCTTAACATGGTCTGGCTGCGGGCCCCATAAGCATTCCTCTTTCTCCTTTTTAGGACCCTTCCTGGCCATTTCTATCTTTGGCCGCTGGTTGGTGGGTTCAGTCCCACCCCCTGGGGATCTAGCCTTCTTGGCCCATGCTGTGTCGGTCTCCTGCAGTTCCTCGTATATCCCTTTCTCCTGAGGACCCTGCTCCTTATTCCAGCCCCCCTGGCTGCCTATAAAACCACCAACTTTAACATCACCATCTATACCCTGTTGAAACAGTCCCAGTGATTTCTTAACTGAAGGTATACAGTCCCATCTCTTTTTCCACAGTGGGTTGTGATAGCTTCTGTTCTGTGAATCACAGGAGTCCATTTCCTTTGGCCTTTCCATCGTCGTCAGGCCTTCTTTTCCCAACACAGCCAGCATCTGCATCCTCTCTCCGTGGTGCCTCTTGCTGCTTGGCAGGGTTTCTTCGTACACCCTCGTAGTCGTTGGGTACCTGGTAACGAAAGGAAAAGGGGATCCGAGTGCAGACTGCTTCACCAAACTCTGCCGGCCCCCAGTCTTTGCTTGCACCCTTACCAGAGGAACAAATTACACCAGCACTTCTGCAGTATACATCCCCGCCATCGATTGTATAACCCCTGGGCGTCTCCTTGGCACCACCACAAACCACAGTACCCGGAGCCCCCTCTCCTTCCGACGGTATAGCTAGCCCTAGGTAAGCTTACCGGAAACTAGACACAACAGGCATCCAGAGCTCTCCACGGCTAATCCCCAGCCTGGTCTTCTCCTCCTAATCCCGTCTGGTCCTCTCAGCAGTCTGGTCAGGCTCAGCAACCTCATCTGTAAGTTGGGCACTCGTCCGGGCTGTATCCTCGTGTGATTCGATTATCCCCCTTCAGTACAGCTTCTGACACCCTCTCTGCCAGAAAACAACAAGACTGGACCCAAGTGCAGCCGTTCAACACTTGACCCCTCTGGTTCCTTATCTGGGTAGCCCGCCCCCTCACCCCGTAGCTCTAGGGGTTTAACAGCTGCTATTCATTCGGTAGCAAACCAAGTAAGACGAAGGGGAGAGGACAAAACAACCAAAAAAAAAATTATTTTTTTTTTTAAACTACAGCCCCTGCTGTGGCTTAGCCTCTTTCCCCCACCATGCTGGGAATCCTATTCTCGGGCTTTCGAGGTACTTTTACCTTCCCCAGGTCAGTAAATGCACTGGTATGCCTTTTCCTCCTTAAGGCTCCTCTGTCCGGCGAGTTCCATTGGATCCCACTGCTGCCACCATATGTGAAGGCTCACCACCCATGCTGACCTGGGTGCCGTTCCGCTGCCTCCAGCTCAGGCCCCTCACGAGTCCTGGATATCCCTGGAGTCCCTCAGTCGCACAGGACTCCCTTGGTTCAGGTCTCCGCTGGCCCTGGTTTTGCGGGGCTTCTGGGTTCTCTTTGAATGGAGTGGGGTTGAAGCAGTCCCCCAACCCCCAAAGATAACACAGAGAGAGAGAGGTTCCTCAAAGCAATTTTATAAAGCAGAGTAGCTGAATCTGTTACATTGGCTCCGTCCCCTCAGGAGCTGAACAAATGACCCTGCCCCCGCTCTCCAGCAGTCTAACCCCTTAACACGTGCTGGAGCAAAAGTACTGTTTGAGCCTCCCCGGCTCTTCAGTTCACCAGCAAACACCCCTGCCCTAACTTCCCTTAGGGTACAGGTTATCCGTTTCCCTTTTCTGGCTAGGCTGTACCCATGAGACAGCTGGAGGATTCCTCTCCCCTAGAACCTACCTCCATTTCCTTCCCCCTGTTGCTTCCTGGCACTGGCTTTTTCTGGCCACTACCTCTACCTAGGCCCGCCCCCTTCCTCTAGCTCCCTAGGCTCACCTGTGTGACTCATTAGTCCAAGTCTGCCACCTGCTCTCCTCCAGGCTCTCCCTACAGGTCAGGTGGTGGTTCAAGGAACCTGGGACATGTAGTTTCTCGCTCTCAGCTGCGCCCCCTGCTGGCTGGCTCTAGCATTACTAGCCACCTATGGTATCTTATCCATTCCTGCCCCCCGGCAGCGCTGCACTACATCACAATTGTTACATAATGAGTTGGAGAATTTAGAGAATTTGTCTAGAATTAAGAATTTACGTTTTGTGAATTTCCCTATCACCAGATTTTTTGCACCCTATGAGATGTTTCAGAAATATTTGAGGAAAAATTTGGGTTGTGAAGAAATTCCCTTAATTTCTAAAATATATTATTTCCCGGTAATGCAAATGGGAGGGAGGTAGAGAATACCTTGGGTGTGTCCTCCTTTTTAGAGGAATCCATTGATATAATATCTAAAAGAGCAACATTGTTTGTGTCATTTGTTCTGGAAAGAGATAAAGAATTCATATTAGAGAAATTCTTTAAAAATAAAGATATTCTATTCTGTGGGCAGAAGGTCTTTATATTTCCAGACGTATCCAAGCCTACTCAGGCAAGGAGAAAGCAATTTTTACTCCTGAAAAATAAAACCTTGGAAATAGGTGCAACTTTTTATCTGAAGTATCCGAGCAAGGGTTTTATTAATTTTCAGGGGAAAAAATATATATTTACGGAACCTTCTCACCTCCAAACTTTTTTAAGGGATAAAAGTGGGGTTAATATGGGAACACCTATACCAGCAATAGTACAGTCTAATAATATAGATTTAACAACCCCTTCTCCCTGAAGTTAATATTTGATTAATGATATATCTTTTTTTCAGGCCCCCAAACATTATTGGTTTCATTATGAAAATTAGAAGAATATGGAAAGAATTAATGTAAACTGTTTATTTGTTTTCACATTGAATTGCCTATGTTATGCACAGAAATGTGATATTGTATTATAATTTGAAAAATACCTAATAAAGAGTAAATTAAAAAAAAATTATATGAAATATCGCAACAGATGAAAGAATTATATCTAATAATGGAACTCATGAGAGAATTACATCAAGTAATGGTTTTGAAATGGAATAGCATGTGTGGAGAGTTGTGTAGGAATCCTAGAAAGTATGAATCTGGGTAGTTTGCAAGAATGCACAGTCACAAGTGAGCAGAAATGAGGGGGCAAGATGGCCACATGATACTCTGCATGTAAGGGTGCTCCCTGGCTTCCTTCTCAACATTGTTGGTTTTCTCCGCTCACTATGCCTCAAAAAGGAAGGGGAAGGTTAGGACTTACCGCACCTCTTCTTCTCCTCTTCCAGGGCAGAGTAATTGATTCCTTCATGGTTCCTGCTTTAGAGGGGGTGGTCCGCGTTGCTGACTCTGATGGAGGAGCACCAGAGATGGCTGTAGAGGAGGTTTCTCTCAGCCCCCTCGATTATTGACTCCTTCGGTCCAACTGAGTTTTTCCTCTGAAGTGCCAGCATCCCCATTTGATGACATCGAGGCTAGGGCTGGCAGTGGGGGTTCTTTAGAAGAGAGGGAGCTTGGTGTAGATTCTCTTCATTCATTTGGGGAAAGGATTTTGCACACTACTGCTGATTCTTGTTTTTCTCAACCTTTCCCAGGTACTGTTTCTAGTGGTGCTTGTTTTGTGCCTCCCAAATCAGAGATTGTGACTTTGGACGCTATCTGGTATTTAATGGCCAAATTTATAACTGCTTTTTTCCCAACATTCTTCCAAAGTAGACTCTATTGCCAACAAACTGGAATCATTATCTGCTGATTTTGACTCTCAGGTTGTTGCTGGGAAGATATCTACCTTGCAAGATGAAGTTAAGATGGTGAAATTGGTTCAAGCTTCACTTCTGCAGGAATATCGAAGTATTCCAGAAGAGTTGAATTGATAGAAAATAGACTTCATCATCTAAGTCTCCATTTGTTGAATTTTCCTCATGTTATTGGTGAAGTCTTGGTTAACTTTTCATAGATATTTTCAGGAGGTCTTAAATATTTCCTCTGATATTGTTTCTTCTTTTACTAAAAGTCTATTTTCTACCTGGTAGAATTACCATTACAATATATTAAACCTCCCTTACCAAAACAACCCTAAAACCTTATGTATGAAAAAGCAACACCGCACAAAGGGGTAGATCTTAAAACATGCACGCGCAGCCTACATGTGTGCACTTGTACACCCTCCCGAGCCCCCCAGTTTTGGGGGGCTCGGGAGGGTGGGGGAAGCTAAGGGGTCATTTTTAAAGGGTCGGGTGGGTTTATTTTTTATCGGGCCATTTTTGAGTGGCAGCCAAAATAGCGCACGAGATGGCACGAGAGCGGGAGATCGGTCCCCGCGCCCCCACTGGACCACCAGGTAATCGTAAAAAGTTTTGGGGGGGTTCGGGAGGGTGGGGGGAAGGTAAGGGGTTAATTTTAAAGGGTCGGGCCTCACTACAAAAAAAATAACGATGTGAATCGGAACCAATTCTGATTCACATCACCCACATCACCCACGATCAGATTTTTCCCCCCTCTAGCTGAACCCGATCTTTAAGACGATCGGGCACAAGATTCACATCTCTATTCCTTATAGGAGGTGCATTGGAGTTCTAGGGCCTAGATAATATGTGCAGTGTTGCCGTTTCATCAATAACAGGTGAATTTTCAAGGAGTTGTATATTTAAATGAAACATACTATTGAAAAAATTTTCAAAAGCCATTTATGTGCATAAAGTGCACTTGCACGGGTAAATCCTATGGACAATTCAATGGCATATATTATGGCAATTTTCAAAAGTCCACTTATATGGGTAAAGTGCATTTACACATATAAAAGTCAATTTTAAGTGTGTAAATGCTTTTGAAAAGCAGGCCCTAAGGTTGTTACTGTTTGAGTGCTGGCAGTTAGGGTTGTTTTTGTCTGGGAGGTTTACTGTTTTGTAATGGTAATTCTATTTATTCATGCCTTTCTGAGGACCAAGCCCACACCCAACATGTATTACAAAATAGGTAATTCCATAGGAGTTCCAAGTGTTCTTTTTGCAGGACTTTCTAGTTGGCACCACAGCAATGCATGTAAATATAATATGCATGTTGTAATGATATTTGTGCCTCAGAAGACTATATTTTTGAATATTCTTTTCTCATGTAAAATCATAAATGTATAATTTGTGTATGTGTCTAGAGGGTATGTATGTGCAAGGCTGTAAGTTTTGCCTATGGAACCTTATACTCTTCACTTGACCATGGGTTCCATTGGAGGAGGGGTCAGTTTTAAAAAATATATATTGCTGTAAGGAGCTGTACTTTTTTGGATGGGCCTGGGACAGAGAATCTGTGAATTAGGGAGAGGGGGAAAGCGCAGTAATTGTTCACACAGGGCCGCAAAAAAGCTAGCAATGGCCTGTTGTTGGAGGGAAAAAGAAGGTTTTGGCTAAGGAAAGTCCTTGACCCTGGCAGAAGAGGGTTGCTTTTTTTTTTTCAGCGATAAGCAGGGCATTTAGCCATGCATAATGGGTGGCATCGTCCTCGACATCACGGAGGCGGAGCTTTCTCTCTAAGCTCAAAGAGCTTTGAAGTGCGCATGCGCGCGACTTCCCGCGCTCCTCGAGCCCTCCTCAGTTTTTGTTTTCCGCGACACTGCATGGATGTGTAGCATCTCTCTCCTCTCCTCATCGCCTCACAGGAATTAAAAAAAAAAATCAAGACAGCGACTATGCCAAAGAGCCCCAGCTTCAAATATTGCTCATGTGGCAAAATAATGTCGGTGACCGATGGCCATAACTATTGTTATTTGTGCCTCGGTCCCGACCATAATCAAGCGGAGTGCAGGGACTGTGGACGGATGTCCCCAAGGGCCAGACGACAAAGGGCAGAAAAAATGGGGAGATTGAGGCAATCCCATGCCCCCTCTCCATCGAGCGCTAGGTCCACAAAAACCTCTCCGGGTCAGCCAAAACTCCGGTCGGAGGCTTCACAACGCACCCACTCGGCGTCGGAAGGCCGAGCGCCACAGTCTGCGTCGACCAAACAAATGGCGTCGATCGTCGCGTCATTTGTGACGCATGCTGCAAAACCTGCATCGAGCCGTCCCATCATGATGCATGCGTCGACATATTTGACTGCGTCGAAAAAGCCGAAGCATACCGATGCCCAAAAACCATCTACAACGCATCACGATGCACAGAAGAAATCTACGACGCATCAAGATATCAATGTTTAAATTCCCATTCAGGCAGGTCACAAACAGACCAGGATTCCTCTGCAGACTCCTGCACCGCCTGAAGTACCAAGGAAATCTCTCTCCAAGACAAAACATGTTGCAGAACCAGAAGCATCTTTATCAAGCCCGGCTGGGCAGTTTTCTCCCTCTTCGATAACTTCAGATGTTATCATTGATGAACCACTAGGGGATTGAAACTAATCTCCAGATGTTCGTTCTCATCTTCCACATCCAAAAAAGAGACCTTCATCCCCATTACCAAAAACATCAATCAAACGTCTAAAGAAATCTTCAAAACAATCTGCCCATCATTCCTGGCAATCGGCTGAAGAAACGATGTCTCACATAACCTCTCTAATTCACAGTTTCTTTCAGGGGTTACCTCCGGATCCTGCTGTTCTTCCGCAACACTCTCAGCTTCCTGCTTCGCCTGCTTCTACTTCACCTCAGAACCTACCGTCTCTGACACACACAAATTCTCCAGTGTCTTCCACTCACACTATTTCTCCAGTTGGCTCACCTCCTTAATCTCCTGGCAGCTCAACGGGTATCCCTTCAGACCCTCCTCAAGAACTAACTCAGCCAACGTCACCCCCTGAGGATCTGACCTACGCAAAATTCTTGGAAAAGATGGGTCTGGCTCTTAATATAGAAATACGTAAACTCCCAGACCCCAGATCAGAGGTCATGGGAATTCTGCAGATATTTGATGTTCCATCTGAACCTACTGCTCTGCTCCCTCATCAGATCTTGGAGGGCTTGATGGATAAAGCGTGGGATACACCACTTCTTCTCCCTGCAATATCTAAGAAGTTGGACTTGAAATATAGGATGCAAAAAACATCTTATTACTCGAGTGTTCAACTCCCTCACAATTCCATAGTGGTTGAATCAGCACTGAAGAAGGCCAAGAAGAACAGGCTTTACTCTAATACCCTACCAGGGAAGGATAATAAGCTATTGGATGATTTTGCAAAGAAGATATATCTAAACTCGATGCTTAATTCCCGAATTAATCATCACCAATTTTACATCATCCAATATCTATTCAATTGTACACAAAAACTGCAACCATTACTCCATGCCTCACAAGGAGACACTTCTTTACCTCAACCATTCTTGGATCTGCAAGAAGGTCTAAGACATCTCTTGCGTACTTCTTATGAAGCCTTTGATACTTCGGCACTTTCATCTGCAACTGCAGTATCGGCTAGATGCCTTGCCTGGCTGCGAGCAAGTAGTATTCGAGACGATGTCCATGACCATCTGGCTAATCTAACTTGTAGACCAGACAACTTGTTTGGTCAAAAACTTCAAGAGACTGTTTCCTTAATCAAGGATATAGCAGTGCAGTCCTTAACAGCTCCTTTAGAAACACCATCTTCATCCAGGCGCTTTATTCCCCAATACAAGAGAGGTCACTATTACCGCAGACCTTTCTGGTACTATCAACTTTATCAACCATCCTACAGATCACAGCCTTTCCAACAACAGCGATCTCAGTCTCAGACGCAGGGGCAAAGACCACGTCAAAGAGCCCAGAGACAACAAAAGCCTCAGTCTAATCAACAACCACCAAAACAATCTTTTTAGGCTCGTCTGCCACAGCAACAATCTCTCTGGGAGGAAGACTATCTCAGTTCCATTCCCAATGGTCCCACATAACCACGGACCAGTGGGTCTTGAACATTATAGCACAGGGATATCGTCTACATTTCAATTCAATTCCACCACTCCCTCACACCATTCGTCCCAAGACTCCTTCGGTTCAGGTTCCACCTCTCCGACAGGAAATTTCACTCCTCCTCCAACAGAAGGCTATCCAGCTGCTACCTTCCAATCAAGTGGGGCAGGGGTTTTACTCCCAATATTTCCTCATTCCCAAGAAATCAGGAGGTCTATGCCCTATTTTAGATCTTCGAGAGTTCAACAAATATCTTGCCAAAGAAAAGTTCAAAATGACCTCTCTCAAAACAGTTCTCCCTTTTCTTCAACCAAACAATTGGATGTGCTCGCTTGATCTCAAAGATGCTTATTCGCACATTCTGATTCATCATCTTTCTTGGCAATACCTCTGTTTTCAGGTTGCGGACCAACACTACCAATACAAGGTACTTTCCTTTGGTCTTTCCTCAGCTCGGAGAGTTTTCACAAAATGCCTTGCTGTTGTTGTGGCACACTTATGCAAACAGGGCATAAACATATTTCCTTACCTAGACGACTGGTTGATCATATCCCATGACCCCCAGTTACTACGAAATCACATAGAAGTCACACTACACTGCCTTCAAGACCTGTGGTGGATCATAAACTACGAAAAATCTCAGCTTCACCCCACCCAGAACATTCAATTCATAGGGGCAATTATCCGCACCCCCCTTTCCAGAGCTTTTCTATCTCCAGAAAGAATTCACACCTTGTGTTCGCTAGCCCACGCTCTTCTACATCGCAAGACCATCACAGCTCAACATGTTATGGTACTGTTGGGTCATATGGCAGCAGCAATAAATGTCGTCCAACACACTCGACTCCATATCCGACGACTCCAATGGGGCTTAAAATCCCAATAGAACCAACTCGTACAACCATTGTCTCACAAGGTGCAACTTACCAATTCCATGAAGACGGATATCCGATGGTAGCTTCAGCCATCCATGTTGAAGGACGGAAGCCCTTTTCAACAACCTCCTCATCAACTAGTTCTCACAACGGATGCTTCCACAAAGGGATGGGGAGCACATCTCCTCCACCTACAAACTCAAGGCCTCTGGTCCAGGGATGAACAAAATCTTCAGATAAATCTATTAGAACTCAGAGCAATAAAGAACTCTTTTCGGGCGTTCCACACATGGATTCGGGGAAAATCTCTGATTCACACTGACAATCAAGTAGCAATGTTTTATATAAACAAACAAGGAGGATCCGGTTCATGGATTCTTTGCAGGGAAGCAGTTCAAATATGGGACTGGGCAGAACGCAACAATATCTTCCTTCAAGTGTCCTACCTACCAGGCCTAGCAAACACCAAAGCAGACAAACTCAGCAGAGTTTTCCATCCTCACGAGTGGTCGCTCAATCAATCCGAAGCAAACAAGATCTTTGCATTCTGGGGAACTCCAGACATAGACCTCTTTGCATCAGAACACAATCGAAAGGTGGAGAACTTTTGCTCTCTACTTTATTTATTTATTTATTTATTTATTTATTTATTTAACATTTTTCTATACCGTCGTTTGGTGGGAACCATCACAACGGTTTACAATAAGGCACATAAAAATAAAGCTAACGTATCTTAGGTTACATGGGTGCCATTTAAGGGTCGGTAACATAGTTAGTAAATGAAATTAATTGGTAAGTGTAATGAGTCATTTCCAATTCACATTGTAACAGTTTAGGTTACTAGATTACCTTTATCATTGTACTTTCACCCTTTTGCTGAGGTTTAAAAGAATGAAACTTGATCTGATTAAAATTACGCACATATTGATTTTGGTTATGTGTTTGTTGTTCAATTGCTTGTACCTGCTTTACCTTAAGTGCTATTCTCCTTTCTCTTTTTGGTACGCTAGTTTAAAGAGCCAGGTTTTAGATTTTTTCTAAAGGTTTTGCTGTTGCTTTGTAGTCTCAACTCTGTGGGCATGGTGTTCCAAAGTTTGGGTCCTGCCAAGGATAGAGCTCTTTCTCTTACTTGTGTGAGTCTAGCTATTTTGACTGATGGAATTGTGAGGAGTGCTTTGTTGGCTGATCTCAGGTTCCTATTTGGGACATGTACACGAAGGGCTGTGTTCAGCCAGTCTGCTTTTTCATTGTGTATTAATTTATGTATGGTGCATAGAGTTTTGTACTGAATTCTTTGTTCAATGGGTAGCCAGTGTAATTCTGCCAGGGTTTCTGTGATGTGGTCTCTTTTGCTTTTGCCGGTTAAGATTCTAGCAGCTGTGTTTTGTAATATCTGTAGTGGTCTTAGTGACGTGTATGGTAGGCCTAGCATAAGGGCGTTACAGTAATCGGTACTTGCAAAGATCAGCGCTTGGAGTACTGAACGGAAGTTGGCGGTTGTTAGAAGAGGTTTAACTCTTCTCAGAACCATTAGTTTGGTGTATCCTTCTTTTACTTTTAGAGATATGTGTTGTTTTAAGCTTAGTTCTGTGTCAATTATTACGCCTAGGTTCCGTACTTTATCTGCTAACTCTATTTTTTGGTTGTTATTGAGTATAATTGGGTTTTGAACGATCTCCGTGCTTTTTCGTTCTAAATGTATCAATTCTGTTTTCTCAATATTAATTATTAGCTCCATTTGGTTTAGCAGTTGTTTTATGATATCCAGATACATATTTGCTATTTTTAATGTTTTATCGATTGTGTCGTCAATGGGTAGTATTAACTGGATATCGTCAGCGTATATATAATGTGTGATGCCCAGACCCGCCAGTAGGTGGCATAGTGGTAAGAGATATATGTTGAATAGTATGACCGATAGGGCAGAGCCCTATCGGCCATACTATTACCAGCAAATACAGAATGTCCCAGGATGCGTTCCTGGTTCCTTGGATCAAAGGTCTTCTGTATGTTTTTCCTCCAATTCTGCTATTCTCTCGCACAATTCAGAAGTGTATAGCGGATGCAGTGGATTTGATTCTCATAGCACCTGCATGGCCGAGACAACCATGGTATGCTTATCTTCTCCGTGTCTCAGTTCACCCTCCAATTCTCCTGCCAGAGAAAACCACACTCCTTTCACAAGACGAGGGAACCTTGATCCACCCGATGCAATCTTCCCTCCACTTAACAGTGTGGAGGTTGAACAGCACATACTAAATTCTTTCAACCTTTCATCCGACATTACAGATGTCCTCATTGCAGCACGAAAACCTTCCACCAGACGTAACTACGCCTTCAAATGGAAACGCTTCTCGACATGGTGCACTCACCAAAAGCTTGACCCTTTTTCCTGTCCACCGGAATCATTATTAACTTACTTGCACTCTTTACCACTTTCCGGTCTAGCAGTCGCATCTATTATTATTTAATAATACATTTAACAATCTTATTGATTGTTAAATGTAACGCTACACGTTCTCCGTTCAATACTTTGTTTATTGTTTTATGTAACGCCCCCCCGGCGACAGTTGTGTTAAATGGAAACCGACTTGATTTGATATATATATATCAAGAAAGTCGGTATATAAAAACCCTAAATAAATAAATAAATAAATATTAGAGTTCACCTCAGTGCTATTGCCGCTTATCACTTCTCAGAACGAGATCGCTCCATCTCTTCTCATCCTCAAAATTTATAAAGGGATTACTGCATCTACACCCACCTCTTAAGAAGCCAACAATCCCGTGGGATGTTAACTTAGTACTTGATGCATTAATGCACCCACCCTTCGAACCCATGTCTTCT
Source organism: Rhinatrema bivittatum (assembly GCF_901001135.1). NCBI lineage: Eukaryota > Metazoa > Chordata > Amphibia > Gymnophiona > Rhinatrematidae > Rhinatrema > Rhinatrema bivittatum. The sequence goes on along the minus strand of NC_042616.1, from coordinate 360,580,261 downwards.
TCTTCCCTAAAATTTCTAACCTGGAAGGTACTTTTCCTCATAGCTATAACTTCTGCACGAAGAATAAGTGAACTTCAAGCACTTGTAATCAATTTCCCATATCTTCAATTTCATCACGATAAAGTGGTCTTAAGAACTCATCCTTCCTTCCTGCCAAAGGTGGTATCTGTTTTTTACTTGAATGAAACGATATCCCTGCCAGTCTTCTATCCAGAACCACACACGGATGATCGCCAAAGACTACTTCATACCCAAGACTGTAAACTAGCCTTGACTCACTACAAGACCATCACTAAGAACATCAGACACTCATCTCAGTTATTTGTTTCCTTCAATCCAAACAATCCAGGTCAACCAGTTTCGAAACGAACGCTTTCTAACTGGCTAACAGCTTGTATCCAATACTGTTATTTGGCACAAAACATACCTCTCTTCGGTCCAGTAAAGGCGCATCAAATATGGGCCACGGCAACTTCCATTGCCCTTATACAAGGGGTACCGATTCAAGACATCTGTAAAGCAGCGACCTGGTCTTCTATTCACACATTTACTTCTCACTACTGTCTCGACCAACAGTCAAGGGAAGATTCCTCACTAGGTTCAACAATTTTACGAACTTTTTCTAACTCATTATAGCTGTCCACGTATTATTTCCGGTTGCAAAAAAAAAAAAAAAAAAGTATTAACAAAGAAAAATGTGTTCTTACATGTTAATGTTACTTAATAAACAGTGGTTCTTTAATGTTACTATTCTTACTGATGTTTGTTTTTTCGCAACCTTTACGCTTGGGACTCCCATTATGCATGGCTAAATGCCCTGCTTATCGCTGGAAAAAAGCAAGTTTGCTTACCGTAAACGGTGTTTTCCGTAGATAGCAGGGAATTTAGCCATGCATTCCCTCCCATCTCCCTGGACAGCTATACCTCTTACCATTCCTACACCGGCATTAGCTTGGAAAACCAACTGAGGAGGGCTTGAGGAGTGCGGGAAGTTGCGCGCATGCGCACTTCAAAGCTCTTCGAGCTTAGAGAGAAAGCTCCGCCTCCGTGACGTCGAGGACAACGCCACCCATTATGCATGGCTAAATTCCCTGCTATCTACGGAAAACACTGTTTATGGTAAGCAAACTTGCTTTTTTTTAACCCAGAGATACAGCTCTTCTAGAAGCAAGAGAACTTTTGAAGAGATGTAGAAACTGATGTGAAAGTAAATCTAGTTTAAATATGTGGCATTAATGATCTGTTGTAGATAAACGTTTGTATGAATAAAGCCTGAACTGGAACCTGTTTGTGAATTTGGACTTTCATGCCAAGGATTTGTTCAAAGAGTCTGGTATATAATTTCTGACTGAAACAGAAGTACTGTGGCAGACTCAACCTTCTGCTGTTAGTTAAACAAGGCAGTTTTTCTCTGAGACCTACATAGTTTATGATTGAATTAAATCTCTTAGCTAAAAGCTCAAGAGAAAATGTAAGGAAAACTCCTCTGCTAAACAACAACATAAAGAAAATCCCTCTCTGTTAGAGCTGTATGCCAGTAATGCTGACAGACACCAAAGCTAAAAGAAAAGTAAATTGGAGCAGCCGACAGCAATTAGATAAGGACACATGTGCTTTATGATTTATTTTTTATTTAGCTATTTCACAATTCAGTAAAGAGGTTCCAGTAATTGAGACGTACACACATATATAATTTCTGCCTGGAGATACCTCACATCCAGAGTAGTCTCTCTTTTTTATTTGGTATAGTTCAGGTTAGTAAGTGGAGTGGCCAGACAGGACTAGACAATCAACTGATCGAAGATTTCAAGAATAGCACTGTAGGCAGGAGTGCAGAACAATGAGCTATTTTTTGCACATCTGTTTTAAAGTCAGCACATTTCTGGTCAGAAACACTGGGAAGTACAGACAGAAAAGAAAAAAATTGCACACAAAGATATTCAGGGACACAGGGAAAGTGATGCAAAGAGTGGGGCACTAGGAAGGACTGTCAGGAATCTAGTACCCTCACCTTTTGAGTACAGTAAGACCAGAACCCTGTAAGAAACAAAGATTAATCCATTTTGAGAAAAAAGTCACAGACATTTTAAGAAATTTGCACTTCAAGTTTGGGGTTAACCATTTGAAATGAAACTTACCTGTTTTGTTATTGTTAGAATCAATGTACCTGCTGATAGGGATGTGAATCGTTTTTTAACGATTAAAATTATCGTCCGATAATTTTAATATCGTCTTAAATCGTTATAGAACACGATACAATAGAAATTCTAACGATTTATCGTTAAAAATCGTTAAATCGTGTTAGTGCGCACTAACTCGAGTTAGTGCGCACTAACTGAAAATGATACAAATTGACACTTTCCAGGTCAGTAAAGGTCAGTTAGGAATGAATATGTGTTCCTATTGGCTGGCTGCCCTCTTATCTATTGATGTTAACCAGGTTCCCACTGAGGTGATGGTTGGGGGGATGGGAAATGGAAATGGAAACTCAGGAACACTAACAGAAAATGATACAAATTATTGACACTATCCAGGTCAGTAAAGGTCAGTTAGGAATGAATATGTATAAGGGATGTGAATCGTGTCCTCGATCGTCTTAACGATCGATTTCGGCTGGGAGGGGGAGGGAATCGTATTGTTGCCGTTTGGGGGGGGTAAAATATCGTGAAAAATCGTGAAAAATCTAAAAATCTAAAATCGCAAAACCGGCACATTAAAACCCCCTAAAACCCACCCCCGACCCTTTAAATTAAATCCCCCACCCTCCCGAACCCCCCCCAAATGAGTTAAATAACCTGCGGGTCCAGCGGCGGTCCGGAACGGCAGCGGTCCGGAACGGGCTCCTGCTCCTGAATCTTGTTGTCTTCAGCCGGCGCCATTTTCCAAAATGGCGCCGAAAAATGGCGGCGGCCATAGACGAACACGATTGGACGGCAGGAGGTCCTTCCGGACCCCCGCTGGACTTTTGGCAAGTCTCGTGGGGGTCAGGAGGCCCCCCACAAGCTGGCCAAAAGTTCCTGGAGGTCCAGCGGGGGTCAGGGAGCGATTTCCCGCCGCGAATCGTTTTCGTACGGAAAATGGCGCCGGCAGGAGATCGACTGCAGGAGGTCGTTCAGCGAGGGTTCCGGTGCCTCGCTGAACGACCTCCTGTGCAAGAAGATCACAACACCCCTGGTGTCAGGGTTAGGGCACTGTGTGCAGGAAGATCACAACACTCCTGGTATTAATAGGGATAGGGCACTGTGTGCAGGAAGATCACAACACTCCTGGTATTAATAGGGATAGGGCACTGTGTGCAGGAAGATCACAACAACCCTGGTGCCAGGGTTAGGGCACTGTGTGCAGGAAGATCACAACACTCCTGGTATTAATAGGGATAGGGCACTGTGTGCAGGAAGATCACAACACCCCTGGTGCCAGGGTTAGGGCACTGTGTGCAGGAAGATCACAACACTCCTGGTATTATTAGGGATAGGGCAATGTGTGCAGGAAGATCACAACACCCCTGGTGCCAGGGTTAGGGCACTGTGTGCAGGAAGATCACAACACTCCTGGTATTAATAGGGATAGGGCACTGTGTGCAGGAAGATCACAACCCTCCTGGTATTAATAGGGATAGGGCACTGTGTGCAGGAAGATCACAACACTCCTGGTATTAATAGGGATAGGGCACTGTGTACAGGAAGATCACAACACCCCTCGTGCCAGGGTTAGGGCACTGTGTGCAGGAAGATCACAACACTCCTGGTATTAATAGGGATAGGGCACTGTGTGCAGGAAGATCACAACACCCCTGGTGCCAGGGTTATGGCACTGTGTGCAGGAAGATCACAACACTCCTGGTATTAATAGGGATAGGGCACTGTGTGCAGGAAGATCACAACACCCCTGGTGCCAGGGTTAGGGCACTGTGTGCAGGAAGATCACAACACTCCTGGTATTAATAGGGATAGGGCACTGTGTGCAGGAAGATCACAACACCCCTGGTGCCAGGGTTAGGGCACTGTGTGCAGGAAGATCACAGCACTCCTGGTATTAATAGGGATAGGGCACTCTGTGCAGGAAGATCACAACACCCCTGGTGCCAGGGTTAGGGCACTGTGTGCAGGAAGATCACAACACTCCTGGTATTAATAGGGATAGGGCACTGTGTGCAGGAAGATCACAACACTCCTGGTATTAATAGGGATAGGGCACTGTGTGTAGGAAGATCACAACACTCCTGGTATTAATAGGGATAGGGCACTGTGTGCAGGAAGATCACAACACCCCTGGTGCCAGGGTTAGGGCACTGTGTGCAGGAAGATCACAACACTCCTGGTATTAATAGGGATAGGGCACTGTGTGCAGGAAGATCACAATACCCCTGGTATCAGGGTTAGGGCACAAGTTCTAGTCATATTGACTGATCACATTACTTGTTTTGTCAAGCTACCAACTGTTTCCATTTCCCATCCCCCATATACTGTCAGTGGGAAGCTTGGTAACATGAATAAATAAGAGGGCAGCCAATAGGAATACATATTCATTCCTAAACTGACCTTAACTGACCTGAAAAGTGTCAAATTGTATCATTTTCAGTTAGTGCGCACTAACTCCCAGTTAGTGCGCACTAACTCGAGTTAGTGCGCACTAATCGGAAAAAACGATTTTTAACAATTTTTTAACTAAAAAATCGTGCCTAACACGATTTTCTTGCCCTGCCACACGATTTCTATCGTTAAGACGATATGGAAAACGATTCACATCTCTACCTGCTGAATATTCACTGAAAGCTGTTACAGAGTGCTCCAGAAAGCATTTTAAGACATTTTTACCGGTTTCCAAAATAAGTTTCTCTTCAATTTGGATTCTTTAAAAAATAAATCTTACTGAATGTGAACATTTGAGTCAAGGTAGTTATTGCTGTGAACTAACAATCATTGCATTTCAGTTTTTGTTATTGATTGCGTCTATTTCAACCAAATCTTATGGCACTGACTTCTCTCCCTTACCTCCAGGGAAATCATTTGTACTGTTTATAATTACAATACAGAGAAGAAGTGTTCATTTATGTGTGATAGCTTTTGGAAGAAAAGTGAGTGAGAGAGTTTTTTTCTGCTTTGGCCCTGTTACAAGGGGGTTATACTAATTGTGCTTTCAAGGCAAATTGCTTCTGACAAATGCCTTTGATGACTGGCCCTGCAAATAGTTTGCAGAGTGACCCTCTCAGCTGTTTTCCATTTCTAACAATATTCAGATTAATATCAGCATCATCCCATAATTTTTCAAAGCAACGGATCTTTTCTTTAAAGTCAAGCACACATTGAAAATTAATCAAGGTTTCTTTTTTAAATCAAACACACACGGACATTTTTTATCCAGTGTAAATTCTTCCTTTAACCAGCCGTTGCTTCAGGTGCAACTTCCCACTTCTATAAACTAGAACAGCGGTTCTCAACCAGTGTGTTGTGACACACCAGTGTGTCGCCAAGCACACGCAGGTGTGTCGCCCTACTTCCCAGTCCCCTGCTGACCCAGCTGCTCCCCCTGCCCCAGTGAAATAGGAAGTCATCCTCTGCCTGGGCTTAAAATCCTGATAGCCTGGGCAGAACATGACAGAAGAGCTGGAGTCAGCGGCATCAGCATGGTCTCATCTTACCACCTCCTGCGGCCCGGAAGAGGAAGTGGTGTACAGCGGCTGTGCATGTGGGAAGAAGAGACCATGCAGGGCCGGCGGAACCACTAGGCAAGCTAGGCCTGTGCCTAGGGCGCCAAGACTTAGGGGGCGCCGCGGCTGGCAGCAGAATTTTGAAAGGGCAAAAAGTGCCCTTTCAAAATTCTGCCAGCTTTCAACTCGCCTAAATGGAGACCAAGCGCCGAGATTTAGGGGGCGCCGCGGCAGGCAGCCAGCTCCCGACTTGCCCTGCCGCCCCATCAGTGTCACCCTTCCAACACCCCCCTAGTGGTCCAGCGGAGGTCCCGGGAGCGATCTTCCGCTCCCGGGGCCTCAGCTGCCACTAAGCAAAATGGCGCTGGTTACCTTCAGCCCCTATCATGTGACAGGGGTCAACCAATGGCACTGGTAGCACCCTGTCACATGGTAGGGGCTGAAGGCCCACCGGCGCCATTTTGCTTAGTGGCAGCTGAGGCCCCGGGAGCGGCAGATCGCTCACGGGACCTCTGCTGGACCACTAGGGGGTGTCGTGAGGGTAGCACTGGCGGAGAGGCAGGGCGAGTCGGGAGCTGGCTGCCTGCCTGCCGCGGCACCACCTAAGTCTCGGCGCCGATCTTCTTTCTGTGAGTGTGTGTGTATGTGAGAAAGGAATCTGCCAGTTTAAAAAAATGAAATATGATAATACATATAGCTGAACTTTTGAAAAGTTGGATGAAAGATAAAATTACTAAATTTTAAGCATCCCTCTTCTGGAAAATAAAATTTAACTTAAAGTGGGGAGTGACAAATACTAAAGCAAAAAAAAATTAAAGTATTTAAAATGTTCATCTCAGCAAAATCACAAATTTAAGATACTGATGCCAGGTGGGGTTTGGTTTTTGTTTTGTTTTTTAAGCATAATTTAAGCATGAAGACTAGAATAGAATCTGAAATGGTTTTGCTTTTTTTTTTTTTAAGCCTTTAGAAAATGTATATTTTTAAATGACTAAGACTGGAATCTTCCCATTTAAAAGGGAAGCCAACTAAGGATGTCTTTCTGTTCCATATATCCCACATGAATAATCATACGACTGATAGTTTGAAGAAAGACACTTGCTTTATTACCTGGAAGCATAAAACAAGAGAAGCTGTACTGTGTGGGTGGCTGTCCCTTGGGAGGACAGAACCTGAAGGAAGGGTGTCATTTCGCCTTTTGATAGGAATGTGGTTTTCTTATTTAATGGTTGGGAGCATCACTTTCACTTTTAGTAAAAGTGGAAAATGCTGCAAGTCTGAAAGCAAGGTGCTTCTGTGAGAGTGTAATATGTATGTGAGACAGGGAGGGTGCTTCTGTATGTGTGTGGTGTATATGTGAGGCAGGGAGGGTGCTTGTGTGTGTCAATGTGTGTGCGCAAGAGAGATGGAGCATGTTTTTGGCTGGCTTGTGGCTGTGAGAGAGGGCATGTGTGTGATTGAGCCTGTTTGTAAGTGCGATAGAGCATGTGTGTGATTTGAAAGCCTGTGTGTAAGTAAGAGAGAGCAAGAGCATGTGTGATTGAGAGAGACTGGCCAGAGAGGTGACGTGTGTATGTGTGAGAATGGCTGATCAGGGAGATGACTGGTGTGTGTGTGTGTGAGAGAGAGAGAGAGACTAGTTGGGGAGAGATTGGTGTGTGAGAGACAGAAACTGTGCCTGAGGGTGTGACTGGTATGTGTGTGAGAGAGAGAAGAGACTGGTTGTGGTCCTAAGGAAGAGGTCTGTGAGGACAGCTTCAGCAGCTACTGCTGCTTCTGGTATGGCCTGCAAGGGAAAGGAGTAGGAGAACTGCTGGAGAGGGTAAGTAAAGGTTGCTTTTTAAGTTCATTTTTCTTGATTGACTACCATTTTAATTATTGGGTAGTATGTGATGTGTCTGCTGTTTGAAATATTGTATTGGTGTTTGGTAAAGCTTTCAAAATTTGCATGAGTCTAATTTTTGGATATTCTATTCATCAGCTGTTTTGAAATTATTTTATTTGTATGATTTTATAATTATGATTAATGATTTATATATCTTTATTTTATTGATTTGTTTCACGAGGAATGGTGACATTTTTGTTTTTCCATTGTTACACTGTACAGAGTCTGGCGTGATGCGTTTTACAGTTCAGTTTTTGTCTGCACATTTCTATTTATACTTTATGTGGCTTTATTCTGTATTTGGTGAGGGTCTGTGTTCTGCATGCAAAGACTGAGATGAAGCATTCTTTTAGCATGTGGTTTCTCTGTAGGGATCTGTAGTAGCTTGGCCTGTTCTGTTTTCCTGATAGGAGGTGTATTGATATTTTAGATTCTGGTGTAATAGTTTTGGTATTCTTTTTCATAGGTAGGGTTGTTATTCTTTGAGTGTTGCAGATAGTATTGTGTTGATATGGGAGGACCATGCAGAAATATATCATAATAGGTATGATGCCATATGAATTCCAAGATGCAAAGTTTTCTTGTTGGCATCACAACAGTGCATGAAATTATCACAACAACTTGTATATTAATTTTACCTCAGAATGTCATTTTTCATGTAAAATATGTTATAAATGCATAATTTAAAATTGTGTATGGGGAGGGGGCGCCAGACTGTAAGGTTTGCCTAGGATGCAAAATACCCTTACACCGGCCCTGAGACCATGCTAGTGTGTGCAGCATCAGCCCAAAGAAGAGAGGCACGTCTGAAGAAGAGCAGCGCGGCAAGAAGCAAAAGAGGAGCAACATCAACTCCTGCAGCGGATGGGAGTCCTATCTCAAGGCCGCAAGGGCTGGAAGTGGAGGAAGCTGTAGCTGTCGCTAACTTGGTGGGGGGGAGAGGAGAGTGAGTGAGTGAACAAGCATATGTGTTTGAGATCCTGTGTGTGGGTGTGTGTGAGACAGCATGTATGTAAGTGAGTGACTGAAAACCTGTTTGTATGAAAGAGAGTATGTGTGTGTGATTGAGAGCCAGTGTGAGAGAGAGAGCTTGTGTGTGACAGAGAGAGGAGAAAGTTGCAAGCAAACCATCCCTCCTCCTGTGAATTCAAAACAATCTAAGGGCACCTGGATATCAAACATTCCCAGGTATGCACAGCAAAGCATTTTTTATCCTTATTTTTCATTATTGGGTCTTTGTGTCTACTATTTTGAAATATTTTATTGGTATCTAGAACATTTTTATATGAGTTTTTAATTATTGGATATTCCATTTATCAGCTGTTTTGAAATAATCTGTTCTTTTTGTTAGTATGGTTTTGCTGTTATTGATTTTATATTTCTTGATTTGTTTTATAAGGACTGGTGATGTTTCTTTTTTTCCTTTGTTATGCTACATACAGAGACTCTGGCTTGTTGTGGTTTCCAATTCAGTTTTTGTCTGCAGACTTCTAGTTATGCGTTTTGGTCTCTTTATTCCTTGTTAGGTGAGGGTCTGCACATGTGATTCAGGTGAGGTTTTCTGATGGCATGTAGTTTCTGTGTAGGGCTCTATAGCAGCTTGGCTTGGTCCGTTTTCCTAATAGAAGGTTTATTGGTGTCTTAAGGCCTAGTGTTTAGAAGGTTTATTGGTGTCTTAAGACCAACTTTTTTTGTGATTAAACAAACACTAAGTATTCATACGTTATAATCTGATGGGCTCCTCGCCTCCCTCCCACACCCCTTCTGTAAATAGTTATTTATCTCTGTTCTCCCCCCTATATTTCCTATCCCCAGTTTTAGCGCCCCTGTTACAATGTAACTTTTGCTTCTTCAATCTGTATCTCTTGTTACTTGGTTACGGTTAACCGCTTGTGGATGTAAACCGAGTTGATTTGATTTGTATCAAGAAAGTTGGTATATAAAAGCCTTAAATAAATAAATAAATAAATAGTGTAATATTTTCAAAGTTGCCTTTTCTTAGGTAAGGTGGCTATTGTTTGAATGCTGGAAATTGGTGTTTTGGTGTGGGATGATTACTATTTATGCAATTTCTGTTCAGACAGAGTACTTGACTTTCCCTTGTGTCATTCTTAACAATAAAAATAATACTGGACCTTTATTTTTTTTATTTTTACCATGAACTGTAATGAGCAATGTGTCATACATGTAAGCATGGTCTGTCAGATGTGTCACGATGGGAAAAAGGTTGAGAACCACTGAACTAGAAAATTGTTTACATTCCTTAATATCTAGCTATTTAAATGAAAACTCCATTTCAGCAAATCTGCTTCCGGGCTAATTTCACTCTCTCTCTCTGGTGCTCACTTAAAGGTAGATTTTAAAATGTCAATGCAAGCGGCCATAAATGCATGTATGGCATGGCACGTGTCAAGGGGAAGGTATTTTGCAATGTTCACGTATATGCCATGATTTGCATGCTTCCCGACATGCACTGACTACTAGAGCACATAAGTTCGCGTGTGCGCATGGAAATGTGAGGGCAGGACTTCCTGTTCCTCTCTTCGCTGTGTGCCTGCAAGATGGCAAGGCGAGGCAGACAGCCAAATTTCACCATCAGGGACATTGCCCTTCTGGCATCCCTGGTGGTGGCTGATGAGCAGCACCTCTTTCCGGTGGCAGGCAGGCAGACCAATTTTTACCTGCTACACAGGGCGTGGAGAGAGCTACAGCAGCATTATAACCAACGTGCCTCCTACCGGCATGGAGTAAGTTGACTGGCTTTACTGTTATTAGGGGTGTGAATCGTGTGATCGATCGTCTTAACGATCGATTTTGGCTGGGGGGGGAGGGAAATCTGATTGTCGTGTTTTTTTTGTTTTTTTTTTAAATCGTTAAAAATCGTAAATCGGGGGAGGGCGGGAAAACCGGCACACCAAAAAAACCCTAAAACCCACCCCGAACCTTTAAAACAAATCCCCCACCCTCCCAAACTCCCCAAAATGTTTTAAATTACCTGGGGTCCAGTGGGGGGGTCCCGACGCGATCTACCAGCTCTCTGGTCACGGCTGCGTTGAGAAATGGCGCCGGTGGCCCTTTGCCCTTATCATGTGACAGGGCAAAGGTAGCGCCGGCGCCATTTTGGTTCCTGGCTCCCGACGTCACGCATGCAGGAGATCGCCCCCGGACTGGGGGGGCCTCCTGACCTTTGCCTTCACTATGTCATACGGGCGTATGCAGGAGGTCGCTCCCGGACCCCTGCTGGACTTTTGGCAAGTCTTGTGGGGGTCAGGAGGCCCCCCCAAGCTGGCCAAAAGTCCCTGGGGGTCCAGCGGGGGTCCGGGGGCACGCGTGACCTCGGGAGCCAGGAACCAAAATGGCGCCGGCGCTACCTTTGCCCTGTCACATGATAAGGGCAAAGGACCACCGGCGCCATTTCTCAACGCAACCGTGACCAGAGAGCTGGTAGATCGCGTCGGGACCCCCCCCACTGGACCCCAGGTAATTTAAAACATTTTGGGGGGTTTGGGAGGGTGGGGGATTTGTTTTAAAGGTTCAGGGTGGGTTTTAGGGTTTTTTTGGTGTGCCGATTTTCCCGCGCCCTATATAACGATACAATACAAATGCCCCTGACGATAAATCGAGGGCATTTGTATTGTATCATGCACTCTAATGATTTTGGACGATTTTAAAATTATCTGATGATAATTTTAATTGTTCAAAAACGATTCACATCCCTAACTGTTATTATGTAAGCTATTCATATGGGGGCACTGGGGGGTGTGATGGTCAGGTTATGCCAGGGGGGGTGCTAGTGGCCACCACAGGGTTTCAAACTTGCTCCAGATTTTCAGGACAGGTTGATCCAGTCCTAGCTTTACCTCATTGCATGTTGGGATGGCACCATCTTGTGCTCCTACTATGTGACAGGGGCCGACCAATGGCACCAGTAGCCCCTGTGACATAGTGAGGGCAAAGGCTATCGGTGCCATTTTGAATACTGGCAGCTGACAGCCCGAGTGCAGTAGATCGTGCCAGGACCCCCGCTGGACCACCAGGGACTTTTGGTAAATCTTCGGGGGTCAGTAGGGTGGGGGGTTGTAGTTAATTAAATTTAAAGGGTTGGGATGGGGGGTTTTTTTGGGAAACAAATACATACGTAACTAATGAACGGATCGGGGTCCCATGAGAACGGATGCAATGGATTTGGCTCCCCACGAAAAGGAATACCGAATGGGACAAATCCGTCCCTGCTGCACATCCCTAGTGGACATGCTTGATGAGCATGTAATGTGGGTTCAGAATCTGCTCTATGGTCCCCAGTCCAAGAGAGAGATTGCCTACAGGAAGAAGCAGATCTGGAAGAGGATCAGGCATGCAATCAACTCTGTGTTCCACCACAACCACAGCATTGGGGAACTGATGCACAAGTGATGGAAACTATGGAGGCATGTGAATCAGAAGCATGCCAGAAGAATTGCAGAGGGATAAGGCAGCCACATTAGCTTCACCCCATCTGAGCAGCTGGTGCTGAGCACCTTATCAAAAGCAGCTGTGGGAGGAGTTGGCCACCTAGACAGCATGGAACCTTTTCAGCAGGAAGGTGAGCATTGTATATAGCATACTAAAACTAGGGTATGTAATATAGTTTTTTGTGGATTGTACCTTATCATAAACATGGTTACTGATAACACAGTAGTACACACATGCCAGCTGATGCACTTAAAAGCATCCTTTCTTAATGGAAATGCAGGCTTTCTGTATAGGCTATAGACACAGGATATCAGTGTACAGATATCCATCATGCACTTCTTTATGTGAAACAGTACAGGCTTCTTAAAACTAATGAGCCCATCATCATTTTGCTCATGCATGATATCCAAAACGTATTGGGGCAAAGTTAACTATCTGGGAATATTATTTAGTGTGTTTGTGTGTTTGTGCCTTTAATAGTCAGAAAGGCAGTGAATAAACAAGTTAGACTGTATTTTTAAATAGTCAGTCAATAAGGTAGCTAATAAGCAGTAGGTAGTGTGTTTATTTTTAAAAGTCTGCAGAACTGAGTGTTCTGCAGATGTTTAAAGAATTGAGTGTTTGTATTGAATACAAACTGAGTGTTTGTATTGAAAAAAAAACAAAACACAACCCCCCCCCCCCCAAAAAAAAAAAAAAAAAGTAGCCAGAAGCTAGAAATAAGCTAGGAGCAGTGTATACCTAAGTAAAAAAGTTGAATAGTTCAGCTCAGTTACTCACCTTGGAAAGGTGTTGAGGTAGTGTGATTGGGTTTGAATAGGGACCAACAGTTGTTAATCAAGAGAGCAGTGAGTCACTATGGCTGACTAACTGAAGTTAAACTGGATTTCTCAACCCTCCCATCCCTCGCCCACCCACCCCTAGCTCATCCCTTAATTTATAGGCAGGTGCCACTTTCACCAAAAAAAAACCCATCAACAAAAACTTTATTGAGAATTCGATCAGACCCCCGGTAGGCCACTACCAGACATATAGTGAATTCACTAATACATTTAAAGGACGTTAGTCACATTCCTACTCCCAAAGCAACCTAAAACTTAACTAGGAACTGATCAAAATTGAGTTGAAGGCAGCAGTCCAGCAGCAAGAGGGGGGTTTCCCAGTCTTTTGCATAGAGTGTCACATGTATGATTTTTTACCCACCGGTGAGAAGTTGTACATGTGCATGCGATGCAAAGAGCTCCTGGCTCTCAGAGAATTAGTCCAATCTCTGGAGGCTAGAGTGGCAGACCTGGAGGGCTGAGGCAGACAGAGAGGTATATAGATGAGACCTTCAGGGACATAGTAGTCAAGTCCCAACTTCAGACTGGCAGCCCTGGTGCTGCCTTGGAGGAAGAAGGTCTCATGATGGGAGAGCACCAACCAGGTGCAGCAGGAAAGGATCCTGTAGCGAGGACCTGCTCTCCAGGTGATGCATTGTCCTTTCGCACTGAGGATATCTCCCCTAGGCCTACTGCCCAGGAGGGAAGGGTTAGGTCGGCCGTCATAGTTGGTGTTCGATTATTAGGAATAGATAGCTGGGTGGCTGGTAGGCGTGAGGATCACCTGGTAACATGCCTACCTGGTGCGAAGGTGGCGGACCTCACGCATCACCTAGATAGGATTTTAGACAGTGCTGGGGAGGAGCCGGCTGTCATGGTACATGTGGGCACCAATGACATAGGAAAATGTGGGAGGGAGGTTCTGGAAGCCAAATTTAGGCTCTTAGGTAGAAAGCTAAAATCCAGAACCTCCAGGGTAGCATTCTCTGAAATGCTCCCTGTTCCATGCTCAGGTCACCAGAGGCAGGCAGAGCTCCGGAGTCTCAATGCTTGGATGAGACGATGGAGCAAGGAAGAGGGATTCAGTCTTGTTAGGAACTGGGGAACCTTTTAGGGAAGGGGGAGTCTCTTCCGAAGGAATGGGCTCCACCTTAACCAGGGTGGAACCAGACTGCTGGCGCTAACCTTTAAAAAGGAGATAGAGCAGCTTTTAAACTAGAACAAAGGGGAAAGCCGACAGTCGCTCAGCAGGGCATGGTTTGGAGAGAGGTATCTTCAAAGGATACTAAATAATGCATTAGAATTAGGGCATCCCGACAGTGAGGTTCCAATAATTAGAAAAAAAGTCCAAGTGCCTGTAACTAGACACTCACCTGAGCTAAAAAAATTCTAACTTATCCCTATCAATTAAAAAGCAGAATGAAAATACAAACAAAAAGCAAACTTTGAAAAGTTTGTATGCTAATGCCAGAATTCTAAGAAGTAAGATGGGAGAATTACAATGTATAGCAGTGAATGATGACATAGACTTAATTGGCATCTCAGAGACATGGTGGAAAGAGGATAACCAATGGGACAGTGCTATACCGGGGTACAAATTATATCGCAATGACAGAGAGGAGCACCCAGGAGGAGGTGTAGCGCTTTATGTCTGGGATGGCATAGAGTCCAACAGGATAAACATCCTGCATGAGACTAAATATAAAATTGAATCTTTATGGGTAGAAATCCCTTGTGTGTCGGGGAAGACTATAGTGATAGGGGTATACTACCGTTCACCTGGTCAAGATGGTGAGACGGACAGTGAAATGGTAAGGAAATTAGAAAAGCTAACCAAATTGGTAGTGCAGTAATAATGGGAGACTTCAATTACCCCAATATTGACTGGGTAAATGTATCATCGGGACACGCTAGAGAGATAACATTCCTGGATGGAAAAATGATAGCTTTATGGAGCAATTGGTCCAGCAACCGAGAGAGGGAACAATTTTAGATCTAATTCTCAGTGGAGCACAGGACTTGGTGAGAGAGGTAATGGTGGTGGGGCCGCTTGGCAATAGTGATCATAATATGATCAAATTTGATTTAATGACTGGAAGAGGAACAGTGTGCAAATCCAAGGCTCTCGTGCTAAACTTTCAAAAGGGAAACTTTGATAAAATGAGAAAAATTGTTAGAAAAAAACTGAAAGGAGCAGCTACAAAAGTAAAAAATGTCCAAGAGGCGAGGTCAGTGTTAAAAAATACCATTCAAGAAGCACAGTCTAGATGTATTCCACACAATAAGAAAGGTGGAAAGAAGGCAAAACGATTACCATCATGGTTAAAAGGGAAGGTGAAAGAAGCTATTTTAGCCAAAAGATCTTCATTCAAAAATTGGAAGATGGATCCAACAGAAGAAAATAGGATAAAGCATAAACGTTAGCAAGTTAAATGTAAGACATTGACAAGACAGGCTAAGAGAGAATTTGAAAAGAAGTTGGCTGTAGAGGCAAAAACTCACAGTAAAAACTTTTAAAAATATATCCGAAGCAGAAAGCCTGTGAGGGAGTCAGTTGGACCGTTAGATGATCGAGGGGTTAAAGGGGCACTTAGAGAAGATAAGGCCATCGCGAAAAGATTAAATGATTTCTTTGCTTCGGTGTTTACTGAAGAGGATGTTGGGGGGGGGGGGGGGGGGTAACCGTAATGGAGAAGATTTTCATGGGTAATGATTCAGATGGACTGAATCAAATCACGGTGAACCTAGAAGATGTGGTAGGCCTGATTGACAAACTGAAGAGTAGTAAACCACCTGGACTGAATGGTATACACCCCAGAGTTCTGAAGGAACTAAAAAATGAAATTTCAGACCTATTAGTAAACATTTGTAACCTATCATTAAAATCATCCATTGTACCTGAAGACTGGAGGATAGCAAATGTAACCCCAATATTTAAAAAGGGCTCCAGGGGCGATCCGGGAAACTACAGACCGGTTAGCCTGACTTCAGTGCCAGGAAAAATAGTGGAAAGTGTTCTAAACATCAAAATCAGAGAACATATAGAAAGACATGGTTTAATGGAACAAAGTCAGCATGGCTTTACCCAGGGCAAGTCTTGCCTCACAAATCTGCTTCACTTTTTTGAAGGAGTTAATAAACATATGGATAAAGTTGAACCAGTAGATGTAGTATACCTGGATTTTGAGAAGGCGTTTGACAAAGTTCCTCATGAGAGGCTTCTAGGAAAAGTAAAAAGTCATGGGATAGATGGCAATGTCCTTTCGTGGATTGCAAACTACTAAAAGACAGGAAACAGAGAGTAGGATTAAATGGAAAATTTTTTCAGTGGAAGGGAGTGGACAGTGGAGTGCCTCAGAGATCTGTATTGGGACCCATTGCAGGAAGACCTTGTGAGACTGGAAAATTGAGCATCCAAATGGCAGATGAAATTGAATGTGGATAAGTGCAAGGTGATGCATATAGGGAAAAATAACCCATGCTATTATTACACAATGTTGGGTTCCATATTAGGTGCTACAACCCAAGAAAGAGATCTAGGCATCATAGTGGATAATAGGGGTGTGCATTCGGATTGACCGCATTAGTAAAACGCAACTCATATTTTTTTTTTACTTAAAAAATTGATTCGACATAAACGATCGGATTTCCCACATATCGAACATAGATATGTTCGATATGTGGGAAATCGCGATTGTTGAGCCAAAATAAAAATATAAACCCCCTCCCCCTCCTTAATCCCCCCCCCCCCCCCGACTTACCACAACTCCCTGGTGATGGAGCGAGGAGTGAGGACGCCATTTCTGCAATCCTTGGCGAGAAGCATGTGACGTCGGCGGCACGTCGAGTGACGCCGGCATCACGTGATTCCCGGCTCGTTCGCGCCGGACGGCTCGTTCGGCCCAAAAAGAACTTTTGGCCAGCTTGGGGGGGTCAGGAGGCCCCCCCAAGCTGGCCAAAAGTTCTTTTTGGGCCGAACGAGCCGTCCGGCGCAAACGAGCCGGGAATCACGTGGCGCCGACGTCACGTGATTCCCGGCAAGTTCGCGCCAGACGGCTCGTTCGGCCCAAAAAGAACTTTTGGCCAGCTTGGGGGGGCCTCCTGACCCCCTCAAGCTGGCCAAAAGTTCTTTTGGGCCGAACGAGCCGTCCAGCGCGAACTTGCCGGGAATCACGTGACGTCGCGTCTGAGTGACGCGGCGCCACGTGATTCCCGGCTCGTTCGCGCCGGACGGCTCGTTCGGCCCAAAAAGAACTTTTGGCCAGCTTGGGAGGGTCAGGAGGCCCCCCCAAGCTGGCCAAAAGTTCTTTTTGGGCCGAACGAGCCGTCCGGCGCGAACGAGCCGGGAATCACGTGATGCCGCGTCACTCGACGTGCCACCGACGTCACATGCTTCTCGCCAAGGATTGCAGAAATGACGTCCTCACTCCTCGCTCGATCACCAGGGAGTTGTGGTAAGTCTGGGGGGGGGATTAAGGAGGGTGAGGGGGTTTAAATTTTTTTTTTGCACATATGTACATATACCCAACTCATTGGATTTTTTTTATGTCCATATTGGCCGCAAGTGGGACCCCCTTTCGGACATAAAAAATATGAACATAAAATTTTGCTCTGCACATCCCTAGTGGATAACACATTGAAATCGTTGGTTCAGTGTGCTGCGGCAGTCAATAAAGCAAACAGAATGTTGGGAATTATTAGAAAGGGAATGGTGAATAAAACGGAAAATGTCATAATGCATCTGTAACGCTCCATGGTGAGAGCGCACCTTGAATACCGTGTACAATTCTGGTCGCCGCATCTCAAAAAAGATATAATTGCGATGGAGAAGGTACAGAGAAGGGCTACCAAAATGAAAAGGGGAATGGAAAAGCTCCCCTATGAGGAAAGACTAAAGAGGTTAGGACTTTTCAGCTTGGAGAAGAGACGGCTGAGGGGGGATATGATAGAGATGTTTAAAATTATGAGAGGTCTAGAACGGGTTGATGTAAATCGGTTATTTACTCTTTCGGCTAGTAGAAAGACTAGGGGGCACTCCATGAAGTTAGCATGGGGCACATTTAAAACTAATCGGAGAAAGTTCTTTTTTACTCAATGCAGAATTAAACTCTGGAATTTGTTGCCAGAGGATGTGGTTAGTGCAGTTAGTATAGCTGTGTTTAAAAAAGGATTGGATAAGTTCTTGGAGGAGAAGTCCATTACCTGCTATTAAGTTCACTTAGAGAATAGCCACTGCCATTAGCAATGGTAACATGGAATAGACTTAGTTTTTGGGTACTTGCCAGGTTCTTATGGCCTGGATTGGCCACTGTTGGAAGCAGGATGCTGGGCTTGATGGACCCTTGGTCTGACCCAGTATAGCATTTTCTTATGTTTCTTAACCATTATTGGTAAGATGTCTTCCTATCAGTATGCACACAGTATACACAAAAAAGCAGTTTGCTGTCAGCTCATAATTCACCACACAGGACTGGTTTCTGGGAAAGTTCTAAAAACTCTGCAGGACTGGCTGTTCTGCACATACAGCTAGAAAGACAGCCTAGACCATTTGTATGCTGGTGTTCAGAGGATTTTTTTAATTTTGGGAAAGCATGCTATTCTCTTTCAGGGGTGTGAGAAGATATGCTGTCAGCTATAACACAGAGGCAAGTTTCTAAATATCGGAAAATAAAGTATGATGTTAACTTTTTGTTGTATATGCTGTATCTTAAAGAGCATAAGGGATGTTCTTTGTTGGGGTTATCTCCTCTGTCACTTTCCCCATCTAAGTTCCCCAAGGGGTACTAAACTTATGTGGGAAGAAAACTAACCTTCTATACCAATGGCAGAAGTAACATCTGGTATGTGTTTGTGTGTGTTTTCCTATAGCTCTATGGGAAAGGCACCCTTACAAAGGATCCTGGAAAAACAGGATGGGTGTGTTAAATGTGTGTGCAGGTATAAGCAGGGCCCCAAGATTTCACCAAGTTAGGATGTAATGGTTTTTCTGTCTCCTAGGGATGTGTTCCTCAAGGCAGGTGCTGTGAAAATGTTTAGACTCCATGGTATGGGCTGGGATCACCTAACAGTCAGCTCGATCCAGTAAAGTCCGCGGGAGAGCGGACTAACGCCCGCTCTCCCGGCGCGCGCACCGGCCCCTCGCCGGTGCGCGCTATCCAGTATTTAAATGAGGCGACGCGGTGCAAACGGGGAAAAGGAGGCGCTAGGGACACTAGCGCGTCCCTAGCGCCTCCTTTTGGCCTGGAGCGGCGGCTGTCAGCGGGTTTGACAGCCGACGCTCAATTTTGCCGGCGTCGGTTCTCGAGCCCGCTGACAGCCACGGGCTCGGAAACCGGACGCCGGCAAAATTGAGCGTCCGGTTTTCGGCCCGACAGCCGCGGGCCGAATTCAAAATTTTTTTTATTTTTTTTTTACTTTTTTTTACTTTTGGGGACCTCCGACTTAATATCGCTATGATATTAAGTCGGAGGGTGCACAGAAAAGCAGTTTTTACTGCTTTTCTGTGCACTTCCCTGGCGCCGGAAGAAATTAGCGCCGACCTTTGGGCGGCGCTAATTTCTTAGAGTAAAATGTGCGGCTTGGCTGCACATTTTACTTACTGGATCGCTAGGGAATACCTAATAGGGCCATCAACATGCATTTGCATGTTGAGGGCGCTATTAGGTGCCGCGGGCGGGCCGCGTGTTTTCCTCCCCTTACTGAATAAGGGGTAAGGGAAAACACGCGTCCAGAGCAGGGTGACAGTGCGCTCCGACGGAGCACACTTTACTGGATCGAGCTGAGTGACTGCATCCACAGCCACAGTATCTGGCCTCCACGGTGACTCCCAAAGTCCATCCTGGCTGTATGCTTTGCTCAGTAATGGAAATTCCATTAGGGATATTTTTGTGACTTTCTATGCTTCTCTCCCTTTCACTCCTCTTCAAAAAACAGGGCAGTGTCTCTGTGTCAGTGGTAGACTGGGGCCCAAACATGTAGAGAGCACTAAAACTGCACTGTCTCCTTTGGAAATCCAAATACCCAAGCAGTCTGCAGCCTGGATTAGGCCCTCCTTCTGCCTCAGGGACTCGCACCTGGAGTGTAATTCAGGGTAGGGGCAACATAGATTGGTATGGCCCTTTATAATTCTGTACCCAAGGACTAGGAATTAAGGCCATCTAGTGGACACCATAGGGGAAATGAAGCAGAGGACAAAACATACAGAATGCCTGAGTTTAACATTTACCTATTTCTTTTTCTAGAGGAGCCTGATGAGGAGAATCCAGGTCCAGCACCTATTCAGCCGCAAAGTTAGTACCAGCATTTGCGAGTAATCCATGTCAGCTCGAATGAGGAGAGAGAGGGAGGCCCTGGGAAGCAGCAACAACCCGAGGAGGAAGAGGAGCAGCAGCTGCAGGAAGAGGAGCCAGAAGATTTGGCTGATCTGCTACATCCACAGGACAGCAGTGCGTCTGACCAAGGGCAAGATCCTGAACCTGAAATGGTCGCCATTCGGGCAGAGACACTGTTAATACAGCCTCTTAGAGGTGATCCTGGGCTGCATGATGTGGTGAGGCAGGAAGCAGAAGGCCTCTGTGCCACCATCCAGGAGGAAGTGCAAGGCCTCTGTGAGACCATAAGGGAGGAAGCACAGGGGATTCAGCAAGTGGTATGGGATCTTTGTTGGGCAAGAGATGTGCAAACTGCAGTGTGGAGGGAGATCCTGCAGAGGATGCCCCCCTTGCAGCCACAGCTACCATGGCTCCATGGCATTTCATGGGGCCCTGGATATAGTACCCGCCTCCACCTCTTGGGTATGGGAAGGGCAGTCTCTTATATGACTTGAACAAAAACACAACATTTCATTGTTTTCTATGTAATTTTAGATTGGAAATGACATAAATCAAGAAATTTTGCTAATTTCCCTTTTCATTTTAAAATAGCAGCACAACTCTAATTTATACCCAACATTTGAGTTTTAATAAAATAACATCTGAAGCTGTAATCTTAGCCATTGAGAAGCAGTCACCTTTAAAAAGTATGGTCCGAAAGGTCATCTTTTCAGATACACTTTTTCTATGAACATAGGTAATTAGTCACTTTAATATTAATGATTGTTAAAAGTTCTTGATCTCTTTTATGTCTAATATTTTATTAAGTATGATTTTAAAAAATGTTTGTGTTCTTTTTGTGGGTTTTTTTGTGTTTATGTTGCTGTGTGGACTCAAATAGTATGTGTGTACTTTTATAATATTTTTAACATATTTATGGATCTTTTATATTATATTAACATATTTTTATTGTTATTTATTCATTTGTTTAGCCCCTGAAGCAGCCCAACTTGAAGTTGTTCAATAGGATATTGGGAAGATTCCTGGTGTTCAATCTACTCTTATCAAGGACATTGGAGCTTTTTCCTGAAGACTGAAATCTATGGAGAACTTTTCTCATTGGTTCAACCTTATAATCTTGAACTTCCCCAAAATTCTGGGGGAACTCCCATCTCTTGCTTTAAAGAATTATTTTTACCAAGTCCTTTGTATTTCATCCGAAGAATCACTTCCTATTAACAAGTTAAATTTTCTATCTTCTTCTTCCTCTGTGAATCCCTCGACTGGGAATCAGTTTCCTCCGTTGAACCTCATAGAATTTCTTGGAGCATCTGGTCAGGAGATAATTGATAGGGGTGTGCATTCGTTTTGAACTTAAATGGAAAACGCAACTTTTTTTTTTTTTTTAACTTAAAAAAAAGATGAGGCTTAAACGATCGGATTTCCAACTTATTCAACATAGCTATGTTGAATACGTTGTAAATCGCGATTGTTGATCTAAATAAAAATTTAAACCCCTCACCCTCCTTAATCCCCCCCCCCCCAAGACTTACCAAAGCTGGCCAAAAGTTCCGTGAGGGTCCAGGAGCGGATGCGTGGGGAATCACGTGACGTCGGCGTCACGTCGGAGTGACGTGGCGTCACGTGATTCCCCTCGGGTTCGCTCCCGGACCCCTCGTTGGGCTCAAAAGGAACTTTTGGCCAGCAGGAGGCCCCCCCAAGCTGGCCAAAAGTTCCTTTTGAGCCCAACGAGGGGTCCGGGAGCGAACCCGAGGGGAATCACGTGACGCCGCGTCACTCTGACGTGGCACCGACGTCACGTGATTCCCCTCGGGTTCGCTCCCGGACCCCTCGTTGGGCCCAAAAGGCACTTTTGGCTAGCTTGGGGGGGTCAGGAGGCCCCCCCCAAGCTGGCCAAAAGTTCCTTTACATACACACGTAAAGGGGTAGATTTTCAAAAAACGCGAATAGGCGTACTTTTGCTGGCGCATCAGGCGCAAGCAAAAGTACGCTGGATTTTAGTAGATACGCGCGGAGCCGCGCATATCCACTAAAATCCTGGATCGGCGCGCGCAAGGCTATGAATTCTGTATAGCCGGCCTACAGCCTACCGCACGGCCTTGGAGGGAATCCTCTAACGCCCTCCCCTCACCTTCCCCTCCCTTCCTCTACCTAACCCACCCGCCCGGCCCTGTCTACACCCCCCCCCTTACCTTTCTCCGGGGATTTATGCCTCCCGGAGGGAGAAGTAAATCCCCGCGCGCCAGCGGGCCGCTAGCGCGCCGGGACGCGATCTGGGGGCGGGTCCGGAGGGCGCGGCCACGCCCCTGGGCCGCACCAGGCCGTAGCCACGCCCACGGGCCCGCCCCCGGAACGCCCCCGACACGCCCCGAAAACGCCGCGCGGTTCGGGCCCGCCCCCCCCCCCCCGACACGCTCCCTCCGAAAACCCCGGGACTTACGCGAGTCCCGGGGCTCTGCGCGCGCCGGTAGGCCTATGTAAAATAGGCTTACCGGCGCGCAGGGCCCTGCTCGCCTAAATCCGCCCGGTTTTGGGCGGATTTAGGCGAGCAGGGCTCTTAAAATTCGCCCCAAAGTGCACTTACACAGGTAAATCCTTTGGACAATTCAATGGTATATATTATAGCAATTTTCAAATGCACACTTACATGGGTAAAGTGCATTTATATATGTAAAACCCATTTTTAAGCAAATAAATGTTTTTTAAATTCAGGCCCTAAGTCTAAATGAAAAGTGGAAAGCAGTACATACAGTAGCATAAACACCCATAAGTACAGATGAGCTTTGTTTTTCCATGTTGGGTCGGGTTTCAGTTTGGGCGCTTTGTGGGAAAATTTCATTTTCCTGCGGGTCGTTTTTCAGCGGTACAGATTGGGAAAAATGAACCGGAAAAACGAATCAAAAAAAAACAAAAAACCAAATTGGAAAAAAACCACCCCAACCCTTCAATTTTAGTTTATTACAACCCCCCCACCCCACCATCCCAATCCCTCCCCAAGACTTACTAAAAGCCCTAGTGGTCCAGCGGGGTCCCGCAAGCGATGTTTCCCTCTTGGACCATCAGGCCTACCATGAATCAAAATGGCGCCGGTGACCTTTGCCCTTACAATGTACCATTGGTCAGCCCCTGTCACATGGTAGGAACAATGGACGGCTGGCACCATCTTAGAAAATGGTGCGGGCCATCCATTGTTCCTTCCATGTTACAGGGGCTGACCAATGGCACCGGTAGCCCCTGTCACATGGTAAGGGCAAAGGGCCACCAGTGCCATTTTGATTCCTGGCAGGCCCGACAGCCCAACTGCCCGAGAGGGAGACATCACTCGCGGGACCCCGCTGGACCACCAGGGCTTTTAGTAAGTCTTGGGGAGGGATCGGGATGGTGGGGGGGTTGAAATAAAGTAAAATTGAAGGGATGGGGTGGTTTGGGTTTTTTTAAATAAATGTGCACCTCCCCCCCCCCCCCCCGCACTAATCCTGAAGTTCGTGGAAAATCTGTTTCAGGTTCAGGTCCCCCAAACCAGGACGAATTAAGCAATTTCATTGAAATTGCCTAATTCGTGATAAAAGAATGCACATCTCTACCCATAAGCACTGTGAGAGGGGAAATACAGCACTAGCAGTGGCAGAAATATTCCAAGGCAACAATAAAGAGTTAAAGCAGCAGAAACAGTGGAAAATTCACCCCAAAGTACCATAATAGGGGCTAAGCAGCCCCCAAAGTGACAAAAGCAAAGAAAGACTCCAAGAGAGAAGTAAAGGGCAGCAACAAAAGTCGTATGAAAACAAATGGCAGCATCAACAGATGTGTGAAATGGTGAGAAGGATGCAAAGACAATTTGGCAGTGATATCTCTCACTTCATTGATTACTAATGTTGATTTAGCTCATCTGGCTGGATAGGTGAATGAGTGTATGTGCCCTTCTTCCCTTTCCTCTCCATGCTCATTTCTCTGAAAATTCTGTTCTTGGTCAAAGAAGATGACATTCCCCAATAGAAGAAATACCCTTCTTTTGTCAAGGTTATATCTGCACTCTCCTGCTAGAAACTCCAAAGCACCCTGAGAGGGGCAAAGCACTACAAACATATGTACATAAGTACTGCCATACTGGGTCAGACCAAGGGTCCATCAAACCCAGTATCCTGTTTTATTTAGCAATGGCCAGTCCAGGTTATGAGAACCTGGCAAGATCCCAAAAAGTAGATCCCATGCTCCTTATGCCCAGGGATAAGTAATGGTTTTTCCCAAGACTACCCTGTTAATAACATTTAATGGACATTTCCTCCAGGAACATGTCCAAACGTTTTGTAAACACTGCTACACCTAGGGGTACATTTTCAAAGGGTTGCATAGGCTCGGCGGCGCTTGCAAGTTGCACAGTTGTGCACCCCCCTGCGCGCGCTGACCCTGGATGTTATAACATGCGCGTGCAGCCACGCGCATGTTATAAAATCGGGTGTAGATTTGTTCGCGCCGGGTTGCGAACTACAGTTTGGATTATTTTTACCTATGGGGTGAATTTTCAAACCTACATGCGGGCGTACATGTAGGCGCACAGATGTATGCCCGATTTTATAACATGTGCGCGCAGGCGCACACATGTTATAAAATCAGGGGTCGGCGTGTGCAAAGGGGTGCACACTAGTGCATCTTGCATGTGCCAACACCTACGGCCTTCCCCCATTCCCTTCCCCCTATTCTAACCTTTCCACCCCTTCCCATAACCTTTCCCCCCAGCCCTACTCTAAACCTCCCCCCCCCCCCCGACCTCTGTCTTACCTTTTGCGCCTGCCTCTGCGCGGGCACAAGTTGTGCGCACCGGCAGCCTGCCGGCACACGATCCTCCAACACAACAGCAAATGGCCACTGTGCCGGAGGCCTCTGGGTCCACCCCGCCCCAGGACTGCCTGTTATGTAAAACCCTGGGACTTAGATGTGTCCCAGGGCTTTACGTGCGTCTCTGGGCCTGGTGCGCCTAACCCCCCCTACGCACATAAATCCTCTGGATTTACGAGCATAAGGCTTTTAAAATCCAACCCTATGTGCATTACCTTTCACTTCTTCACATTAAATTTCATCTCCTGTTTAGATGACCAGGCTTCCTGTCTTGCAAGGTCCTCCTGCAATTTTTCACTTTCCACCTGGATTTAACAACTTGGAATCATTCTGTATCATCTGCAAATCTAATCTGGGCTTCCAAAATGGTGTTTTTAAACAGTGTCCATGCCTCATGCAGACTTTTAACTCTTGTAAATATTACTTTTATATTCTAACTAGTTTCCTCATCTTATCATAGTTTCCCCTTTTAAAGTTATATGTTATTGTGGTCGTTTAATGTATTTTTCCTCGTTACTATCTCAAATGTGATTGCATTATGATCACTGTTGCAAGGTGGCCCCACCACCCTTATCTCTTGTACCAGATCCTGTATTCCAGTGAGAATTAGATCTAAAGTATTAGCCCCCTCCCCACACACACACACACACACACATTTTTCATGGTCCTGGGACAGGTTGCTCCTTAAAGTAGTCATTCATAGGGTCTAGAAACTTAATCTCCCTGAGATGTCCATTATTATTATGTATTATAGCATTTCTGTCAGTTTCATCATCCTGGTTGGGCGGGCAACAGTAAATCCCCAGTGCTATAATATTCCTTATTGTGCATAGGATTTCTATTCATATAGGAGGTCATTTTCAAAGGAGTTATATGCAGAAATGTAGCATACTATTGCAGCAATTTTCAAAAGCCCATTTACGTGCTGCAATGGTATCTTTAAATTGAGCATGCAGGTGTCCATACATGCACATACGCTGTAATTTTAAATCGTGCACACAGTTGTGTGCTTATGATTTAAAATATACTTAACACACATATGTGTACTCCTAATTTCAAGTGGTAACTCGAGCAAACATATTTTGCGTATCTTCCTTAGGACTTTGTTAGCTTTAACGCACACAGGTAAGCAGATTTTAACATGAGCAAATGAAGAGCAGTCCCAGTTTTACTAATTAGTCCACCAGTTTGCTCAGTTCATCTTGAGGTCATCCAGACCTCTCTGGTTCTTCAGCCTTTGACTCCCCCAGATGACTTCAGCCTTTGACACCCGTCACCCAGTCAATTTAGGCTTCAACAGAGATTTATACAAACTTACACCTCATCAAGAGAAAAAGTAAACATGCTCAGCTAATAGCCCACTGCGTACTGCAGCTACCGGATTTAAAATTTGGATTTATGCAATTAGATTTGGGCCATGCCTCAGAATGCCAAAATACTCCCCAATTCTGCCCTTTTATTTTACTCATGTACGTGCATACACGCACATTATATGCAGCAGAAGAAGACTTGAAGGCTCATCTGCATACTGTTCTCAGCAACCCCTGGGAGAGGACTACAGAGGTCACAGTGAGTGATCAAGGCTTTAAACTCCACAGTCCCAGTTTCCAGAGGCTCCACACCCTTTGTAGCAGAAGAGGACTGGACGGCTGATCTGTATATCCTATCCAACGGCCCCCAGGAGAGGACTGCAGAGGCCACAGCAAACAATTTATTTATTTATTTATTTATTTAAAAGCTCTTCTATACCGTCGTTAAGTTAGATAACCATCACAACAGTTCACAGCAAGGCACGATAATGCATAAAGTAAGTGGTATAGATTACAGTTAGTCATGTGCCATCATAGTGCGGTAACAATTCACTTGAATAAACTATGTGTGTACATTAAGTTTGTCTGTAGGGAGCATATTAGACAGAAAGAATTTAACCTTAATATGCATTTGTAGGTTACAAATAACAATTACTAGTTTGGTGCATCCTAATCAATCAACTGATTTTTTCCTTCTCTTTATCTTTATAAAAAGCTTGTTTAAATAGCTATTTAAACAATCCAGGCTTGGAACTCCACAGCCTCAGCTTCTAGAGGCCTGCACCCCCTTGTTTCAGAAGAGGACCAGTTTGAGCCCTTAGAATTTGGGGGCCAATAGGGCTTGGTTGCAGCACTGGTACATCTTGGCGAGTGCTGGGAAGGGCAGGAGCTGATACTGTAACTGAGTGCTGCTAAGGATGGGAACTGGGCTTGAATGCAGGCAAGGACTGGAGCTGAGGCTTGAGTGCAGGCAAGGACCAGAATTAAGGCTTGGATGCAGGCAAGGACTGGAGCTGAGGCTTGAATGCAGACAAGGACCAGAACTAAGGCTTGAGTGCAGGCAAGCACTGGAACTAAGGCTTGACTGCAGGCAAGAACTGGAACTAAGGCTTGACTGCAGGCAAAGATTGGAACCGAGGCTTGAGTGTAGGCAAGGATTGGAACTGAGGCTTGAGTGCAGGCAAGGACAGACACAGAACAAGGACTGGGGCAGGACATGGGCTGAGGCAGGGCAACACAAGGACAGGACGCATGGACAAGGAACACTGAACATAAAAGCCCAAAGGCACATTGAGCTAAGGAGGTCTAGATAGGCCGTAGAGCAAAGTAAGGCCTGAATAGGCCCCAGAGCCACATATCTAGAGAAGTCCTGGGTAGACTACAAGGCAAGGCAAGGAAAAAGAAGGCCAGATGGCCCCAAGGCAATTGCCTCACCTAAACGTTGGAACACCCTACCTAAATTCCTGAGAACCCAACATGACCTAAAAACATTCAAAAAAGACCTAAAAACACTAACGTTCCGCAAATTTTACACTGACCCTCAGACGTCTGATCATCCCAACTCTCAACTGAACTCTCAGTTGTAAACCTCTTAATACATTCT
Source organism: Rhinatrema bivittatum (assembly GCF_901001135.1). Lineage (NCBI taxonomy): Eukaryota > Metazoa > Chordata > Amphibia > Gymnophiona > Rhinatrematidae > Rhinatrema > Rhinatrema bivittatum. The sequence continues at coordinate 360,552,373 of NC_042616.1, read as the reverse complement.
CTTCACCCTGAGCCTGCATACCCTCCTCATCCAACCTAATAATGCTCTCTGGACTTGATATGCTTATTTCTGTTATTGTTCAAATTGTTTTACTGTTGCACAACTGCTAAGAAAATGTATAACGTTCACATTGTTTTTCTGTTACACAACTGCTAAGAAAAACATATACTTTTGTAAACCGTTATGATGGCTCTACCGAATGACGGTATATAAAACTCAACAAATAAATAAATAAATAAATAAATAAATAAATAAATAAGGGAAGAAGCAAGAAGACTGGAAGACTGGAAGGCCAAAATCAAGGCAAGGAGCAAGAAGACCGGATGACCAAAAGGCAAGGCAAGGCATGAAGTTAGAAGGCCCAGAGGCCACAAGACAAGGTATGAGAAGACCTGGAGGCTGCAAGGCAAGGCAAGGGGTCAGGGAAAAGAGCCAAGGCAGACTCGATGTGAAGACATTAAAGCAGGGAACAAACAGGGTTATGTAGTAGGGATGTGAATCGGGCTTCGGACGATTGAAAATATCGTACAATATTTTCAAAATCGTCAGAAATCGGGGGCTCCCCCAAAATGATAGGAAAATCCCACGGAATTGTTCGTGGGGGTTCTCTTATCGTTTTGGGGGAGGGAGGGAAAAACAGCACACAAAAATAACCCCTAAACCCACCCGACCCTTTAAAACTAATCCCTTAGCTTCCCCCACCCTCCCAACCCCCAAAAAACTTTTTACAGGTACCTGGTGGTCCAGTGGGGGTCCCAGGAGTGATCTCCCGCTCTCGGGCCGTCGGCTGCCACTAATAAAAATGGTGCTGATGGCCTTTGCCCATACCATGTGACAGGGTATCTGTGCCATTGGCTGGCCCCTGTCACATGGTAGGAGCACTGGATGGCCCGCGCCATTTTATGATCATTGAACTAATTTGCAAATGTAACTTAAAGGCTTGTATACTCTTACAGCTAACACTATTTTGAATAAATTTAATATCATCATTTTATTTATTTATTTATTTATTTATTTATTTATTTATTTGACGGTTTTATATATCGACGTTCATCGGTAATATCACATCGGTGTACATTAAACAAAAACATTATGCTGAAGTAGCACTTGACAAGAAGGTGGATAAATATATAAGAACCTAAACTAGAAAATGCAAAGTTATATATGATATTTACAGGATAACATCATCATCATATTCTTTATTTACATGCTCTGAAAGATTTTTGTAATTTAAAAACTAAATAACAAAGATCAAAAAGAAATAGAAATTAAGCTCTGAATATTTCAAAACTGGGGAGTTCTGGAGGTGAGAGGAGAGAGGAGTCTGGGCCCTCCCTTTACCCTGCAAAGATGGCACAGATTGAAGGGCAGAACATCAGCGTTTACTTAACCATGCCCCACTGAGACAGCTGGAGGAGTTCTGAGGAGTTCTGAGGAGAGTGAATGGGGAGTGGCTGCTGACCCTTTAAATCTCCCAGCAGGACGACGCTCTGCCGCCACGTCGCCTAAGCCGCATGCTCCGAAGGGGCGCGCGGCTTTGTTAGTCTTCATCTGGTTTGTCTGTCTCATTCTTTTCTGTGTCGGATTTCCTTTTTAAGATTCCTGATTATTGATTCAAATGGGAAAGAAAAGGAAGGATAGATTGATAGCCTCCTCCCCCAACTCACAAATACTCCAAGGCCCCATGGATGCACCTGCGATCCGGGTGAAGAAAGCACCATTGATGGACGCTGAAGTGGAAACTTTAACAGCAACCTTGAGTCCAGGCGCAGGACCTTCTTCTCCCCCACAGCCAAGGGATCAGTTAACAGTGGAGTAGAGGTAAAACAAACTGGGGCAGATCATCAAACCTGCATGTGGGAGTAGATTTGTTCACGCAACCCGGCGCGAACAAATCTATTCCCAATTTTATAACATGCGTGTGCTTCCGTGTGCATTTTATAAAATCCAGGGTCGGCGCGCGCAAGGGGGTGCACAATTGTGCAAGTTGCATGCGCCGAGCCACATAGGCTTCCTCCGTTCCCACCAAGGCCGCTCCGAAATTAGAGCAGCCTTGGAGGGAACTTTCTTTCTCCCCCCCCCACCTTCCCCTATCTAACCCACCCCCCAGCCCTATCTAACCACCCCCTACCGTTATTGTTGAAGTTACACCTGCCTCTGGGCAGGCCTAACTTGCATGCGCCGGCCAGCTGCCGGTGTGCCATCCCCTAGCACAGCGGCTGTTCCAGAGGCCTCAGCCCCGCCCCCGGAATGCCCCCAGGCTGGCGCCCCGCCCACGACCCCACCCTGGAACGCCCCTTTTTCGGAGCCCCGGGACATATGCGCGTCCCGGGGCTTGCGCACGCAGGGGCAGATTTTCTTGGGTTACACGCATATGTTACATGCGTAGCCTTTGAAAATCTGCAACACTATGTTTACAAGTAATGAAAGTACTTTATTTACAAATATAACACTGGTAGAACTTATATCAACAAACCTTTCTTACTCCTCTATTGAGGGAAGTACAACTATGAAATTAATCAGAGCACAACCATCTGCTGAACCTCCACCTAATGTTACACTTGCTGATCTTTGAGGACTGATATCAAAACAAGATTTGAATGTTTCACAGGTGAATGCACATCTGTCATCATTAGTAAATGCAAATAGATCTGCTATTGAGGAGCAAAATAGGAAAATCTCTAGTTTAGAAACCACTGTGGGCTTAATAACTTCTAAATATCAGTTAATTCAAAATTCATAAAGTATGTATGTTAAAGATAATTTAAATTTACATAGTGAAATTATTGAAAACCTGATACATTCCAAAAATGTACGCTTAGTAAATTTTCCACAAACTCGTTTGATGTCACTGTATGAAATGTTTAAGAAATTTCTTAAGGAAATTTTGTTGTACAATGATCATGATATTCTTCAAATTTCAAATATATTTTATTTCCCTAAATGATCTGTAGCTATGGGGGAAGTACAGAATGGGGATGTTAATAATGTATCTAGTTTAGGAGTGTCCATCTTCTTAGAGGAATTGATAGACATCTTTAAAAATAGAACAACTTTATTTGTTTCCTTTTTGTTTGAATCAGATAAGGAACAGGTGTTTTAGAATTGTTTCAAGAACTGAGATGTTAAATTTTGTGGTCAGAAAATTTTAATGTTTCCTAATGTCTTTAAAGCACCACAGGCAAGAAGGAAACAATTTCTTGCTTTAAAGAGTAAAGTTATGGCTATTGGTGCAACTTTTTTCCTCAAATTCTCCTGTTTGTGCCATATTACTTTTCAAGCAAAAACATTTATTTTTTTCTGACCCATTGCACCTGGAAACATTCTTGAAAGACAAATCTAGTTTAAGTGAGAATACAGCTTAGATATATTTAGAATAAGGTCAAATGTGAAAAACTGATTAACCCCCCTCTCTAAGTATTTGTTGTAAGTAATTATGAATGTTATTTTTTCCTTTCTCCCCATATTATATGTAAGCAATGTTGGCAGATTTTTGTTTTTGTGAATAATGTTATGTTGATTATTGCACTGCAACATTTGTTTTTCCTTGCTAAAAGTGTGTAAACATTTAAAATGCAATAAAGATAAAATTATTTAAAAAAAAAAAGAATATTTCAAAACTGAAATTTCTATAGCCCATTTCACATAGAAACAAAACGATGCTTCCTTCTCAGCCACAAATACCACAGGTATGGATACTGTATGACATCATGATCAGTACAAGTATAAAACAAACCAAAAGTATAATATTCACCTCAGGCTCATCATTCAAAATCGTTGTCCCTTGAACTTTGCCTTTGAGCAATACAATCCTTTTATTAGTCACTAGTACTTCTGCTGGTTGAGTATTTTAAAATCTTGAAATTTTTAGTCATCTATTTTTTCAAAATATATACAGATAAGGAGAGAAAAAAATGAAACTTTTCTTTAAGTATTTTTCCTAAGCAAAAGAGAAACTTTTAAAGTAAAGAGAAAAATGTGTCTTAGCAAGTGAATAATAATGACACATCAATCTTCTCTCCATCATGTAATATAACTTCCATTTGTCACTAATGAGCAGGAGGGTAACTTTCAAAAACTATGGCCAGCAGGATACATGTGCACACAGGACCATAGTGCACACTATGATAGGATTTTAAACCCATACTAATCTTAAAACGTGTATCATAATCCTGGAACATAAGTGCATATGTATATTTTCAAGCAAATACATGCAATACATTTAAAGCGGTACTTCAATACATTGAATGTGTGTACTTTTCCTACCTATATTAAAAATATAGAAATGTATTTTTTATGTGTAAAAAGAAAACTTGATTTTAAGTACAAAATTATATCTGCTGTCTCATTGCAATTATATATCTATATCAATTTATATATATATATATATAATATTTCAGGATTTGTTATTATGAAATATTGTGGCAAAGAAAGAATTTGAACAGCAAATGCCACTCTGTAAACAAAAAATCTAAGTAAATTTAAAACTATTGATTTTGTTCTAAGACAAGTATTTATTTTAAACAAAAACATGACTACAGGCTGACTTACAAAAAACAAAACAAAACATGAAAAAGCTTTCTAAATTGTACACGCTTCTATTAGCCATCATTTAAATGTTGTCAATCAATGCTGTTTGCATCTGATGCTGATGTCATGTGAAATTTATTTTATCAAAACTTTCAGTCACACATGAAAAGTTTTGCAGATGGCTTCTCTTCCCATTAATTTTTGTGTGTGCCACTGCAATTCTCAGTCTCTTCACTCTTCCTCCTATCCCATTTCAATTCACACTTTAAAAAATAGATCTAATCAGCAACATGTAAAACAAGAGGAGATCTTTTATGTATTCTGTGGTAGGACAAGGACAACACTGCTATAGATCACTAGAATAAACAACTCAGGTTGGTTCAATTACAATGCCTTTGCCAAGCTCTTATCTGCTGGTGACATCATTTCAATCAAAATGTAAAATAATACAATTCAATAGATGCAAGAGGGAGAGAGAGAGGACACAGACTGCTGCACTTAGTCATTTAATAAAAAAAAAAAAATGTAGAGGAAACAGTCTCTGTGACAGCCTGCAAGGACTTCCATTTCCAAAACTCGATTACCTTTTATAATAGCATTCAAAAGAATTGAATGTAGAAAATTGTCTAATACTTTTTATTAGTAGAAGCTGTTATGTAGGATATGGCCTACTGCATTTTTTTCATTGTTCGTTTAATTAACAAGCGCAAGAAATTCTTCTCATGGTAGACATCTAGAGCTTCTACTCCAGACGCCTTGCTTTTGTATCTGGAAAGATGCCTCTCTTCTCTCATTTTTCATTAGAAATAGAATACAATTGCCTATTTTTGTTGCATTATTTGAAATAGATTTTAAGAAAAAGACATTGCTCAAAATGAAGGCTATGTAGTGGTTCACAATCCAACAGAAATAAATGGTAATGCTATAGAAAAGTTTTACCTTTGTGGAATAGATTGTAATAAATGATCACAAAAGATAATTTAATAAGTATATTCCCATGGAGTCAGTTTACAAATGTTTAGTAGGATTGCATACAGGTAGAACTGGGGTTATGATATGTATAGATATTACAGATTTTCATATAGTACAACAAGCTCATGTACTGGCTAACTGCTGGATTTTTAAAATGCCATGTGTGAAAATATGCCCAATTTTTAGAAGCCTGGTGCAAGCCACAACCAGGAGATAACGCACACAAGTCGGGCCAGTGCCCGCTAAGCAGGTTTTAAATGTTGCCCAAGCACATGCGTATCTCCTGTTGAGCGCACAAATAAAAAGTTCCAAAAAAAGGGGCAGGGTTTGGGCATGGTCTGGGTGGGTCATGGGCATTCCTATTATTATTATTTATTTATTATTCTAACAGGCGAGAAGGGAGGCTATTAAAGTAGGCTTTACAGGACAGGAAAATTTTGATACAAAGCCATTTTAGATGCAGAAGGTGCATTTATTTGCAGGATGTACAAAGTTTATTTAGTCTGTGAAGATACATTTATTTACATGAAGTGCTCAATGTGATGATGAATAAAATCAATTATTTCTAGACTTCCTTGGCTGACCTATTTTTCAAGGTGCAGGAGGGTCTGGGTGCTCCTCTGTTGCTCTCTCCTCCTCCTCAGTGTCTTCTTCTGGACTATCAGCAGCAACTGACGGGTCCGCCTTGCCCATCAGATTAGGTCCCAGAACATCATGGTCATCATCTGGCTGCTTCCTTGTGAAAAGGAAGTGTATACATACTTTTAATGTACATGTTATATGGCATATTCTCTTCACACTCATTGGACCATTCTTTCTGCCTAACCAAACAGCTCCATGGGCACAACACTAAAACCTTAAGCTACACCATAAACTGAATTAAAATCATTGCATGGTACCTAAATCTACCCTTGATACAGGTGTAAAGCACACAATGACACAGACATGTCATTAGTTGATGTTGCTCATGATTAGGGTTGCCAACTTTCAATACAGATTGATGTAGTCCTTAATGTATGCTGTAGCATTCTGGGAGGTATAGTGTGGTCTTCCCTATTTATTTATTTATTTGTTTGTTTATTTGTTTGCTTTTATATACCGACATTCGATTGAGATATCACATCGGTTTACATATAACTGAGTGAATAGGGCAGGTTGTGCCTTATTTTACATTGTAACATGGTAACTTGTCAAGGAAATAAAGAGATGAGTATATATTTTAACAATTATACATTGTAACATGGTAACTTGTCAAGGAAATAAAGAGATGAGTATATATATTAACATTTATAAGATATTAAGGTAATAGTAATTCAAAGTAACATATATAGGGGTAGATTTTATAAATTTACGCGCGCGCGTACTTTTGTTCGTGCACCAGGCGCGAACAAAAGTACGCTGAATTTTATAAAATATGTGCGTAGCCACACGTATCTTATAAAATCCAGGGTCAGCGCACGCAAGGGGGTACACATTTGTATAACCTGCACGCACTGAGCCCGGCGCGCGCTGCCTGCTCCCTCCGAGGCCGCTCCGAAATCGGAGCGGCCTCGGAGGCAACTTTCCTTCCACCTCCCCTCACCCTCCCCTCCCTTCCCCTACCTAACTGACCCCCCCGGCCCTATCTAAACCCCCCCCTACCTTTGTTGGCAGATTTACGCCTGCCAAAAGCAGGCGTAAATCTGCGCGCGCCAGCAGGCTGCTGGTGAGCCATCACCCGACCTGGGGGCTGGTCTGGAGGCCTCGACCACCCCCCCAGGCCGGTGCCACGCTCCCAGTCCCGCCCCAAACCGCCCCTGACCCCCCCGGACACGCCCCCTCCCGCCCCTTTTACGAAGCCCCGGGACTTACGCACGTCCCGGGGCTATGCGCACGCCGGCGGCCTATGCAAACTAGGCGCCCCGGAGCGCGAGTGTCCTGTGCTCGTAAATCCGGACGTATTTACGCACACAGGGCTTTTAAAATCCGGCCCATAGTATATTAATATAAATACAGACTTGCATCATATGAGGTATTTTGTAATTTATAACTATTTACATTGCAACGAGGAGACTTTGTGTTAAGAATGGAGAGAAATATTTCTGATAGGATCAGATAATATTGGTGGGGAAAGTAGGGCTGGATGAGGGTTAAGGTGGGGGCTTCGGGAGGTGGGGGGGTTACATCGGTGGGGCGTGAGCTGAAAGTGGGTGATGTCGTAGTGGTGTCGTAGTGGGAGGATAGAGGAAGGGAGGTTTATAATTCTGGTTCCTGCATTCAGTGTAGTAAAACCAGGGCTGGATCAACCTGTCCTGAAATGATTGAGTCACTTGGCTACCCTACTCTTCAGTGCTCACATTATCTGACTTATGCACCATTTCATTTGTCTAATAACATATCACTATGTAAGGGGGAGGGTATTTTATGGCCCTCAGAATATGCCACTTCCCCTTACCTACATCCTATATGTTGCTTTGGCTGGTCAGGCTGCCCTCAGGTATCACTAGACCTATTCTGTTAGATGTCAGCTTAGTGTTAGTATACAATACTGGGGCATTGTTGCCTCGTTGGGTGGGGTTTCTTCACTGAGTGCCAACATAGGGACTGTATCTTCACAGAGGAGATTCAGAGGAACGTTTAGAGGAAGATTTCTAGGAAATCACTTCTTGGAAGTATACAAGATTGAAGCAAGAAAGAGTTCCCCACCAGCTGAGGACTACTGTACAGGGAAGTGCTACAGGTAGACTAAGAATGCTCACCAGAATCTGAGACGTTGTCCAGTAAAAACTGCAGTAGACTATAAGGAGAATGAATGTAACCTAGGAGTAAACAATTTAAGCTAATTCTTATCTATTGGGGGGGGGGGGAACACTCAGGGTAGAAGTGGTACCTGTCCCAAAGACCTGACCAGTGTAGTGCATCTGGCAATAACCAGAAAGTATGTTCAAGTGGTTTCTGTGTAAATACAGATTGTGTAACAACAATATATAGAAAAGGTTCTTGCTTAGGCATTCATTTTCCAGCCATCACTCAATAACACATTTCATTTTCTAACATTGCAATGGTGTGCATTGTGTTTCAATGGAGAGATCACCTTCACAACAGGAAAGACTATATGATGACAATGCATAATGGCAAATAAAATATTCTGGTTTTCCCCCTGTGCAGAAATACCACAAAATCATGAGACTTTGTGTGGTTCAATGGCCCTCACTGTGTGCCCATGCAAACAGGACCTTCACTGGATGGGGAACACTTACATAAATATATGGTACTATACTTAGTTATAGTCAATATATACAGTGTATACAAAAACTTTATATACTTATTTATAGTCAATACATGCATATAAAATTTTATATGATTTTCTGGTAGAAAATGCTCACCTGGATGGCCTTCAGCTTGCAAAATGTTCAAGGATCCCATACGTCCCATGGCTGCATCCAAATTGATGCTGAACAACATCCATTCTGCTGCAGAGAAAGTGATTTGGCTTGCAGGCCTTCAGCTTTCATCCTGGCCTGCTTCTACTTTTAAAAGGTCAGAAATCCCACCATTTGTGGTTCAGGTCTTTTACTCTATGGTTATTGTGAAAGAATATATTGAGCCTGTGATAGGTTTTCTCCCACATCTTCTTTATTGAGCCCACTCTCCTGGACATGGGATCATACAGTAAATGCTGGACTTTGATGACCTCATGGCCATGAAAGTCCACCTCCCTAGTTAGAAATGTTACGTGACCCATCCGCACCCGTCCCCCGCATGGGCCTGCTCACCTTCATGGTTCCATGGGAGGTCCCGGGTCCATGGCAGGTCCCTAGCGGCAACTGCTAGCACATCCAGGCCCCGGCGTCTCATGGTGGCGGTCGCCGGGCCTTCTACTTCGCACCAGGCCTCATGCCGGAGCTCGGCATCTTTGGCACTCTTGGCCACGCCCCTATGTGCATGCGCGTGTGGACCGCCATGTCTCTTGTAGGGCCAAGGGCGGGTCTTAGCTCCTGTGCTCTCTGTTATTAGGAAGTCCCTGCCTGCACTTCCTTGCCTTGGCAATCAGGTTGGCTTATGCCAGATTGTCTCCGCGCTTGTACTTGCTCCTGTCTTGTTCCAAGTCTCGTTCCAGGATCCTTCTGTTCCAGTTCTGTTCCTGCCTTGTTTCTGCTTCCTAGTTCCAGTGTCCTCCTGTTACTGTTCATCTGTTCATCTCCCCAGGTAATACCTCCGGAATGTCTCTCTGGTACTGACCTCGGTTTGCTACTCGACCTGTCTGCTTGCCTGCCTGCCTTCTGAACCCGGTCCGTTCCTCAACCTGCCTGCCTACTGCCTGCCTACTGCCTGCCTTCTGACTCCAGCCCGTTCCTCGACCTGCCTGCCTGCCTGCTACCTGCCTTCTGACTCCAGTCTGTTCCTCGACTTGCCTGCCTGCTGCCTGCCTCCTGACTCCAGCCTGCTACTCGACTCATCTGTCTGCTGCCTGCCTCCTGACCTCAGCCTGCCTGTGTCCTTGTCTGACCTCCGGTACCTGACCTCTGCTTTGTTGACCATTCCTTGGACTGACTCCTGGACTCTGACCTCTTCCTGCTTGACCTCGTCTCTAGATTCTGGCTCTGTTCCTAGCCTTGTTATCTCCTACTCTCTTCTGGTCCTCCTTGTTCCATCTGACCTCCAGTCTCGAACCTTACTGCGCTCCCCTTCTGTCTGTGGGCACGCTGGACTTCCACTCTCCAAGGAGACCCTGCGAGACCCATCTAAGTCCAAGCGGCCCGGGTCCCTAAGGGCTCCTCCCGGGGGGACCTTGGGCTTCCAGTGGTGAAGCTCTTCCTAGCCTCTGTCTCCTTCCTTGCTCCACCCCCTGGAGGCAGTTGCCTCCTGATCCCTACCAGGAAGCGCATCTCCACTGCCACCCTTGTCCACCCCTGAGTGCAACAGGTACCAAGGCCATGGACTCGGCGGAGTCTCCCACCTCCCGGGCCCTACCAGGTTTGACCGCCACAGTTAAACAATATCATCAAGCTTTGGAAATCCTGGCCTCTTCGGTGGAAGAACTTCGTTCCCAGGTACAAGATACAGCTTTGGCCAATCCTGTGGGCCTCTCGGCCACCATGCTTCCCAAAGCATCTTTGCCACTTCCTGCACCTCCTCGATATAATGGGGACCCACGCTCCTGTCATGGCTTCCTGGATCAGTGCTTTATGCAGTTTGCACTGCAACCCTTGCTATTTTTGAAGGAAATTACTAAGGTGACCTTCATTCTGTCTCGTTTGGAAGGGAAGGTCCTTGTGTGGGCCTCTCCCTTATGGGAACGTTCCAATCCCATTCTCTTTAAGCAGGCCTTTGGAGACCCAGGCTGTTGCCAGCCATAATTTACTCCACCTCCGTCAAGGGGCAAGGACCCTCTCCAAGTATACGGTGGAGTTTCGAACTCTACCCACAGAGCTTGGGTGGCAAGAAGATTGTCTGCAAGCCATCTTCCTAGATGGACTCTCCTGTGCTCTCAAGGATGAGCTTTCCATCCGTGAGACTCCCATGTCTCTAGAGGACCTGATTTCCCTGGCTGGGAGGATTGATCATCATCTCCGGCAAAGACGCCAAGAAGTAAAGGCTCCACGCTCTCCTATGGCACATCCCACAAGTACCTCCAAACCTCCAATGGAGAATTCTGCACCATCTCCTTCCTCCATGGTGGAACCTATGGAGGTGAATCGTGAGCTTTGCTCCGACCGAACAGCCTCGTCGGCGGAAGGAGGGTCTTTGCCTTTACTGCGGCACTTCTGGACATCTGCCCGGTGTGACCAAGATACTGCAACGCCTGAGTCTGGTGGAGGTTCCGAGCTTGGGTGCAACTGTTACTGGCCTTCAACCTTTGCTTCCTGTTTCCCTGGGCATCAAGGCCCACACCTTCACTACCACTGCTCTTGTTGACCCGGAGCTAGTGGCAGCTTCATTATGGATGACATCATCAAGCTCTTGAACATCCCTCTCCAGTCTTTGGAGGTGAGTCTCCGCATTGCCTCCATTCAGGGGGATCATCTTCCAGGACTCATTACTCACCACACATTGGCTGTCCGTCTTACTGTGGGTACTCTCCATGAGGAAGAAATGTCTTTCTATGTACTGAAGCGATCAACGCACCCGATTATCCTGGGTCTGCCCTGGCTCCAGGCTCACGAACCCCAGTTCGACTGGCAAACCCTGCAGTTGGTACAGTGGGGCTCCAAATGCTAGAAGACTTGTTTGCATTCCATATCTCCAGTAGTTCCTGTCCTAAAGTCTGTTACCGTACCTGGTTTGCCTCCGCAGTATTCTGACTTTAACGATGTTTTCTTGAAGCAGGAAGCGGATACCTTGCCTCCGCTATGCAAGTTTAACTGTCCTATTGAACTCCTGCCAGGCACTACACATCCCAAAGTGAGAACTTACCTGTTGTCTCAACTTGAGACTCAGGCTATGACGGAGTATATTAAGGAGAACCTAGAGAAAGGTTTCATCTGTCCGTCTGATTCCCCTGCTGGTGCGGGGTTCTTCTTCGTCAAGAAGAAGGATGGCAGTCTACACCCCTGTATTGATTACAAAGGGCTCAACGCAATAACCCGCAAATACCGATACCCATTGCCCCTCATTAATGAAGTGTTTGATCATCTTGAAGGGGCACAGATCTTCTTCAAGCTGTATCTGAGGGGTGCGTACAATTTGGTACGCATCCAACCTGATGATATATGGAAAATCGCATTTAACAATGTAATGTCCCAGCGGTCTTTCAATATCTTATGAATGTAGTCTTCCGAGATCTTCTGCACTCCTTCGTAGTCGTATACCTTGACGACATCTTGATCTTTTCTAACGACCTGGAATCTCATAGAGATCACGTCAGGATCGTACTGCAACATCTATGAGAGAACCACTTGTATGCCAAGCTAGAAAAATGGCTGTTTGAGCTTATCCTTCCTAGGATACATAATTTCTGACTGAGGATATTCCATGGACGCTGAGAAAGTCCAGGGGATCCATGACTGGCCCCAGCTAGTAGGCCTCCACGCCTTGCAATGTTTTCTTGGTTTTACCAATTATTACCTGAGCTTCATTGCTAGTTACTCCTCCCTAGTTGCCGCACATACCGCTATGACTAGGAAAGGGGCCAATACCCAGGTATGGACACCCAAAGCACTTGCCGCCTTCCAGACTATCAAGGAAAGGTTCTGCTCCGATCCTCATTTGAAGCACCTGGACCCCACATGTCCCTTCGTTGTGAAGGTCGATGCCTCAGCAATTGGCGCAGGAGCCGTCTTGAGCCAGTTTTCCCCCAAGGGCAAACTGATTCCCTGCTATTTCTATTCACACAAGTTTTCCCCCATGGAACAGCGTTACACTGTTGGTGACCATGAACCGCTCGCAGTCAAGTTGGCACTCCAAGAGTGGCGTTCCTGGTTGGAAGGGGCGCAACACAAGTTTACCATCATCACTGACCATAAGAACCTTGAGCATCTGAAAGAGGCTCAACTCCTGAACCCTCGTCAAGCCCGATGGGCACTTTTCTTTGAACGATTCAACTTCATGCTATGTTACCACCCTGGCTCTAAGAACCTTCGCGCTGATGTGCTATTCAGATCATTTGAACCTGAAGATGTCCCTGAAGTTCCTAGCTTCATTATTGATCCTGCCTATATTTCCCTTGCCGTGACCACTACAGTTCCTACTGGAAAAAACTGTCGTTCCTATACGATTACGTGAAAGAGTTCTGAAATGGGCTCATGACTCCAAGTTGGCAGGTCATTCAGGCCGTGCCAGAATCTTAGAGGTATTATGAAGACACTATTGGTAGCCCAATATGGTGCAAGACTCTCGAAACAATGTGGACTCCTATCCCATCTGTGCTCAGTAGAAGCCACCTACTGGAAAGCCCTGGGGCTTACTGCAACCATTTCTGGCACCTACCGAACCATGATCGAGCATCTTGACGGACTTTTTTACGGATCTGCCTCCTTCCCAGAACAACACGGTGATTTGGGTCATCATCGACCGTTTTTCGAAAATGGGTCACTTTATTTCTCTGCCGGGCCTCCCTTCAGACCCGGAACTAGTGAAGCTGTTCTTAAAGAACATCTTTCACCTTCATGGACTCCCCAAGGAGATCATCTCTGATCGGGGACCACAGTTTGCTGCCAAGTATTGGCGTTCTCTATGTAAGAAGTTCAACATCTCCTTAAGATATACATCGGCCTATCATCCACAGCCCAATGGCCAAGCTGAAAGGACCAATTGGACCCTGAAGACGTTCCTCTGCTCCTATGTAAATGATCAGAAAGATAATTGGTCTGATCTTCTTCCTTGGGCTGAGCTGTCACACAACACGCATATTCTGCAGCCACCGATGTTTCCCCATTTTCTGTAGTATTTGGACGGCAGCCCTGCCTGCCTCTTCCTGTTCGCTTGACAGTTCCGTCTCAAGCGGCACAATCCATGGCTCGCACCATTCGTCAGGTATGGAGCTGAGTGAAAGAGCGTCTTTCTCAAGGCACTGAACGCTCTAAGTATAACTCTGACATCCATAGACTTCCTGCTCCACTCTTCCGTCCTGGCCAAAAGGTGTGGCTAAGCACTTGACACATATGACTGACACTTCCTTCTCATTGCTTGGCTCCGAAGTACATAGGACCATTTCTTATAATCCGAATAGTGGGAGCGGTATCATACCAACTCCAGCTACCTCATGCCATGGGTATCCATAACATGTTTTATGTGTACTTGTTGAAGCCGTTGGTCCTCTCCTGGCCGTCACTCAGAGTTCCCTCTCCTCTACGGGTCTCTGATGAACCTGACTCCTCCCTCTAGGTAAGAGCGGTCCTTGACGTTCATCGGCGTCGAGGAAAATGGGAATACCTCTTAGCCTGGGAGGGTTATGGGGCCGAGGAGAATTCGTGGGAACCTTCCCATAATATCCTTGATAAAGAGCTCCTGAAAGCCTTTCATAGGGCTCATCCTGACAAGCCACATAGGGGGAGGCCTAAAAGGGGAGATACTGCTACACACCCCGTCCGCGCTCATCCCACGCATGGGCCTGCTCACCTTCATGGTTCCATGGCAGGTCCCGGGTCAACCTCCCTAGCAGCAGCTGCTAGCACTTCCAGGCCCCAGCATCCTGCGGCAGCGGTCACCTGGCCTTCTACCACGCACCAGGCCTCACGCCAGAGCTCGGCGTCTTCAGCACAGTTGGCCACACCCCTACACGTGCGCGCAGACCGTCCGGTCTCTTATAGGGCCAAGGGCGGGTCTTAGCTCCGCAGCACACCCTTATTGATTCTCTGTTATAAGGAAGTCCCTGCCTGCACTTCCTTGCTTGGCAATTGGGTCGGCTTATGCTAGATTGTCTCCACGCTTGTACTTGCTCCTGTCTTGTTCCAAGTCTCATTCCAGGATCCTTCTGTTCCAGTTCTGTTCTTGCCTTGTTCCTGCTTCCTAGTTCAAGTGTCCTCCTGTTCCTGTTCGTTAGGGATGTGAATCGTTTTTTGACGATTTAAAATATCGTCCGATATATTTTAAATCGTCAAAAATCGTTAGGGCCACGATACAATACCAATTCCCCCGATTTATCGTCAAAAAATCGTAAATCGGGAGAAGGGGGAGGGCAGGAAAACCGGCACACTAAAACCCCCTAAAACCCACCCCCGACCCTTTAAATTAAATCCCCCACCCTCCCGAACCCCCCCCCCCAAATGCCTTAAATTACCTGGGGGTCCAGCGGCGGTCCGGAACGGCCTCCTGCAATTGAATCGTGTTGTCTTCAGCCGGCGCCATTCTGCGCTGCCATTTTGCAAAATGGCGGCGCAAAATGGCGGCGGCCATAGACCAACACGATTCGACTGCAGGAGGTCGTTCCGGACCCCCGCTGGACTTTTGGCAAGTCTTGTGGGGGTCAGGAGGCCCCCCCAAGCTGGCCAAAAGTCCCTGGGGGTCCAGCGGGGGTCCGGGAGCGATTTCCTGCCGCAAATCGTTTTCCGTACGGAAAATGGCGCCGGCAGGAGATCGACTGCAGGAGGTCGTTCAGCGGGGTCAGCCGGGGTCCGGAACCCCCGCTGAACGACCTCCTGCAGTCGATCTCCTGCCGGCGCCATTTTCCGTACGGAAAACGATTCGCAGCAGGAAATCGCTCCCGGACCCCCGCTGGACCCCCATGGACTTTTGGCCAGCTTGGGGGGGCCTCCTGACCCCCACAAGACTTGCCAAAAGTCCAGCGGGGGTCCGGAATGACCTCCTGCAGTCGAATCGTGTTGGTCTATGGCCGCCGCCATTTTGCGCCGCCATTTTGCAAAATGGCGGCGCAGAATGGCGCCGGCTGAAGACAACACGATTCAATTGCAGGAGACCGTTCTGGACCGCCGCTGGACCCCCAGGTAATTTAAGGCATTGGGGGGGGGGTTCGGGAGGGTAGGGGATTTAATTTAAAGGGTCGGGGGTGGGTTTTAGGGTGTTTTAGTGTGCCGGTTTTCCTGCCCTCCCCCTTCCCCCGATTTAGCTATGGACTGCCGCTGGACCCCCAGGTAATTTAAGGCATTTGGGGGGGGTTTGGGAGGGTGGGGGATTTAATTTAAAGGGTCGGGGGTGGGTTTTAGGGGGTTTTAGTGTGCCAGTTCACGATTTTAACGATTTTCACGATACTCTAAACACCCAAACGGCGACGATACAATTCCCTCCCCCTCCCAGCCAAAATCGATCGTTAAGACGATCGAGGACACGATTCACATCTCTACTGTTCGTGTTGCGGCCATCGATCACAGGCAGCTGCGACCGCTCTGCCTTACCTCTTTTCTTCCATGTTCCTCCTCCTTGGGCAGGATGGCTGCCTCCAGTGCCGAGTGCCGAGGGCCTCGGCGTCTCCAGCGTAGCATGGGCATTCCAGTCCGCCATGCTCACTGCCGTGGCCTCCTAGGGCGCACGCACATCTCCCTCGCTCAAATACACGTCATGGTGGGAATCTCGGGGGCATCCCCATCGCATGATGTCAATACCTCCACGTATTTAAAGCCTCTGCTTCGCTACCACCTTTGAGATAGCAAGGACTTCGGTTTAAGCTACTCTGACCACTCTAAGCTGCATGCTTAGATGCCGTTCTACATTCCAAGGGTTATGGGGCCAAGGAGCTCAAGAAACCTGCTCCCCGGGGGTCTCTCGCTTCCATCACCCTTCGGGGCCTCTACTGAGACAACCACTCCTTGGGGGTCTCTCTCTCTTATTCTTTTCAGGATCTCAGGACTATCAGGTACTTACTCCTCGAGGTCCTACCAATCTATGTATCCTGTACTACAGACCTTCGGTCCCACCATCTCACTACCAGGAAGATGCCTACACTCCTGTGAGTACCTCTACGATCCGGTGCTCCAACTCCACCCACCAGGCTCGGCGTTGCCCGCACTGCGGGTCCCCACCTCTCTTGAACATCTGGGTAAGATTCAACAATAAAGCCTTCCATTCATTCCGTGTCTGCTATCTGAGTTTAGCCAATGATTGTGGTTCCCCACGGGGCCCCTTCCCATGGGTGGCGTCATCTCCACAGCGACCAAGGGTCCATTATGCCACTAACACAACAGTTCGTCTGTTCGTCTCTCCAGGTAGTACCTCCAGACTGTCTCTCTGGTACTGACTTTGGTTTGCTACTCGACCTGTCTGCTTGCCTGCCTGCCTTCTGAACCCGGTACATTCTTCGACCTGCCTGCCTGCCGCCTGCCTCCTGACTCCAGCCTGCTACTTGACTCATCTGCTGACTGCCTCCTGACCTCAGCCTGCCTGTGACCTCGTATGACCTCCGGTACCTGACCTTTGCTTTGATGACCATTCCTCACAATGACTCCTGGACTCTGACCTCTGCCTTCTTGACCTCGTCTCTAGATTATGGCTCTGTTCCTAGCCTTGTTATCACCTACGCTCTTCTGGTCCTCCTTGTTCCATCTGACCTCCAGTCTCAAACCTGACCGCGCTCCCCTTCTATCTGTGGGCATGCCAAACTTCCACTCTCCCAGGAGACCCTGCGAGGCCCACCTAAGTCCAAGCGGACCGGATCCCTACGGGCTCCTCCTGGGGGGACCTTGGGCTTCCAGTGGTGAAGCTCTTCCTAGCCTCTGTCTCCTTCCATGCTCCACCCCCTGGGGGCAGTTGCCTCCTGGTCCCTACCAGGAGGCACATCTCCACTGCCACAGGACAAGGGTCAACCCCCGAGCGCAACAAGAAAGTTATACTCCATCAGTAGTGCTCCACTCCTTCCAGACATGATACAAGTAGGAAGATATGTACTGTGAGCAACCCCTTTATGTATACATATGCACATAAATTGCACCTATTTGCATGCCTAAAGAGAGGTAATTTAAACAAGTAAATATTACACTATAAATTATTAAAATAGATAGGAAATATTATTGTGTTTATTATTACTTACATGTATATTCTCTTTAATGCTATAATATACATGTATGAATTCTATTTATGAGTGCAGAGTTGGTCTATACAAGGAATAAGAGCTGGATCTATTTCCTGGTAGGGACCATGAAGTACCTGCCCCAGGGGGCAAAGCACAGGAGGAGACAGAGGCTAGGATGAGCTTCACCACTGGAAGCCTGTGGTCCCTTCGAGTGGAGCCCATAGGGACCCGGGTCGCTTGGACTTAGGTGGGCCTTGCAGGGTCTCCCGGAGAGGTAGTAGAGAGGTGTGCCCATTAGCAGCAAGGGAGCATGGTCAGATTCTAGGCTGTAGGTCTGGAGGAGCAAGGAAGGCCAGTACAGCGTAGGCGATGACAAGGCAAGTAACAAAGCCAGAATTAGGAGACTTGGTCAATGGCAGCTGGGGTCAGAATCCGAGGATCAGTCCGAGGTGTAGTCAACAAAGTAGGGGTCAGGTTCCAAAGGTCAGATGAGGTCACAAGGCAGGCAGAGATCAGGATCCAGGCAGCGAACAGAATGGTCAAGAAGCAGGCCGAGGTCAGTACCAGAGAGACAGTCCAAGGGTACTACCTGGGGAGCCAGGACAGACGCTGGAACAGAAGGACGCTGGATAAGGCTGGAACAGTAGGACGCTGGAACAGTAGGATGCTGGAACAAGACTGGAACAAGACTGTGAACATGAAGGCAAACTAGTACACTTACAGTGCCGACCCAATTGCCAAGGCAAGGAAGTGCAGGCAGGGACTACCTTATATCGTACGTTCAATCAAGATGCGCCGCGGAGCTAGGACCTGCCCCTGGCCCTTCAAGATACTAGGCGGTCCCCACGCGTGCATGTAGGGGCATGGCCAACACCACTGGGGATGCCGAACTCTGGCGTGAGGCCTGGCGTGGCACGCCAAGGCCTGGAGGAGCTCGTGGCTGCCGCTTGGGAGGCCGACCCGTGACGTGCAGGGGAGCTAGCGAGGTGAGCAGGCCCATGCGTGAGCCGGGCGCGGACGGGGTGCGCAACAGCCGGGCCTCTTCGAAAATTCGCCCGGCACTCGCAAGGCCCAGCCAAGGCCCAGCCAAGCACATAAACGCCAGGATTTATGCGCATGGGCCATTTAAAATCTACCCTTAATTTGGCCCCCCATGAAAACATCATCTTTGCTATGAAAATATAACCATCAAATGGAATCCTTATTCTGATCAAATACAAAGGAAATCAATAGTGAGACCTGTGATACTACTTCTTTTCCTGATTGTTCCAAAAAAGATGTCAAGTTCAAGGAGTCTATAGGTAGTTCTCTAGAGAGAAACTCAGGATCTTGGTACACCAACCTCCCCACAGGCAAGTAGTAAATTTTGCTAATGGGAGAACTACATTTTCAGGCATCTTAAGAACCCTGGGTCATACATTTTAAATAACTCCAAAGGAGGAACAGTACTCATCTTAGGAAAATTAATGAACCTTAAGTGAAGATGCCTCATATAGTTCTCAAAATGTTCAATCTTCTTTCCAACTACTATTTTATCCTGTATTAGAGAGGACTGAACTGTTGTCAATTGGCTTACCTCACCAATAACACGGGCTATTTCCTGGGCCTAGGCTGCTAAAAGCAGACTCATGAAGCTGAAATTGTCTCTGTACTTGATTGAAAAACGATACAAAAGATGAAATAATTTGGTGAAGAGATGCAATTGTCAACCAAATGGCATTGAGGATGACTGTATCAGGCTTCTCCAAAGGATAGACAACTGCCGGTAGAGCCGTAAAGGAGAAATACGGGTCCGCCAAACTCTCGAGCCCCAAAGCTAAGCTCGCCTCTGACCCTCCACTTGAGCAAAGGTTAGTGCCAGACTGATGGCACTAACCTTTAAAAATGAGATAGAGCAGCTTTTAAACTAGAACAAAGGGGAAAGCCGACAGTCGCTCAGCAGCGCATGATTCGGAGAGAGGTATCTTTAAAGGATACTAATGATGCATTAGAATTAGGGCATCCCGACAGTGAGGTTCCAATAATTAGAAAAGTAGTCCAAGTGCCTGTAACTAAAAACTCACCTGAGCTAAAAAATTCTAACTTATCCCTATCAATTAAAAAGAAGAATGAAAATACAAACAAAAAACAAACTTTGAAATGTTTGTATGCTAATGCCAGAAGTCTAAGAAGTAAGATGGGAGAATTAGAATGTATAGCAGTGAATGATGACATAGACTTAATTGGCATCTCAGAGACATGGTGGAAAGAGGATAACCAATGGGACAGTGCTATACCGGGGTACAAATTATATCGCAATGACAGAGAGGAGCACTCGGGAGGAGGTGTGGCGCTTTATGTCCGAGATGGCATAGAGTCCAACAGGACAAACATCCTGCATGAGACTAAATACAAAATTGAATCTTTATGGGTAGAAATCCCATGTGTGTCGGGGAAGACTATAGTGATAGGGGTATACTACCGTCCACCTGGTCAAGATGGTGAGACGGACAGTGAAATGCTAAGAGAAATTAGGGAAGCTAAACAAATTGGTAGTACAGTAATAATGGGAGACTTCAATTACCCCAATAATGACTGGGTAAATGTATCATCGGGTCACGCTAGAGACATAACGTTCCTGGATGGAATAAATGATAGCTTTATGGAGCAATTGGTTCAGGAACCAACGAGAGAGGGAGCAATTTTAGATCTAATTCTCAGTGGAGCACAGGACTTGGTGAGAGAGGTAACGGTGGTGGGGCTGCTTGGCAATAGTGATCATAATATGATCAAATTTGATTTAATGACTGGAAGAGGAACAGTGTGCAAATCCAAGGCTCTCGTGCTAAACTTTCAAAAGGGAAACTTTGATAAAATGAGAAAAATTGTTAGAAAAAAACTG
Organism: Rhinatrema bivittatum; assembly: GCF_901001135.1. Taxonomy (NCBI): domain Eukaryota; kingdom Metazoa; phylum Chordata; class Amphibia; order Gymnophiona; family Rhinatrematidae; genus Rhinatrema; species Rhinatrema bivittatum. The sequence goes on along the minus strand of NC_042616.1, from coordinate 360,531,608 downwards.
AAAGGAGCAGCCACAAAAGTAAAAAATGTCCAAGAGGAGTGGTCTTTGTTAAAAAATACCATTTTAGAAGCACAGTCCAAATGTATTCCACACATTAAGAAAGGTGGAAAGAAGGCAAAACGATTACCGGCATGGTTAAAAGGGGATGTGAAAGAAGCTATTTTAGCCAAAAGATCTTCTTTCAAAAATTGGAAGAAGGATCCAACAGAAGAAAATAGGATAAAGCATAAACGTTGGCAAGTTAAATGTAAGACATTGATAAGACAGGCTAAGAGAGAATTTGAAAAGAAGTTGGCTGTAGAGGCAAAAACTCACAGTAAAAACTTTTTTAAATATATCTGAAGCAGAAAGCCTGTGAGGGAGTCAGTTGGACCGTTAGATGATCGAGGGGTTAAAGGGGCACTTAGAGAAGATAAGGCCATCGTGGAAAGATTAAATGATTTCTTTGCTTCGGTGTTTACTGAAGAGGATGTTGGGGAGGTACCCGTAATGGAGAAGATTTTCATGGGTAATGATTTAGATGGACTGAATCAAATCACGGTGAACCTAGAAGATGTGGTAGGCCTGATTGACAAACTGAAGAGTAGTAAATCACCCGGACCGGATGGTATACACCTCAGAGTTCTGAAGGAACTAAAAAATGAAATTTCAGACCTATCAGTAAAAATTTGTAACTTATCATTAAAATCATCCATTGTACCTGAAGACTGGAGGATAGAAAATGTAACCCCAATATTTAAAAAGGGCTCCAGGGGCGATCCGGGAAACTACAGACCGGTTAGCCTGACTTCAGTGCCAGGAAAAATAGTGGAAAGTGTTCTAAACATCAAAATCACAGAACATATAGAAAGACATGGTTTAATGGAACAAAGTCAGCATGGCTTTACCCAGGGCAAGTCTTGCCTCACAAATCTGCTTCACTTTTTTGAAGGAGTTAATAAACATGAGGATAAAGGTGAACCGGTAGATATAGTATACTTGGATTTTCAGAAGGCGTTTGACAAAGTTCCTTATGAGAGGCTTCTAGGAAAAGTAAAAAGTCATGGGATAGGTGGCGATGTCCTTTCATGGATTGCAAACTGGCTAAAAGACAGGAAACAGAGAGTAGGATTAAATCTTCCTCTTCATCGGGTCCGGAGCGAGGGCGTGCGAGGCCTGCGCAGCCGGTGCCGAGACCCACCAGGGTAAGGCTCTCGATCGCTCCCTTACCCCAGCAGCCGACCGCGCTGACTACGAGGCACGCTCCCAGCCGACCCGACCCGACGCTCCATCTTCAGCCCACTTCCGGGCCGGCAGCCAATCAGGACCGCCCGTGGGGGCAGCCAATAGAACAGGGCCAGGAGCATTTTAAACTCACGCGGCGACTAGGCGTCACGCGCCGTGCGTCGCTCGCCGAAGAGAGCGACAAAGGGGCTGGACCCTTCGTGCACCCCTTCGTGCAGCCCTGCAGTGCCACCCCATCCCTTGCTTGACCGCACTCAATTGCCACCCTTAAGCATTCTCGCCAGTCTCCCCCTCGGCCTAATAGCCTTAAATTACTATGCTCAACCAAGCGCTCCATCGAACCTCACAGCCAGTCCACTACTTCCAGACACAGCAAGCCAAAATGTGCCCAGTTGACCATATCCCTATTCTTCAACGCCTTACACCCTTAACAAGAATTCCAACCAAGCAAGCCCGACAGCGCTCATTAATAACCCTTTCGCCTATCTTAATTGCACCTATCACTCAACTTCTAGGCTTCACCCTTTTCTCCCTTACTCTTTCCAATGCTCAATCCCTTACCAAAAAATCCCTGAATCTCAATGATTACCTTCTAGACGCCAAACCAGACATATGTGCTATAACTGAAACTTGGCTAAAACCCACAGACACAGCAATAATAAATCAACTACCAACTCAGAACTACAACATCTTCTCCCTCCCCAGACTGAAAAAAAGAGGTGGGGGCATCTAACTAGCAGCAAAAAAAAGCCTCAGATTCACGCAACGCTCGGTCATATCAGACCTGAAACTAGAAATCGGCTTTTTCACTTCAGAACATCTTCAAATCCTGTTAGTCTACACACCCCCGGGGCTCTTGGAAAAAGACACTTCTCCAATCATCGAACTAATCACAACCACCATCAATCTGGACGCCCCAACTATAATTCTGGGGGACGTCAATCTACAAGTAGACGAACGTACTCTCTCACCCAGCTGCGAAGCTTTCCTCACTGCCCTATCAGCCTTGGGTTTTAACCAGCTAGTACGGAATCTAGGAGTAATAATTGACCCCGAACTAAGCTTAAAACAACACATATCTCTAAAAGTAAGAGAAGGATACGCTAAACTCATGGTTCTCAGGAGACTTAAACCAGTTCTGACAATGGCCAACTTTCGATCGGTGCTACAAGCATTAATATTTGCGAGCACTGATTATTGTAATGCACTTCTACTAGGTCTTCCATACACCTCACTAAGACCATTACAGGTTCGGCAAAACTCAGCCGCAAGAGTTTTAACTGGCAAAAGTAAAAGAGATCACATCACCGAAACACTGGCTGAACTACACTGGCTTCCCATTGAACAAAGAATACACTACAAAACACTGTGCACTAGGGATGTGAATCGTTTTTGAACGATTAAAATTATCGTCAGATAATTTTAAAATCGTCCAAAATCATTAGAGTGCACGATACAATACAAATGCCCCCGATTTATCGTCAGGGGCATTTGTATTGTATCGTTAAATAGGGCGCGGGAAAACCGGCACACCAAAAAACCCTAAAACCCACCCCGAACCTTTAAAACAAATCCCCCACCCTCCCGAACCCCCCCCCAAAAATGTTTTAAATTACCTGGGGTCCAGTGGGGGGGTCCCGACGCGATCTCCCTCTCTCTGGCCACGACTGCGTTGAGAGAAATGGCGCTGGTGGCCCTTTGCCCTTATCATGTGACAGGACAAAGGTAGCGCCGGTGCCATTTTGGTTCCTGGTTCCCGACATCACGCGTCCAGGAGATCGCCCCCGGACCCCCGCTGGACCCCCAGGGACTTTTGGCCAGCTTGGGGGGGCCTCCTGACCCCCACAAGACTTGCCAAAAGTCCAGCGGGGGTCCGGGAGCGACCTCCTACACGCAGGCCGTATTGCCAATCACAAATTGATTTGTGAAATGTTTGTCCAAACATGTCAGGAGATAATGTGGTTCTTTCACCCACAGTATTGCAGACGTTCTATAACTGGTTACGCCAAAGGTTATTATTTCTTTTCAATATATATGTACCACTCTAAACCAGTGCAATTTACCACACATTACATAATAGATATATAGTATATACTGTATAATCCACTGATAGCTTAAAATGTAAATGGACACCAGAGGGAATGGGAGTTAAAAGTGGGTTTCCAATGTTTTTAAATTAACATTTAATTTTAGTTCTTAACAATGAAGATTTTTGCTATAGGATGAATATGAAGTAAAACCTTCACTGGATACCTTTCAGAAAAACTTCTCTGTTTTCTTGCATTTTGCATGTGAATGACAGTATATAACAAGGACTAATTTACCCAATGTCAGGAAAAATGTTAAAGCATAATAATAAAGAAATCTCCTATGAAGATATCATTCCTAATTTAGGAATCCTGAAGGCTTTTTTCACTGCTCTTTTTTATTTGTTTCAGCACAGTATAGTACCTGAATGTAATCCAATTTGAAATGACTAAAAAAGAAGAATTTAACTAAAATAAATGAATAAATGATGGCAAATAAAGACTCAGATGGTCCATCCATAATACTCATCCAGTCGTTTAGGGTAGTAACTTCCGCTCCGAGAAGGTTACCCCATGCAGAAATATTACACCTGAAGTTAACACAGGTTAACCCATGTGTTCATTTCTATCCTCTGGCCACTAGGGATTAGGAATGTGTAGTCAAAAATTCTCATTTATTTTTCTTTTAATTTTTCTTTTTTTTTTAATTTTCTTAATTTTTTCATTTTATATCATTTTACTATTCACTTATTTTTTTTTTAGTTTGCACTAATTTCCCTTAAGTATGAATTGTGACATCAGGTTTATACAGAATCCACATTTAGACTGGTAGCCAATGCAGGGACTGTAGAATCGGTGTAATATAGTCATATATTTATGCCCCAGTGAGAATGCAAGCAGCAGCATTTTGAATCATTTGTAAGGGTTGTATTGTGGATTGAGGAAGGCCACTTTATAAAGGGTTAGAGTAATCCAGACTAGTGAAAATGAGTGATTGCAAAACAGTGTGAAAGTCATTTGAGTTAAATAGAGGATAGAGATGACGAAGCATATGAAGTTCGGCAAACAATGCTTGTTCTATAGTTATTATATGAGGTTTTGTAGAGAGGGCTGATTAATAATCACCCCTAGATTCCACACTTTAATGAGCACTATTTGGATTTGTTTTATTTTTCATGGAAATTTCAATGTTACAACAAAAAGAAAAATCAGTGGACAAATAACATTTTCACTGCTTTTTCTTCTGTTTGTTATAACAATGACATTTTTCTAATGGTTATTTTTATTATAACATTGAAATTCCCAAGAAAAATAAAATAAAATGGTCCCTAAATATGCACATACTGGGCCGGATTTTAAAAGGGTTACGCGCATAAGGTACGTGCGTAACGCTTTAAAAAACCCCCTGCGCACGCCGAGCCTATTTTGCATAGGCTCAGCGGCACGCGCAAGCCCCGGGTTGTGCGTAAGTCCCGGGGCTTCGCTAGGGGGGCATGTCGGGTGGGCGGCGTGACGATTGGGGCGTTCCCAGGGGCATGTCGGGGGCGTGTGCCGGCCCGGGGACATTCCGGGGGCGCAGCTGAGGCCTCCGGAACAGCCCCCAGGTTGGGAGATGGCGCGCCAGAAGTCCACTGGCGCGTGCGAGTTACGCTTGCCGGAGGCAGGCGTAACTTTTAGAAGAAAGGTAGGAGGGATTTAGATAGGGCCGGGGGGGTGGATTAGGTAGGGGAAGGGAGGGGAAGGTGCAGATGGGTGGAAGGAAAGTTCCCTCCGAGGCCGTTCCGATTTCGGAGCGGCCTTGGAGGGAACGGCAGCGCGCGCAGGGCTCGGCGCACGCAAGGTGCACAAATGTGCACCCCCTTGCCTGTGCCAACCCCGGATTTTATAAGATACGCGTGGCTATGTGTGTATCTTATAAAATCCAGCATACTTTTGTTCACGCCTGGTGCGCGAACAAAAATACGCGCGTGCACTGTTTCTTAAAATGTACCCCAATCTTTTTAGTGTACACTAATCAATGTGAAATGAAAAAAAAAAATAAATGCACTAGGGATCCTCTTTGTTGATCCCATTCCCCTTTGAATTCCATTACCAATTTTGGGGTAGATTTTTAAAGTTATGCGCGGGCGTAGATTTGTTCGCGCAACCTGGCATGAACAAATCTATGCTTGATTTTATAACATGCGCGTGCTGCCGCGCGCATGTTATAAAATCCAGGGTCAGCGCACGCAGGGGGGTGCACAATTGTGCAACCTGCGTGTGCCGAGCCGAGCAGCCTGCCTCCGTTCCCTCAGAGGCCACTCTGAAATCGGAGCAGCCTTGGAGGGAACTTTTTTCCAGCCCCCCACCACCTTCCCCTACCTAACCCACCCCCCAGCCCTAACTAAACCCCCCCTACTTTTGTTCAGAAAGTTACACCTGCCCAAGGCAGGCGTAACTTGTGGGCGTGGGCCGGCTGCCGGTGCGCCATTCCCCGGCCCGGGGACTGGTTCAGAGGCCTCGGCCACGCCCCCAGAATGCCCCCGGGCCAGCACTATGCTCATGGCCCTGCCTCTGGAATGCCTCGAATACCGCGCCGCCCCCAACACGCCCCCGACATGCACCCCAAGCAAAGCCCCGGGACTTACGTGCGTCCCGGGGCTTTGTGCGTGCCAGCGGCCTATGCAACATAGGCGCGTAGGGCTTTTAAAATCTGCCCCTTTGTCTTTATCACCTCTTCCAGAATGGCATTCCATGCATCCACCATCCTTTCTGTAAAAAATATTTCTTGATGTTGGTCCTGAATGACCCACTTGGAATTTCATATCATGACACATAGATTTACAGCTTTCTTTCTATCAGAAAAGCTTCTATTCTTCTCCATAATTAATACCTTTCAGATATTTAAAAGTCTGTATGATAATCCCCTGTCTCTCTTCTCCTCCAGGATATACAGTCTCTAAAACTGAATACAGAATTCCAGATAAGGCCTCACCAAAGACCTGTACAGAGGCATTATCACCTCCTTTTTCCTGCTGATTATGCATCTCTCTGTACAGCCCAGCATCCCTCTAGCCTAAGTCAGTGCCTTATTCCATTGCTTCACAACATTCAGGTCATCAGACACTATCACCCTGAGGTCTCTTTGCTGGTCTGTGCACATCAGTCTTTCACCCCCTGTCATGTACAGATCCTTTGAATTTCTGCATCCCAAATGCATGATAGGAATGTGCAGAAGGAAAAATGTTGTTTTGGTTCTTTTATTCATTGAGGGGCGGATTTTCAGCGCCCTGCTCGCCTAAATCCGCCCAAAACCGGGCGGATTTAGGCGAGCAGGGCCCTGCGCGCCGGTAAGCCTATTTTACATAGGCCTACCGGCGCGCGCAGACCCCGGGACTCGCGTACGTCCCGGGGTTTTCGGAGGGGGGCGTGTCGGGGGCGTGTCGGGGGGCGGGCCCGGTCGACGCGGCGTTTCGGGGGCGTGTCGGCCGCATTTTGGGGGCGGGTACGGGGCGTGGCTACGGCCCGGGGGCGTGGCCGCGCCCTCCGTACCCGCCCCCAGGTCGCGGCCCGGCGCGCAGCAGGCCCGCTGGCGCGCGGGGATTTACGTCTCCCTCCGGGAGGCGTAAATCCCCCGACAACGGTAAGGGGGGGGTGTAGACAGGGCCGGGTGGGTGGGTTAGGTAGGGGAAGGGAGGGTAAGGTGAGGGGAGGGCAAAGGAAAGTTCCCTCCGAGGCCGCTCCGATTTCGGAGCGGCCTTGGAGGGAACGGGGGGAGGCAGCGCGGCTCGGCGCGCGCAGGCTATACAAAATCGATAGCCTTGCGCGCGCCGATCCAGGATTTTAGTGGATACGCGCGGCTCCGCGCGTATCTACTAAAATCCAGCGTACTTTTGCTTGAGTCTGATGCGCAAGCAAAAGTAGGCTGATCGCGCTTCTTTTAAAATCTACCCCTTAGCTTGTATAAAAATGAAAAACAATTTCATTTGTTTGTTTTATTTGTTCATTTGTTTCCCATTAAGTCAACCAGTAAAGCAAATCAGCATATTTTGGGCTCCCAAATTGGATTTTTCTAATAATTTCTAATTAAACATATCGTTAGACATCATCAGAAGGGTAAAAGCACTCCAATGCATGAAGTATGTGTCAATGTGGTACCAAAAGTGCTATGAATAACCCAAGAATTACAATGGGGCAAAATTCTAGAAGCAGTGACAAAAGTTCTCCAAGTCAGAAATGTATCAGCAAGAGTGGCCTGAAACAACCCAAGGCTGCAAAAGTGAGACGTATTTCATGAATTAAATTACTGTGGAATGAATCTTCAAAGTGGCACCAAGGAGACATCCATCTACATGCAGAACAGTTGGGCTGGTCATGTTCCAAACCTGTGCAGAGATAACATAAATCATGTCTATCTGTCTTTGACATTATTTAGCCACAAACACAGACCTTCGACATTATTTAGCCACAAACACAAACACAAACAAAGTGGCACCAAGTGTGGTATAAACAGCACAAGGCAACATGAAGGGGAAATAAAGTATTGAAAAAGAGTAAAAATGCTGAAAGAGTGAAGACCCCAAAGCATTATGAGAGGTACAAAACAGCCACCCCAGTGGCAAGAACACACCAAGGCTCACAATGGGGGACAAAGGGAACCAAATAAATTGGTACAAAGCCCTAGGCAAGGAGATGCCAGAGGAAATCCCTAGATTAGGCCTGATGTTATTTCCATAAGGCTTCATTAGGAAAAGGGGCTGGCTGTTCAGGCTTGGAGTTGGTCTTCCCCTTTGCTGTGTCTATTCTCAGCCTTGTCAGTATCATCTGCCTCCTTCAATTCCTCACTGGAGGCTAAGATGCTACTGACTAGAGAAACAAAATTATCTTTAGCCATTAGCTGTTCAATATCCTGTGATTCAGGGAATCCAGGACATGATAAATTTGAAACAAAGCTATCTAATCTTGAGATTACTACTGGTATTGAAGTTGAGTCAATTCTAAAGAAAATGAAACCAGCTTTCCACCCCACCGACATATTACCTACTAAGACTCTTCTCACAATACGTTCTACAATAGCAAAACCTATTGCAAAGATTCTTAACAAATCCATCACCACAGGCATAGTTCCTTCTATACTTAAACATGCTATCATTACTCCAATGATAAAAAAATCTAACCTAGATTCATCTGATCCAGCAAACTTTCGTCCAGTATCAAACCTTCCCTTCCTCTCAAAGATTATGGAAAGAGTCATCAACAAACAACTATCTGATTATTTAGATGATCATCAAATACTCTTTCCATCTCAATATGGGTTCAGAAAGTACCACAGCACGGAAACACTTTTGATATCTCTTTCTGAGGTGCTACTAAAAGCTTTAGATGCTGGCAAATCATACCTCATCGCCCTTCTTGATATATCAGTGGCTTTCGACACGGTAAACCACAACACTCTTATTACCCGTCTTTCTGAAATAGGTATCTCGGGATCGGCTTTACTATGGTTTCAGTCATTCCTGAGCAATAGAACATATAGCGTTAGATGTGGACGAAGTGAATCCAAGCCAAGAAACCTCTCTCAAGGAGTCCCCCAAGGATCTTCTCTCTCCTCCACATTGTTCAATGTTTACCTTACACCGCTATGCCAGCTACTCTCTAAATTGGGTCTTCAATACTTCATCTACACAGATGATGTTCAAATACTCATACCTATAACCAGCACAATCACAAATGCACTGAATACCTGGAAGGTAGCTTTATTAGAAATTAAAACTATCCTCACAGACAACCAATTGGCTATAAATACCAATAAAACTGAACTTATCATAATTTCACCTCCAAAAAATACAATTCTGATCAACTCTGATATTGCTCAAAACAACTCCACTATTTCACAACAAGTACGCAGCCTTGGTATCATCATTGACAGCAATCTCACATTTAAAAAATTAATCGCGGATACGGTAAAAAATGGTTTCTTTAAGCTATTTACGCTTAAACGGATTAAATCTCTATTATACCAATATGATTTCCGCACAGTTTTACAAGCAACTATTTTATCAAAGATTGATTACTGCAATGCTCTGTTACTGGGTCTACCCAAAGCCACCATTCAACCTTTGCAAATGCTGCAAAATGCAGCTGCCCGCATTATCACCGACACAAGCCGCCATGATCACATCACTCCAGCTCTTCAGTCTTTGCACTGGCTACCTGTGGCTTACAGGATAATTTATAAATCTATGTCGCTGATACACAAAGCCATTCAAAACAGAGAAATGCTCTGGTTTACAGATGAACTACAATTCAAAACGTCTTCCCGCCCAACGAGATTCCAGAATTTAGCCAAACTAAATATCCCAGCACCCAATCTGACTAAACTCTCTAGCACAAAAAATCGATCTTTCATCATTGCTGGATCAACAATATGGAACACCATGCCCTCTGAATTACGCCAGGAACTCTGTTACAAAAAATTTAAACAAAACCTTAAAACCTGGCTATTTAAAAAAGCCTACTATCAATGATCTGAATCCTCAACTACTCTTCCTAACTGCCACAATCTCTCATATATTGCTGATATTCTATTAATATAAAGTTATATACTGTATTGTTTTTCGTTTAGTTTCCTTGTTATATTGTAAAGTGCAATGCTGAATTACTGTTTGAATGTAAACCGAGGTGATGTTATTTACGTACCCCGGTATAGAAAAATCTATAAATAAATAAATAATAATAAATGATTCTTCTTCTGAATCAGTTTTTCCAAATACTGTTCCATTATCTGAGAAGCAGCAATAATGGAGGCACATGGTCATGATTCTGGGTGCTACACTTCTGCAGTCCCTACCTTTTGCTGTGGTATAATTCATTGAAGGCTAAATAACAGATAAAACTAATATCAATAGAACTGTAAGGGAAATAAGTTTGCCGAAACAATCCAAGAGGACATGAAACCATGTAAGAAATGCATAAAACATCGATTGTAAGGACAAGACCAAGAGACAGCAAATACCATAAGGGAAGAGAATTTTGAAAAACAGCCAGAGCAGAGGAAGAACAACCCAAAGACACCAAGGGAGTCTTGGAACAACAGCATCATCAGCAGTAGTGGTGCTGGAGATTAAAATCATGAATGGTAGGTGCAGAGCAATTTATATATTTATTTAAAATCATTTTTCAATCGCCTAAAAGATAAAATCTGCCTAGGTGATGTACACATAATTCAAATAGAATTTACATACATCTCAGCAATAATCATACCTTAAAAATAGACATATCAGTTTAACCTTACTTTATAATCTCAGTCATGAGGCAGGATTTTAAGCCTTCTGGAATTTTAACAAATCCCCCTCCTCTTTTAAACTTAATGGAAGACTATTCCACAACTGTGGAACCATCCCAAAAAAAGGATCTAGCTTTCAAGCGAGAATGGCAAAACCCACAACATGACTTTCCAGTGCTAACTAAAGCCTTAAAAAAAAAAGAAAAAAAAAAGAAAAACTAGACATCTAAAGGATTTTCCCCTGAAAACTCCAGATGGCATTTAAGAAGACTACCAATGGCTTCAAGGTCTGTGTTTGTGGCTAAATAATGTCAAAGACAGATAGACATGATTTATGTTATCTCTGCACAGGTTTGGAACATGACCAGCCCAACTGTTCTGCATGTAGATGGATGTAGATGGATGTAGACTCAAGACCTGGCTGTTCATGCAGGCTTTTCCATAACTCCAATTTTATTTAACTCATAACAATCAACACACATCACCATCAATATCACTATTTGCTACCTCTTACAATGTAATTATATGTAATTATCTGGTTTTCCTTTTCCTTTTTTCCTTCTTACTCCAAGTTCAATTTCCCCTGTTACATGTAACTGCTTTTTCCGCACAATTGTTCAAGTTTAAGCTTATTTTGCACTCCTGTTTCATGTGAACCAGCATGATGGGACTATTGTCTTGAATGTTGGTATATAAAAAAACTTAAATAAATAAATAAAAATGTCTCCTAGGTCCCAAAGATCCAAGGTAGCAAAAATAGCTAGTTTAAGAGCTGGTAGTAAGAGCATATCTGCTTCTAGAAGCCACCATTCTTCTTTATTGTCAAAGGGCAGCCAAAGTAAGTATTGTAGAGCTACTTCTTCCCACTGAGGTGATTTAGATTGGACAGCCCATCAGCGATCAAGCATGAAGCAGCCACAGTCCATGAAGTTGGTCAGAGTTGCCTAGCAAAGTAAAGGACTGGGAATCCTCAAAGATCTCAATGCAATCTGCCCCAGTGCCATTGAAAAAGAAAACGTTATTGATGCATCATTGAGAAAAATCAGCTGCACAAGGAAATGCACCAGGATTTTTGAAACACTCAACACATAGATTGTTGAATTGTCAGAAACAGATGCATCAACCAAAACAATGAAGAAAACTGCATTGGATCAACTGACAAATATTGCATTAGGACACTCAATGCACGATGCACCGGTGCACTCGAAGCAGGAAGCATCTGTGAAAAGAAAGCACAATGCATCAAAACAATCAACTCATAATGCTTCTGGAAAATCATCAAAAAGAGATGCACTGAATTTACTGATGCACAATGCACCGGAACACCGCTCGACACATAGGATTTCAAAGGCATCACTAAGAAAAGCTGGTTCAACGCATAAGAGATTAGCTTCAATGTAATCATAGATGGAAGTCATAGCAGAATCCATTCAACCAATGATTACAGAATGGGGAACACTCTAAATCAATTCAGATAATAGTCTAAATCTCATCATTATCACCTTGCTCTACAACCTCTAAGACGTCCAAGGAAGAGAATCTACGCTTTACAGTTCTTCTAATCTGGCCTGGTGAATGTTATGTGCAAGAAATCTTAAAAGCAGTTCTACCTACACAACTGTATGCAGTTTAAAATGCTTCACTTGCAGAAGGCTGACTACACTTCCCACCTCCCATCACCAGAGCTCTACCAGTTTCACATCTTCTGACCCAAGGACTCTGCCTACAGTCCCAGTCCTATATGTTCCATTCTTCCACTGGTTTCTAATTCACCAGTAAGTAGAATGGGAATCCGTTCTAATATTAGAGAAGGATGTTTCACTACTGATACCAGGCCAAAATCTGAACAGGCCAAGGAGCAAATAATGGACATTGCATGAGTTTTTCTCACCTCTTTCATACCAGAACTGGAACAACCCACTTTATCTCTGGCCTACCTCATCCTTCCATTATCACTTGAAAAAGTGATGCATGGTGTCTGCCTCTACCAACATCTTTATCTTTATGACGAAGGATATCCACTTCTATTGAGCAACTACTGTATACCTCAGTCCCCTGAGTGGGATTCAGTCTACCTCATTCTTCACAATCTGTTTGGTCCAATCATCATTCTTCAGCAGAGTCCTCCAACATCTCCACAGGCATCCCTTTTGACCTGCCTTTGGAGCCATCAGATTACACCTCTCCACCAGAGGACTTAAACTACTCTAAATTTGTGAAGAAGATGGGAACAGCTATTAACATCACAGTACACAGACCAAGACCCAAGGGCAGAAGTCATGAGAATATTAAAAATACCAGATATTCTGGCAGAGCCTTTGGTCTTATCAATACCAAGGTTTTAGATGCCGTCCTCATGAGAATGTGAGAAACCCCATATTCAAGCTCTACAGTTGCCTGTAAACTAGATCTAACATTCAGAATTAAAATGTCTCGATCTGGAATAATTCAACTTCCATACAATTCCAGTGTGGTAGAAAGTGTAATGAAATCTGTATATATATTACCTGACTGTGCAACAGCGCTTGTCTGCAGATATTTAGAACACAAGGATATTTACAAATAATTTCATTGAGGCAAATATACATTTATTATTGCATATCCTTGGGAGAAACAGACTGCCAGACCTTCAATATAGGCAGGGCATTACCGTCTCTCCCAGCATCTTGTACAAGCTGTTATTTTATAGGTTCAAACCATACATAGAAAATGCTTGTGAGAGGATCATTTACGCAATATGACAGTGTAATAAACTGACCTTCTCTAGCCTGAGAAATCCCCTCCCACATTAAAAGTTTCTTTGTTTTAGCATTGCTTTGATGTATTCTGTTTCTTCTGAACATCTGTGTTTTGTCAATAGATCAATCATTGTAGTAGGTCTGTGTTCTGTCGCTGGTTCCAGGCCTTTGATCAGTCTTGACCTCAGGGGATCTTCAGTTCACCTGGCCTCTTTCAATTGAGATAGGAATCTGTGAGAACAAAGCTTGGGATGTGCCTCAGCCATCTGCCATCGATAACCTCATAACCTTTCATCATATCTGGTTAGGTCTGAATTGATTCCAGATGGCTCTCAGTAACCATACACACACAGGTCAGCTTAGGTTCATTGCATGCCAGCAGATTCAGTTAAATCAGAAGAGCAAAGGACTCTGGGACAAGCTGAGTGAGCCCAAAGGCCTGAGCAAAGTCTTATGTTATGCTGACATATATCAAACCGGCAAAAAAGACTTGGCTTCATTCAAATAATCCTCCAGGAAACAATCACCATATCCTCAATGACTTGGAGATGAAATCTTTATTTGCTAGTTGAATAGCTGTTCTATATATTTTTCTTGCTCCTTACAGTTTTGAAGGTTGAAATCTGAGTTGTGTTTCCTCCACGCATGTTCAAGATGCCAAGATTTGTGTTTGAGGGGGAGGATCCCCTTGTGGAAACATGGCGAGATCCTAGGATGTTTCAGGGGTTTGGAATTCAGTGGAGATAGTGTATTGACAAATATGGTGAATTGGTCATTCCAGCATTTGACTAGGGTCTTGGGTGGGTCCAGAGGAGATGAGATTTCAGGAATATTGAGTTGTTGTATTAAGTTTTGTTCCTGATGGATGATAGGATCCTGATAGGAGACTTTTGTGAGGGAAGGAGGTGTGTTACTCTAGAGAATGGTACCAGGTAGCAGTTGGACCATGAGATAGGAACCACTGATATAGTGGTGTGATATATCTTAATTTTTGCAGAATGCTATATTAGGTCTAGAGAATGACTGTGTTTGTGAGTGGGCACATTGATTAACTGGGTAAGACCCAGATCAGCTATGTTGCATTAGAACAGGGGTCGGGAACCCATGGCTCGCGAGCCAGATATGGCTCTTTTGAGGGCTGCATCTGGCTCGCAGACACGTGTCGCCATACTTCGCGGTTCCCCGCTGACCCAGCTGCTCCCCGGTCCTCCGCCGCCCGGGCTTAAAATGCTGTCAGCCCGGGCGGCACGCGGCAGGACAGCTGGAGTCAGCGGCACCGGCGTGCTCTCTTCTCCTCCCCCCCCCCCCCCGCGGCCCGGAAGAGGAAGTGGAGAGCATCGGGTGCCTGCGCGGGAAGAAGAGACCACACTAGCGTGGTCTCTTCTTCCCGCGGCCCGGAAGAGGAAGTGGAGAGCATCGGGTGCCTGCGCGGGAAGAAGACTGCAGCGCGGCTCGGAGGAAAATGAAAATCTTCAAACCGCGGCCGATGGGACTCCGCCTTCGCCTCCGCGAGGGCTGAAAATGAAGGAGGTTAGCGTTGGGAGGTGGCTGCTGCTGCCGCGAGTTCCCGGGGGGGGGGGGGGGGGAGAGAGAGTGAATGAGCGAGCAAGCATGTGTGTTTGAGATCCTGTGTGTGTGAGTGAGAGATTGCATGTATGTGAATGATTGAGAGCCTGTATATGTGAAAGAGAGTATGTCTGTGATTGAGATCCTGCCTGTGAGAGAGAGAGCATGAATGTAAGTTTACCATTGGGAACCTGTATGTGTAAGTTTGTAATTGAAAACCTGTTTGTTTGAAAGAGTATGTGTGTATGATTGAGATCCTTTGTGTGTGAGAGAGATCATGTGTATGTATGATTAAGAGCCTGTGTGTATAAGTAAGAGAGAGATCATGTGTGTCTGTGTCTGATTGACAGCTGGTTTAGGTGATGGAGCATGTGAGTATGTGATTGAGAGCCTGTGTTTAAATGAGAGAGAGAGACCATGTGTGTCTGTGTGATTGAGAGCTGATTTAGGTGAGGGAGCATGTGAGTATGTGATTGAGAGCCTGTGTTTAAATGAGAGAGAGAGACCATGTGTGTCTGTGTGTGATTGAGAGCTGATTTAGGTGAGGGAGCATGTGAGTATGTGATTGAGAGCCTGTGTGTAAATGAGAGAAAGAGAGGACATGTTTGTAAGCATGTGAATGAGAGTCTGTGTGTGAGAGAAAAAGACAGCATGTATTTATGTGATTGAAAGCCTGTGTGTGTGTAAGCGTGAAAAGATAGACAGCATGTGTGTAAATGTGTAATTAAGAGCCTATATAAGTGAGAGAGAAAAAACATTTGTATATGTGAGTGACTGAGAGCATGTGTGTATAGGTGTGTCATTGAGAGCCAGTGTGAGAGAGAGCGCTGGTATGTGACTGAGAGAGGAGAAAGTTCCAAGCAAACCACCCCACCTCCTGCTAATTCAGAACAATCTCAGGACACCTGGATATCAAACGTTCCCAGGTATGCAGAGCAAAAAAATTTTTGTATCCTTATTATTTTTCATTACTGGATCTTTGTGTCTGCTATTTTGAAATATTTTGTTGGTATCTGGAAATGTTTTATATGAGTTTTTAATTATTGGATATTCCACTCATCAGCTGTTTCAAAATATGTTCTTTTTGTTAGTACAGTTTTACTGCTGATGATTTTATATTTCTTGATTTGTTTTATAAGGATGTGTGATGTTTCTTTTTTCCTTTGTTACACTGCATACAGAGACTCTGGCTTGTTGCAGTTTCCAATTCAGTTTTTGTCTGCATGCTTCTTGTTATGCGTTTTGGTCTCTTTATTCTATGTTAGGTGAGGGACAGCACGTGATTCAGGTGAGGTTTTCTGCTGGCGTGTAGTTTCTGTGTAGGACTCTATAGCAGCCTGACTTGGTCCGTTTTCCTAATAGGAGATGTATTGGTGTCTTAAGGCCTGGTGTAATATTTTCAGAGACTTATTGTACTTTAAAAGTGTGATCTTACATAAAATGCACACATTTACTTGTATTTAGTTTTAAACATATTGTATGGCTCTCATGGAATTACATTTTAAAATATGTGGCGTTTATGGCTCTCTCAGCCAAAAAGGTTCCTGACCCCTGCATTAGAAGATAGCTGTGATGCTACTGGGAGGGTTTTCTACTTGGAAACTGAAGTCTCCAAGGATTAAGATTTTGTGGGGCTTGGTAGTCAGGTCACAGATGAACTCAGATAGTTTCAGAAAAATGTCAGAGTGGGAGTCAGATCATCCAGGAACACATTACAATCATACCCCCAGACTTCAATAACCACTGTTCAGTCTCTCAGATTCCTAATCAACTTTGAGAAATCAGTTCTGGAGCCTATTCAAAGCATCAAATTCATTGGAGCCATTATAGATACAATATAAGTACGAGCTTTCCTACCCTTGTAGAGAATAAAAAACCTTTAGAAAGTTGCCATTGCACTGCTGAAATCAACAGTTAGAACAGCCCATCACTTTCTCATGTTATTAGGTCACTTAGCAGCAACAATTCATGTCAACTCACTAATACAATTGCACATGCTTCAACTTCAATGGGGACTAAGAGCTCAATGGAGCCAACTCCTCTGACATCTTCACACAAAGTTAAAACTCACCTCAGAGATGAAGAAAGAGATACGTTGGTGGTTACGACCATCAATGATATAAGAAGGTGCTCCCCTTCAACTAGTAACATATCATGGGATATTGGTCACAGATATCTCCATGGTGGGTTGAGGAGCCTGCATCGAACAATTCAAAACACAAGGGATTTGGTCAGCCATAGAATGATGCTTGCAAAACAATCTGCTAGAGTTCAGAGCAATGCGCACTGCCTTTTGTGCATTCAATTACATCCTCAAAGGAAAAGATATAGTGATACAAATGGACATCCAAGTATCTATGTTCTATGTGAACAAACAAGGTGGAACCGGATCATAGATCCTATGCCAAGAAGCCCTGTATATATGGCAATGGGCAACAGAGAAAGAAGCAACACTTTTGGCATCTTTCTTACCAGGTATTCAGAGCACCATGGAAGACAAGCTCAGTGGAATATTCATCCACATGAATGGTCCTTGAATCAAACTATAGCCAATTATCTATTCAGATTATTGTGTTGCCCTTGGATCAATCTCTTTGTAACAGAAGAGAATTTAAAACTAAATAATGTCTGCTGCATTCAACCCAGTATGCTATGCAAAACTTCAGATGCCTTTCTAATTCCCTGGAACAGAGGGCTCATGTACACTTTTCTGCTGATACCACTTATAACGAGAACTTTAATGAAACTCATGAGAGCACAAGTCACTATAATTCTGATCTTGCTTGCATGGCCATGACAAACAAGATATGCTTATTTCGTTCAATTGTCCATGAGACTTCCAATTCATCTGTGCATGACCTTTGTCTTCTCTCCCAGTAACATGGCTCTCTTCTACACTCAGCACTACCAACCCTCAATCTGACAGCATGGATGTTGAGCGTTGAATTTTAAAACAGTGGTCTCTTCCAGAACCAATTCTAGATGAACTTCTCTCAGCTAGAAATCCATCAACAAGGAGCAGTTATTCCTTTAAATGGAAACAGTATCCAACATGGTGTATTTCCCACTACCTAGATCAATTCAACTGCAATTGTCCTATCTTCTCTCCCTTTCTGTTGCAAGTGCGGTGGCATGGTCACTTACTCTAGAGAGATTTTGAGCCCTTGGGCCATGGCCTGGCTCAGGGAGGAGCCCCAAGACACATGTCATGAGAGGTGTTCAGGCATGGGCTGGATCTGGAACAAGTCTGGATCAGGATCAAGATGTTGAACATCAAGGAACTGGAACAAGGCAGGTTCAGCCCTCCACTGGACCTGCATGCACCAGTGAGACCCAGCAACGTAATTCTGGTCTCAAGAGTAGCCCTCTGGCCACTCAGTAGCCTTTCTGGACCTGCCACTTGGGAACGATGAGTATGTGAGCCCAGAAGGAGGCTGAGGGCAGGAACAAGATGAGACATGGAACTTGGAAGACTCAGACGAGGACTCAAGGAACTTGGAAGACTCAGATGAGGATTTGAGGAACTTGGAAGACTCAGACAAGGATTCAGGATTCAGGCACTAGTACAAGGTGAGTACTGCTCTGCAGCGCACCCTACACAGCCACCCATGGCTGGTCGCGGACATGCCAAAAGTGAAGCAGACTCCAGGCAAGAAAGTGGAGACTTGGAACTGGAAACATGTTGAAGATTCAAGAGAGGCCTGCATTGAGGCGCGCCCTACATAGCCGCCCATGGCGGGGCACGGACCATGCTGAAACGGAGCAGGTTCTGGCTTGAGTCTACAGCATGGATGAAGCAGGAACAAGGAACTCCAAAGGCCGGGAACAGGATTCAAGACTTTGGAACTCTGATTCAGGAACAGATCTCGGCATCAAAAGCAAAGGCGTTCCGGAGAATTGCACTGCAGATGTGAAGACAGACCTTATGCCACAAAGCACCCTACACAGCCCCCCATGGGCTGGTCATGGACCTCGACGGTGGCACGCCAGGAAAGGTGGACGAGCAGGAAACCAGGAAGCAGGATGAAGAGCTGGAGATGGGAATATCAGGACCAGGACGGAAACACCAGGAACAAGGAACATCAAGAAAATGGAACAGGTGACAAAGGAGCTCCGATAAGGAATAAGACCAGGAACATCAGATGAAGGAGACCAGGAACATCCAACAAAGGAGACCAGAAACATCTAACGAAGAGCCATCTAGGCATGAGAAGACCATGGAGGACCTTGACCAGAGAGAGACCACAGGCAACTGTGAAGATCTGATGTGAAGGCCTAGAGGAGAACATGCTGAGCCCTTTTATAGGGCTGGACAAGTCATGGAGTGATGACATCATGTGTTGGGGCTGCGAGGCTTTTCCTGCCACTGGCCCTGTAAATGAAGAGAGGAGGCGGCGCACCTATGCAGAGACCTGGGAAAGCAGAAGTGGGCAGCGGTATCGGCAGCATTCCTGCCAAGCAAATGGTGAACATGGCGACTGCACTCCTGCCGCATGAAGAGGCATCCCAGCGGAGGCTTCCATGCTGTGAAGATGCAAGGTCAGCAGCGGCTTCCATGCCACAGAGACAGTCAGCATCAGCTTCCATACCGCATGAAGAGGTGTCCCAGCGGCGACTTCATGATACAAAGAGGCAACAGTGGCCCTTCCTGCCGCATACAGCGGCGTCAGGTCACAAAATGTGGCAGCGGCGGTCCAAGGCGGCCTAGGCTGCAAGAAGATGTCCTGCAGCGTCGGACTGGGAGATGGTCAGGTGCCAGCTGGCGCTGGAAGTGAGAGGCTGCTTGCGGGATGGGCTCTGCAAGTAGTATCGTAACATCTGGGGACAGTGAAATATATACAGTACTTGAATGCAATCCACTTTGCCGAATATAAAAAGCCAAATATAAATAAAATAAATAAACAACATCAAGTGAAATTTGGAGAGCACAAGCCACCACCAAATCCACCTATTCTGCTCCCTCTAGTTTGAAGCATAAAGGAAAGGTAAGACAGGCATCCAAGGCTGGCATTATCATGGCAGGGGAATGGACAGGTGCAGCATCAGTGCAACATTCAAAACCAGCAGCATGCTCCTCAACCTCTATGGTTACTGCTTCTGAGGCAAGAGATGCAGACTTTTCAACAACATATTCTGAGGAACAATCTTGTCTGGGATTCCCTAAATCAGAATTCGAACAGCTAGTAGCTGAAGAAAATTTTGGAAGTTTATTTAGTAATGTCTTAACTTCCAGCTTGATGATGGGGATGTATATGAAACTGACAGTGTTGAGACAACCCAAAAGAAGAGCAGGCAATGTGGGAGCAATGCTCTGGCTTTTACCTCACAGTCCACCCTCTACCTCAACTCCAGTTTCAGCATCGGCCCCCATGGATTCAGAGAAGAGATTGTGTAAGACATCCCTGATCTGGAGAAATGAGTTGCATTTTGCTCATTGTATTCATTGTAGAAAGATATCAGCTGAGAGAAGCAAGTGGTATTGGACAAATGCTGTTATGCAGCATCATATGCTGAAGCAGCACCCACAAGCATTGCATCCAGGGAGGGTAAAAGTACTAGCCTGTGCATTCCTTCTGCCACTCAAAGTAAAACCAAAGGAAAAAGATTGAAAAGGGGAAGATTTTTCTCCAAGCTGATCCCAAAGCCCTTTCAGCCAATAAGGTGACAGCCCAGCAGCCCCTGTCATGAATTTGTGGTGGCAACCTACAATTAAGGAAGTATGGGTGATGTGCCTTAGTACTGTCTCGAGGCAGCAGGCAAGCAGCATTGGAAGTATATAAGGTTTGCCTACTGGGTCAGAACAAATGTCCATCTAGTCCAATATCCTGTTTTCAACAGTGACCAATCCAGATGATACGTACCTGGCAGGATCCCAAGGAGTAGATAATTCCATGATGCTCATCCCAGGGATAAGAAGTGAATTTCTGCAATGCTACCTTAGTAATGGTTTATAGACTTTTCATCCAGGAACTTGTCCCAACCTTTTTGAAATGCAGTTATACTAGTAGCTTTCAGTACATCTTCTGGCAATAAATTACAGAGCTTAATTATGCATTGAGTAGAAAAATATTTTCTCTTATTAGTTTTAAATCTATCACCTAGTAACTTCATTGTGTGTCTGTAGTCTTTGAACTCTTTGAAAGAGTAAACAACTGATTAATGTTTACACATTCCACTCCACTCATTATTTTATTGGCCTTTATAAAAACTCCCCTCAGCTGCCTCTTCTCAGTCTGAAGAATCCTAAATTCTTTAGCCTTTCCTCATAGGGGACTCATTCCATTCCCTTTATGTTAGGTGAGTGGACCCTTGAGTAGGCTGAGATGGATGGTGATGCACTGTGGGAACCGACGGTGAACGTCGCAGCCGGGAGGCAGCGCTGAGAAGATAGCCCTGGGATGCTTCACCCTTGGAAGCCCGCGGTCCCCCCGGGAGGAGCCCATGAGGGACCCGAGCCGCTGGGACATAGGCGAGGCCCCCTGGTGGGCGAAGAATCGTATACCTGTGGATGAAGAGAAGCCAGAAGCCGGAGTCCAGCCAGGGATGGATACTGAAGCCAGATGTCAGTGGACAAGCCAAGGTCGGAAGCCAGGAGTCAGAAGCCGAAGACCAAGCCAAGGACAGAAGCAGAATCGGAAGTCCAGGGATGGAAGCCGGAGTCGAAAACCAGGAGTCAGAAGCCGAAGACCAGATCAGGGATCCAAAGCAGCAACTAGGAGCTCTAAGCAGAGGGAACCTTGTTGCAAGGCAAAGCTTAGAGCCAGCTGCAGGGTTTAAATAACCCTGCGGCATCTGACGTCATCCCTAGGGCTGTGCTCTGTTTTCCTGCGCTGGCCCCTTTAAACCCCGGAGCCCCTGCGCGTGCCTGCGCCTAAGGGGTGGGGTCAGACACGGAGGATCGTGGTGTCTCCCTCGAGGAGGGAACGCCATGGCAGGAGCCAGGTCAGGCCTAGATGGCCAAAGAGGAGTTCCTGCGGCCCAGGCTGGCCCCGAGGTATGTGCAGGGACCGGGGCATGGCCCGGGACCATAACACTTTATCATTTTGGCTGCCCTTTTCTGTACCTTTTCTAATTCTGCTATATCTTTTTTGAGATGTGGTGATCAGAACTGTACACAATACTGAAGATGAGGTCCGAACCATTGAGCAATACAGAGGCATTATGATATTCTCTGTTTTATTCTCCATTCTTTTTCTAATAATCCCTAGAATTCTATTTGCTTTCTTGTCTGCTGTTGCACACGGAGCAGAAGATTTCAATGTATTATCAATGATGATGCCTAGATCCTTTTCCTGAATGGTGACTCCTAATGATTAACCTTACATTGTGTACCTATAATTTGGGTTACTCTTCCCTAAGTGCCTCAGTGCTCATCCACATTAAATTTCATTTGCTGTTTGCATGCCAAATCTTCCAGATTTGCAAGGTCCTCTTGCAAATTCTCAAAATCAATTTGTGATTTAACAACTTTGAATAACTTGGTATCGGCATATTTAATCACCTCACTCATTGTTCCCATTTCCAGGTCATTTACAATTTAAATAAATTAAAAAGCAGTGGTCTGAGAAGGGATTGCTGGGGCATTCCACTATTAACCATTCTCCATTAAGAAAATTTACCAATTAGCCCTACTCTTTGTTTTCTATCTTTTAACCACTTCCCAATCCACAATAAGACACTGCCCCCTATCTCTCGACTTTTTAATTTCCTAAGAAGTCACTCATGAAGGACTTTGTTAAATGCTTTCTGGAAATCCAGATACATTATATCAAATGGTTCATCTTTTGTTGCGCTGGAGGTGGACCCTTGGCATGCTGCAAGATTGGTACAGCCCTCTGGTCGGACCCAGAGACTGCCTGCCACCAGGAGGCAGAGCATACGAGGAGACAGAGGCTAGCTGGAGCTTCGCCAATAACAGTCCGGGGTTTCTGCAGGTTGAGCCCTTGGGTACCCGGACCGTCTGGACTTAGGTGGGCCTCAGAGGGTCTCCCGGAGAGGTAGCGGAGAGGTGTGCCCACCACAAGAAAGGGTTCGTGGCTGATGCAGAGAGGATGGGCCAGACCTGAACTGGAGACTCCGAAGACCTCAGGGAGGAGGCAGTTCAGGAAGGTTCTCCGGGCGGAACAAGCAGCACCTGTGAGTCTAGTTAGATGAAGGCCGCGGGCAGAGTCCAAACAGGTCGGTCTGGTGGTCAAAGAAGGCAAGAAGAGAGTGTCCAAGTGAAGTGCAAGGGTCAAAGCCAGGGTATCCGTCCAGAAGTGGTCAGCCAAAGCAAGGGTCAGTTCCAAGATCAGTCCAAGCGTAGTCAAGGCAAGAGAGGGTCAGTTCCAGGTGGCGGTCAATGTGGTCAGGCAGGCAGAGTTCAGTTCCAGGGAGCAGTCAGTCGTAGTCAGGCAAGCAGAGGTCAGAACCAAGAATCAGTCCAAAGGGTACTACCAGGGAACATGGAGCAGGAACAAGACAGACGCTGAAAGACATGGAGGACCACAGGAACACTGGAACAGGGAGACGCTGGAACACAGGAACACTGGAACAAGGAGACACTGGATCAAGGAGACACTGGAACAAGCAGGATCAGGCACAAGAACAAAGAACAGACAAACTAGTACACCGAATAGTCGACCCGATTGTGTTACGACCGTGCTGCTCGACGTCCTCACTCCACCCTCTTTACCTCTGTGGCGACTCCCTCCGGGTCTGATGGACGGCTGGCTGCCGCGGCGTTTCCATGCCGTCTCCCTCCGGCGTCCCTGGACCGGCTCGACGTTGCAGATCTGCCATGTTGCCTGAAGTCCTAGGGCGCGCGCGCTCTGATTGAAGTACCTGCAAGGGCGCGAACCTCAGGGGCACCCCCTGAGATGACGTCATCCGCTTCCAATATTTAAAGGTCTCTATTTCGCTATCTAACTGAGTTAGCAAGGGGGATTGCTTCGGCTACACCTCCCAAGCTACTCTGCCTCTGCGGACTTACCAGAGGTACCCATTCCTCGGGGGCCTTGCTCTTTTTCTTTCTTTCAGATTACAGATAGGAACCGGTACTCGCTCCTCGAGGGCCCATGTTCCTGGACACTCTGAAGATTCACTACTGCTTGGAAGCTATCACTGCTACAAACAATTGTGAGTTACCATCGCTCTCTCAGAGCTTTCCCTGGAACTAGGTACTCGCTCCTTGTGGGCCTAAACCTTTCCAGCTCCTGACCTTCCTTGAGACCTTATGTGAGTTTTGTCATCTAGTTCTGTTCATGAACTCTGCCTACTCTGCCTACTCACTTTCTACAGTTTCTCAACAGCTCAGCCATTCTGGATCGCTGTTCCAGTACCTGAGGGACTACAGCCCTGCCGGGCATATGTTAGGAATCTGTTAGGAAAGCTCTGTGATAGAGCTGGGAGTAGCAATCTGATAGGTTCTGCTATCTGATGGGAGGAACAATCAGATAGGAATAGCAATCTGTAATAAATCTGCTGTTAGACTGCGGAGTAGCAATCTGTTCTTATTGGCTCCTAAGAAGGAGGAGTCAGCTATCTGTAATAGTTGTGGGTGGATCCCTGGGCCGGTGGCAGATGACCATGCCCCTGGTGGAATATCCCGAGAGGGACCACCAGCTAGGCTTGAGTATGGAGACAGACACACATTAGTTCTTTTATTAAACAGGTTTTTGAAACCACCAGAGGTGGCAGTAGTGAGCTGATATGCCCGGCAGGGATTTAGTCCCTCAGGTACTGGAACAGTGATCCAGGATGGCTGAGCTGTTGAGAAACTGTAGAAAGTGAGTAGGCAGAGTAGGCAGAGTTCATGAACAGAACTAGATGACAAAACTCACATATGCCCCTGAGGTTCGTGCCCTTGCTGATGCTTCAATCAGAGCGCTCGTGTGCGCCCTAGGTCATCAGGCAACATGGCGGATCTACAACGTCGAGCCAGTCCGGGGATGCCGGAGGAAGATGGCATGGAGACGCCGCGGCAGCCAGCCGTCCATCAGACCAGGAGGGAGTCGACACAGAGGTAAAGAGGGCAGAGTGAGGACGTCGAGCAGCGATGGTCGCAACAGCATATCAGCTCACTACTGCCATCTCTGGTGGTTTCAAAGACTTGTTTAATAAAAGAACTAATGTGTGTCTGTCTCCATACTCAAGCCTAGCCAGTGGTCCCTCTCGGGATATCCTCCCGGGGGCTTGGTCATCTGCCACTGGCTCAGGGACCCACCTACAACTATATAAGATTTATTACAGATTGCTACTCCTTAGCAAGACGATATCTGAGACACTACAAGTTTGCTGACTCCTCCTCCTTTAGGAGCCATTACATCATATTGCTATCTCTCAGCTCTATCACAGAGCTTTCCTAACAGATTGTTACTCCTATCTGATTGCTTCTCCCATCAGATAGCGGAACATAACAGAATTATAACAGATTGCCAAGGCGAAGTTCTGGGGAAGAGTCTCACTTTTTATACCAGTGTTACGTGATGTCATCTCCTTGCTCCACGGACCGGGTTCCCGTGCTGGGCCCTTTAAATGGAACCGCGGTCCGCACGCATGCACCTAGGGGCGGGGCCAATGCCATCGAGGATGCCGAGCCCTGACGTAAGGAATGCTGAGAGCCGGAAGGCCCTGATAGGCCTGGAGACGCCTGGGAGCGCAGCGTGCGATGGGAGCTAGCCACAGCAGCTAGAGACAGGGAGTCGGAGCTAGTGGATGGGAGCTCAAGGTGAGCAGGCCCAGTCACGGCACCATCGTGGCTTGGACACGCAACAGTACCTCCCTTCTAGGCTTCCCCCTTCCCTGCTTTGGCATGTCCTGATGTTGATGGTGGAACTCATGGAGGAGATTCTTGTCCAGAATGTGGTGAGAGGGCTCTCAGGAATTCTCTTATGGCCCAAAGCCCTCCCACGACAAGAGGTACTCCCAGTGGCCTCTTCAATGTCGAATGTCTAGTACTTCTTTTGCTTGAAGGGTATTCTCAGGTTCAGCCGAACGTTGTGTCGGTGGAGGAGGTCTTGGAGAAGGCCAAGACAAGATTAGGGGCTTGAATAGCTACACGTGGAATGTGTTATGAATCCCCATGGATGTTGGTAGTTTTAGCTGGTAAGTAACTGCTCCCACCCATCGAAAGCTAGGAAATGGATCCACGTATTTGGGAGCTAGCCATTGGGAAGGCAACTGTAGCTGGATGTGCTTATTACTAGGCCAGACTCTTTGTCCGGGTAGGAACATGGGTGCAGCCCGGACTTCCTTATCAATATGAAGAATATTAAGATGCCTTCTCCAAGCAACAGGTAATAATGCCACCCCCACATCATTCTTATGATTGTGATATATAGCTCCTTATGGATAAGGATCCTTCATGAAGAAGAGTCTACCCCATCTCACTGCCTTAGATCAAGGCCATGAGTGACTATATTAAGGAAAATCTAGCAAGAGGATTCACCTGCCTTTCCTCTTCACTTGCCTTTCCTCTTCACCTGCCAGAGCCGTCTTCTTCTTCATGGACAAGAAGGACAGAACCCTCAAGCCTTGCATTTATTACAGGGGTCCAATGCCATTACACAAAAAGACTGGTACCCTCTGTCTCTAATATCTGAGTTGTTTGACCATCTTTAAGTGGCCAAGGTATTTATGAAGCTTGACCTTATGGAGGCTTAAAATCTCTTCTGCATTAAACAAGGAGATGAGTGAAAGACTGCCTTTAATAATTGAGACTGCCATTACAAAAACCTTACAACACCCTTCGGACTCTGCATTGCTCCAGCGGTTTTCCAAAAAATAGTGAACATTTTTTAGACCTCCTCTACTCCTCCTCTGTGGTGGTCTGTTTGGATTATATCCTTATCTACTCTCAATGTCTGGTATCACATAGGAAGTAGGTCAAACAAGTCCTTCAATGGTTATGAGAACAGTACATTTATGCTAAACTTGAGAAATGTCTGTTTGAGTAAGATAAACTACCTTTCCTGGCCTTTATTATCTCCAGCACTGGCATCTTTATAGATTCAACAAAACAGAAATACATCCTAGACTGGCCACAGCTTGTCAGTCTTGAGCCTTACAATGATTTCTAGGCTTCACTAGTTATTGCCACCAATTAGTCTCTAGATACTGCACCTTCATTGCATCTCTCACTGCCTTAATCCACAAGGGTGCAGATACCAGGAATTGGTTCCCGGAAGTCATCAATGCATTTCAGATGCTGAAATAAGCCTTCACTCAAGGGACCTACTTACAACAACTGGACCCACTCATCCCTTTGTGCTGGAGGTAGATGCCTCTTCCCTTGAGGTCAGGACTTTCCTCAGTCAACATAACAGTGAAGGGACACTTCTTCCATGTTCATTTTTCTCCGAAAAGTTTTCCTCAGCAGAATTATACGATTTGGGACTAAGAACTCCTGGTGGTAAAATTAACACTTGAGGAATGGCAATACCTAATATAATGGGCCAAGCATCACTCCACAATCTACACAGATCATAAACATTTGGAGTGTCTTCAACAAGCTCAACAACTCAACTCCATACAGTCTCAATCGTCTTTTTTAAATGTTAGTTTGACTTTGAGATTCGCTACCATCCAGCTGTTATAGCCATTGCTGGCTCCCAGGGAACCCTGGATATACTTGTCCACAGTCTTGGATTTTACTCTCTCTAGTAGAGATGTGAATCGGAACCGGAATCGGTTCCGATTCTGGTTCCGATTCATATCGTTAATTTTTTTTTGTGCGGCTCGATCGCGGTTTTGTTTATCGGCTGCGCCCGAGCCGATAAACAAAAAAACCCACCTGACCCTTTAAAACTGTTCCCTTAGCTTTCCCCACCCTCCCGAACCCCCCCAAAACTTTTTACAAGTACCTGGTGGTCCAGTGGAAGTCCCGGGAGCGATCTCCCGCTCTCGGGGCTGTCGGCTGCCACTAATAAAAATGGCGCCGATGGCCCTTTGCCCTTGCCATGTGACAGGGTATCCATGCCATTGGCCAGGCCCTGTCACATGGTAGGAGTAATGGACGGCCGGCGCCATCTTTAAAAATGGCGCGGGCAATCCAGTGCTCCTACCATGTGACAGGGGCCGGCCAATGACACGGATACCCTGTCACATGGTAAGAGCAAAGGGCCATTGGTGCCATTTTGATTAGTGGCAGTCGATGGCCCGAGAGCGAGAGATGGCTCCCGGGACCCCCACTGGACCACCAGGTAGTTGTAAAAAGTTTTGGGGGGGTTCGGGAGGATGGGGGAAGCTAAGGGAACAGTTTTAAAGGGTCAGGGTGGGTTTAGGAATTGTTTTGGTGTGCCGTTTTTCCCGCCCTCCCCCAAAACGATAAGAGAACCCCAGGTACAAAATTGTGGGGTTCTCTTATCGGGAGCCCCCGATTTCTGGCGATTTTGAAAATATCGTCCGATATTTTCAATCGTCTGAAGCCCGATTCACATCCCTACTCTCTAGTGGTGCTACTGTGATATGGGTCATAGTAAACAGATTCTACAAGATGGTACATTTCATATTCTCCCTGGACTGTTTTTGGAACCAGAAAGGCTAAATTGTTTCTCCAGCATGTTTTCAGATTACATGGATTGCCCTCACACATTCTATCAGTGGTGTTCAATTCACGGCCCATTACTGGAGATCCCTCTGACAGAAGTTCAGTATTTCCCTCAATTTCACCACCACCTATTACCTCCAAGGAAATGGTTAAGCTGAGGTAACTAATCAGGCTCTCAATACCTTTCTTTGACTATACATCAATAAAAGACAAAACCACTGGGTCACCTCCTGCCATGGGCAGACGTTTCATACAATATAATCATGTAAGTACTGCCACAGGCTCTTCTCCGTTTCAAATAGTGTATGGCAAGCAACCACAAATTTCTCTTCCTCTTCCTCTCTCAGTATCCTGCCCTGTGGCCTGGATAACTGCACAAGAACAAGGACCTTTGGATCCAAAAACACCGCTAATTACCCAAGCTGCCACCCAGGCCAAGAAACATGTGGATGCCAAACGCAGGTTGGCTCCACAGTTCCAGGTGGAAGATCTAGTCTGGCTAAATACACAGCATCTATGCCATCACGTGCCTTCTTTCCAACTAGTGCCTCATGTTATAGGTCCTTTTTCTATCCTACGACAAGTAGGATTAGTGATGTACTGAATTCAGCTTCTTGCCACACTGAAAATTCATAAAGTGTTTCATGTCTCTCTCTTAAAGTCATTGTAGCTGTCCTGGTTATCCTGTAAAACTCTGGAACTCACTGGAATCTTTTCAGAAGAAGATAAGCAATTTGAAGTACTAGAGATACTAGACTCCCGAAGATGTCATAACTAATTGGAGTGCCTCATTGAGTGGAAACATTATGGATCGGGGAAAACTCCTGGGAACCTGCAAGTAACATCAATGCTCCTCATCTACTGAAATAATTACACCATCAAGTCCCCTCTAACCCAAGCCCTGGATTTTGAGGAGGGTGCTTAAGAAGGAGGGTACTGTTACAATCTGTGGCTAGTGAGATGGCCCTGCGAACTGCATCTCCTATCTCCAATGCTGCCAGCTTCATCCCCAGTCCAGAATGTCACCGACCTCTCACTATAGCAGAATGCCACCATGGTTGCTATACCCTCCTCCTTAGGCACAAACATGCCCTACTTTTCTGCCATAGGCCCCAGCTTTGAAGGGTCCATGACAGAAAAGTACCATGGCACCCGTCAATGATGTCAGGATCTTCAGCCCTATAAAAGGGCCTCATGGACCACACTTCTTTGCCTCAGCAATGGGTCAAATACTCCTCTGTGTATAGTGTAAGTTACTTCTCTACGGCATGCCTGCCTTCATCAATCCCACCCAGCATGCTTTCATCTCTCCTGCCCAGTCATCTTGCTCCTATCTCATGTGTTAGCCCATTTCCTCATCTCCTCATACTCCTTGGACTGACTCCTGCCTTTGAACTTAGTCTGGACCTCGTCTATTCTTGCCTGCTGCCAAACTTTGACCTTAATCTGGACCTCGACAATCCAGGCCCGCCACTGACCCTAGTTTATCTCTGGCTTACGCTCTTTCCTTTGCCACCGAAGCTCTCACCTGCCAGCTCCAGGAAACCCAAGGGCTCAACCCAAGGGAAAAGGAGTTGGTAAAGTTGATACTCCTGACCAGTCTCTTCACAGCGTATTCCCACCAGCTGATGGTAAGAACCTACAGGGAATCCCCTGTAGATTGAGCCAATAATACTACAGCAACAGGGGTCCACTACCCTTGCAGATAGTTTACAAATTACTAAAAGCAGGACTGTAATTTCATTTTTCAGTTCTTTCAGCACTCTGGGATGTAAACCATCTGGCCCAAGTGATTTGCTACTCTTTATTTTGTCAATTTGCTCTATTACATCTTCCAGATACACTGGGATTTGATTTAGTTCTGCTGAATCATCACTTTACAATATAATTTCTGACATGGGTATCTCTCTATATCTTCTTCACTAGAACCGAAGCAAAGAATTAATTTAGTCTCTTTGCTATGGCTTTGTCATCCCTAAGTAGAAATAAGGTGCATCAGGGGCAAGATTGCCCTGAATAACCAGCCCCTGCAGGTAGTGGAGAATGTAGGCTTTAAGTATCTGCTGAATGTGTTAGGCCCCCAAGTACCCTCTAGGACTACATTTAATAGACAGCTTATACCAATAGTCACAACAGAAATCTTCCATTTATATTTTTAATCATTAGCACCACTGCCAACATTGCTGCTCCAGCTAATCTTGGTAACTTAGTATGCTTCCTTCTCTGCTTTAGCTGTCTTGTTGGTTTTTTAGGGTGCTTCCTTCTCTGCTCTGATACTTGCTGACTCTTGAACTTGCTTGGCTATCCAATGCTTTACATAAGCCTTACCCACCTAGTTATTTTTAATAATTTCATGCCATCATGGACAGTTTCTTGAAACTCTGTTCTCTTATGATTCTTATGATTATTGGTCTCATCTGGTTTTTAGTCTTTGATGGATTATATCACAGCAAAAGGCAAGGGCTTCAGAAGTGCAGCACCTAAAATCAGGATCACACTCAGCCATTATTATGTCTTCTGAGGTAATGGAGGCAGTTTTTTTAAAAACTGATTCAAAAGAAGAATTGTGTCCTGGATTCCCTGAATCACAGGATATTAAACAGCTAGTGGTTAAAGATCATTTGGGACTTCTAGTCAGTCTGTAGCATCTTAGCCTCTAAAGAAGACCAACTCCAAGCCTGAATAGCTGACTTCTTCACCTAATGATGTCATATGAAAATTACATTGGGCCTTCTATAGAGATTTCATCTGATTTCTTCCTGCCTAGGGCTTTCTACCAATTTGTTTGATGCCATTTTCTCCTCATTTGGAGCCTCAGGGTGTTCATGCCACTCTGGGGTTCTGATTTGCAACTTTCATGGTGCTTTGCGGTTTTCATACCACTCTCTCAGTTGCTTTGACCCTCTATCTCTGCCTTGGAGAGTTTTCTGCCTTTTTTGGTGCTTTGTTTCCCCTTCATGGGACCTTGAGCTATTCATGCAACACTTGATGCCACTTTGCCCCTCTTGTACAGCCTTTGGGGATTCATAATACTGTTTTTGGTGTCCTCTATCCCACATTTGGAGCCTTGAAATATTCTGGCTGATCTTGTTGCTGTTTGCTCCTCTGATAGTGCCACTGCTGGTACTGTTTTGCTCTCTTGTGGGTTCTTGGGCTCTTCATACCAGGTTTGGTGTCATGTTGATATAGTCTTGATGTGTTGGCATGCTTTCCCCCTTTCTGAGGATGTCTATCCACCAGTTTCATTAGAAATTATTACAAATTCCTAATTTGGGAGCCCAAAATAGGCTTCATTGCTTCCATCATTGATTATATTGGAAAACAAATGAATGAATAAAATTAATAAATATTTTTTTTATTTGAATTGAATGAAATAAATGAATGCAACCTACAAAACAAATTAATGAACCAAAATGAATGTTTTGATTCTGTACATGTCTAAAATCAACAGCAGAACTTGATCTTAAGAAAGCCTCCTTTCCCAGTGACATGTCCAAGTTCTCAGAA